>NC_136063.1:340868718-341473530 GCF_964261635.1 Lissotriton helveticus | reverse complement strand
AAGGGGTGCCCGTTCAAACCAAGTCACCCCAAATGCGATATTTGTGGTGGGGGTTGTGGGGGAGCCCCAAGGCACTACAACCCCTCCGGCTCCTGCACTCAGCTTCATGATGGTCAGGAGCCGGCAACAGCCTACCACCATGATGAAGTATTCTTCTTTGGTTTCCTGCCCACGCTTGATACAGGTGGCATTATAGCCTTCCAACCCACAGACACAGGCATGGAGGTGGTAAAGGTTGCCCAAGGCCCTTCTTAGGGCATGGCAGCTCTCCCCTACACCTCCTTGCCTTTGTTTGGGATCTCGGGTTGGCATCCTGGGTCCAAATTTGCATCTGCTCCTGGGTGAACCAAAAATGCTGTGAAGGGGTTCTATTTGTGTCCTCTTCTTCTCTTCAAAAATAAACAGATTACTCTTCCACCGACACCCAGGCCCTGGCCCACTCCAGGGTTAATCTTTCAAAGATGTGGCGGAGAACCTCACTCTTCGACCCTCGCTGGGTATCAAAGATCCGCAACATTGGTGGAGAGGTGTGGATCACTTATTAGAGGCGGCAGACCTGTAAGCAGAGAACGGCCCGGGACCAGGGTTCAATTTCCGACGCGGCAGGGTCTTGGACCAGGGTCAACGGACTCGATAATTCTCGCCTCAGTGCCTACTCTAACCAGGGAACACACTCGGTAACTCTGGGCATTAAGCTTGCCTCATCTCTACAACGGCCCCCCACAGATGCCGGGGATGCCTGGTTTCACCCTGGAGATACCCAGAAAGGGACCATCTCACAGGGAAAAACCAGGACGGGTTCCCCAGCGGTCTACAGCACCAGGACACTCGGGTAGAGTAACAGTGCGCTTTACAAGTATCCCACATTTACATTTACATTAAAACGGCCACACCTCTGGCCCCGTTAGGCCAATTTGGATGATCATTGGCTCATTCTAATCTTGGTGGTGAGATATGGCCTCCAGGAACAGTTACAGCAGGCCTGATGGTCTCCACGATGGTGTAAGTTGAAGGGAGCTGCTTCCACTGGCTCCCTGCACCAGTTTTTCCCCTGTTCTTGGTCTTTGGTCCATTTTTTCCCATCTTGTCCTCATGGGTTGGAAAGGGACACGCTTCCCTGGTCCTTGGAGACACCCACTAGTCCTAGGGTTGAATGGGGAAAAGTCTTTAGTCCTTTAGGGCATGAAGGGGTATGTCCTTTCAGTTGTCCAAGGCTGTTTCCATTTCCAGTAAAAATCACAGCACAGAAAGCACTCTCTCTCTCCCTTGTACAAGAAACTTTAGATGGAGGTGGAAGGTTCTAGAACCAGTCCCCGCTGGTCAATCTTAGGGTGCCATATCACCTCTTCACCCCATCAAAACCCTCCTCACAGCAGGCTGGAACAGATCAAGATGGTGCCAACCAGAAGTCAATGGTCACATCTCGTCTGGGAGCTTCAGCTCTGCCCCTCACTGACATCACTGCCAGGGCCTGTCCCACGAAAGGTTACAAGAGGAGCCTTCTGTGTTGGCTCCAGCTGTCTGGGCTTCCTACTTTGGTCAGTGGGCTTGGGCTTTCCCATGTACATAAAGTGTACATGTATGATCTTGGGTCCAGGATATTTGAACTAGGCATACCATTTCCTCCCCAGTCTCATAGCTCACTAGACTTTAAGGGACGAGATACTGCAATTTAAGGCAGATATCCCTGTATGTGTATAGTACAATGTCAAAACACTGACAGAACAGTCAACCATACTGACTTTACCTATGAGTGCTCAGTAATATTATGCCTACCACAGTTCAATATTTAACCCTGCAGAGTCCCTCCTGCACCAGGCTACCTGTACATGTGTAGTCTCATATGTGCAGCGCTTACAAGTGTCCACACAAATATGTGCACATGTGTTCACATATAACCAGCCAAGTTCCTCTACGATAGGTGCATTGCAGCAGCTTTTTTTAAAAAGACGGCCACTGGTATTAACTGCTTAACCACGATTAACCACCATTAAAGTAGTAGGCGGGACAGAGTCAGCCAACGGACGTGCGCAGCACTACGAAGGTACTGCTCGCGAAGGGCCGTTGGCCAATGCACGCATGGAAGGGGTTAAAATCGGGGTATCAAAGGAAAGCACTGTTCCACCCACTTTACAAAATTCTGGCGCTGAACATTTAATATTCATTTATTCCCAAACACATAAACTAGTGAACGATTCCTAATCTGTATTTTGGAGTACATAAAGTAGCATATCATTAGTACTGTTAAATTACTACAAAATGCAATACGCAAATCTCCATCAATCAATCAATCAATCAATCAATCAATCAATCAATCAATCAATCAATCAGGTGTTTGTTAAGCGCGACTACTCACCAGTAAGGGTCTTAAGGTTCTGGGTGTGGGAGGGGTCACAGGTTCCAGTCCATCAAGGAGGATGTCTGCCGAAGAGCCAGGTTTTGAGGTTTCTTCCGAAGATGGGAAGCGATGTTATCTGTCTCAGGTGGAGCGGAAAGTCAATCCTGGCTCTGGCCGCGCGGAAGGAGAAGGAGCAGCCCCCCGATCTGGTCTTTCTGGTGCAGGGGACCACAGCGTAGGAGAGTTGGGCTGATCATAGGGTCCTTTGGGGTGCGTGGAGATTGAGTCGGCTGTTCGGGTATGCTGGTCCGGTGTCGTGGAGAGCCTTGTGAGCGTTTTGAAGGTGACTCTAGCTTCGATGGGGAGCCAGTAGAGTGTGCGCATGTGCTGGGAGATGTGGCAGTGCCTTGGCAGGTTGAGGAACAGTCTTGCAATGGCGTTTTGGATGTTTTGTAGCTTGCGGGTGAGGTTCTTGTTTATTCTGGCATAGAGTGCGTTGCCGTAGTCAAGCCTGCTGGTGACCAGGGCATGAGTGACAGTCTTTCTGTGTTTGAGGGGGATCCATTTGAAGGTCTTTCATAGGAGGCGGAGGGTGTAAAAGCAGGGGAACGAGACAGAGTTGATCTGGCGGTCCATTTTGAGCTCTGAGTCCAGGATGATTCCCAGGTTGTGTGTGTGGTCCATGGGGGTGGGCAGCTTCCGAGGGCGGGTTCCACCAGGTGCTGTTCCAGGCGTCATGGTTTGGGCCCATGATGCGTACTTCCGTTTTGTTGGTGTTTAGCTGTAGGCAGCTGTTTTTTATCCATTTGGTGATGGCTTCCATGCCTTCTGGAAAGTTGTGTCTGGCGGTGTTGGCTTCGTTGGATAAGGAGAGGATGAGTTGGGGGTCATCTGTGTATGACACAATGTTGAGTCTGTAGGTTGTGACAATGGGGGCGAGCAGAGCCATGTAGACATTGAAGAGTGTAGTGCTGAGGGAGGACCCCTGGGGGACTCCGCAGGTGGTAGGTGAAGGGTCTGAGAGGAAAGGCGGCAGTCTGACCCGCTTATTTCTGTCGGAGAGGAAGGAGCGTATCCAGTGAAGGGCCTTGTCTTGGATCCCTGGGTTGTGGAGTCTGCGTTTTAGGGTCCGGTGAGAGACTGTGTGGAATGCCGCTGAGTGGTCAAGGAGGATGAGGGCTGCTGTTTCTTCTTTGTCCAGTAAGGTACGGATGTCTTCTGTTGCGGCGAAGAGGGCGGTTTCCGTACTGTTGTTTTTTCTGAAGCCGGATTGGGAGGAGTCGAGGATGTTGTGCTCTTCGATGAATGTGGAGAGTTGGCTGTTGATGGATTTCTCAATGACTTTTGCTGGGAACAGGAGCAGGGAGCTGGGTCTGTAGTTTTTGAGGTCGGTGGGGTCCGCCAAGGGTTTCTTCAGGAGGAGGTTGATCTCAGGATGTTTCCAGTCATCAGGGAACAAGGCTGTTGCCAGGGAGTGGTTGATGGTGTGGCAGATCATGGGTGCGATGGTGTTGGTGTCTCTGTTGAAAATGTGGTGGGGGCAGGGGTCGGTGAGGGCCCTGGAGTGGATTTACTTCATTGTCTTCAGTGTGTCTTTGGTGGTGAGGACTGTCCAGTTGTCGATCGCTGGCTTCAGGATGTTGTGGGTGGTTGGTGAGGGTTCAGTGTGTTGGTTGTCTTCGTTGAAGTTGTCATAGATGCTCTTGATTTTGTGGTGGGAAAAGGTGCTGAGTTTGTCGCAGAGGCCTTGTGAGGGAGGGATGTTGGTGGACTCACTGGTGGGTTGGGCGAACTCCTTGATTATGTTGAAGAGTTCTTTGCTGTTGTGTGCATGAGTGGAGATTCTGTCTTCAATCGCTGTTTTCCTCATTTTCTGATGAGTTGGTGGTGGGCGTTGGTGGCGGCTCTGTGCATTTGCTGTTCACCCAGGCCATTTCGAGGCGGCGGCAAGTGCGTCTGGACTCTCGAAGTTCAGTGGTGAACCATCTAGCATTCTTGGCGTGGGTGTTGTTGTTTTTCTTGAGGGGGGCTATGGTGTTGGCGCTGTCAGAGATCCATCTGTGCAGGGTTCGGACTGCGGTGTTGGGGTCGCCGTTTTCCACGATGGTTGGGGTGTAGCTGCTGAGTGCTGAGGTTAGCACCTGCTCTCACAAAGAAAGTTTCCAGTTTCTTTGTGGGAGCAGGTGCTGGTGTCTGTGGATGGTGGGTGTTCTGAAGGTGAAGTGGACGCATTGATGGTGAGTCCATGGGAGTTCGGTGGTGCGGCTGAAGGTGATGGAGTTTCCTGTTGTAAAGAGGGGGTTGAGGGTGTATCCTGCTGAGTTTGTGGGTTTGGTCACAATCTGACGGAGTCCAATGTTGTGGAATTTGTCCAGGAGGGATGTGGTGCTGGTTGTCGACGTGGAAGTTGAGATCTCCCTGTAGGGTGTAGTTGGTGGATGCAATGGCATGTAGGGAGAAGATGTTCGTGATGGAGTTGGCGAAAAGACTGCGGGATCCAGGGGGCCGGTAGATTAGGGTTCCTCGGAGGGTGGAGGTAGGGCTTGCCAGTATCTTGAAGTGAAGGTGTTTGTAGTAGATGGCATGTGGTAAGTTTTATATTTATTTAATTATAATTGTAGAGTTTGGAGATCTCTTGATGTTCTGTGTTCTGGATGTGAAAGAATTCCATTGGAATGTGTATAACGCCATTCTTGATGTAACCTCCGATCTCTCTGGATGCTATTTTCCTATATCCAATAAAGACATATTATATTTTAACTAAGTACTGCTTCAACAAAGTTACTACAGTGTTCCATCAGGTCTGAGGCTTCGTCGGGGAGTGTGCTTAGGGGGAGGGTGGATTTGTGGATGATTGCGATTCCTCCTCCCGGGAGGGTGGGCGGTCCTTCCTGGAGATCTTGTATCCTTTGGCAATGGCGATGGCGATGTCTGGTGCCGAGGTGGAGTTGGTCCAGGTTTCGGTAAAGAATGCTACGTCCGGGATGGTGCTGTTGAGGAGGTCCCAGATTTCGGTGGCGTGTTTTTGGAGGGATCGGACGTTGAGCAGGATGCATTGCAGGGTCTTCGGTTCTGTTGTGTTCTTGCGGGCGGGTTGCGCTGGGTCCGTGGTCTTGACGGTGCTGTAGGTGTGCCAGCAGCGGTGACAGCTGAAGGGTCCATGGGTGTCAGCTGGTGATGCTAGCTTGCAGTTGTTGCGGCCTGGGTTGAGAGCGTGGAGTACCGCTGGGTCATAGCGTTGGCGGTGTAGAGATCCAGGGTTCATGGCACTGGTCACAGTCGGGTCTCGGATGGGCGCAGACGGGCTTGCCTTTGGCATGGCAGTGGCGCAGCGGCTGTTCGGCTTCGTAGCAGCCTTCATTAAGGAAGGGTCGAGGAGGGCTGGACAGCTGAGCGGCGGAAGCGGGGAGGGGAGCTGTATTGGGCAGGTTGCACTGGTTGTGCTGGGGGGAGGGGCCACGAGGGCAGCATCGGCAGGAAAAAATGGGCTGAAAAAGGCAAAAGGGGAACTGTAAAAAGAGAGAGAAAGGTGTAAATAAGGCAGCAAAAGTGCAAGAAAGAGTGGAGGGAAGACACAGAGGACACAGAAGGAGAGTGTAAGGGGGAGATTGAGATGAGGGGAAAATGACAGAAAATAGGGGAAAGACCCAGAAGGAGAGTGAGGGGGGAGATAGTAGTGAGGGAAAAATTGAGTGAAAATGGAGAGAAAAAGCGGAGCGAGAGAGGGTGCACATAAAACCTGCGGGGGGAGCACGGCCTCGAACACCAACACTCGAGAGCGCAGAGACTCTGGGAAAGGCCTCACTTAATGGTGGAGCTGCGAGGGAGGGAAAGCAATTTCACTAACAATTTGTCAGTGGTATTGCCTGCCTGTCCACGCAGCAGCCGTCATTAAGTAGGGGTCAGGGAGGGCTGGACAGCTGGGAGGCGTCAGCAGGGAGGGAAGCTGGATTGGGCCGGTCGCACTGGTCATGCTGGAGGGGAGAGGCCACGGGGCAGCAGCGGCGGGGAAAAGTGGGTTAAAAAAGGCAAAAGGTAAAAAGAGAAAGAAAAGTGCAAATAAGGCAGCTAAAGTGCAAGAAAGAGTGGAGGAAAGACACAGAGGACACAGAAGGAGAGTGAAAGGGGGAGATTGAGATGAGGGTAAAAAACGAGTGACAAAAGGAGGAAAGACACAGAAGGACGCTGAAGGGGGAGCTTGAAATAAGGGGAAAACAACAGAAAATGGAGGAAAGACCCAGAAGGAGAGTGAAGGGGGAGATAGAAGGGAAATAAATGAATGAAAAAAAGGGGAAAAAGCGGAGCGAGAGAATGGAGACAGAGGTCCACTGATCCACCAGGGATGAGGTGCAGGGGAAACCTGCGGGTGGAGGAGGGCCTTGAACACCAACACTCGAGAGTGCAGGGGCTCCGTAGAAGGCCTCACTTAATGGTGGAGCTGCGAGGGAGGGAGAGCAATTTCACTGACAATGAGTCCAGACAACTCCATTTTTGCCTCTTCTATCTTTTCTTTATGAACATCTCAGTCATGTGTGCGAGATCTCTGCTCACATAGGTATTCGTTTTTGTAGAAAATATGGGAGGGTCAAGGGGGAGTTGTAGCAAAATTGCAAATAATTAGTACTAAAACTACTAATAAATATGGAGGCTTAGGGGGATTGAAGCTGGGGCAAAGGTTGACACATTCTAATGCCAAAATTGACCCACAAATGAGCAAAACAATTCCCATTCACAAAATACTCGTTTATTTCTAGTCCAACTCTAATAGGGAAAAACATATTCAAAAAGACTGGAGCTAACCCTTGGATGTTACAAAGTTGGATGTTGGCAGGATGACCAATGAAACTCTGTCAACCCTGTTCTATCTCCATACCTTCCAACTTCTCCGCTGACAGAGTAATGGCCTAAAAGCATCTGACAGAGGTGTTTACAGCAGATATTTGTCAGCCACTTTATGACTATGCTTACCGTTGGCATATCCATGGCACCTAACCCTCCACACTTGATCTGGTGGTCTAGTACATAAATGTAAGGTTCATACACAGCCCTTTTACCTTTTCCATTCACTCTTTCTTTATGGATCTTATGCTGCTTGGCTACAGTTCACAGTTACTTGATATGGAACACCCTCCAAGACGTTAGCGACATAATCACAGGTTTGACATTTTCTTTATCAAAGTTTGTTGTACTTACTGGTTTTCAAAGGCCATTGTGTTACTCACTTGTAATAAATGTGTCACACAACTTAAATTACAATTTTTTTCCCCCCAAGATTTGTAATTGTTTTTACAAAAAGAGGTAAAAAAATATTGTCATAAAATAAAAATCTTGCATGTTTTGTTTGCTTTCATTTAGATTTGGCATTAGATAGTTATTGAAACATGCATCAATTCCCTTGTTTGACGCCTTTCAAAATCTGTTGTCACTTTTACGTACGTCTCCGGCAATATGACAGAAGTGCACATCAAACAAGCAATCTTTCCCTTTTCCATTTTTTTTGCTTGTCCAGTAAATTGAATTGACCCCATACTTTCTCAAAATGTAGGATATCTTTTTATACATTTTCATGGGAATATACCATATGATACCAATTTAAAAAAAAAGCCTTGTAGGTTTACTGAAATTATCTTAAAGTACAATGACATATGTTACATTATTAAATAATTCTTGTAAACTACTTTCGAATTTAAGATTGTCTTCTTAACTTACATTTTTTTAATTCTCTTGATCTTTATTTGATAACATCCTACATATTGTAATACATTTAAAGCACATGCACATACTTATCTTTATACCTCAATTTAATATTTCAACAATCTTGGCCTACTTATCAAACATGTTATTTTTTGTACAATAGCGTTTTGCATCTAAAAAATAAATCCGAAACCATGTGTGTTGAAGATATATGTGTAGATAAAATTTTCATAATTTCATAAAGCAAAACAATGTACATTTCAGCCCAATCTGGTCACAAAATAAAATGTTTTATAATGTAACATAAAATATATCTAGGTACATTAATTAGTAAATGCTTCTTCCTGCCTCCTTGTAAGCGGTGCGCAAAGAGACCTCCTCATAAGGGTGCTTGTCACACTCCTAGAGCAGGCGTTGCTCAGGGACCACAAATAATTTAGGAAGGATGTTTTTTTTGATGGGTTTAAGAGTGAGCGTGTTTGAGGTAGGTGTAAGGGCAGATTGGGTCGGTGATGGTGTTGTTGAGGAGGTACTGGGTGTTGGGATGGGTGTGATTTGTTGTGATGGTATGTGTTGTTGAGAGGGTGTGTGTTAGTGTGTTCAATTTTGGTTGAGGTGCTTTGTTTGTGTTTGTATGTGTCGTAGGGGCTGTTTGGCAGAGGTGCTTGTATTTTTTATGTGATGTTTGAATGAGGGTGAGGTTGTTTTTTGTAGGTGTGTACTAGGGTGGGAGAGTGCTGTAGGATGCTTGCTTGGGTAAGGGTGTGAAGTTTGTAGGCTGTTTGGGTGTGTGATTTGATTTGGGTGTGTGCTAAAGTCTGTGTGATTCTGTGTGTGTGGTTCCAATGCCTGTGGTGGTGGTATAATGGTAGAGCTTTGTGTTGGTTACTGCTGTGTGGTAGAGTCTGTATAGAGTTGTCTGTGGTGGTGGTTTGTGATGTTTGGTAGGTTGGTGTGTCCTGTGGTGCTAAAGTCTTGTTTTATGTTGCTGTTTATGTGTGTTGTGCTGTGCTCTTTGGTTGTGGTGGTTTGGGGAGAGGAGGTTGTTGGGGAATGGTGGCTGGAGGATGAGTGTGGGAAGAGGTAGGTTGCAGAGACAGTGGGTCAGGTGGTGGTTTGTGATAGCCATTTCTATCTGAGGTGGCTTTGCTGCACACCACAATGCTCTGAACAAACACAGCAGAGAGTATGCCATCCAGGAGAAGCTTTTTATATTATACCCTAAGAGCACAACGGGCATGTGCACCCGCTTTGTGCAGCCCCAGAGCACAGATGTTTCTGCGTCCCCTTCTGTAATAATGATAGTGGTGGTACACATGTAACACCAGCGATATCATGAGAGGGCATTCCCTCATTTGCTTGGGGAAGTGGTCCAATTCCAATGAGGCAATCACTTTGCCTCTATACCTACGCAGTATTAGGAATGTGTGCACAGACACAAACATGACCTTAGGAGGTGCATTAAAATTCAGACATCCCCCTGCAGGAGGGGGTGTGCAGGTATTCACTGCACCTTAATGCAAAGGGGTCCATCTTCAAAGTGAAGGCACGTTGCCACCTGCACTGTGAAACACGGAGTTACTTTGACAGCCACTCAGTATTTCACTTAAATGTGCTGACTTGGGCAGAGCATATTCTTTGTAAAATGGTGCACTGTCCCTGTTTGCACCAGGTGAACCTTTTGAAAGATCTGCAGTGGCGCACACAGGGAAATAGCGAAGTATGCATAATATGGTCTCAGGACAGCAACTAACTTGGTGAATTGTTGGCTTATTCCCTAGATGGCACCCAACATTGCAGTCTTTGTGACAGGGGAGTTTCACAATAGATCCACACACTCCTCAGAGAGCATAGCTTGGTGGACATTGGCAAGAGGTGAGATGCATGGGGTGAACAAGACTCCAGCCCTTTTCAAGACTGGTTATTGACATGCACTGAGAGGAAGTAAAAGGAATGGTGCTGTTGGATCTGACTGTGGTGGGCAAGGATTTTAGTCCTCCAAATTGTATAATATGTCAACCCCCACTTGGGGCTGATCTGATGTGGAGACCTCAGAATCAGATCATGTGTTGGCCTCCTGGGCAACCTCATTACCCTCCATTCCACTGTGTCCTTCAGTGTCAGTGTTTCCACCTTCTGACTCCCAGGGGACATCCTGTTACCTAGCTTCTTGACCAACAACTCCTTTGCTTGCTCTGTAGGTTGCTTATATGCAATAGAAAATGTTTTAATATTTGTTGCTATTTTATTTTTTTAAATTAGTATGCTCATTTAAAAGTACTTAACAGATGAGGCTGATGGCTCACTCTGTCATAAATGTGATGGTGAATCTGCTTGCCATATTGACAGAGAATTTTAATTTACTTATAAGTTCCTAGTAAAGTGGTATACCATATATAACCATGGTCTTTAAATTAAATGCTACTTGTGGGCATATCACAGTTATTATCCCACCTACTTAAGTAGCCCCTCAAAACACGTAGAAGGTCTGCCATTGCAGCCTGATTGCAATTTTAATGGCTAAATAAACTCTTTGCCAAACCATAAACTCCCGTTTACATATAGGTCACCAATACGATAGGTCCTAGGTAGCCCGCAGGGCAGGATGCATTGTAATTAAAAGGTTGGACATGTCTTGGTGGTAAAATAAATATCCTAAATTAGATTTCGCAGCTGTGAAGCCTACCTCCTCCATAAGGCTAAAGTTGGGTCACCTTATGACATTCAATACATGCTAACCTTTGATTAGGAACAGGCCGCGGTGTCACGTTTGGTATCTGAAGAATTGTACCTTAAAATAATTTTTAATTCAATTTTTTAATGATGAAGTTCAATTTTAAGGTACATGTGAGAAAATGGCACTTCGGGCTGGACTGTTCCCATGGGGAGAAGGGTAAAGACTGATTTGCATATAGCGGGGATTAAACTGGAATGGCATGGGGACCAATACAGGAATGGATTTAAGCCCAGATGTCTGTACTGGGGTGAATGTTTGACATTGATCAGCCTTCCGTCCATCAATTGTTCTTTTTACATTTGTCACCTCAAGTGGGATGGGTATGCCCATACGTGGGTCCCCTGATCTCCATGCTACTGAAGTCAAGCTAGCCTGACCGATAAGGGGTGAAATCCCAAAACTGGTCCCAGGATCCTTGTTTCCGGTCCAGGGGGGACTGGACTGTTCCCTTGGGAGCAGGGTCAAGACTGATTTGCATATGGATGGGTTGGTCCTGGAATGGCATAGGGAGCAAAAAACAATTGATTTAGGCCCAGATGTATGAACTGGGGTGAATGTTTGACATCAATCAGCATTCTGTCCATCAATTGTTCTATTTGCATTTGTCACCCTGAGTGGGACGTTTATTCCCAGACTTGGGTCCCCTGATCTCCTCCCACTGGAGTCAAGCTAGCCTGGCTGATGATGGGTGAAACACCAAAACCAGTCCCAGGAGGCTTTTTTCGGTCCAGGGGGGACATGGCCATGCAGTTTGGGCTGAAATGTTCCCATGGGGAGCAGGCTCAAGACTGATTTTCATATGGCTGGGTTTAAACTTGAATGGCATGGGGAGTAAAACAACAATGGATTTAGGCCCAGATCTCTGTACTGGGGTGAATGTTTAACATTGATCAGCATTGTGTATGTCAATTGTTCTTTTTACTTTTAGAAAGTCGCCATTTTCCTGCCATAATTATTTTGTGACTGCATCCTGTTCCTGAGTCACATGATTGGGTGTAGTTTGCAGTTGGATTTTGTCTATGCCTCTCAGACATCCACACAGTAGAGTGATTAGGTATGCCTGGATGGACCATCACAGGTTCAATAGGGGGTGGAGCTGGTGACAGCCTCACTTGGAACTGAATGGGCTGTCAAGCTGGAGCAAAATTCCTTGGCTATCATATGTCTCCAATTTTCTAAAGGATTTGAACTGCACATCTTACTTCTCTGAGCCTATTTCAACATCAGACATCACCAGGAGTGCCCTGAAAAATCTCTGTTTAAACCACCTCAGAGATTTACGTCTTTCTCAAGAAGTAACTAAGCCAACAAATGTGCAGATCCTAATGGTTCAGACCTCCCCTGGTATTCAGCCATATTTAACTTTTTTCTTATCTAATTATGAAAAATTTGTTTTAACCAGGTTTCGATTTAATTCTTTCTTTCGCCTTGTTACTTTCCCCATTGAGTTAAACTGGTCACATGATCTGATTAAATGTCCTTATGATGGAATACTACCCCAGTCCACAATTCATGTAACCTTGTTCTGTCGATATTACGAGCAACCCCGCAAGCGCTGGATTATCCCCCTTCTTCGTGCAATGGGTTTGAGAACTTGCCGGCCAGCCTATCTGGCCCTGCAGTCACTAGATTCACAAAATGCCGCTAAATGTGTAGCTTGCTTTTTAAAATCATGTTTGAAAATTCGCTGTAAAGTTTGAGCTACTGTTTTCATGATTCCATGTCTTCTTGTATCCAATTTGTAATAATTGCTTTTACTCAAAGTTTTTAATGTCAATCAGTTTTTACTTGTATCATAATACTGCGTTTTAACTATGCATCGTAATTTTATGATGCACTTTTTATGATTCTGCTAAGTGCCAATCGAATAAAAGTTTTGATCCGAATAGGCTGTGTCCTGTCTTCACACAAGGATTTGTCACCACTGCATTGTTCATGCACTTCTTCTACTTCAAAGAAGGTACCAGGTATATAAATATGACCCTCATACCCTCTCTTTAGTTCTTTTTCTGGAACTGTGGATGGATTCTCATAGGACTTCCTGCACTTTGGCCTGCCATCTACTTCTGAAGACTGAATTGCTGCACTTGGAAGGACTACTTTGCTACCTCAAGTCTTCCTTAAACCCACAAAGGTCTACCTTTCTGCTTGAGCCAATTCCACAGCTTCAACACAGGACTAGGAGAGTGACAGAAAGGGCTGTCTGGCTGGCCTGATCAGGGACAGAAAAGGCTCCAACTATCTTGAACCCGCACCTGGACCCAGACTGAGTGAGTCTCAATTCCCCAACTGGTGCCCCTTCAGTCCTGGACACCTGGTGGGGGAGTTAAAGGTGCACAGATAGGAAAATTGTTGGCTAATATCTGATCATTGAATAAGAGGAGACTGTGACCAACCTGTTTCTATCCGCCCAAGGTTCATCGATGGTTGGGATGACTTTGGGCAGCTCCCGCTCCCTTCTTCTCTGCATCAGAAAACCTCGTTCAGTGGTCCTTCACCAAAGGGGTATCCAGTCTCGTGGAACTCTTTTCAGCAACATCTTCCAGCTTTGTCCAGCTGTAGATTTCTGACTTCCAAAAAAGAGAGTAAATTGGAGTGTAGAAATCTTTACAGCTACTTCTTCGAGTGGTTCCCCGACGACGACACCTCCTTTTCTGACCCTGCCTGCAACCTTGTCCCACTGAACTTCTACCTGCTCACAGACTTTTTTCTCCAATACCTTCTAAGTCCCAAGGTTGTATCAGACTCGTGCTCTATCGTAATCAACTGCATTTTGTTTACTTTGACCCGGAGATGCACGAACAGATGTCTGGTTCATGCTGTGATCTTTAGGCACTAGTTTTTACCATACAATAAAGAAAATATGAAATACGTTTTACTGATTTGATTTTTGTTATTTTGGTGTCAAATTATTGATTCAAATTGACTCTGTTTTTTTAAGTTTGAGTGGGATATTGATTGTGTTGTGTTTTCATTTTATTAATGTTTATGTGCCGCATAAATACTTTACATGTTGCCTCTAAGTTAAGCCTGACTGCTTTGTGCCAAGATACCAGATGATTTAGCACAAGTTAATTGAAGGACTTTAGTAATTCCCCCTGACAGGAATTGTAATGTAATGTAAGGGCACATTTCTATAGCGCGGCTATCACTCCATGGAGCATCTTAGCGCTGTGGACCGTAGCCAGATGGACTTGGCCGGCAGACTGCTCGAAAATCAGAAGGCCTGCACATTTATACTAAAGCTTTACAGGCGCTGTCCGTAAGATTTTAAATCCAAGTTTTCAGAGATTTCCTAAACTGGCTCTCCGCGGGGATTTGCCGGAGATGAAAAGGAAGCTGGTTCCACGCCCTAGATCCAATCACTGCAGGGGATTTCCCTCCCTTGGTGATAAGCTTAAATTTAGAGATCACCAATAGATTCATATTTGAGGACCTAAGATTCCGTGATGGCAGATACCGTCTGAAGCCATTCGAAAGGTATTTGGGTCCTCGCAGATGGAAGGCCCTGAATGTGATGACCAATATTTTAAACAGGATGCGCTTGTGTATTGGCAACCAATGAAGGGCGTTAAGCGCAGCCGAGGTGGACGACTTCCTCGGCCATCCAAGAACTAAGCGGGCGGCTGCATGTTGGACCATCTGCAGCCTGTGTAGAACCGATTTATTCGCTCCCGCATACAGGCTGTTACAATAATCCAACCTAGATGATATAAGTGCCACCGGCACCGTTTGCCTGGCTGCCAATGGAAGAAGGTCCAAAAATGTCCTGAGACCTCTGATGATATTAAAACAGGTGCAGCCACCGTCACCGCCTGTTGTTTAAATGACAGAGAGTCATCGAACTTAATGCCCAGATTACGGGCAGTAACAATGGTGTTAGGAGGGACTTCTGCATCCTCCGGCCACCATTGTTTAGGTGAAAACAAGTTTTGCTGTCCAAATGGCAGAATTTCGGTTTTGCCCGAGTTACACTTGAGGTGATTATTCCTCATCCAATCGAAGGTGGCTGCGAGGCAGTTTTTAAGATTTTCTTCTGCTCCAGGTACCTCGCTATCCAGCACTAGGACTAGCTGAGTATCATCAGCATACGAAATTGTGCTAATCTGGAAGGATGAGATTAGTTCGATCAGGGGGACCATATACAGGTTGAAAAGTACAGGACTCAAGCTAGAGCCCTGCGGCACCCCTGTCTCCAAGGCATTCTCTTCAGAGCAAAACTCTCCTAGAACGGTGACTTGCCGCCTTTGATTGAGAAAGTTTTTCAGCCACTCCAGCACCACTCCTGCTATCCCCGATGTTACCAGGCGGTCTATCAATATGGAGTGCGAGACCGTATCGAAAGCCGCCGATAGATCGAGGCTTTCTTCCCCTGGTCAATGGCAGCCCGCAAGGTCTCCACAGTGAACAGGAGGGCAGATTCCATCGAGTGCTGGGCCCTGAACCCTGACTGATTAGTGTGCAGGATATCATTATCCTCCAAAAAGTTGGTGAGTTGCTTATTTACGAATGCTTCCGTCAGTTTGAATAGTACTGGAAGTAATGAAATGGGACGGAGATTCGAAAGCGTTGTCGGGTCTGCTAGAGGTTTTTTCTGTAGGGGCTTTACAGCGGCGAGTTTCCATTCCCTGGGAATCTCAGCAGAGGAAAGTGAGGAATTTATGATGCCGTTAATAATAGGGTTCACCGTGTCCACTATAGCTCGTGGAAACATCGGGGGCAGGGGTCGAAGGGCGAGCCAGATTTACTAGCTAGTATAGCTTGGCGGGATTCTTCTAGACTAATGGGGCAGAACGTTTTAAACCAGACTGTCCTGGAGTCCTCCCCATACACCCCATCAGGGGGGATAACACCGGTTGAGGGAAGTCTTTGAATATGTCTTGTATCTTTTGCTCAAAGTAGTTGGCAATGGTATTGCAGAGGGTCGATGAGGGCGGAATGTCCTGCGAGAGCACTCTGGGATTCCTAAAACTGTTAACGATCCTGAAGATCTCTTTTTGTCTGTTATTAGCGGAGGTAATGGCTTCCAGATAATATGCTTTTTTGGCGAGTTTAATCAAGGCATGATACTGCCTCCGGGCTGTTTTATAAATACTGAGATCCTCGGCCTCATAATTCCGGCGCCACCTCCGTTCCAGCACTCTGACCTCACCTAGTTTCTCCTTTAAAGACAGTGAGAACCATGGAGCAGACACTTTTTTGCGTCCATGTAAGTTGTCTGAGCCTATAGGGTCCAAGGGTCCACTGAGTTCAGTGACCCAATCACAAGAGCGTTTATTGTCAGTTACAGTGTGGCCAGTCATTATAGGTTTACCATCATTGTCTCTCCCTGAAAGGTCAGGATTGGCAGTTATCTTTTTCCAGCCAGGTTTGGCACACCCACCGGTTTTACTAAAGCGTTTCTCTACACAATTGCCTTCCATTATGAGATCAAACGGGATAATTTTGTGATCTGACCATGTCTGCACACAGGGGGGTTTAACCTTCAGAGTATCTAAATTAGAGCAGATACAATCGAGCATATGCCCAGCTTTGTGCGTAGGATCCAGAGTCAGCAGGCTGAGCCCAAGGACCTTTGGTATGTCCCTAAAGCAGACCGCCCCCGAATCTGTAATAGAGTCTAGGTGAAGATTTAAATCGCCTAGCAGCGTAAAGTTGGCAAATCTGAGGGTAAGATTGCTGAGCACCTCCCCAATACTTTCCAAAACATCTTTTTGTTGGCCTGGTGGGCGGTAAACTAAAGCACCTGAGAAAGTAAAAGACTCATGGGTCTTCCAGCACAACCCCATACTTTCTGCCCCTTTTATGTCTAATAGTTTATGTATGGTGCATTTCATGGTATCGCGGTAGATAATTGCGAGCCCCCCCCCCCGCGTTGCTCCTGCCTGTCAAGTCTTTGGATCAGAAAGCCTTGCGGAAGGGCCAATGCGATGTCTGGGTTACACCAGGCTTTCAGCCATGTCTCCGTAATGAAGAGCCAATCAAGCTCGCCCTCTCAGATTAGGTAGAAAATGTGTGACCCGTTCTTACACATTGACCTAGTATTTATGAGCACTCCCCGAAGGACAGTAGGCCCGTTTTTCCCCATTGGGGCTTGTTCCGGGGCAAGCGCTGTCTTACAATGTCGACAGCAGACTGGTCCTTTCCATTTGTCCACTTTTAGGATATCATGGCACTGGAGTGCATATTTATTCAGTGATAGTATAATATCCCTGGTCAGGCCCTGTGTCTGGGCCGGTTGGGCAGCATGATCGACCCTCCGCCCGGCTGCGGCACGGACGGGCACAGACAGGCTTACCTTTGGAGCGCCTTCGGCGGGCCATCAGTGCGCCCTCTGCGCGACGACCCCATGTGAGCTTTAAATAGGAGGCTGATAACGGTCCTAGTGCAACCACTAGACCGTCACCTCCTCCAAGATGGCCCCCGGAAGTGAGTGTGCTTCACTCCCTCGGGTTATGCTCCCTCCACACAAACAGCACAGGCTGCGGTGGAATGGGGAGAGAAGCGGTGCCCAGAAACAGTAGGTTCCCCAAATAAAAGCTTTCCAAAATGTGCCTGCTAACATAAATTTCCAAAGAATTAAAACAATGTACTGTGCAAAATATTAATTATTCAACAACACAGTCAAAGCGGCGAATTTTTAAAAATGCAGATTATGCAGTTGTGCCAGCCGCAGCTTCAGCAGCGTGTCTGGGACTTCTGTGTCAGTAATTGTGGCTGTTGTCTGGGCAGTGCTACCATCCTACTCAACCACCAACCCAATTTCTAAATACATCATGGGTAGGCTGTCCAGTTTTAGGTTTAAACCTGTAATAACTGATAAAACCCCACCAGAAGGGAAATAGCCCTCACCAGTGTAAATATATAAACACTGAAAATAACCCTGCACAACCACAAACTAAATGCCATTCGAAGAAAGGAAAAGGAGAATAAAAGAGTCATTTTTATTTCTTCCTGAATGGGTGAATACAATGTAACTTTTTTTATGTAAGGTAGCAGTAAAAAAGACTAGGCTAACATTATTCTGCTTGAGTTTCTGCATCTGTTTTTCAGTTTTGTGGTCTTTGGTCTAGGAATACAGGGGCTAGAAGCATGTTTTAGGTATTTATTTATATTATAAATTGTAGAGATTCAGGAAATATCTAAATCATATTTGATTTTTTGCCTATGTTTGAGTCTTTCACTGATAGGAAAAATGTAGGTTTAATAAGAATGACTCCCAATATGTACCATCACATTTACCCACAGAGAACGGGTGGAAACCTTTGATACATCAGCCCCGTTTTCTAGTGAGTCAGTATTTGATAGTAGGTGAATTTCCAAACACCCCAGGCTTTAAACATTCAATGCAAGATATAGTGACAGATATATGTAAAAAGAGTGCAGTCACGAAGCATCTGGGATGCTGGTGAAAACATTACACCAGACTTTTGGAAACATGGAATGCAGTGTCATTTGGAATGCTGCTGCTAAAAGTTCTTACCAAGTTCAACAAAAATTGGAGTAATATTGTGTGTATTTGCAGTGATTCAGCTACGTTTATGAAAAGGTTGTGTGATGACCTGTCAAAATCTATACCTGAGCTACAGTGCTTCCCTGTAAGAGATCCTTGTCACTTGCTTTCAGATTGATATCTAATTTGTTAGATAGCAATCTGAAAGCATCTTTACAATCTTCAGAGTTAACGAAGAATGCTATTGACTTTTTAGTCCATTCTGGTGCACTGTTTTGTTATGCGTGGGAACTAAAACACAAATATTTCTCATTTGGTGCTGGTGGTTTTCAGTCCTAGAGTCAATGAATGCTATATTATCCATGTGACAACCGTTTACAGAATTTTTGCTGAGTGATGATAAAAACCGCAAGAAACCGCAAGAAATGTGAGGATCTTTGGTCACATATTAATGGTGATTTGAAAAAAAGTACAGTCTACTGCATTCTTAGATTCTTACAGGAAAGCATGACTGCTGTAGTGGACATAATAAAAGAACTAGTGTCTGAAAACACCCTTGTCTGCCACGTGTTCAGCATAATTCATGTAGATGTGAAACATCTTCTTGAGAGTAAGCTGGGTGACACTTTTAGTGTCTTTGGCACTGCAATATGTTCCATGTTAGAGTGTTTGCCACTTGGTAAACAAAGAAATTTTGAAGAGCAATTGAGGAACTTTTATTTTACAATGTATGACAACTAGCCCTTCACCAACCATGGCATTTGAAGCCATTGAAGCCTTACTGTGGTACTCTGCACAAATTATAGATCCCTTTCATAAAGGGAGAATTTCTCTGGAGTTTCAAAAGTGCTGTCTCATTTTTGACCGGTTCAATAACTCTGAGGACATATGAGTCCAGTTCAACGCATATGTTGCAGAACCTGTCGCAGAGAATCGCAATCTTCAGGTGCACCAGTATTGGCATGGAAATCTATGCCAGTGGCCAGAGTTAGCAATTTGTGTACTGGTTATTTTGGCGATGCCTGTCACAAGTGCCAATGTTGAGAGGGCCTTTTCACAGATAAAAGTTTACATGAGAAGGAAAGAGCGAGCGTGCATGACCAAAGACTCACTGAAAAAGTATTGTATGGTGTACTATGATAAATTTGATTGGTAAAAATACATTTGGACCTCATATACACTGTACGTACACTGTCTATATACCATGCACTCTCAGTGCAGATGCAAGAAATAATAAAAGCAAAAAGTTCCATAAACACTGGAAAACACTGTTTTTGTTGTTTTTAATGGCGCGAAAATGTGTAACCACTGATAATCACTGTTTTTTAAGGTATTGAAATCAATGGAAAAAAGAGAAAAAACCCCAAGAGAATTTACCAAAAAACTGAAAACAGGAAAGCCTAATCATGGGGGATATTCTCAAGAACCTGTGATAAGTAGGGCAGATTCAGCTTAATGCAACTCTTCATATCGCAGTCTATCGCGGGAAAATAACGCTGTGTTAACTAAGTATTCACAACATGGCGGTACCATGCGATAGGCGCAAAATAACGCGTACAAATTCCATGATAAAGTCAACGCGACGCCTCAAAAATGCGAAACACGAACGCAAAAAATGTTGGCATGAGGGCAATCGCGACACAAAAATCTGTGAAAACCAGCGACAGGCCTGCAATCCACATACGTCAGATGGGAAAAATCACCATGAAAGAAGAAGAAAAACAGACAAACAAATGCCAAATAACAGCAAAGCACAATGGATGTTGCCGGAGCAAGTACGAAGGACAACCAGAATCCCAAAAGGCCCCCGGATGCAGCCAGGGACCTCGGGGTCAGGGAAGGACAAGGAGAAGAAGAGTAGGAAGAAGCAGTTCAGTCCGCAGGAAAACAGGAACCTGATAACGGAGGTGGTAGAACACCATCAACAACTGTTCGTCGCACCCACTGTGTCATTGGCAACAAAAAATGGACTATGGCAGTCCATCGTGGACAAGGTGAATGCAGTCAGAGTGCTGAAGAGGACAATGGAAGAGGTCAATAGGTGCTGGAATGATGTCAAGCGCAAAACCAAGCTGAAACTGGCCAACAACTGGAATGCAGCAATGCAGACTGGAGGTGGGAGTCCTGCGGCACAGGAGCTACTGGACGATGTGGAGGAAATGTAGGGTCATTGATTCCCCCTTACATCCATGTAGCTCATGTCATTGAACTTGGGTCACAGGATGACAAATTTGCCAAATGCGGTCCGGGTGGCACCAGCACTACAACAGGGACACACGCATTAGTTACCTCCTTGCCCAGCCCAGTATGGAACCCGCCTTCAGCCCCGGGGTCATTGTTTAGACCCTTACGCTGGACTGGCATATGTCAGGCCAGCCCACTCTACTTAAGCTCACAGGGGACAACAACGCTATATGTCCCAGGTCTTCCCTGTAGTGTCCTGCTGGTCACAGGTCTAGTTGTCAGCATACCACAGCCACTCCCTCATGGCTGGGTTACACCCATGACAAAAGAATGATGATGTATTAAACCCAGATCAGTTGGCTTGCCCAAGTGCTCCGTCCATCATACCCTTTGGTATCGCTTTGTTCGCCCTGAGTTGGCAGGGAATACCCAGACGTGGGTCCCTTGCTCACTCTGCCACTGGATTCAAGATAGCCTGGCAAATGAGCGTTATGATCCCGAAACTGTTCCCAGGATGCTTGTTTCCGGTCCAGGGAAGACATGGCTTGGCAGTTCGGGATAGACTATTCCCATGAGGCACAGGGTCAGACTGATTTGCATATGGCCATGTCTGAACTGGGGTGGTGGAGTGAGCTAAAGAATGATGATGGATTAAACCCAGAACAGTTGACTAGGGGTGAGTATTTCATAAGCTCAAGCGCTCCGTCCATCATCCCATTTGGTATTGCTTTGTTCACCCTGAGTTGGCATGATATGCCCAAACGTGGTTCCCTTGCTCACTCTGCCACTGCATTCAGGATAGCCTAGCTGATGAGGGATATGAACCCAAAACCCATCCCAGGATGCGTGTTTCTGGTCCAGGGAAGACATGGCTAGGCAGTTTGGGCTGTACTGTTTCCATGAGGCACAGGGTCAGACTGATTTGCATATGGCCATGTCTGAACTAAGGTGGTGGAGTGAGCTAAAGAATGATGAAGGATTAAGCCAAGATCAGTTGACTGGGGGTGAGTGTTTGATTTGTTGAAGCGCTCCGTCCATGATCCCCTTTGGTATTGCTTGGTTTATACCCACACCACACCCATCTGGCACAGGCATCATAGGACATGTCACTCTGGTAATAAAAAGGGTCGGGTGCACGTGCTGGACACCATTTCCACTCTCTATCTGGGTGTATCTGTGTGGTCACCTCCCAGATCACAGCGTTGGTGGCACCTAAAGGGCTGAGAGGGTGTGCAGCCAGCAATGATTCCCTGTGCAGTGATATGTCCCCTGCCGTAGCGAAATCAAGACCCAGAATCAAATGTGAGGCCCGTTGGCCCGCGAAGCAGGGCTGCATGATGTGGAGGGTGCCATGTTCACTGGCCGTGTACTGGAGCTTGAACTGGGGCTTGAACTGGCACATGGTGAGGCATCTTTGCGACATGTCGGTGATGGAAGGTGAGCAGTGAGGCCTGGGTGCGCAGGGGCGGGCATGCACGGTTGGGCGGCAGGAGGGGCTGGGGTGCAGCTTGCTGGGTGCGCAAGGGCCGGCTTGCACCACTGGGCGGCAGAAGGGGCTGGGGTGCAGCTGGCTCGCTGCGCAGGGGCAGACAGGCAATGATGGTGTGTGCATTTGTATGTACTCTACCGTTCATGTATCTGAACTCTGTTTCAGATTAGAGACCTGCTGAACTGCAGTGCATACCAGCAAGTAGTTTGAGACACACCGGTGGCAGCAGGTGAGCAGGTCTTGGGGGTGGTGGTAGTGGGTGTTGTGGCCATTTCGGGCTCCGAGCTGCATGATCAGAGGCTCCATGGCATCTTTTTCCCTTCAGGTGTGGCTCTGGCCTGGCCTCCCTTTTGTGGTGCAGTCTGTCCTCCGACGTTACACCAGGTCAGAGCAGATATTAATTTCCTGCTGCTAACATGTCTTATCGCATGTTTTATGATCTTATTGCCGATCTGGCTGGTCATTGAGAATTTTGTGGAGTGGTGTTGTTGCTGCTTTTTGCATGGGAATGCCTACTTTGCATAGCATTAGCGATAGTTGACTGAGTCATCTGTGGCGATGTTTTTTACGGCTGCTATGGCAGGTGAACCGTTATTATGGGCTGTTAGAACCTGCTTGAGAATGGGGCGCTAAATTTATCACCACTTTGGATGCGATAAAGTGCTGTTAACTCGCCGATAGTTCCTTGAGAATATGCCCCCATGTTTATTTGTCCTTTCTGTTAGGAGGGTGCTGAACTTCGCATCTTTTGTGTGGTATCCCCTAACTTTTTGCCTTCTGACCTCCTCTTTTTGACTTTTTTGCTGAATTCGTTTTTGCTGGCTTTAGGAATCAGTGCACTTTTTCACTTCTAACAAGCTTTTGCTCTTAACCTAAAACTTGCTAACATTGGCTTATCCCCAATTGGCATATTGAATTTACTTATAACCTCCAAGTGAAGCGCACTTCATGTGCCTAGGGCCAGTAAATGAAATGCCACTAGTGAGCTCGCAGCACTGATTAGGCACTTTAAATTTGCCTTAGGCCTGTTTGTGCCGTTTTAAACTGCAGTATCGTCCTGGAAAGTTAACCTACCCGTAAAGCACAAACCTTACTTTTTTATTACATATAGGTCACCTCTAAGGTAGGCCGTGGAGAGCCCATCAGCAGGGTGCAATGCATTTTTAGAAGTAGGACATGTACGTTTAAGTTTTCCATGTCCTAGTAGTGAAATAATCTCAAATTTGTTTTTCTCTACTGTAAGGCCTAACCCATCTCTCCCATAGCATAATATTGGGACTGCCTTATTATATGTTATAAGTGGAGTTTCCAAGTAGGAAAAGATAGGACAACCAAATTTGATGTCTTGGGACTCACAATTTAAAAACACAATTTATAGTGAATTTGCTTTTTAAACTCCAGTTCTGAAAATGACACATTTAGAATGTTGGCATTGTCTTAATTAAACCATTTGGTGCCTTCTGGCTGTCTATGAAATTCACATCTGGGGTGGGTGACAGTTGGCTTCCTGCATTCCCTCTAGACACCCACACACAAAAAAGGGTAGGTATGACTGTGTAGCCATCTGCATGTTGTTGGGTTATCCTTGACTGGATGAGCTGCCACTTTACATATGAAAGAGCTGTGTCCTGTCCCCAAACAAAGGGTTGTGAACCCCCCTGTTGTGTGACTGGAGCCAGGGCATGAAAGGTAGGGTCTTGTGCACTTGAATGCATCTCTAGAAGTCTCCCTACTTCAAAGGCCCACATGGGTATAACTACTGGAACTCTGACATTATGAACTCAGAACACTTCTGGAACTGAGGACATTCTAGCAGGAAAAAAGAGTGCTGTGGTGTCAGGAGGGACCTCCACTTTGCTGTTTTGGCCTGCCGCCTGCTGCTTCTTGCCTGGGAGTGAGAAGGACTGAAACTGGGGGATGTATGACGTTACAACGCAGTCTTTACACCGCACTACCCTTACAACGTTGCTTTTACAACGCAGGTCGTTACCACAACTTGCGCTGTAGGGTGCTGGACTTAGGAATAGTAAGATTTACTATTCCAATACCAGCCTACGTACAGTAGGGAAGGTGTTGGAATAGTAAATCTACTATTCCTTAGCCTAGAGCGCCCTCCAGCGCAAGTCGTGGTAACGACTTGTGTTGCAAAAGCAGCGTTGTGATGGTAGTGCGGTGTAAAGACCGCGTAGTAATGGACGTTCCCTAAAACTGGGTTTCTCCTTCCCAAAACCTACGTTTCTCCAAGGACTTGTTGGGTTGCCTCCTGTTTCTGAAGTCTCAGGGATATCAAGGACTTTGCTCTGCAACTTGAAACCAGCAGCCAGACTCTATCTGCTGTGCATCCTGCTCTGCCAAGTGGTGCCAGTCTATTCTGAGCACTTGGAATTGAAATATCTGGTTTAATATCCAAAGCATCTTGATGCTCAACGCATCCTCGACTCTGTACTGCTCAGGACCTACACATCGCCTACATCTCTATGATTGACAGTGATGCATAACATCCTGTGCTCCACGCATTGTCCTTGGGACATCCATCGAACTGCGCAGTGGGCGTGGTTGGTTCCTGTATCTGAACTACACCCCATCGCAGTCGGCCGGAACTTTTGGTGATAATTGTGGTTGATGCTATTTGTTTCTAACAAACAGTTTATTCTTAAAAAGTCCATATTTTCACATCTACTTATTGGAGATTTGTCATCTTTGTCTTGTTGTACTCATAAGTATATTGGCTATTTTTCCAAACAGATGTGGAGTCCTATTGTGGGGGTTTCACTATGTTACATTGCCTAAATAATTTATTGAAAAAAATGACACCAACACAACAAACATCCACATCTATGAAATAGAGATATGAATTTTTAAGGTAATAAAAGGGCAAACCCAGACATCTTGTCACGCAGGGCCAGGACAAAGTAAAAAACGAATGCCAACGCCAAAGTGGGATACAAGGACCAGGTTGGTATGGTTGGAGATTTCTTCCTTCAGGCTTAATGGGTTTTATGGAAGTTAGAATCCTTTAGCAGCTGTTGCAGAGAGCTCCCTCCAGACAGGGATGCACCCTCAGTGATTAGGCAAGTAGGTAGTACTTGGTGCTGCTCCGGTTCGCAGGGGCGTTTTTCTTGCAAAAATGTCACTCTCACTTTTAAGGAACCTGGCTGAGGAGTGCAACTTAGCACCAGAACCTAGGTGATACCTCTTATGGGGGATAGTCACTTTAGCAGAGACCAGGGAAGGGTCCAGCATAGGTCGAGCATGGACCGGTCAGCAGGAAGGTTGTGGGGCAGGATTAAAGTAGCCAAAGCAGTTGAAAAGGTCACAATATTTTTGCTAATTTTGTTTGCTTTTTTTTGTATCCCTGTAGCTGATACAGGAGGACAGTTAGCTACCCTTTGGAGGCACATCTGGGACTCTTGAAAATAGGAGAGCAGCTCCAGTATTCCTTCGAGGTTTAAGAATGCTGGGCAGTCCTTCTTCTAGTCTTCTCAGGTCCAGTAGTGTGTTGATTTCTGTCTGTGACAGTGATGCTTGTAAGGACAGTAATGGTCTGTGAGGCCAGTCTCTGTTTACATTAAACAGTAGGTTCAGGGGTAGCTCCTTTCTTCCCTCTCAGGAGATACCAAGATGGTTAGCTTTACAAAAGCAGGCTTCAGCATGCAGCTTGGCTCCAGTCTGTATTTACACACACTGAGCAGGCATAAGCCGAAGTCTAGGGTCACAACGACAGCTGGCAGCACTGCCGCTTGGGAGGTCTCAGTTAGCAGGCAGGATCGGATCTCAAAGAGCACAGACAGGAACTTTCCTCAGTGACCACAACGAGGGCAGGTAGCAACTTCATCCTGGGGCACAGAGAGAAAAGGCAGCTGCTCTAAGCTGGGACCACACACACTGCAACCTGTTGCATTGTTGCTCTGGAGCAGGCAGTATCCACTACCGGGATCCACGCATACAAGGGAGGCAGATCCCATAGCCCGGGGGAAGTCAGACAGCAGGCATAAATGCCAGACTGGGGTCACAAATAGTTGCACACTGGACAAGGAAGCAAACACTGCCTCAAAGGGCACAAAGTAGAGGCAGCAACTCTACCTGTGGTCACACAGATAGCAGGCAGCGACTGAGTGATGCCTTGGATGACAAGCGCAGAGTAGGCAGTAGCTATAGTTAGTATAGGCACTCTGTGAGTCACCAGCTCCCTCAGCCTGCATGAACAAGTACTTCCCATGGCAGACAGCAACTTAAACTCAGCAGCTCGCACTAAGTGCAGGCAGCACACCTAGATGGGATACATTCCCTGACTGCACCCTTAACTGTGCTCCAACTCGTAAAAAGACCAAGCAGGCAGTATCTATGAGAACAAGCCCTCCACCTGCCTGGAACAAGACCCGGAATGCAACCTTGACCGTTGCTACGAGCAGGCAATGCTTCCATCCTAGATATGCACACAGTAGACATCACCCCGAGAGGAGACAGTAATGCAAGCCTGAGATCTGAGTACACAGAGCTCTTGCAGCTGTGCATACTTGTAGCAGGCAGTGTCTCGCACCTGTGACCTCCCGGACATGCAGCATCTCTGGGTGCAGGGAGCAGGCAGCACCACCTCCCTTGAGGCCAGTGAGGTGCTTCAGGCGGCACTGCTAAGGGACGTGGATGTATACGGGAGGCCTCTACCTACCTAGGACTCTCAGCTGAGAAGCGCGTATTGCAGTGAGGAACCGTGCGGTGTAAATATCAAGGGCAGAAGCAGATGTGAAAGTTAATGAACCGACATAGTGAAACATTTTACTGCTGTCCAAGATCACACTGAGCATAGGGACATGCACCAAAACGGACTGGAGTGAAGAAATCAATTCCAACCAAATCCTTTCTCTGGAGGTCACCTGATCCAATGAAGGCACGTTATATTTCTTAATATATTAAGAAATCCTTGTATAACACTGTATTTCAAAGAGTCATAAAATATGGCAGTTGCATGACAGATCAACTCATTGGAATCACCAGCGCACTGAGGTGTAAATCAGTTATCAATAACGCCATGTGAACATTACAAAAACGTGTAAAAACTTTTTCCTGGAATATATCTTCTGCAGTTTGATCATGAGTATTTGACTTGGTCTCCTACTCATGATAAGGGTGATATTTTTATATAGCACCAAAACCCAGGGTATCTGTCATTATTACCAAATCCACGATCTTTGGTTTATCGACAAGGAAAGAGTGCATGGGTCTTGCCTGAGTGAATGGATGAGTGCAAGGGCAGTGCCTTGCTCATCAGATGAGTGCATGGGTACTGCCTGGGTGATTGGATGAATGCATATGTAGTGCCTGAGTAAATGGATGAGTGCAAGGATAGTGCCTGGGTGATTGGAGGAGTGCATGGGTAGTGCCCGAGTGAATGGCTGCCTGTAATAGTAGTGCCTGGGTGATTGGATGACTGCACGACTAGTGCGTGAGTAATTGCATGAGTGCATGCATAGTGACTGGTTGACTGGTTGAGTGCATGGCTAGAGTCTCAGTAAATCAGAAATACATACACCATATTCTACAGAAACGTAGAGAGCCTGTGGTCTCTAACACAGGTATTCTACTATTTCTAGGTTTATTGGTATGTATCATTTCACTGGGAAAAGGCACAGACACAAACATTGAAGCCATCAGAAACATGGTGACAGTGACATTGGAAGGACTGCTATTTTATATTTGGCTAGGCCCAACATTCTGAGCAGTCGGTGATTAGTGAAGCTGTCAGTGAAAAGTGAGGTTTAAGACATGTTGGCAGAGAGATTACGGATTAGACTACTTCGTATGAGTCTCTGGAAAGGTGCACTTGAAGTAGGCCATACAAATGTAGGTGTCTGCTGGCAATGGGAAGTGCACTCTGTCAAGTTTAAAGGTCTGAATGCTCTCGTGACTCTGGTATGTGTCTACGTGTACATGTATTCTGACACGTGCTGTACGTCTGTAGAGCTTAGCTGAAAAAACTTGTAGCTTCTCATACAGGTGCACAAATCTTCTCAGCTGTACTACACCGTTCATTCTCAGAAGCAGAGATCTGTTTCCTATGTATGTGTCACAGAAGTCTAAATACAGCATTTGGTCATTAACGTCTATATTATTTACCTAGGTAGCGATTATAGAACCGCTAGAATAAAGAGTTAAAGATCGGAGTGCCCTTCAGAATGAGAAACAAGTAATTCATACATCTTCTTGTACAGACATTTAAACATTGAAAGTGTGCAGTAATTTATAAATAATTTCAACCATTTACAACTTTGCTAATGTGCATAGTTAGGTATCCTACATATTTATTTGTTATGAAGAAAATACCAATGTAATTGTAAGCAACTGCTTATTGGTTTTTATGAATATTAATATATAATTTATTTAATATTATTAATTGTTGTAATAAACTATTGAAACTAGTCTTTGTGTTTTAGATATTTACTTTATTTGGAAGTAAACATTTAAGATGAAAAACAGTACTACTTAAAGAAATGTGAAAAGAGCAAATTAGACGAAGCATAAACGGTTATACAGGAAATAAAGACTTCCGGTAAGAGAACTAAACAGTTTCTTAAAACTGTTTTACAGAGATTGTAAAAAGTTGAACATGTTGAAAAGAAAAAAATTGGTTTTATAACAAATCAGGAGGAAAACAAGAATTGCCATGGTGAAATAACATAATTGTATTTGAAAACGATGCATTTTACAAAAAGGCAAAAAGAGCATAAGGATTTAAGAAGAAAAATGTTTAGTAGTAGAGTAAATCAAAATTTAGTAAACAATGGCAAAAAACTATAAAAGAAGGTCAGCAGATTTAAAAAAAAAAATTTGAAAGTGTAGTAGATAGAGCTTTTGAATTTAAATTAAAATAAATTATTCATATTGATATTGAAGAGAATGAGAACATTGAATACAATAATGGTGTTTATGAAGGACAAAAGTGAAAAACTGGTTAATCGAAGTAACTTGTGTAAAACTTATACTGGTAACTGGAAGCACACTTTTAGTACTGAACATTTCCTTAATGGAGAAAGCTATTTTCAAGAGAACATATTAGTACACGCAGTTAATACTAGTGCTCAATGCTATGAGGTGAAAGATGGTTCTCCCATTCCAAAAGAAAAAATGGTTGCTAGGAATGTGGAAGAAGTATGAAGTAAAAGCTGAAAAAGTTCAATGGAGGTGTACACAAGCTCCTGTACATAACTGGGTTTGTAGCAGTATTCACAGTATTCGACAGGATTTATTTTTATGAGAATATGCCAAAAAAGTGTTAAACAGAAGAGTAAGATGTTACAAGGACTAGATCCATGTAAAATAAGAAAATATACTAAGTTGCAAGGTCATTCTCTGGGTTGTCTTTCAATAAAAGTGTGTCAAAGAATGTTTTATCATTTAAGAATGTTAGCTCTACACCATCTCTTTTGTATGTTTCTGTATCAGGTGTACAGAAAGTTTGTGATGATATACAGTTTCTTTTTTTTGGTTCAGTTTAGGAGTGAAGAGGAGTGTAGACAAAGTGAGAGTTAGATAAGTGTAGGTGTTGAACAATATGAGGAAGAGATTAGTATTGATGAGATTGCAGAAGAAATTACAAAGTTTAACACAGTTTCATCTGAAAAACCAAACTATTGGGCTCATTATGATGGCGGATGGACTTCCTTCCATCCGCCATCGCGCCGGGAGTTGTGACCGCCCGCTTGTAATGCGGCAATCCCGCACATCAGATTATGATGCGACCGCCACTGTGGCAGTCGAATTGTGTATCTCTGACATTGCAGAGGGTGCTGCTGGCTGCTGCACCCGCCGCAATATCAGAAATGCACTGTTTGCATTTCCCTGCATGGTGCCTGCCACCTGGTGCAAGGAAATGTAGGGGGGAACCATAGGTACCTGCCCAGTGCACACCCACCTCCCCCAACATAAGGGAGGCCGGCTACGAGCCCCCAAATGCAATCCCCACCAGCCTGTGAATGGTGGTTTACCCACCATACACCGGCTGGTGGGGAGGCAGCATCATAATATGGCAGATGGTGCCTCCTAGGCACCCCCACCATATTGTTGATGCAGGGTGGGTCAGCCAGGCAATCGTAACGATTGCCTGAGGCGGACCCATTGCGGAAGGACTTTGCATCCACCAGCACACTGCCCATCATTTTAATTTAGCAGGCGGAGAAGTGCCTTTCCATGGCAGTGAAACTGCCACCGGCAGGCTGCCGTGGTAGTTTCACCGCCATCGTAATGACCCCCTATGTTTGTATTTGTTGTCAACATACTCAACAATGAAGTCAAACTAGGAATGTTGATTTATATTTAAAAAGTGAAAAAGAAAACAATGATAAGTGGCAGCAATTTTGTGATTATTTGTTTTTAGAAAGTCAGTTTGACTCGGCTAGTGATCAAGTTATTTGTAAGTACTGTTACAACAAATTAGAAGAAACCAAAATCCGGGTCATTCAGTACATAACAACTTAGAGTTGGTACCTATTCCTCAAGAACTGGCAGATTTAAATATATAGGAGTCTTTTCTTATTCAATCGGTACACCCATTTCAGGCCATAGTTCGTATGGAGCCTAAAACAGGTAAGCTGCCAACAACAGATTTGCAAAAAGGTCTCAAAGGAAGAGTTGCCTATTTACCTTTATATTTTAAGAAACACATTGAAACTGTTGGTATGGAGAGAGACGAAATTGAGCCAGTTATAATTCTAGTAAATGGTGTCTCAACAAAGAGTAGGATAATCGGCTAGCAGTTTGTAGATGTTAATACACTTCAAAAGGCTACATTATACTTGGTACAGAATAATATTTAGTGTAAATGTTGATGAACAAGTAATATACTTACAAGATGAAACAGTAATGTGAAGTGGCAGAATTGAAAAAGTAGACAACTCCAGGAGTGAAAAGACTTATGAAAGTAATATAATACATCCTCTGAATTCAAAAGACATCATAGAAATATTATTGCATTATTTAAAAGGAAAGAAGCAAAGTTAACTCCCATGAATGTATGGCAAAAAAAGTTTAGAAGCTTGTTGTTTTCCACAGCTATTCCCCACTGGAGAAGGTGGATGATTTGATGAACAAGCTGAATGGATTTCAACTTCAGAATACTAATCGACAAGAATGTATTGTGAAGATCCAAGATTTTGACAGTGCATTCCATATACATTTCACCTTTTGTTTGAAAGCGATTACTCTGCACTTTCATGTGAAGAAAACTATATATTAAAACTGGAGTTCATCTTCAACATGTTTCTGCAAAAGAGTTCATGCAAAAAGCTTGAGAAAGAGATGAAAATTTTTAATCTCAGTTAATTCATTTGATTGTGTGCAAATGTGGTACCAATTAATATTGGTATCATCGTCATGGTGAACTTAAGTACATGTTAAGAAACTTAGGTGCACCTACATGGTTTGCAACACTTAGCTGTGCTGAATATGCATGGGATGACATACTTGAATTACTGAGAGAAGCAAATTCAAATGTTAAAAACATTGAATTGAAGACAGCTGGGGAACTCTGTTCCTTGGATCCTGTAAAAGTCTGCAGGTATTTTAACCGCAGGTTTCAATGTAATTTATTTGTAATATAAACATTCCACCTCTTCGAGAGGTAACTGATTTCTTTTGGTGAAAAGATTACCAAGCTTGAGGCACTTCTCCTATACAAGGCTAATATGGATGAAAAATGCACCAACATTTGGAACAGATAGTGATGAAACTGTTTTGTCTTTCATGGAACAATATGTTACATGTGCCACTCCAAGAGAAGGAGGACATAACAGCTTGAGGCAACAAGTTTTACACTTTCGAAGTCATAGATGTGGGAAATACTGCAGACTAAAATACAAATGCAAAGGGAAAATTTCTACAAAATCTTGTTTTGGATTCCCACGTCCTATAATTTCTTTAAAAATAAATATTTTAATTAAAATTTTGTTAAATTAATGAACAGCACATATTTTATATAACATATTTAGCCATGAGGCGGCATCGAGACTTATTCTAACCAACAAAAGAAACAAGCATTTGCAATGCAATAGGTCTCAAATTAGGAAATTGTGAGCTATTGGTATTGTAAATGACACATTTTTTTAATATGTGTTGGCTTTGAAAATATATAAATTAATACCATTATTATTCACAAAGCCAATAGCTTACACTTTCCTAATGCGAGTGCTATTGGCTATGGCAATGCCTGTTAGTAGCAAGCAAGGACACTGCTTTTGTGGTGCTGAGTGATGATGTGGTTGGGCTGAGTGATGTGGTGGTGTATTAGAGTGATGTGGTGGTGTCCCAGAGTGTTGTGGTGGTGTCCCAGAGTGATGTGGTGGTGTCCCCGAGTGATGTGGTGGTGTCCCCGAGTGATGTGGTGGAGTCCCCGAGTGATGTGGTGGTGTCTCTGAGTGATGTGGTGGTGTCCCTGAGTGATGTGGTGGTGTTCCCAGAGTGATGTGGTGTGTGGTGGTGTTCCCCCGGTGATGTGGTAGTGTCCCTGAGTGATGTGGTGGTGCCCCTGAGTGATGTGGTGGTGTCCCTGAGTGATGTGGTGGTGTCCCTGAGTGATGTGGTGGTGTCCTCGAGTGATGTGGTGGTGTCCATGAGTGATGTGGTGGTGGTGGTGGTGTCCCCGAGTGACGTGGTAGTGTCCCCGAGTGATGTGGTGGTGTCCCTGACTGATGTGGTGGTGCCCCTGAGTGATGTGGTGGTGTTCCTGAGTGATGGAGGGTGGAGTTGGAGGGTGGAGTTGGAGGGTGGAGTTGGAGTCGGAGGGTGGAGTTGGAGGGTGGAGTTGGAGGGTGGAGTGGGAGGGTGGAGGTGGAGTTAGAGGAGAGGGTAGAGTCAGAAGGTGGAGTTGGTGGGTGGAGTTGGAGGGTGGAGTTGGTGGGTGGAGTTGGAAGGTGGAGTTGGAGTTGGAGGGTGGAGTTGGAGGGTGGAGTTGGAGGGTGGAGTTGGAGGGTGGAGTTAGAGGGTGGAGTTAGAGGGTGGAGTTGGAGTTGGAGGGTGGAGTTGGAGGGTGGAGTTGGAGTTGGAGGGTGGAGTTGGAGGGTGAAGTTGGAGGGTGGAGTTGGAGGTGGAGTTGGAGGGTGGATTGGAGGGTGGAGTTGGAGGGTGGAGTTGGAGTTGGAGGGTAGAGTTGGAGGGTGGAGTTGGAGTTGGAGGGTGGAGTTGGAGAGTGCAGTTGGAGGTGGAGTTGGAGGGTGGATTGGAGGGTGGAGTTGGAGGATGGAGTTGCTCATGTCGCGATTTTCAGAGAGAGTCCACTGAAAATAGAGTGAGGCATGTTTCTCTGTGTGCCAAAGCAGGACTCCATAGCAGCTGTTACCAGAAAGATGTTTAATTAACGGGTATGAAACTGGGATTAAAAATGTACTTCTGTTTATTTCCCTAGTGTCTAGTCTGTAATTCTATGTTGATAATCACGCTTACTCTGTTTCCCTCCGTTGATAAACAAGGGACGGAGGTTTTCAAGTGTATTCCATCGGTGTCACTTTAACAATGTAGTCAGCTCCACTCAAGAAAAAAATAAATGCATTCAGGTTTGCCTGGCAAAAGTCACGACATAGCTTTGTGTGAAGTAACTCTAAAATCGCTCATTCAGGCGAACAAAAAGGCAAGATTGAAGATGACGGGAAAGTGAAAGGGGAGAGGTAGAGAGGGGAGGAGACTGAATTGAGGGAAGACAGGGTAAGAAAGGTGGTCGAGGGAAAGGAGCGACAGAGGGAGATCACTGGAGGAAATGAAAACAAGTGCACGCATTTGAAAGAAGTATTTAAATGCGGGAGGGGTGTGGGGGGCGAGCCGCGGCATCATGGCTCTGAAGAAAAGCAGATGGTCCTCTTTATGACCTGCGGAGTGCGTGAAGCGGCTGGTGGCAAATGGAATCAAAGCCGCTGGTCGCTTTGATGTTCTTGGCTTGTCTTAGAGGCCTGCCAATGCGCTTGCAAGACCTAAAAACACAAATAATGCGGGTTGCGAAATGGGGTAGTGAAAACCGAATAAAAAGCACGGCCAAAGCTAAGCAGTTGCTACTTTTGAAAAAACGCACTAACAATGTGGGCTGATAAATGCGATAGCAAAAACGGAGTAAAAAAATAAAACGCGAAGGCTTTGATGAGGAGGCACAGAGCACTACTATTGCAGTTTGACAAATGGCGTCGGGAAAACAAAAGCAAAGTTGATGTTACAGTGGAAGAGCTGTTGACAAAGTAAAACATTGGCTTGCACGATATCCCTAAGTTAACCAAATTTCCATGGGATGGAATGGTTTGGTAAATGGATGGGTAGTAGTATGATAAGATAATAAAAAGTGAGCGAAAGAAATAAAAGAGAGTATGAGGATCGTAGCAAATTTTGTTTTTATGGTACAATTTTTGGGGGAATCCCACTGTTAACAAGCATAACGTAATCTGGAAAACACGGCAAAAGCTTATAAACTGCTGCAGTGGTGCAAAAAGCACAATTAATGCAGACTAATAAATGAGAGAACACTAAAAATGTGGTTTGCAAAAGAACGTAGCAGAAACTGAATGAAAAACACGCAAAACTTGAAATCAGTTGCTACAGCGGTATAAATATTACTAAGGATGCGGGCTGATAAATGTGAAAACCGTAATATAATGCGGGTTGAGAAATGGCGCAGCGAAACCTGAAGCCAAAACATACCGAAAGCAAAGCATTTTGTACATTGTAACAAAAATTACGAATGATGTGTGCTGATAAATTAGAAAACACTACTAATGCAGGTTGAGAAATGTTGTATTGAAACCTAAGCAAAATCACGTATAAAGCAAAACAGTTTGTACATTGTAACCAAAAGCACTAATAATGCGGGCTGGTACATGCGATAGTATTGCAAAACTTGAAATCAGATGCTACAGCTGTACAAATATTACTAAGAATGCGGGCTGATAAATGTGAAAACCTTAATAATGCGGGCTGAGAAATGGCGTAGCCAAAACTGAAGCCAAAACACACCAAAAGCAAAGCACTTTGTACATTGTAACAAAAATTACGAATAATATGTGCTGATAAATTAGAAAACACTACTAATGCAGGTTGAGAAATGTTGTATTGAAAACCTAAGCAAAATCACGTATAAAGCAAAACAGTTTGTACATTGTAACTAAAAGCACTAATAATTCAGGCTGGTACATGCGATAGTAATAAAAAAACTGAATCGAAATCCAAAACTGCACAAGACACCCACAAGAGAGACACGGAGCACTACTATGGCACGAGATGCGGGCTGATAAATGTAAAAACCGTAAAAATGGGCGTTGAGAAATGGCGTAGCGAAAACCAAAGGCAAAACATGTGAAAAGCAAAGCATTATGTATATTTTTTCAAAAAATACCAATAATGCGGCCTGATAAATTACAAAACACTACTAATGAGAGTTGAGAAATGTCTTAAATTAAACCCGAAGCCAAAAGACGCCAAAAGCAAAACATTTGGTAAATTGTAACAAAAAAGACCAATAATGCGGGCTGCTAAATGACAAAACACTTGAAAACCAAAACAGCACAAGGCACCCGCAAGAGAGGCAAGAGCACTACTATGGCACAAGATGCGGGCTGATAAATGTAACAAGCTCTCGGCATTGCTGTGGCGGGGGCAGGGGAGCGCATTCCTTTGAAGTCTGATGAGGCGGGCTGGGGAGTGGGAGCCTTTGAAGACAAATGGTGGTTTGTGACGCGGCTGAGTGCTGGGGGGGCGGGGCGAGGGAGAGGCGTTCACGTGCATACTCACATGAACTGGATTTTTGACTGCCTACTATATACTCGCCTATCTATCCCTGCGGGATAGAATAGTCTAGACCTAAAAACGATTAAGCATTAGTTCATCTAGATCCTATATACAAGCAAACGAAGATTCATCAATAGCCTTAATACAATTGATACAGTTAATAATAACGAGAAACTCAACCATATAACAAATCATACATCAAGTTTTAAGTTTTCTAACATATCCTTATATATATATATTGCACCAAATAGTTACTCCTATCCATTTCAGCATAGAGTTAAGGGATCATTATCAAACTGTGTCTCCTTCCATCGTATTAAAGGGGCTCAAATACGTTGTCCCATAATTCTCACTTTTTGCTCCTTCTCTCATATATAGCTCTTTGAAGAGTGAAAATTGCGAACAACTGCGACCATCACTGCTGAAATGTTGGGGGCAATGGTTCAAGCCAGGCAGAGGCGATATTAATCCGTAGCACAGCCATAGCCAGAAAGAGAAATTGATGAGAAGGATCTTCTACCTCGTTATTGCTAACTCCAAGAAGTATAAGGGCAGGGGTTAGCGTGATTTTCAAGCCTAATGTCAAATCAAGGAACTTCGTTATTGCATTTATCAGGTTCCCAAGGGATGGGCAGGATGCAAACATGTGAACCAAATCAGCCTTTGGTGCATTGCACTGCGAGCAGTTCGATCCTACCTGCCCGCCCCACTGTGCAATCATTGCCGGGGTATATAAAGTGAAAAGAGAGTTTTATAATGCTGTGCTTGAAGCCCGGCAGAGCATCCAACCATCTGACACAGTTCTAAAGAATCCAGGAACCTCTCTGGTTCAACACCCGCCCGCTCGGCCCGGTGTTGAAGATTATGGAAATATTCGTAAAGATATAAGAATTGGTATGTTGAGAGAACATGATAAATAAGCTTTAGAAAGTAGAATATTAAAGAACTTGTATACACCTGAAAAAATTGCAGCAGAAGTAATGTACAATATGCTTGTAGAAAACAAGTCTGCAGTTTGCCTAATGCCACCACTGCAACATCATTCCATATTTAATGAACAAGTTCTCAAACTGGAAAACAAACAAATTCAGGAAATTACAGCTATTGACAAATTTGAACATCAGGGAGTAACAATTCTTTTTACTGAAAAACCACAGGCTGTAATTGGATTCTTTGGAAAAGTCTGTTTTTAAAAACTGCAGGATTAGAAAAGAGTGTATGTAAAAACTGTCAAGTAGTTGTTTGGCGTAATTTGCATGTAGAAGAAGAATTAGTAGATGGAGCAATGTGAAAAGCTTTAGATCTAGTTAATTTTGAAAATAGAGATGGAATAAAAAATGTTAATCATAACATTTGACCAGATTGATGAGGTAAGACAAATTGGGCATTGGGCTGTACCTTTTTTGCTTGTAAAAAGACTTGTATGTTCGTAGATCACAGTTACCTCTGTCTCTAGCATATGCAGTAACTCTTCATGAATCTCAAGGTTTAAGTATAGACAAAGCTTTAGTAAATATTGGAAGTACAGTGTTCAAATAGGGAATGGCATATGTTGCATTTTCTTGAGTAAGAACATTGTCTGGTTTGTATTTGATAGATTTTGAGCATACATTCATTTAATGAGACTTTCTGCTCCTCATTTAGGTGACTATCCAATATATGATAAATATATACCTTGCCCAAAACAGAAATACAACAAACATTCGAGTGAGGTTGGAAATAAGAAAACAATTGAAGAGACAGTAGAAGGCATTAAGAAAAAAAAGTTGAAAGTGAGGATGAATTTGTGGGATACCAGTTGGAAAATAGTTCATGTATTAACTGTTATGCTACTCTGATTCTAAATTTTGTGTTCCTTTTAACACATCTTTATCATGAAATCATGAAAAATAGTGGAAAATGATTCTGTTCTGCCCTACATCATTTATTTCAACAATTGGTAAGTGACAGAATGAAATGAATACTGCTTCTGACGTTCACCATGTTTTAGATATTTGTACTGGTTAATTGACATGTATTCTAAACATACAACAAGATACACAAGAATTTCTAATGGTCATGCTTGGAGTATTAGAACATGAAGGAACATAGATTGATAACTTATTTGGACTAAGTTACAAATGGGATAATAACTGCGAAGAATGTTCAGTTTGTTTTACCTCTCAAATACAATCCGAAAGATTTCAAAACTTAACACTACCAGACTGCAAATCAGTACATTTTAACAAATTGATTAAAACAGCAAATCAGCATATGACATGCTCACATTGTAGATCAGAGATGTTGTCTACATTACATATAGAAAGTTTTGGAAAATATGTAATTTTAATGTTACCACGTTGTAGAGCAAATGTAAGAACATTGGAAACAAAAGTAACAGATTTTAAAAGAAGTCAAATATCTATTTCAGGAAGAACTTATATAACTTATATAACAGTATATCCTTCAAAGCCTAAGGTTATCTTTAAAGAGAAGACTCTATTTTTTATTTCCGAGACAGCAGCAAAGGAATTTCTGAATACATTGTAAGGGGAAAAGTATGGCCTAATTGGAGTGTTGTAGTAATGTAGTATTCCCTTTATTAAATAGTATTCGAGCATGCATTGGCAGGTCGGGGGGGGCACTCACTCCTTTCTCTCCATCACCAAAGGGACTATTCAGTCCCTTTGCCTCTTTTGGGTGGGTGTGGGCGTTGGTGGGGGGCACAGGGCTAGGAGTAGGGAGGGGAGGGTTGGGGGTGTTGTCGGGGCAAGGAATAGGAGAAACACAGCAGTGGGTCTGATCTGCTTCAGAATGAGCAAGCAGGGATGTAATACATGTTTTGCATATGTATATTGTTTTTCTGTATCTGTAAAGACAACCTTCACTATATTATCAACAATTGGGGACAGAAAACTTATTGCTTTTGTAGCCAAGGTTAAACAATGTTTCTTTAAGGATGGATAAACTCTCTATTTGTTCATGGAATATATGTGGGCTAAATAATAGGAAAAAAAGAGGAATTGCACCCCAGATCCTTAGAACATTATGTACTGAATTGGTTTGTCTGCAAGAAACTCATATTGCCTGGAACAATAGGGCCTGGTTGAAAGATCTCGGGTACGAATTAGTATGCTGTACACGTCAAAGTACGACTACAAGAGGGGTGGTAATCCTGAAAAAATATGGATGGGGTGAGTGTTAACGTGTCAAAGTGGATCAACTGGGTCAGTGGGCGATTATTGAGCTGAAGTCTGGCAATTTTACAGTTACTATATGTTCAGTATATGGCCCCAACTCAGATCACCCCGATATGCTGAATGATATTAGCATTAAACTTGCATCGTGGCCATCTCCCCTAATTCTGTGTGGGGATTTTAATTTACATACCCGGGGAGATGAGGACCTTCGTACCAATGTTCACTATGAGGGAAAAAAGAATAAGATTTTTAGAGCCACAAAGGGTCTTCTTAACGATTTTGGTCTAGTGGATGTATGGTGGTTAAAAAGACCTACTGATCCAGGCTATACATTTTTCTCTGCCCCTCATCAGAAACATGTTCGATTTGACTATTTTTTTTCTCCATAGAGTTACTGACAAATGCTAGGATTGACAACTATCCGAAAATATTATCTGATCATAATCCGATAATCCTGGAACTAGAAATAGAAAGGGTGCAAAGAACGCCTAAAAAATCATGGACTTTAGATCGTCAACATCACCACAAAAGTGCCTCTGATCATGAAGACGCCACTCCGTGAATGAACAAGTACTTCGAAACGAGTCGGGACTTTGATGAAAACAGACGCATTGTGCAGTTCCTCAATAGAGTAGGTTGGTTACCTGTTCATTCACGGAGTGGCGTCTTCGTGATCAGAGGCACTTTTGTGGTGATGCTGACACGGTTAGCCTCAACCGCGGAAGATGAACCGCCCGCTGGAAATGTGATATCGGGGCTGCGGGGATTGCCATTTAAACAACCGATATGCAGCGTGAGTGAATCGTGGATTGGAACTGGACAATGGGCCTGTAGCCCACTGGAGGGCTGTAAAAATGCTTAATGGCATGCAAACTTGAGATTTGAGGCACGGACTCCACCAAAGGAGAGAAAGTAAACTGCATCTACCAGCATGCACTCACTTGGGAGCGCACGTGCATTGGATAAATATGGATGCAGTGCGCTGTTCCTCAATGTTGTGCCATCCCCATGAAGAAGAAGCAAGTGCTTCGAAACACGTCGGGACTTTGATGGAAACAGACGCATTGTGCAGTTCCTCAATAAAATAGGTTGGTTACCTGTTCATTCACGGAGTGGCGTCTTCGTGATCAGAGGCACTTTTGTGGTGCTATATATATATATACACATATAAATATACGTAAATATATATATATTCACTCAAAAAACTATAAGTTTTAGTGGTGTTATAGTTAGCTGGACATTTTACTCATACAAAACCATTGAAATTGCTCCTATATAGTTAGTTGTACTAACTATATTTCGCACACCCGCAATCCACTGCTGATGATGTCACATATTAGATCATTCATGACATGGTCAGTGACATCACTGGTGACATCTCAAATGACATCACTGATGACATCACTGATGACATCATCCAGTGAATGTGGTTTGCTTCGTTATTTAAATATGCATTATATATATAGCAATTTGCATTGAAGAATGAGTGGATATATATAAATAAATATTTGGATGGAGGATTTAGTAGCAGTGTAATTGACTGTTTACTTGACCAATTTATAATGTCTCACTAAATATAGTGGATAGTGACTAAACTGTGTGAATATCTGTATCACTTTGTCAGTTGTTGTGTAAACTGATTCTACAGTTGGTTACTAGCTATGTGAAAGTCTATATTTGTTATTGATTAGTTAACTGAGTATTTGTATGGGAGTGTGAAAGTGTGTGTGGTTCGGTGGGGGGTGTGTGACTGTCCAAAGATGTGTGAATAGTTGATTCAGTAGATATATGAAGTTAAAACTACATGTTCTAACAGTTTGGGTGAGGGAATCTCTTTATGGGTGTGGTGATGAGCAAATATATTTCTCAAAGGTACAGGTCCAACAAACTAGAAAAATAAAAGGCAGTGTATGTGTCAGTTGTTGTATATAAATAAGTATACATAAGACACAATGATTGTGTGAGTGACTGTATGGATAACTGTATACTTGTAATAATGATTTTATAATTCACTAAGTATGACGTACTATCTAAATGAATAGAAGAAGTGGTGTTTGTATAAGTGTTTTGCTAAGTAAATATGTAAGTATGATCCATTGTTTGCATAAGTGAGTAGGATGACTTCATATGTGAATAGGATGTGTGCTGTTGTTTAATGTCGATATAGATGTATAAGTATTTTTGATAGTGTTCTATTGTTCATTGACAGCATGTATGAGTGAATCCATAGGTAAGTGATTAGATGTGTGTATACATCTATGAATCACTGAGTGGATTTTTAGATACTTGTATTGCTGTGACAATGGATTTAAATATGATACTCTGTATTTTACAAAGAGTGATGAAAAATTGTAATAGTGTATGAAAAGGTGTATGTGATTGTCACATGGATGATGTCATCAGTGATGTCATCAGTGATGTCATTTGAGATGTCATCAGTGATGTCACTGACCATGTCATGAATGATCTAATATGTGACATCAGCAGTGGATTGCGGGTGCGCGAAATATAGTTAGCACAACTAACTATATAGGAGCAATTTCAATGGTTTTGTATGAGTAAAATGTCCAGCTAACTATAACACCACTAAAACTTATAGTTTTTTGAGTGAATTTCAAAGATTTTGTAAAAGCTAATTCCTAACTATATAACTAATGAAACCTATGGTTTTTTCAGTGAATTTCAAAGGTTTTTTAAATGCTATTTCCTAACTATATAAGGCCTGAAACCTATGGTTTTTTCAGTGAATTTGCAAGGTTTTTTAAATGCTAATTCCTAACTATATAAGGCCTGAAACCTATGTTTTTTTCAGTGAATTTGCAAGGTTTTTTAAATGCTAATTCCTAACTATATAAGGCCTGAAATCTATGGTTTTTTCAGTGAATTTGCAAGGTTTTTTTTAAATGTTAATTCCTAACTATATAAGGCCTGAAACCTATGGTTTTTTCAGTGAATTTCAAAGGTTTTTTAAATGCTAATTCCTAACTATATAAGGCCTGAAACCTATGGTTTTTTCAGTGAATTTCAAAGGTTTTTAATGCTAATTCTATTAGCGGATAACGTTTAAATATATTAATATCCTAGTGGGACCACCTGAGCAGCCCTAAGAGGTCAGGGTGTTTCTACCCTGCCCCCTTTTTGTGTTCTACACGTTTGTTTTCCTGCTTTCTTGTGCCTCAGTCTACTAAGACCCAAGATCGATGCCAACACTTCCTGGTTAGAAGTGTTGACAGCCAATGAGCATGCAGCTTTCTCGGGAAGGCATGCTGATTGGCTGTCACTGTCTGTCAACACTAGCACAAGATGGATGCCAACACCTCCTGGTTAGAAGTGTTGACAGCCAATGACCATGCAGCTTTCTCGGGAAGGCATGCTGATTGGCTGCCACTGTCTGTCAACACTCAAAACCAGGAAGTGTTGGCAGCCATCTTGTGCTTTCTTAGAACCAAGGCACAAGAAAGCAGTGAAACAAAGGTGTGAAACTCGCAAAGGGGCCAGAGTAGAAGCACCCTGACCCCCTAGGCCTGCTCAGGGGGTCCCACAAGGATCCCCAAGGCAAACAAAAAAAACTTTAAAAAAAAAAAAAAACGCGGGGTAAGCGTACCGTTCGCGTACGGTACGCGTAGGATATGCGTACCCAGCGACTTTTTAAAAAAAAAAATATTTTTTTTTACCTTGGGGGTCCTTGTGGGACCCCCTGAGCAGGCCTAGGGGGTCAGGGTGCTTCTACCCTGCCCCCTTTTTGAGTTCTACACGCTTGTTTTTCTGCTTTACTGTGCCTCAGTCTACCGAGGCACAAGATGGCTGCCAACAGTTTCTGTTTTGGAGTGTTGACAGACATTGGCAGCCAATCAGAATGCAGCTCGCGCACTAGAGGTACGCGTACGGTACGTGTACGTGCGCGTACGGTACACGTACGGTAAGCGTACCGTAAGCGTACGGGTAAGCTCACGGGTAAGCTGCTATAGATATATATATTTTTTTTAACCTAAATTACTCAAAATCCACTGGAGCACATATCTTGAGACATAGCAAAGACACATCGGGCTACCAGTCTCTACAATTTTGCCAAGTTTGGTGGAAAACCATTCAGCCGTTCGGGCTAAAAGTGAGTCCAACCGCCCTATGGAATTTAACATGGGGAAAACACGTTTTGGGACCCCCCTTTTATATCGGCCCCCGCTTGACGAATCCTCCCGAAACTTTCAGGGAAGGAGCGGAGCGCAGCAAGGCAAAGTTAAGGGCAATTACAGGCAGATCCCTCAACCGGCGCCAAAGTTATTCCCAATAGAATGTTGCGATTTCCCTATGGAAAACAATCCTAACTATATATACCTACTGGCGACCGCCAGTAGGTAATATATATATATATATATATATATATATATATATATATATATATATATATATATATATATATTCACTGTAAAAACCATAGGTTTCACACACGTTATAGTTGGGAATTAGCATTTAAAAAACCTTGCAAATTCACTGAAAAAACCATAGGTTTCACACATGTTATAGTTAACTGGACATTTCACTCATACAAAACCTTTGAAATTCCCCCGTTATAGTTAGTTCAGCTAACTATAACTCGCACGCCCGCAATGCACTGCTGATGACGTCACATATTACATCACTCATGACATGGTAAGTGACATCACTCATGACATCACTGATGAAATCTCAAATGACATCCCTGATGACATCACTGATGACATCATCCAGTAAATGTGTGTCCTTCTGAAAAATAAATAAATATTTTTTATATATGTATATCTAAAGGTCGTCGGAAGAATAAATGAGTAAATAAGTGTCTAAATGGATGTTTTTTTTGTAAAATTGATTGTATAACTGACTTATTAAGTATATCTTAGTGAATAGGTGTATTAGCGAGTAATCTTTAAATATTTAAATATCGGTATCAGTGTCTCACTTCGTAAATAAGTGGCTGCATGGGTTGGTGAGTATCTACATGAGTGTGTATATGGGTTATTAGTTGTGTTTTTGAGTATCAGAATGAGTGTCTGTATGGTTCGGTGGGGAGTATTACTTAGTGCACAGATGCATGAATGACTGACTCACTGTTTGTATGTGTTTTGAAGACAGCATGTGTGCAGGACTGTATGGGTGGATGAGTGTGTGTATGGGTGTGTTAGTGAGTGAATGACTGTCTTAATGGTATCTTTATGAGTAACTACATATGTTTTAAACTAGTATATGTGAGTATTGATGTATATAAATGAGTATATGTGAGAGCGAGAGATTGTAAGAGTTCCTGTATAAATAAGTATGTGTTTCTATAAGTGATTGTTTAAGAGAGTAAGTATGTGTACGATTCTGTAGAAATTAGTGTAGTGGTGGTTGTATAGCTGTATATGCAAGTAAATGGATGTTTGATAGTTTATTTGAATGTGTGAATTTGTGTGTGAGTAACTCTATAGATGAGTGTCGGTGTATGCCAGGATATATAGGTGTATGAGTACATATGATGAGTGAGTACATGTATGAGTGCCTGTATAGAACTGTTAGTGAAGGACTGCATGTGCATGTAGGTTTTGGAATTACTGAATAGGTTGTTCTAACTGGAATTGGTATTTCCATTTTTTTTAATTTTAGTTTCTATTTTTGATCGTATGTATCAAAGGTTATATTGCAGTGAGAGGAGTTCTGCCACAAGGATGATATCATCAGTGATGTCATCAGGGATGTCATTTGAGATGTCATCAGTTATGTCATGAGTGATGTCACTGACCATGTCATGAGTGATGTAATATGTGATGTCATTAGCAGTGCATTGCGGGCGCGCGAGTTATAGTTTGCTGAACTAACTGTAATGGGGGAATTTCAAAGGTTTAGTATGAGTGAAATGTCCAGTTAACTATAACATGTGTGAAACCTATGGTTTTTTCAGTGAATTTGCAAGTTTTTTTTAAATGCTAATTCCTAACTATAACGAGTGTGAAACCTATGGTTTTTTAAGTGAATTTCAAAGGTTTTTAAAATGCTAATTTCTGTATCACTTTTTATATTTTTTATATATTTATTTTTCCACAAACTGCCTATGTATATTGTAATACATTGACTGTATCCTGTAATATGCAACCGCACAGCTAGTTTTTATGATTTAGATAAAGTTGAACAGTATAGTCTACATCTTCAATCAACATATAAACACTCAAATTTGTTATGTAACTTTTTTTTTGTTTTTTTCTAACGTGCGTGCAACGTGCGCGCACCTCACTATTTTTTATTTATTTTTTGTCCTTCGGGGTCCTTCAGGGGCCCCCTGAGAAGGCCTAGGAGGTCAGGGAGTCTCTACCCTGCCCTCTTTTCACGTTGTCCACTATTGTTTTTGACTCACTTCTGCCTCGGTGGTGCGAGCAACGTGCGCGCACCTCACGTTTTATTTTTAATTTTATTTTTTTCCTTCGGGGTCCTTCAAGGACCTCCTGAGAAGGCCTAGGTGGTCAGGGAGTCACTTCCCTGCCTCCTTTTCACGTTTTTAAAAGTATTTAAGAAAATCAGGTAAAACGTCATTCATATGCGACGGTCGCGCAACGTGCGCGCGCCCGTGCACGCGCCCGTGCACGCACCCGTGCACGCACGTAAAGTCATGTGACTACAAAACAACACTTTTGATTGGTTTGTACTAGTTTCTTTTCCAGAATCTTCAAAAACCCCAGCCACTTCCCTCACTATCTCTTTCACTTTTCTGGGAGAAGGATCTTTTGTGATTTCTTCCAGCTTTTCATCTTGGCAAAATGGCAGAGCAACAGCAGCCACAGGATACACCATCTGACTCAGATGTGGAGTTTGTTGAAGAACAGCCACGTGGTAAGTAGAGCAAGGAGTCCTTTATCTGGAGGTTTTTCACCTTTACAGAGGGGCTGAAAAAAGTTAATGCCCCGAAGGTCACCTGCAAAATCTGTGGAAGTGTGCTTTCTAGAGGAGACCCAAAGAAACACTATTCTTTTAGTATACACACAATGATTAGGCACGTTAAATATGTGCATCCTAACAACTTTGCAAGGGCATCTACCCAAGCCCTTGCAGCGAACCCTCCAGCTGCTGTCCCCAGCACTTCATCTGCAGGAGCATCTCCTTCATCCACTGCTCTGAATATCCGGCCACTTTTCGCTAATGTCCACCTCCGATGCAACTTCTGCAATGAGATTCTTTGTTATGGAGAGCAGAGTATTAATTGAAGATTACCCAGCACACATGCTCCCGCCAATAATTCTTTTCATTTAATCATTTTTGTTCCTGTTGAGCAGTTTTTTGTTACCTGTTTTTAATTTTTGTTCTAAAATATCCCCCAAAAATATAAAATTGTTCGGAAAAAAAACCAGTTCTTGTAAGAACTAACTTCACTTCTCAAAGAAGAGCTATATCTCTTATATACTGTGTTATACTTTTTAATGAATATGTAGTGTATAAATGAATGACAGAAATGACTGAGTGAAGAGGAAGAAGGGACTGATGGAATGAGTGAGGAAAGGGTAGTATGGTGAGTGAGGAAAGGGGAGTCAAAGAGTGACTGAAACAAGGGGACTAAGGGTAGGGGAGTGAGGTAAGAGGAGTGAAAGAGTAAGGGAAGGGCAGTAAGGAAAGGAAAGTGAGGGAGGAAGAGTGAGAAAAGGGGAGCAGGGGATGGAGACAGGGAAGGGGAGTAAGAGACGGAGAGGGAGAAGTAGAGCAGGGTAAAGGGAGTGAAGGTAAGAGAAGTGGAGTGACGGTGTGTGAAGGGTTATGAGGATGAGAAAAGGGGGTAAGGAAAAGTGAGAGATGGGGAGTGAGGCAGAGAGAACTGGAGTGAGGGGATGGAGGGAGTTAGTAAAGGGAAGTGAGAGAAGGGGAGTAAGGAATGGAGTGAGAGAAGGAGAGCGAGGGGGAGTGAGGAAAAGGGAATGGGAAAGTGAAAGGGTGAAAAATACAGACAGGAGGAAGTGAAGTGGGGGAAGGGGGGTGACGGTGAGTGAAGGAAAGTGACAGTTAGAGAAGGGGTATGAGGGTGAGGGAAGGGAAATGAGGGAGAAGGAAGAAAATTAAGAGAGAGGGAAAGTGAGTGAGAGAGAGAAGAGGAATGATAGAAAGAGAGAGGAAAGAAATTAAGGGTAAAGGAAAGAGAGGGAGAGATTGAGAGAGAGGGAGAGCAAGGAACTAAGAAGGAGTGAGGCAGTTAGAGTGAGTGAGACAGAGGGAGACAGGGAGAGAAACATGGATGAAAAAAGTGAGTGAGGAAGTGAACGAAGTGGAGTAAGTGAGATGGAGTGAGGGAGTCATGAAAGAAGAGTAAAGGAAGGAGTGTGAGGGAAGGGGAGTGAGAGAAGCAGAGTGAGGGGGAGTGAGGAAAAGGGAGCAGGAAAGACAGGAAAGGTGAGGGAGGGAGAGAGAGAGTGAGAGAGAAAGAGAGGGAGAGCGAGTGACTGAGAGGGAGTAAGGCGGTTACACTGAGTGAGACAGAGGGAGAGAGAAATGGAGTGAAGGAGAGTGGGGGACTAAAGGAATGGGAGTTAGCAAAAGTGAATGAGGAAAGGGGAGTAAGGAAAGGGGAGTGACAGATGGAATGAGGGAATGGGAGCAGAAGAAAGGGAATGAGAGTGATGCACAGAGAGGAGAATATGAAGTAGGAGAAGAGGAGTGAGATTGACTGAAGTGCAGTGACAGTGAGGGAAGGGATATGAGGGTAAGGGAAGGGGAGAGAGGGAAAAAGAAGCGTATTGAGGGGGAGGAAAAAGTAGTGAGTGAGAGAGAAGAATTTATGGAAATAAAGAGGAAAGAAAAGGAAGATTGGTGGAGAGAGAGGGAGACAGTGAGAGAGAGAACGAGAGGGAGAGTGAGGGACTGTGAAAGAGTGAGGCAGTTATAGTGACTGAGACAGAGAAAAAGACTTAGAGACGGATGGAGGAAAGAGGAGTGAGGGAGGGAATAAAGGAAGGGGAGTGAGCAAAAGGAAGTGAGGGAATAAGAGAAGGCGAGTGACTGAAAGTGAGCGAGGGATGGTGTGAAGGAAAGAGAGTGAGGGGGGAGAGAGAAAAGAGTGAGGGATAGAGCAAAAGAAGGGTAGTGATGGAGGAAGAAAGAAAAGAGAAGTGAGGGTCACAGAGAGGAAGGAGGGAGAAGGAGAAGGTAAGTGAGGGTAAGGGAAAGGGTACTGATGGTGAGAGAAGGAGTGTAAAGGTGAATTAAGGGGAATAAAGAGAGTGAGGGAAGGAGAGTAACATGACCAAAGGAAGTGGAGTAAGAGACCTAGGCCCAGATGTAGGTGGCCTATTACCGGTCGGTAACAGCCGATTTCGGCCGTTACCGACCGGTATTTGTGATTTGGCATGTAGGGGGCATTTTATTTACAGAATCGGTATATTTACCGATTCGGTAAATTTACAGAATCTGTAAAATACCGACTCGGCAAATTTAACGATTCTGTAAATCAAGATGTAGGTGGCACTGTAATCAGTGCCACAGGCCCTTACCGAATCGTTAGTTACCATGGAATACTATTCCATGGTAAATAGCGAATTCTAGTGTACATGCACATCTGTGCATGTACACCTGTGCCATGTGGCACACAGACATGCCCTAAGGGCATGTCTGTGTGTCACATGGCACACAAGCCTGAAACAGGGGTGCAACAGGGTGTCAAAGTGACACCCTGTCCCCCTTGTAAATTCGGTAATTTTACCGATTCTGTAATTACAGAATCGGTATTTGCTATTGAATCCTATGGGCTTCAAGGCCCATAGGAATCAATGGCAGATACCGAATCTGTAATTACAGACTCGGTAATTACCGCATCTTACAGATTCGGTATTTTTACCGAATTTTTTACCTACATAGCAATTACCGAATAGTGAATACCGAATCGGTAAAATTCGGTATTTACCATTCGGTAAATTGCTATTACCTACATCTGGGCCAAAGTGAAGAAAGTGAAAAATGTTAAGAGAAGTAAGAGCGTGATGAGAAAGTATTTTTTGTTTCTCATGCTCACCTTATAAGTAATGAAAATATATATAAATATAGTATCTGTGGAAGAGAAGAAAAAATTGAGTTATAATGTATATTTCACAATACGAAATAATGTGTACAATATGTTATGTATTTTATTTTGCTGTTCTCAGAATATATTGAATTTCACTGAAAACAGTGAGTTCAATAGTACTCATCATAACAGGGGGCAAAAAAAAAAGACAATCAATAAGATTGCCTTTAAAAAACCCATTCAACATTTTCATTAAGAATGTAACAATTAGAAAAAACATATCTTAAATGACTTTATCGAACAGTAATTTTTTACGTAAGTAAGGGATATCACCAACAATCACAAAGTAACAAAACATTAATTCTTCTTTTTTATACACTCTAAATAAAGTAATGTACAAACATATGCTAACAACATTTAGCCGAAATAGTCATTTTTTGTTTCAAATACCATTCCTCATGGCCAAATAGTATGTGTGAAATCCTTAATTTGGAAGACACTTAATAGTACTCTTAGGCGTCCATTTCCCAACCTTCTGAATCAAAAGCACCAACATCTTTTGTACCATCTAACAATGGTTATACCTCCACCCGATGCTATTTATCATGTACATAGAACCTTAAACAACCAGCATGCTATCAGAACCTCAACATCATCTGGTATGCCGATCACACTCTGCTCATCCTTTATCTTACCAAGGAGCTGTATACCATTAAAAGAAATCTCTACAAGGGAAAAAAAAAATGTCAGCAAGATCTCCAACAACTACAACAAATCTAAAACACCTCTGCCTCACTGATGATCAACATCTCCTGTGATAGCCACATCACCCACTATCTGATACACTTACACTATCTCTACGTCAACTACAAGAATTTTTTGAACGTCATCACCCTCACTCACAAAGTACTTTTCAACACCAGACTACCCTTTCTTAACAGCAGTAATTTTCCCAGGCCAATTATTTTCCCTAAAATTTGGGTTGTAATAAGACTGGGTAAGAATTTGAAACTTTGAAAATACGAAATGCTACTCGCACATGAATTTTAGTCAAAACCTGTCATGCGCAAAGAGAAGACACTCTGTTCACCTCACAATATCAGTTGAAGTGTGCAGTTCCTACGTGGAGCATGCGCACTGAGCGGTCTCTGGGTCGCGAGTCTCCAACCACTAGACTGCGAACCCAGTTGTAAATGTTTGTCAGCATTGGTGGCCATTTTCTGGTACGAGTCTCTCAGAGTCTGAATGGCTCGAAATGCATTGGGTGATTTAAACAGGGCTAAGAGGGTGTTTATGAAACTACACATGCTGTTGTTCAAAGGCTTGGATTGGTATGCAGCCGCATATGAAAATAAATAATAAACACTCTTACGAGATTTCGCTGTCTCCGTCATGTTTTCAAGCAAGTGAAGGAGAAAATAATATCGGTGGATATGGTTAAACTGTTGATGAAAAATGGCAATAAGTATGATACTTGGAAGGGAAAAGTTCCCAATTCAGCAGTGCGGAAGTCTGGATTGCATTGACAGTCCATTGGCAATGTTCTGTCTGGGACAAGGCCCCTGCAGCTTGCCAACTGACCAGTTCAGGTAGGTCTCCCAAGGTAGTAATGTTTTCACCCAGTAGGTTCCAGCGCATCCCAAGGTTCTGCGTCCTCCCAGACTGTGGGAATGTCTGGAGCAAGTTTACTGGGACCCTTTTTTGGCAGGTCCCTGGATCATCGTTCCAGGCTCCAGAACATTGGGATTTTCTTCTTGGGCCATGGACCGTAGTGTCAGGAACACTCACTCAGGCAAACCTTGCAACTCCAAGTGTGACTGGAACTTCACCTCCTGATAGATAGTGTGCTCATCCCAGATGGTGTGCTCAACAGGCAATTCACCGGAACAACTGGACTCACTGCTCCTTTCAAGGAGCATGAGATCCCCAATGTCATTCAAAGGGACTCAGAGCCATGAGGTAGTGACTCTCATGCTTGTCAGAGATAACCACCTGGTTCACTAGATTGAGAAGTACCTGCTCCAAGGACACCAGATGACACATGACTGTAGTCATAGTGGCTCCAGTGTCTCTCGGAGCCTCAACCCTCTTCCCATTGATGGTGTTGCACTGCCTATACTTCTTAGTATTGCTAGGCATGTGAGTCTTGGGTACCCTCTCTCTGTCTCCCAGGGACACTAACATGACTTCTGCACTGCCCCATACTAACTGAGACTACCTCCTCCATTGAACACTAAACTGCCATTACCCGGGGTATGCCCAACAGTGGGGGACTGCTGTCATTTTGGAAAGTTGGGGTCATCCTTTGAGTGACTGTAGCTGCAATACTCAAAGCACCCAGGGGTGAAGTGATCTGAAGGCTTCTTCCCATGAACTCTGTATTCTTCTGGTCAGGATTGGGCTGTGAATGGTTGCCCTGGAAAATATTTTGGGGGCCTTGAGAACTCATTTGTTTTACTTTTGTCTCCCCCCTCCTTCTTTTGGGGGCCCCTGTCTACCTTTCGAGTGATCGCGCTTACATACTTTCTTGTAGACCCGGATGATCAGCAAGTGTTCTACCTCCATAGCAATCTCCCTAGGGTTAGTGCACTTGCTATCTATCAGGTGTTGGTATAGCTCTGGGAGCCAATGACTGAACATGTTCTCCCTGGAAACAGATTGTACAGCTCCTCATAAATGTTTTCTCACTACCATGGACCCAACTATCCAGTGTCTTGCTGAAATATTCCACAAAATCTAACCAAGACTGGTTGGTCAGTTTGTGGCTGCCCCTGAACAATAACCTAAACTTTTCTGGGTTGAGTCCATACTTTCGGATAAATGTGGCATTCATAGTTGCATATTTCATCCTGTCCCTATTCAATTGGGCCAACAAAAACTGTCTCTCCTCTTAGGTATGTGCCTCCATAGGTGGGCACACTAATCGCTCTCAGGGACCCAGTGCATTTCTAAGGCTACTTCGTAGGCTTCAAACCACTTATCCATGTTGTCCCTTACTATAAATCCAGGCATCAGTACTTTATATATTTGCACCCTCCTTTCCTCATTATATAATGTGCTTTTCTGCCACTATTGTTGCTGGACCCCGTGTATGGCTTTGTTTTTAGGGCCCATTCCAAAATATTTCATGAGCCAACAAGACCGTTTTTTTCCAAGGCTCTCTTGGCTGCTGCCTTCTCCTTGATTGCCTCTAAGTATAATTTAGTTACCTACAGGTTGAATTCTCTTCCAGCTATCATGTCCTCCAGCTTGTCTGGCAACAGACCATTGGAAGACACAATGCCCTTGGATGGGGATCCCTTTCTATGGGCAAGCCTATCTCCTCTTCTCCAGGGATCTGTAGACCAGAACCCTTATCTACGTCCTCTTCTTGCTCCTCCAAAGCCTCCTCCTCATTCTCTGCCATGGCTTACAGCTGATGGGCCTCCTTCTTGACCCTGAGAGACTCCTGGAGCTCCTCCTTCTTTGAGGTCCTTTTTGCCGGAAGCCCTCTCTCCTCGCATAATCATGTTAGCTCAGCTGCAGTGTTCATTTCCAGGTGGAGGAGCTACAGCTCCATACATGCAGGTAGAGTCACAAGCACAGACAGTCGGGTAGAATGTGAGCAAAGTTGAAAAAAGCAAAACTGGGCAATTAAGAGAATTTAAACAAAACAAATTAGTATCAAATTTATGTATCAAGATTTTACTGTTACACTAATCACTGAATGGTACCGCCACCAATGTGAAACGTTGGGTTCATGGATGAGGAGGGGGAATCTTGGTCTAGCAACAGCCACAGTCCTTGTCAGGGTGAAGCACAACAAGTCTTTAAATTAACCTGTGCATAACTCTCTAGTAGCTTGGCACAGGGACTCAAATTGCAGGCAATATGAAAAGCATTTCTGCAGCAATTAAACAGTGGTAAAGTGAAAACACAAGAATAATTTCTGAGGGCAAGCCCATGAGACGGTCATGTTTAGCTAAGCAAGGCAACAGGCTGTGTCCAAGGAGGAGTCCTTTTCACCGGTTAGCTGCTAGACAAGGTTTAAATGAAATGAGTAACAAGGAGAGAGGCAGGGAGAGTACAATGACACTCTTGTTCCCCGGTCAATAATCAATAATCAAAAGAAGAGTGTCTATGGAGGCTAAGCCGTCCCTGGGAGCACAACAAACAACCACACTGGGATGTTGAAGAAGGCCCTCACTCACCACCTAGTGATGACATGCTTCATCATCGGGCCCCACCAAAGAGACCGAGTGTCTCTTTGGTGTGCTGCAACGCCAGGTTTACTGCGGAGCGGGATGGTGAGTATAGGGCGTGTTGAGTGCAAATGTGACTTAGTGAGTGGTGGGTGTATTAAAAAGGTCTGTAGTGTATCTGAGGTAATTAATTTTATTAAATGATCACTAAAGACACAAAATATTAAAATATGTGAGGAAACAGTCCACTATAATTGAGTGGTAGATTCCTAAAGGGTGGTCGACATGTTTCTTGCCATCGAAACGGTGTTAATTTACCCGGCAATTCATCAGGACTGTGTGTGATAAACCCTGGCGGTATGGGCACTCTAAGGCCCACCCTTACCTAGGGACGTGAATGTGAAAATTAAATAAAAGTGAAAAAGTGCAAAAAAATTAGGAATGATTGAACTATTCCTAATTACTCCTGGTTTAGGAGGCTTCTACTTATCGTTTCTGCAGCTGAAAAATAAAAGGACAGAGACATACAGGTAGGACAGAACAAACACATAGAATTTCTCCTGGTTGTTACTGGTTGTAATTGTAAATATCGTGCTCCAAAAGTGAATAACATTCTAGCTGTGGTAGAATAGCGCTATGGTTAACACCACCTATTAGCCCTGGGTTCAGAAGAGCTATGAGAGGTGCGGTGTCCTATTCGTGGTACACACTAGTAGTGACTAAGGAATTAAAAAGGTGAAAATCTTCAAAAGAAGATCATCAAATCAGCGATCAATACAAAAGTAATAAAAGATCGCAATCAAGTTAAAATGTCTCACTTTGTAGGTGTTAGGAATGAACACCATGGGTCTCAGGAGGGGGGTGGGAGCGTATTCGGCACACCCTGTTGAATGGCAAATCAAAGGAAAGAGGAGAAAAAAAGGAGAAAAAGGCATCACAACAATGCAAAACCCCTTGGTAGGGCGGAGTGAGAACGGTACTTAGCTTTGTACTGCAAGCCGGTTCCAACTTACGCCCTTGACGCTCAGCACCCGCAGTCTACCTACGTCACCCTCGAACCGGACCCCGACGATAATAAAACGGGCTCGGTTCACTGTTTAAAAGCAGAGTTGCGAGGCGGTGATTGCTTCCGGGTGGGCGTGGGCTCGTGACCGTCAGACTCGCGCTACCAATCGGAGCGCTCTGGAGGTAATGACGAACAATCACGAGAGATGTTGGTTGCTTGGTAACCTGGGAAAACATTCCGCGCGCTACACGTGGAAGTGTTATTGGTCAGACTGGCGCTACCAATCGGAGCGTTCTGGAAGCACTGACGGTCTGTCACGTGGGGTGGTGGTTGCTTGGTAACCAGGCCAAACATTCTACGTACTAAACGGGGAAGTGTTTGGTTGGGACTGGTGCGGTAAAGGCGCATCACAAATTGGAGCATTCCAGGAATGTAGGTTATTCAGTAAGGTATATTTTATTAACACGATCGTGTTTAGGGAGGTAAAAGCCGCCTTTCAGCTGTTGGTGCTAATTCTGGATATCTATTGCTAAATAGAAAAAAGAAGACTATGGGTCCACATCTTTTAGTGCTTTTAGTGAATGTTATCTGGTAGATGGTAAACAGATGATTCCAAAAGTGGAGAGGTTGCTATCCGGCTATGGTGGTAAAAGGTAATTAGCCATGGGTAAACACCCGGATACCGCCAGTCTGTTGTTAGGGGTATGCATTGTATAGAGCCTATAGATCCAAAAAATTATTCAAAAAATTACTACTGTTTCAGAGAGTCAGACACCAGTCTGATTCACTTAATCACAGTATTCCAAGGAATATCATCGTTAAGACCTAGAAGGTGGGTAGCCAGCCTGTATACCCACCTTTGTTCTTTTTCAAATAGATGGTTAGAGATGTTGGTGCCACCAATCACTTGCTCAATGACAGTCCATCGCATGTCATTAGGGGTATGGTTTTGTTCCAAATAGTGCCGGCTCAGTTTAGTTGTCAGTTTCTTGCACCTGATATTGGAGCGGTGTTCCCCTATCCTCTGCTTAACTTTTCGGGTCGTCATTCCTACGTAACGCAGGTCGCAGGGACAGGTGATCAGGTAAACAACATTCTGAGTGTTGCAGTTTGTATGACCTTTCTGTGTCCATATTTTACCTGGCTCAAGGTCAAGGGTTTTAGTGTGTGTCGTGAGGTGACACAAACTGCAGTTGGTGCATGGGAAATGTCCACTAATCTTCGGAAGACCCCAAATTTCTGTAATCGATCTTTCCGAGGTAGATGCCTCAATCCTGGGTCGGGTATGCACGAGGGAGTCCCTCAAGCTGCATCCTTTCTTAAAGGAGAAAAGAGGTTTTTCCCAGTCTGTTTTTATACTGGACACAATGCGCCAATTTTTATTGATTGATTTTTTCATGTGGTTAGACATTGTGCTGTACGTGGTTACACAGGTCAGTGGTATGGTCTTATTGTTGGTAACCCTGTCTTCAAGGAGAGATTCTCGTGGTTGGTTACGAGCCCTCTTGTAACCTTTATTCAGTATCTGGGTGGGGTAGCCTCGAGATTTGAGTTTATCGGTTAGGTCAGCAGACTGGATCTTAAAATCTTGGAGATCAGAGCAATTACGTCTTAATTGCAGGTATTGTCCATAAGGAAGGTTTTCTTTGAGGGGCCTCGGATGGAAACTTGTGAATTCAAGTAGATTATTGCGAGCGGTGGGTTTTTGGTAAGTTTTTGTTGTCAGTTTGGTCCCAGAGATCTGGATCCTAACATCCAAAAACGTAACCTCTGTTTTACTCAGTTCAGAGGTAAATTTCAAGTTGGTGTCTAGTGTATTGATCCAAAGCAGAAAGGCCTGTAATTGTTCATCATTGCCTGTCCAAATTAGCAGGACATCGTCAATGTAACATCTCCATATTTTGATGGAAGATGTATAGGGGCCATCAGGTTGTGTGATATGTCTCGCCTCAAAATCTGCGACGTACAGGCCTGCCACACTAGGGGCAAATGTACTGCCCATATATGTCCCCGTCGTTTGCAAGTAAAGGTTGTTTTTATAGGCAAAGAAATTCTCCTTTAATGCTATGGTTGCGCAGTCTAGTATGAAGGTCTTGGATGCCTGGTAATCCCAGTTTGTAGAGTCTAGAGCCGTCCCCAGGACCTTGATGGTATCGTCCTGGGGGATGCTAGTGTACAGACTCTCAATGTCCAATGTCACCAATGTGACTGTATCTCCACTAAAATCAAGGTTTTGGAGCAGTTGAAGTAAACTTTTTGTGTCCTTTAAGTAGGTCGGAGTATTTTGCACTAAAGGTTTGAGATAATGATCACAAAACCGTGAGAGTGGCTCCAACAAAGAGCCGATACCGGACACGATCGGCCTCCCTGGTGGTGGTAGCCGGTTTTTGTGTGTCTTTGGAAGGGTGTAAAAGTATGGTATTACACTTTCACTTGTGCTCAGAAAATCTGCCTCATTTTTAGAGAGTTCTCCGTTTTCCTCAGCTCTTTTGACCAGATTGGTGATCCGAGCTCTCAAGTCGTGGGTGGGGTCTTGTGTTAGGGGGGTGTAGTTTTTCTTGTCTGCCAGGAGTACTTCACATGCCTTCTCATAATCAATTGTATTTTGGATTACCAATCCACCGCCCTTGTCGGCTGGTTTTATTGTGATCTTTGGGTCACTTTGCAGGGATCTTAATGCCTGGTATTCCTCTGTACTGAAGTTGCTGAAGGATGGAGTATCCTGGTAGGTTTCTAGGTCCAGGAATACTGCCTGCTCAAAAGCAGTAATGGCGGCTGGCACTGTCTGAATCGGTGGATTAAAAGTAGAGTTCAGTCTTAATCCAGTGTCACCCTTTCGTAGTGCTTCATTCGGGTCTTCCTTTCCTTCGAAAAAAGCTTTGAGTTTCAGTTTTCGGAAGAACGCTGAGAGCTCGCAATGCAGCTTAAATTTATCAGGGCGGGCAGTTGGTACAAAGCCGAGACCTCTCTCTAAGACTGCGGTTTCTGTTGGGGACAGGACTTTATCAGACAGATTGTTAATAAGACTCATATTCCGCTCGTTCCTGGCTGTTGCTCCCTGTTGCCGGTGTGGTTGCTCACTGCATCGTCGGTCTCCCAAGACACATGGTTCATGGGTTGACCCGTGCCTCTTCTCTTTCCCCTTCCTCTCCTGCCCTGGTCTAAAAAAGGCTGGCGATATTGGGGTTGGTAGTTGGGAGGTGGGAAGAATCCTGGGTTCCAGCCCATCATCGGATATGGTGCTTGATGAAATGGAAATTGATGACCCAATGTTGGCATCTGAGGTGGTACCGGCCATCTTTGGGGCTGGTTCTGGAAGTTCTGTTGGCCGCGGTTGTTTCGATTACCCCTATTCCCTCGTCTTCTTCCTTGTTTAAATGACCCTGGGCTGGATCCGCTGCTGTTGGATGAATTTTCATCTGACTGGTCATCATTTGTAGGATTGTGAGAGGGTGGAGTATATGTTGCACTTGAGTATGGATATACTTTCTCATATTCAAATTTTTTCAGATCCTTCTGAATTTTGTTGACTTTAGCTTGTGTCAAATTGTCCTTATACTCATTTACCTCCTTATTTAACTCATCCAGTTTCTTCTTGTAACCGGTTATTGTAGTTTTGAATTTAGACTCAGTTTCTTGTATTTCAATTTGTAGGGCATCGGAGAGTCTTAGGGCTGTCTTTATGATCAGGACAAGCCAGTCGCGGGTGCAGTGCCACGCGATCATGGCCCATTCCTTTCTAAATGTGGCGTCATTTAGAAAGATTCGAGGAGCATTTGTGACGAGTAATCCTCGTGGTGCTATATTTTTAAGGAGATATTGTTTTAACATTGTGCCATGGAGGATAGTGCGTATTCTGTCTCGTTTGATTTCAGTGAGTTTGTCCCACTCTGAAGTATGTGCTATAACCTGTGAAATAGCTGGATCAGCGAACAGATCAGAGTCAGACAGGATGTTAGCTATTTCTGACTCAGAGTATGTAAGTCCTAAGTTTGCCATGGTAGACCCTGGATGTTTGTTTGAGACAAAAAGGAATAAATAAAATTCTTAAAAGAGCCAGAAATGCGCTCAATAAGAAAAGCTCTCACAGCTCTGCGCTGCTAAGTATGAGTAACAAGGAGAGAGGCAGGGAGAGTACAATGACACTCTTGTTCCCCGGTCAATAATCAATAATCAAAAGAAGAGTGTCTATGGAGGCTAAGCCGTCCCTGGGAGCACAACAAACAACCACACTGGGATGTTGAAGAAGGCCCTCACTCACCACCTAGTGATGACATGCTTCATCATCGGGCCCCACCAAAGAGACCGAGTGTCTCTTTGGTGTGCTGCAACGCCAGGTTTACTGCGGAGCGGGATGGTGAGTATAGGGCGTGTTGAGTGCAAATGTGACTTAGTGAGTGGTGGGTGTATTAAAAAGGTCTGTAGTGTATCTGAGGTAATTAATTTTATTAAATGATCACTAAAGACACAAAATATTAAAATATGTGAGGAAACAGTCCACTATAATTGAGTGGTAGATTCCTAAAGGGTGGTCGACATGTTTCTTGCCATCGAAACGGTGTTAATTTACCCGGCAATTCATCAGGACTGTGTGTGATAAACCCTGGCGGTATGGGCACTCTAAGGCCCACCCTTACCTAGGGACGTGAATGTGAAAATTAAATAAAAGTGAAAAAGTGCAAAAAAATTAGGAATGATTGAACTATTCCTAATTACTCCTGGTTTAGGAGGCTTCTACTTATCGTTTCTGCACCTGAAAAATAAAAGGACAGAGACATACAGGTAGGACAGAACAAACAGTTAGAATTTCTCCTGGTTGTTACTGGTTGTAATTGTAAATATCGTGCTCCAAAAGTGAATAACATTCTAGCTGTGGTAGAATAGCGCTATGGTTAACACCACCTATTAGCCCTGGGTTCAGAAGAGCTATGAGAGGTGCGGTGTCCTATTCGTGGTACACACTAGTAGTGACTAAGGAATTAAAAAGGTGAAAATCTTCAAAAGAAGATCATCAAATCAGCGATCAATACAAAAGTAATAAAAGATCGCAATCAAGTTAAAATGTCTCACTTTGTAGGTGTTAGGAATGAACACCATGGGTCTCAGGAGGGCGGTGGGAGCGTATTCGGCACACCCTGTTGAATGGCAAATCAAAGGAAAGAGGAGAAAAAAAGGAGAAAAAGGCATCACAACAATGCAAAACCCCTTGGTAGGGCGGAGTGAGAACGGTACTTAGCTTTGTACTGCAAGCCGGTTCCAACTTACGCCCTTGACGCTCAGCACCCGCAGTCTACCTACGTCACCCTCGAACCGGACCCCGACGATAATAAAACGGGCTCGGTTCACTGTTTAAAAGCAGAGTTGCGAGGCGGTGATTGCTTCCGGGTGGGCGTGGGCTCGTGACCGTCAGACTCGTGCTACCAATCGGAGCGCTCTGGAGGTAATGACGAACAATCACGAGAGATGTTGGTTGCTTGGTAACCTGGGAAAACATTCCGCGCGCTACACGTGGAAGTGTTATTGGTCAGACTGGCGCTACCAATCGGAGCGTTCTGGAAGCACTGACGGTCTGTCACGTGGGGTGGTGGTTGCTTGGTAACCAGGCCAAACATTCTACGTACTAAACGGGGAAGTGTTTGGTTGGGTAAAGGCGCATCACAAATTGGAGCATTCCAGGAATGTAGGTTATTCCCAGGTTACCAAGCAACCAACATCTCTCGTGATTGTTCGTCATTACCTCCAGAGCGCTCCGATTGGTAGCGCAAGTCTGACGGTCACGAGCCCACGCTCACCCGGAAGCAATCACCGCCTCGCAACTCTGCTTTTAAACAGTGAACCGAGCCCGTTTTATTATCGTCGGGGTCCGGTTCGAGGGTGACGTAGGTAGACTGCGGGTGCTGAGCATCAAGGGCGTAAGTTGGAACCGGCTTGCAGTACAAAGCTAAGTTTCGTTCTCACTCTACCCTACCAAGGGGTTTTGCATTGTTGTGATGCCTTTTTCTCCTTTTTTTCTTCTCTTTCCTTTGATTTGCCATTCAACAGGGTGTGCCGAATACGCTCCCACCCCCCTCCTGAGACCCATGGTGTTCATTCCTAACACCTACAAAGTGAGACATTTTAACTTGATTGCGATCTTTTATTACTTTTGTATTGATCGCTGATTTGATGATCTTCTTTTGAAGATTTTCACCTTTTTAATTCCTTAGTCACTACTAGTGTGTACCACGAATAGGACACCGCACCTCTCATAGCTCTTCTGAACCCAGGGCTAATAGGTGGTGTTAACCATAGCGCTATTCTACCACAGCTAGAATGTTATTCACTTTTGGAGCACGATATTTACAATTACAACCAGTAACAACCAGGAGAAATTCTAAGTGTTTGTTCTGTCCTACCTGTATGTCTCTGTCCTTTTATTTTTCAGGTGCAGAAACAATAAGTAGAAGCCTCCTAAACCAGGAGTAATTAGGAATAGTTCAATCATTCCTAATTTTTTTGCACTTTTTCACTTTTATTTAATTTTCACATTCACGTCCCTAGGTAAGGGTGGGCCTTAGAGTGCCCATACCGCCAGGGTTTATCACACACAGTCCTGATGAATTGCCGGGTAAATTAACACCGTTTCGTTGGCAAGAAACATGTCAACCACCCTTTAGGAATCTACCACTCAATTATAGTGGACTGTTTCCTCACATATTTTAATATTTTGTGTCTTTAGTGATCATTTAATAAAATTAATTACCTCAGATACACTACAGACCTTTTTAATACACCCACCACTCACTAAGTCACATTTGCACTCAACACGCCCTATACTCACCATCCCGCTCCGCAGTAAACCTGGCGTTGCAGCACACCAAAGAGACACTCGGTCTCTTTGGTGGGGCCCGATGATGAAGCATGTCATCACTAGGTGGTGAGTGAGGGCCTTCTTCAACATCCCAGTGTGGTTGTTTGTTGTGCTCCCAGGGACGGCTTAGCCTCCATAGACACTCTTCTTTTGATTATTGAAGGTTTAAATGAAGCCGCAAACAATGAAGAGAAAACGTTTTTAGTGGGAAAAGCTGGATGTCCAAGCAAATGATGTCATTGTGATCAATGGGAAGACTGTTACAATTGAGCCCATTGAAGATTGTTATCTTTGAACCTCCAGCAAGCCGAAGCTGTAGGCTGTAGGCTTTAGCCAAAGAGGGCACCACGAGGCCGAATGCCATCACTGAGAGGTCGTGCCAAAAGTAGTTTATTGCTGCAGAGAAGAAAGTAGCGGAAGCTACTGTGAAGTCGGGCCAATATATGATGCACCTCGGGGGGGATCAGCTGGCAGGTAGGTCTCCTGTCGGTCTGAATGGGAACATCCTGACGCTATCCTGTCAGAAGGAGGTCACGCCTTCTTCAGGCAAAGGCTTTTTTATACCCTTTCCGGACAGCAATTCACACCTCCCAGCAGGCTGCCAGGTGACAGTTAGGGAGTATCTCAGTATGGCCTCCTAGAGGAATTAGGCAGGAAATTGCCAACTCTTTAAGACCAATATGAAATGGAACTATACCACCAGCTTGGAGTTTAAATTCCTATTAATTTGAGTCCTTGAATCATGGTTCTAGCTATTCCCAAAACTGGGGTTATATATCATGAAAATGATAATTACTATAATGACACATGACACAGGACACAACACTAATACACACTCATATGTACACACACACAAACACATTCACTTTCAAACACACAAATAACGTTCATTATTTTTTTAATGGCTAACTTCCTGCTAGTGTGCCTACTTCTAAGTATTCTGGGGTATTGACTCCTGCTTTGGGCAACGAGGAAATCTTTCCCTTCAGCAGCCTGCATTTTCAACATGTTGTTGACATGACAGACAGGGTTGGGTTACTGCTGTAGCGGGCATGTTTTCTGTGAGTCTTGTAGTAGTAGGAAAGATGATTGAAAAATTGAAATGTAAGCCCCATGAAAGCATGAAAGAGCCTGATGCAGAAAATACGACATAACAGAAAAAAACAGATATAAATCATGGTCTATAAAATACCACAAGGACGATTCATGAATTAAGGCACAGACTTTTTTGCTCTACATATTTCTGCTGTCGATAAAGCACTGAGAGGAATGTTTAAAATTCTTCAACTCTAGATTTATTCCATCTGCCGAGCTATCTGATTATTTACCATCTTTTTTCACAATAAGATTGACTGAAATAATTCTGAATATGATTCCTCTGTTATTAGGATAGTTTGCACTATATCAGATATCAACAAGGATCTACATCAGGGTCCATACCATTGGGATTAAGCAAATATCTTTAGAATTAGGCATTATAGTTCAAAATGGCCTCCAGATAGTGAGGAGCCCAAGGAGGGAGCTTCGTGCCTGTGCATTGCTCAATGAGCAGAAATCCTTGTTTGGCCTCTGGTCCCATACATCAGAAAACCAGATGTCACTATCAACATCTGACCATTGCCGGAGAACCTAACCCATGCTAGAAACACATCTAGGAGAGGACTCACCGTCTGTGGTTGGGATGCCATCAAAGCTGGACGAAGAGGTGCTCCAATGGATCATGGGCCACTCTTGCTTCATTCTAGGATCATCGGTGGTGGCGACGTACTGAGGTGAGACGTGGTCTTTGATGAGAGTGCGACCCAATTGACTTTGCCGGTGGGGGCAGACTGCTTCCTGTGGGTGCTTTCCAAGACTCCTCGTGCATGGATCAGACGCTTGCCAATGCTTGGTTTGAGGGCACTGCCCCGTCACCCCCTATCTACTGAGATCACACCAGGTTTCTTCTGCAGTGTGACTGCCGTGGTCCCCGGTGCTTCAGAGGGAATGGGCCTGGTGTGCCAGTAGTTCTTTCAAGGCCGCTGCACAGGTGGAAGGCAAAGCACCCTCACCCACCATGAAGTCTGAGCTTTGGTGCGGCCCCAGCATGTCTGCAGTGGTTTTCCCCAAAGTAAGCCTACCACAAGATTGCCCGGATCAGTCTGATGTCTAAGGCTGCAGAGTCAGAGTGGGGAGACCTTCGCTCTGTATGTCATTCATTGGGACAATTGCCTCCTGCCTGCAGAGCTGAGTAGCAGCATCATGGCAGTCTAAAGACCCTCTCTGCTAATAACTAAAGCAGAGTTGGAAACTTCATCACAAAGGGACATTGCAGGTCTGCGAAGTACTCTTATTTATTGACCCAGTCACTTTCCCTCTGCCTTTGTTCCTGTTTCTGCTGTGAATGGGGCGATCGCCTCCTGCCTGCAGAGCTGCAGAGGGACATCATGGATGTCTGTAGACCTTGTCTGCTAACAGCTAAGGCAGAGTTGGATACTTCATAACAAGGGGGGGCTTGCAGGTCTATGAAGTGCTCTGTTTGAGCTCTCCTTTGCCCCAGCTAATTTCCTCCTGCCTTTTTTCCTGTTTCTACTGTGAATCAAAATGGCCAAGCTGAGCTAACCTGATCTGTAGAAACAGAAAGAGGTCAAAACACTCCTGGATCAGATACAAACACAGGACTTCCTAATTAGCTGCCCACTTGAGGCAGCCATGTTGGTATGACTTGAAACTTAGTCAGATGTTTCTGTAGAAACAGAAAGAGGGTAAAAAAGTACTTTCGTGATTAGCTACCTGCAAGAGGCAGCCATGTTTGAATGACCCAAATCTGAGTCTGATGTATGTGTAGAAATAGAAAGAGGGTATAAAGGACTTCTGTGATTAACTACCTGAAAGAGGCAACCATTTTGAAATGACTCCAAACTGATCTGACGTAACTGGCCCTGCCTTGCTTCCTGCTCTCCTGATCCTAAGGCAGCTAAAGATAGATACAATTGTTACAACTCCCACTCTCCTCAACAAAAATCACAGGATTAAATATGAAACCAACAGGAGTAATTCCTTCACTATTCTTTACCCTTCTAACTTCTCTAAAAATGCAACCAGAAATTTCATCACAGCTTGCTCAGAAAAAACCCAAACATACTGGTCCTAGACCCTTCCTTCAACATAAAATGGCACCATTATCAATGATCTAATATTATTCACCAGAAAAATGGCAAAATGGCATACTACCTTCACCAAGTGGCTAAACATCCAGGAAAAGAAAAACAGTCCATACGGCTCCTAGATTCTAATGGCACCCTTACAAAATCTTAGATTAAATCTGAGTATATCTTCCCACAAAAATGGCACAATTTTTATCAAAACAGCAAATAAGGATCTCAAACTATTCAACAACTATTTTGCCACGCTAAAAGACCTTGTATACAACAACTCAAATCCTACACACCATCAAGACGATACCTCGCAATCTGACTCTCAACCCAAATGTCACTCTGACATAATAGAATGTATAATTTACCATCACTGATCCCAGGCCCATCTCAAGGACCAGCTCTACCCCCCGTAATCCACCATGGATACCACTGGGATCACACAGTGACAAGCTCCTGCAAGCAAAAAGGAAAAAATCTATACACCAAGCTCTACCTCACATGCCCCTAAACACTCTTACTTCAATCACTCAAAACGCCTTCCTTGCAGTTCAATCTAACACTGCCCAGGACAACCAAAGACTAAAACCTAAGCTCCATATTAATCCCAAGTCACCACCGTCTTCCACGCACACTACGCTCACAACTCCACGATGCAGGGATCCGAGACAAGGCCCTAGAATGGACCTCCTCCTATCTCTCTGACAGAACCCAAAGAGTCCGCCTCCCCGTTCCGATCTGAAGCCTCCGAGATCCTCTGCGGCATCCCACAGGGATCCTCCCTCAGCCCGACGCTGTTCAACGTCTACATGGCGCCCGACATCGTGACCTCAACATAATCTCCTATGCCGACAACACACAACTGATCCTCTCCCTCACAAAGGACCCCCTCACCGCCAAATCCAACCTCCACCAGGGAATGAAGGCCGTCGCCGACTGGATGGAGGATTGCCGCCTTAAACTGAACACAGATAAGACGGAGATCTTCAGCCTTGGACCCAATCCCTCAGCTTGGCACGACTCCTGGTGGCCTGCATCACTGGGGCCACCCCCGCACCCACCAACCACGCACACAACCTGGGAGTCATCCTCGACTCGAAACTCACCATGACCAAACAAGTCAACACTGTCTCCTCCTCCTACTTCAACACCCTCCGTATGCTCCGCAAAATCTACAGGTTGACATGCAGAAGGGAAACAGTCACCCAGGCCCTCATCAGCAGCAGACTCTACTACGGAAACGCCCTCTATGCCGGAGCCCCAACCAAGCTCATCAACAGACTGCAAAGAAGCCAGAATGCCTCTGCCCGTCTGATCCTCGACGTCCCACGGCACGACCACATCACCCCCCACCTGAGGAACCTGCACTGGCTCTTGTCGCCATAAGAATCTCCTTCAAGCTCCTGATCCACGCACACAAGGCACTCCACAAGACAAGCCCAGCCAATCTCAACAGTCGACTCTCCTTCTACGTGCCCAATAGGAAACTCCGCTCCGCAGACCTCTCCCTGCCTACTGTCCTACGCATCCATAAAACCACAGCCGGAAGCAAATCCTTCTCCCACCACGCAGCCAAGACCTGGAACACACTCCCCCTCATCCTACGACAAACCGAAGACCAAACCTTCAGGAGACAACTCAAGACCTGAATGTTCGACCTTCCTCCCCACCCCTCAGCGCCTTGAAAGCCTTGCGGGTATGTAATGCGCTTTACAAATTATATGATTGACTGATTGATCCCCTTTAAAGAATCTAAAAAGGTCACATGGAATTCTACCAGACCCTCTCACATGGATGTTGAACAGTCTTGCATACTACCCAGTACTCTATTCCAACCATCCCCTTTGTCCCTAGTAGAACTAGGAACACTCAGAACCCAAACGGATAGGATTTATCTGAACTTGCAAAACGCCATTTCAGAAATTAAGAATATTTCACAACTCTTGGAAACCTATCTCTCAAAAATCAACCATTTTCAAAAATCTATTCTCCCAGACCACAGATAGCTAAATACTATTCCCCTATCTTTGTCCAATCGTCAATTCAGAACCTGCAAACACCATCAATACCTAACAGACTTGGAAACGCAGTCCTTGTTGCTATCCTAGGAAATGTCTACCAATCCACTCCCATGGTGGATGAACAGGTAACTTGATCAGTCCCAATCAATGCAAACAGAGCAACACAGCCAAATACCAGAAAGGTTAAGCCCCACAACCTAAAAAAAGTAACATTAACTACTGAAAAATATCAAGCAAAATGGCCAAATCCGCACTCTTGACATCAAAATCACATTTAAGCATCAAAGAATTCTTTTCCTTCTTTACTGCTAAAGCCACTTCCCTAGAGAAGGAATCCAAAATTGCTGCTGACAACCCCACTACCACTAAAAATTGTCCAACCAATCATCCAACCCAACCTTCTCTGTCAGGGTCCAAAAATAAAGCTCAGTTGCCCTCCTTCAAACTTTGCGACCACAGAGACAACACCAAAATCTTATTGACTATAAAACCGAACAACCACTACAACGACCCTCCCCCAACAAATTGCTTGTCATCTATCAACCATACTGTCATCCCCATTTTGACCAAGATAAACAATGCATCACTTTGCAAGGATCCATACTGGATTGCCTAAAAACTGGCCAAACCATCCCCATCCTAAAAAAACAACAGAGAACCCTTCGGACCTAAACAATTTCCGACCAATAACCAAATGTGTTCAACTACAGCTTACCCAGCACATTATGGAATTGAAGTTACTTGACATCTGCCAATCAGGTTTCATGCCCGTTCATAGCACCGAAACAGCAATTCTACATATAGTAGATGACGCCCTACTAGCATTAGACCATAATGAAGCATGTCTGCTTGTGCTGCTTGACCTCTCATCTGCTTTCGACACTGTTAACCATGGAAAATACTCTAGAGATTTGAGAACAGTATGGGTATATCGGGAACGGTCCTAAAATGGTTTAAATACTTCTTAGATTACAGAATGCAAAAAATCCTGGTGAATCAAAATCTATCCCCACCATCTCCTGACCTATTTATTTATTTATATTTTTATATAGCGCCTGAATCAATCCCCGCAGGGATATCTCTGCGCTTGCGCTCCTGTCAGAAAGACTCAGTCATGATCATATGCTGTTAGCAGAGTGTCTCTTAGGACTGAGTGAATAGATAAGTTTTAAGATTTTTCCTGAAGGATTCTAGATTGGTAATTTGCTTCAGCGTGGGGGGAAGTGAGTTCCATAGAACAGGGCCTTTGTAGGAGAGGGCACTAGTTCTTCTATACCTTGGGACCTGAAGTAATTGGCGACTGCTGCAGCGTAGGGTTCGTCCAGGGGTGTATGGTACAAACTTTTCCTTCAGGTATCTGGGTCCCGAGCCAAACAGACATTTGTGTATTGTACAACATGACTTAAATTCTATGCGTTGCCTTATCGGCAATCAGTGGAGCTGACGTAGAAGAGGACGAGAAGGGGTTCTAGGTTGAGCATTGAGGACCAGCCTCGCCGCAGTGTTCTGGACCACTTGCAATTTTTTTAGTTGTTCCTCATTGGCTGCAATAAGCAAGCCATTGCAGTAGTCCATCCTACTGATTACTAACGTCTGGACTAGTGTTTTCCTGTAGTTATCGGGCAAGAATGGAAAAACACGCCGTAGCAGCCCAATAACGCGGAAACATGCTCCTGTAACTTGGTTGGTGTGTTCCTTAAGCAGGAGTGCTTGATCCAGACGTACTCCAAGATTTTTAACAACTTGTTTCGGACTGGGGACAGGTCCCAACTCCAAGGGCCACCATTCTGGGGACCATAGGAGAGTAGGCCCACCGAACAACATGACTTCAGTCTTGGCTACATTGCATTGGAGGCAATTTCGTGCCATCCAATCTGACACTGCTCTCATCCCATCTGCAAAAGATTTTTGAATTGCGGGCGTGAGGATCTGAAAGGGGAATAGGAGTTGGGTGTCGTCGGCATACGACACCGGGGTAAACCCATATTTTCTTACAATGTCTGCCAAGGGGGCCACGTACACGTTAAAAAGCGTGGGGCTTAGACATGAGCCCTGTGGCACTCCCTTGGTGAGCTCTCTCAGAATGGAATTATGGGAGCCCAACTTGACTCCTTGTAGACGACCCGAAAGAAAGCTTTCCAGCCAGGACAGAGCCGCACCTCCTATGCCCACCTCCTTCAGACGACCGAGAAGTATTTCATGTGACACCGTGTCGAAGGCAGCGGATTAATCTAACAGCACCAGAATCGTTGATCCCCCTCCATCTAGTGACATCCTGATGTTATCGGTCACTGAGATGAGGGCCGACTCGGTGCTGTGATTGGGCCTGAATCCAGATTGAGAGTGGTCCAGGCCCTCCGCTGTCTCGATGTAGTTTGACAAATGGGTGTTCACATGCCTCTCGATCATTTTGCTAAGGTATGGCAGGAGGGAGATGGGTCGGAGGTTGGAAAGGTCCGTCCATGGAAGCGCGGCATTCTTCCGGATAGGGTTCACCATCGCTTTTTTCCATTCCCCGGGCACGTGTCCTTCCCTGAGGGAGTGGTTTATTATGTCTTGGATGTATGGTCCAAGAAGAGTACTCAGGGGGGCCATCATTTTAGCTGGTAGGAAGTCTTCGGGGGATCCTGACTTTATGCGGCTAATGAGGGAGGGAAGATCTGATTCATTAACTGGTGGAAAGGTTGTCAAGGAGACATTTATTTGTATAGTTGAAGAGATGGAATCACAAATACTCCATTGATGGCCAGGAGCCTTCAAGATTTTCTCATAAATCAAGTTGATTTTATTTTCAAAAAACAAAGAAATGTCGTTGCATAAAGATTGGGAGAAGTCATCTGGGCTATCACAGGCTATCGGTTTTACAAATGCTTGAAATATTTTATATAGCTCCCTAGAGGAATTGCCCGCCTCTGTGAGTTGCTGTGTGAGGCTATTCTTCCGCGCCAACTTTATGTTTTTATAATAATTGGACTGAGCTTCACGATGTGCTTTACTATTTTCTTCTGTGCGTGCTTTCCTCCATTTTTTCTCTATTAGGAGTAGCACAAGGCTCAACACTATTTAATCTCTATATCAAAAACTTAACCGAAATATTGCAGCATGCTAACATCTCCTTCCACATGTATGCGGACAACACTCAGCTATATATGAAGATCACTTCCCTAGAAGAGATTAAGACGATGAACCAAGCATTAAAAAAGACCATCCAATTGCTAACAAACAACCACCTTAAGCTACACTCTCAAAAAAACAAATCCCTTCTAATCCCCCCCCCGAAAAAAAACTCCACAGTGAGGAAGGATTGTACCAAGCTGATCACTGCACTAAACTGCACTCCGATCCTAGTGGAATCGAGCTAGGGCTAGATGTAGGTTGGCAAATACCGATCGCTAACACTGAATTTCAGCATTTGCGATCAGTATTTGGCTGAGAGCAATGTAGGTGAGTTTAAACCTACTAGCAAAATAAGGAATCGCAACATTTGTGATTCCTTATTTTGCTCTTGCATTTAAGGAATCGCAAATTCTGATTCCTTAAATGCATTTTAGGTAGCACAAAAGAAAGTGCACTTTAGGCTTAAGGAATCGCTAATTACCAGCAACTTCAAGTTGGTGGTAATTAGCGATTTCCTGTAAAAAAACACTTTTTTGCTTTTTTTAAAGTGCCATGTGGTACACATTCACGCCCTTAGGGCATGTATGTGCGCCACATGTGCACACATGCACATTTCAGGGCTGCAACAGGGTGTCCTTTTGACACCCTGGCACCCTTGAAATAGCTTCCGCTATTTGCCATTCCTTAATACCAAAATGCAAACAGTGAATATATTCTCATCCATTCCTACGGGCCTCCTAGCCCATAGGAATGAATGGGTAGGTATTCCTCATTAACGAATCTCAATTTGCGATTCGTTATTAAGGAATTTTAAGGAATCGCTAATATTTAACGATTCCTACCTACATTCAATTTAGGGAGTCCTTAATAGCGATTCAGTAAAAATCGCTAATAATGAGCCGCTAAATTGAATTTACCTACATCTGGCCCCATGTCACCAGGAATCACTGACGACAGGAACCTTAATATGGAATCACACATCAACTTGATGGCTAAAAATGCCCATTTTCACCTTAGCTATCTTAGAACAAGCATTTGCATAGCCAATAGGTATTGCCTTTGGGACCTTATAAGTATTTAGTTATGCAGCACAATATCCTTGGTGCAACAACATTAACTGTTGCATGGTTAAACACTTAAAGACCTATTGGCTATACCAATGCTTGTTGTTAAAATTATGAGGAATACATAATATCTTTTGAAGTAAGCAGCTTGTTTCGATCATGGCCAGTGGTGCCGAAAACCCAGGTACAGTGTGCTGTATTGAAGTCATGTGGGAAATTAGGGCCCGAAAAAGCATTAAAAGAATATCAGTACAAAGTTGATAATGTTGAGCCAGTGCTGCAACCTGATCTTAAGTGCCCACCGTTGGTACTGCCAAATGCTGGGGTTAATGAATACCAAGGCTCCCCTTGCCTCTTTTTTTGCAATATTTATTGGCATTTCTGAGACTCACATAAGATAGAGACCATCACAACATATTCATTTTAGATCTACTCGTACTCAGGAGAGTCTTGAGAGGTGTCATTAGCATATACATACGTCATAGCACAACACAATCTACCATATACAAGACTGCAGCAAACTAAATTGAAGAACTAGGGCGCATTGCCACAAACATCTAGTCACCCAAGAGTACTTTAATCCAAAGTTACAGACATAAACCATGTCCCAATAATGGATTAGACTCACTGTCATCACACCGTTCACAGAAATAAAAGAAATGGAGGGGGAGGAGGAGATCTATTAGCTAGAGAAAGTGTTCCCGATAATGAACCGCGAGTAAGTCTCATCACTACAAAAGAACATTGACGTAGTTATTCTCAACCAACAAACCCATCACAAACACATCTTCTAAGTACGAGAAGACAGCACATAAAATAACAGAACCTGTATAGGGCAACAGTGCACAGTAAAGGCCAACTTCTACCACAAATAGAGCCTTAACAGGATAGCGGATGTCATATAATCAAATGCATGGCATATTAAATGATTTCTGGGCCCGGCCCTGGGATCCCACACATGCTCATAGAGGGTCATCTGATCATTGACCTTATAGACAACGTGCTGACACGCAGCAATCCTACCACTTCAGCCTGTTGTCTTTTTATCTGAATTTACCTTCCACTTCCATTTTCTCTTGTATGCATTTCTTTATTGCTCTGGGCCAAAGTTTGATATTGAGAAATGTCTGCTCTCCAAAAATAACGATGTAGTTATCATGCTGTGCAATATAAGTCTATAGTAGTGTCAGCGGCAGGATCCTAAAAAAAAATCTTTGACCAACTCCCATTTGTTTTCTTTTCACAAATTGAGCTCTGTAAACGTATTGCAAATATCAAATGTGCAGATTACCTTAGGACTTTAGGAAACACCGTCCCGCTTCTCAAGTTGCAGAGCAGTGTCTGCCGGCTTCAAGGTGCACCGGGAGTGGTTTCCCTCCCACCCTGTTTGATTGGACAGTCGGGGTAGGTGGAGGTAGAGCAGCTGGAGGGAGAGAAATGTTCATACCCCAGAGTTCTGCAGCACCGCGCATACTGTTGTCTTGTAACTCTTGCTCTACGCAGCCATTGTGGTGTTTAGCTCAATATAGAAGTAGGACAACTTACACCGCACGTGAAGCAGCCTATGCAGCGCCTCAGTCTGTCTGCATGGAAACGCAGTCTCAGCTGATGTTTCAGGCTCGCTTCACCTTGGAGGAATGTGTGATCCTAATCTGTGAGGGGATCTCCATGTTTGGGTTGGTTCTTACTGTCTGTGCTGCCGGAGGCGTCCACTTCTCTCCGCGCCTCACAAGTCGCGCTCTCTGTTCTCCCTTTTCCACCCCGGGCACGCAGATTATACCAAGCAGGACAGCAGTCCTGAGGCCACACCGGAGGACGTCGACGAGCAGCTGGACGTGTCGGACGAGGGGGACAAAGTAAGCAAGGTAAGGAGCTGGGGTTTATCCTTCGACGCCTCTAAAAAGCCTTTCTGTTCAATAGTAATGTGTAAAACCGCCACTCCTTTAAAATTTTGATTTAATGTCAAACTGTTGGTTTTACTATGCGTTCTGATGAGCTGTTGTCATGATAAACACTTGTTTTGAGAGTTTGTTTCCATCTATAAAAAATTTTTTTAAGTAAAAACAATGACTTCAATATTACATTTTGGGTTGATTCCAGCCTGCTGCTCAATGCCATCCTGTGATACAACTTGCAGGGTTTCATGATGTCATGACCCGTACTGCACTTGTGTGCGCTTCCAGCGGTGGTACTGCCAGCTGGCCTCATGTGTGGATTGCCACATTTCAGTGGAGAAGATTTTGCTCAAATGTGTACTGCATTGAGTCTGTCTTATAGTTAACATGTATTGCTGAGTGTCGCCTACTAATGACTATAGTACATTAAACAAGCACGTGCACCGAAAGAGGAGGTGGCAGCAGGGGAGGGGAGGGAGGAGGGGGCCTGCGCCTGTTTTCCTTGTCGGAGTGAGCTTTGAAACCATCTGTTAATTACAAACAGATGGTTTCAAAGCTCGCTCCCGCAAGGGAATCACCAAACGTGCACTCATTGCCATTCAAAGCAATGCAATGCGCGCAAATTTTTGGCCTCAAAACCAAATCGATTCCTAAAGTTCTCCTCCTATGCAGTGCATGCACGCTGCGTAGGCGAGACCTAAAAATGAAACCTTACATCAAACCAGTAGACCTCAAAACTGCAGTTTGGTCATTAGTCATCTCAAGACTCAAAAATGTATGTATTACTTTATCAGGACTACCCAAAGTCTCAACAGTACCACTTAAAGCCTGTCTTAATTCAGCCGCAAGACTCTCAACAGCATCAAAACAATTTGACCACCTCACCCCACATCTGAAAGCTCTGAACTGGCTGACTTATGAAGCAAGAATCCAACTAAAGATTGCCTGCATCACTCATAAAGCGATCTATCATAAAACTCCACTGGACCTAGCACAGAAAATGGCAATTTCTGGAGGAAGCAGACTCTCATTAAGCGCTGGTACTCTTCTTCTAAAACGTCCACTCTTCCTTAAGAAAAAACTTACAACAGAGCGTCTCTGGAGCTGCACAATAATATGGAACTTTCTCCCACCAAGCATCAGAAAATCTCATCTACTTCTATGTTAAAAAAAGAAGCTAAGTCCTTCCTAATGAGCAAATTCCTCGCAAAATTCACAGCAGCCCATCCACTCCATGTTCTAGAAGCACCATTCAGACAATCACTCTACCCACTGAAACCTGCTGAGTAACTCTCTCTGTAAGCTCATCTGTTACCAGACTCTAGATGGAGCTCTTTACTCTATTACTAGGTGCATCCCGCTTGCCCGTTACTTGCACAGAGATTACTGGTTGAGGTCTGTTACAAGTACAGCATTGAAAGCATGCAGTATAGTGTTATCTGGAATCCTCATGTCTGTACGAATGTAGTGACCATTTGAGTAGAAAATGGCCGTTAGTAAATGACAGCGTGGTACCACACCATGCTTTAGTAATATGCTAGCAACACTGTGCTCCAAAATGCACCACCAGCTGCGCACTACAGGGCATATTTATGAGGGCCTTGCCTCGTTCTTGCACCACGCTAAGTGGTACGTGCAGAACGCAAAGCTCCAAGTCATATTAATGAAGCCACTTTGCGTCGCTTTGAATGGATTCATAAATATAGATTAATCGCTGTGTTGCATTATTCTGCACAAGAGAGGCGTTCCATGGGCGTTGTGGTGGGTGTTCCCAAGCAAATCCAATGGTTTTTGATGCATTCCCAGGTTTAACAAACATTGTAAATGTGGGAACGCTCCAAAAAGATATGCCTCACCAGGTGAGGTGTAATGAGGAGAAATATATTTATTTCTCCTCATTGTTTCCTCTGCAGCACTCATAGATAGAGGAAAACACCTCTATGGGTTGTTTTTCTACGGGAAGGTGCTCTTTCCTGCACAAAACACTCCTGCCTACAACATGGGTACCCTTGCACCATGGCGCAAGGCTGCAAAAACGGCACCAGTGCAGGTGGAAACGACGGGAATGCATCATATCTGCCAAATACTGTGTATTCCTGCACTTTACCTGTGACGCAGGGCAGAGCAGCAAGGTCACTTTCTGCAATGCCCTGCGCCACCAGTCCCATCAGTATGCCCTCACATCCTTATCAGTCACCTGAGGAATGGATGGGTGACACTTCGATGTTTCGCAATCCTTATAACCTCAGTGATATGATATTGCTGACAGCACCTCCACTCTGCAAATTGTAGATAGAATAATGCAATACCAGTTCTCTTTCTTAATGAAAATTTATTTGGAGTCCTAAATAATGATTATTAAGTAATGTGTTTTTGTTAGACCTGACATCATCGGCATAACAGTCCCCACTTCTCCTGTTTTGCTGAATTTGTGTATGTTGACTTTGGGACTCCTCACTTGTACTTTATTCCTGCTAACCAGTGCTAAAGTGTTTCTGCTCTCTCCTTCAAACATGGCAACATTGGACTCCTCCTAATTGGCTCATTGTATTTACTTGTAAGTCTTTAGTAAATGGTACTACATGTAACTAATGCCTGTAAATAAAATGCAACAAGTGAGCCTACAGCAATCATTGTTTCACCCACTAAATTAGACTTTCAAAACATGTCTCAGGCATGCCACTGCAGCTTGTAGTACAGTGTAAATTGCCAATTTGATATGGCAAAATACACTTTCTACCAAGCCTAAACCTTCCTTTTTAGTGCTTATAAATTACACTTAAGTTAGGTCCTAAAGGTTCATAGCGGTTAGCGGTTGAAGTACTGACGCTGCTGGGCTGCTTTTTCTTTCGCTAAGACACCACTCCCCAACTGGGATTTTAACAAGCACATTGACCACATTTGTTTTATCAGTGTTCTAACTTTTAAACTTTTTAGGGCATTTTAACTGACAATAGTTTTACCTGTTATCTCGCCTCTATTGTTTTGCCTCCAGCCTTGGTCCGCCTGGCTGCATTGCCGTTTGTGCGGAAGGTTGCGGGAGGATAATCTACCTTCTTCCACCCTCTCACTCACTTCCGGTGCAGTGCTCAGTCTAGTCTCCGCATCCTGCCACCTATTTAAATTATGGAAGAGCGAGTGTGCGTCGGATAGCAGTTGAGGTACTGTTGCTGCTGGGCTGCTTTTTCTTTTGTTAAGACACCACTCCCCAACTGGGATTTTAGCAAGCACATTGACCGCATTGTTTGTTTAATTTTATCTGTGTTCTAACTTTTAAACTTATTAAGGCATTTTAACTGACAATAGTTTTACCTGTGATCTCACCTCTATTGTTTGGCCTCCAGCCTTGGTCCGCCCGGCTGCATTGCCGTTTGTGCGGAAGGCTGCGGGAGGGTAATCTGCCTACTTCCGCCCCCCTCACTCACTTCCGTTGGGGTGCTCAATCTAGTCTCTGCAACCCGCCGCCTATTTAAATGATGGAAGAGCGAGCACAGTGCACATGCGTGCGCCAAAGGCGTGCGTAAGTCAAGCCTGTCTGTGCCAGTTAGTATCACGGAGGCGGCCACGCTGGCTATGCTGCCCCTCTTAGCTCAACTAAAACGCTGAGGCTTTTCAACAATCATGATGAACTGCTGACACTAAATCCACGCCAGGCTTGTCATATTTTAAGGGGACAAGGGGTAATGTATTATGCCCTCGGTGTAGCTGGAGGGCATAATATGGTCCCTAGTTGAGTGCCCCTGTCCTCCTCCCTAAACAAACATGCCTACACATACAAACCAGTTTAGAGCCATTTTAGTGAACACTCGTTCTCTGCACAAACACGCAGCCCAAATATTTGTACTGTTGGTAGATGAGGGGCCGGACCTTTTGTTCCTTGTCAAAACGTGGATGTCTGGGTCCTCAAACCCCACTATCATGACAGCCATTCCTCAGGGATATAAATTTATAGGAAAAGACCGCCCAAATGGGAAGGGTGGTGGGGTGGCCATCATTTTTAAAAGGGAATTGGATTGTGTCCCTCTCTTATTAGAGCCAATGAATTGCTGTGCCCTTTCTTCTCATTATTTCTTAATTTCTTAAATTATAGCCCTCTCTTAGCTCCGAAGGCCCCCCTTTTAACTACCTCCACCCTTAGGAACAATTCTCCTTCAATGGCCGATGGAAATGAGCTGCAACAGTATAGTCAGCATACTTGTCGGCCTGCTCCCCTCTCTTCAAGGATTGCTAGCCCTAACTCCCCTAGCCACATAGCTCATAGAATTGCCCCGATTCTCCACATGATCCCTTCCCCCTGTCCTTCCTGTAATCCCAGCCGGCTCCCACTGGCGTCCAGGGGTCAATATCCATCTTCCCTTTCGTCCCTTATCCTACCCAACCCTCTGAACACCCAGCTCCAATTCCTGGAATCCCTTCTTTCTGATCATATACATTCGCTCCCTTCCCTACTGTCCTCCACTCCCACTAGCTCTCTAACGCTGCAAGGTCCCCTGAACCTTGCCTCCCAATACCATTTCCACACCTCAGTGGAAGACAGACTTAATGAGATCTCTCATTGCCTCCTACAACTTAAGTCAGAGGTACGTAGCTTATTACATATCTCTGCGGAACTGGCTGGTAACTCCAGGCTAAGTTGCTCCACTATGCACAATCACCATCTCTGCTTGCTCACATCTAAAGGCTGTACCTGGCTCCCAACCTTCCCCACATTTCGTCGGTCACCATCCTACATTACCCACTCTCCCCATAGTTGGGCTTCCGCTCCTCATCCTAACAACCCTTCACAGTCCTCCAGATGTAGAGCTCCCTGTCGGACAGTGATATTCATTCTCTCCTACTTTCCAATGATCTGGCACATTCCTCCACCATGACTAACTTGCAACAAATTGAATCCATCCCCACTTTTCCATTCAGGGAACCTAGGCTAAACACCAGGGCATTAAATGAGAACAACCTCACGAAAGTCACCACCACACTATCTGCACCAACTGATACCAGTACAAAGCTCAAATGCATGCTCCTAAACTGTAGATCAACAGTCAAACATGCTGCAGACATTGCCGACCTCATCCTTGCACAAGACTTGGACCTTGTAATGCTGACTGATACCAGGCTAAATGACTCAGCTACTCCCATCCTGGCTTTTCTAGTGCCTCCAAACTATGATATCATTCGGTTGGACAGAGCCAGCGAACTTGGTGGAGGCATCACCTGTTTACATCGTTGCAATCTAACAGAGAAAGCACTACATTTTGACCTCCTTCCCTCTTGTATTGAAGTGGCTGGTAGCAACAACCTCCCATGCAAACTGTGCACGTTCTATTACCCACCTCGCGACAACCTTCCCTTCACAGAACAGATCATGGACATTATCTCATCCAACGCAAATGTCCATGGCACTCAGATCTTCCTGGGCAATTTCAAACTTCATTTGAACGATGTGAATGATGTGGTGGTCAGTAGCCTTAAATCATTCCTATTGGACTTCAACCTAATCCAAATGTGTGGCAGCCCTACTCATACTAAAGGAGCTACCTCAGATCTTGTTATTGGTAAGCCCAATTCCATACTTCTGGATTCTATCCTCCAATGTGATTGGTCAGATCATCCGGCATCACCTTCCTCTTCAGGGAGTCGGTAAGTGCTAGTAGAGCCTAGCCAAAGAACCCTAAACAACTGAAAAGATGTCTACGAAACATCAATTTGCATGATCTGAATGCGCTCTGCAATAACATCCTGCCCCCTCCTATGAACATGTCCGAAGTCCATGACCTTACGGCCCATTATACCCGTTCAATGGCCAATATTTTAGACTCAGTTGCACCACTACAGCTTAAAAGACTGTCCTCCATACTCTCTAAACCTTGTTTCAATGATAGTCTTAATTCCGAAAGAAGGAATTTAAGACTTGCTGAAAGATTGTGGTGATCCTATCCCTCCCTTGAACACCTCTACCTTCTGAGATCCCTAAGAAGCATCTACAATAAATGCATCAGATGCTCAAAGGCCACCTTCTTCTGAAATCAACTAGAGCAAGCAAAAAACCATCCCAAAAACTGTTTGATCTCATCAAGTCCCAAGCTAACAGTCATCCTAATCTGTCGGCACTTGGTCGATGTTCACTGCTGAATTGCGATGAATTTGCTGAAGTCTTCATAGATAAGACCACTAAGATCGAAGCTGATCTACGCACTGCCCTTGAACAACTGTTGATCAGTCCGCTGAACGCCCTCCTGCCCACAGGGTTGGTTGTCACTGTACCTTCGCAGCCTTACCTCCCCAAAAACAACGCATCCTGCAGCCTTTTCCAAACCTTGAATAAAAGCACTATACGCAAAACACTAGCCACTCGGAAACCTTCTAATCATTACAACAACCCCCTGCCATCGAACCTCTTCTGCAAAGTTAGAACCTCCTTACTCCCAATTTGGACTAAGATAGATCGTCAATGCATCACTTCAGCAAGGTGCTATTTTGAATTTACCCTGATTCGAAAAAAACTATCTGTAGATCCCACAGACCATCATAACTATAGCCTAATCTCCAACGTCCCCACGTTGCCAAAGCTCTTGAAGAAATGTGTGTTTGCCCAACTCTGTAACCACATCGATCACTTCCAACTCCTGGACCAATGCCAATCTGGTTTCCCCCGGGACATAGTAGAGAATCTGCCTTAACTCACATTGTCGATGATTCGCGAACAATGTTGGATCAAAATGAATCTTGCCTACTGATCCTTCTTGACATTTCATCAGCAGTTGACACTGTCAAACATGATAACATAATTGACCTCTTGGAACACAGGATGGGGTTGTCTGGGCCTGTACCTAACTGTTTATCCTCATTCCTTCATAACAGATCCCAAAGCTTCAAGATGAACCAGTCCCTGTCTCGTCCTTCGCCGGTCACGCTAGGGGTCCCACAGGGTTCCGCGCTCTCCCGCACGCTCTTCAACCTGTTCATGGAGCATTTTACAGAAATTCTGAACTCAGCCAGCATTCACTATCACATGGATGCTTATGATACCCAACTATACCTGAAGATCGACTCCTTTGATGACATCTGGTCCCTCAACTCAGTCCTATTGGAAACTCAAAGCTGGCTGACACGCAACCACCTGAATTTAAATTCTCTCAAAATGGAATTCCTCCTAATCGCACCACACAAGCAATCTTCGGTCATTCAACAATGATTGTTTCATCTCACTGCTCTTAACTGTAGGCCGCAGCTTGTTGATTCTGCAACCTCTCTGGGAATTATGCTAGACAAAAGTCTGAACATGCAGAAGCACATCAGCTCCCTCACCAAAGGAGCGACCTTCCAACTCAGCATTCTAAGGAAACTCAAACCGTATCTCCACGCTCATAATCTAAAGTGCACGTCTTAGTGATCTCAAAGCTGGACTATGGTAGCACAACCCTTAGCAGCCTGCCTAGTGTGAAGACTGCTCCTTTTAGAGCTGCCCTCTAATCTGCTGCCAGGCTCATAACAGGCACCAAAAAATACAACCACATCACTCTGGAACTGTTGTCCTTGAACTGGCTTCCTTAATTATGTAGCTCGGATACTGTTAAAAATTGCATGCATGGCACACAAAGCCATTCACGTCAATAGCCCACTGTACCACAATCAGAAAATGGAGCTCTCATGTGGTTCGAGAGCTTTCAGAAGCGCTAGCACCTTGTTGCTCAAATCAGAAAAATGCAAGAAAAAAAATACCTACAATCAAGCCTTCTCAGGTATGGCACAGAGGATTTGGAACTCGCTCCCCCCTGAAGTCAGGGAGAATCCTCCCATTGTCCTCTTCAAAAAGGAAGTCAAAGTGAAGACCTTTCTACCTCTGGCTGGCTATTCCATTGGATATTGAGGTCACAGTTGCTGATCTGTGGAACAGCTGCCAGGGTCATGAGAATGCCTTGGCTTTACAGAAGTATTAATTTCTCGCTTTTTGGTCCGTTCAGTTTCTGATTGTTTGTATACCTCTCGAAGTATAAACTGTAAAGCGCTCTAATACCTGCGGTGGTCATGTTCGCGCTATAGAAATCTTTCAAAATAAATAAATAGGCCACCTGGAGCCTTCGACAATTTTTTGCCTTCACTGAATGAACTCATTACACCCCTTGCAATTAAATGTGACCAGTTCCTTCTTCTGGGTAATTTTAATTTACATATGGGTAAGCACACTGATCCTAGTAATATCTCCTTGCTTCAAATTACGGCTGCATGTAATCTGTTACCGTCTATCTCGGCTCCCAATCATAATTTAGGACACACTCCCAATCAGATATTCTGTAGCACAGATCTAAAAACTCACCTGGCGCTCCCCATCACTAGGTCTGACCATTTTGTTATTACACTCCACTACTTTGAAGGCCTCCGGTCAGGCTCTCAAAGTGATGCCTGCTCGGCTAAACTACTTGCTTCCCTTGCCCCCACAATCAACATCACAGTAAATATGGCATTGAACTCCTCTGTCTCTGCTGGTAAAATGTCTCTCAGATGGAAACAGGCCAACATTCTTCCAACTTTTAAAAAAGCCTCTGGCTAACCAGAACAATCCAGCCAACTATAGGCCAATATCTCTTCATCCTGCTCTTTCAAAAGTTTTGGAAAAACATGTCATTAAAGTTATAACCAACCACGCAGAAAGGCACAATCAGCTGCACCCTTCCCAATCCGGCTTCCGAGCTAATTTTAGCACTGATACGGCCGTATTGGCGGTAATCGAATTATTAGAGATACACTTGATCAGGGTGGAAGGGCTGTGCTGCTATTACTCAATCTGTCGGCCAAGGCATTCTCATGACCCTGGCAGCTGTTCCACAGATCAGCAACTGTGACCTCAATATCCAATGTAATAGCCAGCCAGAGGTAGAAAGGTCTTCACTTTGACTTCCGTTTTGAAGAGGACAATGGAAGGATTCTCCCTGACTCATCGACAGACTGGGGAAACTGGGAATTTGTGGGACAGTTTTGACCTGGTTGGACTCTTTCCTGCAGGACAGAGCCCAGGAGATATGGCTTCCCTCTTTTTCAGTCCCTATGCCAGGATTAAGGGTCCCCAGGGTCCCCAGGGTTCCGTTCTTAGCCCTACTCTTTTTGATCTCTACTTGTCCCCCCTGCCATATATAGCAGAAGCAAAGAGTGCTAAGATCGTATCTTACATAGGCGATACGTAGTTGATTTTTACTTGTGGAAAAGGAGCTGATTTTGATGGGGCAAGTATCAGGACTTGCCTTTCAAATGTTTTACAGTGGCTGAAGGCGAACCAGCTCAAATGCAACTCGATTGTTTTCTTAGGCCAACCGGGTGTCTGTAACTGGAACGCCTGGTGGCCTGAAGAATACTCGCCACCTCACTCCGAGCAATCAGTCGTAAGAAACCTTGGAGTTTTGCTGCATAATACCTTGTCCATTAAGTCTCAGGTCCAGGCTCTGGTTGGCACCTGCTTTGGCATTTTGCACTCGTAGAGAACATTTCTTCCTTTCTTGACAATCGAGTCCAGGAAAATTATAGTCCAGGCCTTGGTGACATCAAGACTGTACTACGCAAATGCCTTGTATTTGGGTCTTATACAGCACTTACAAGTGGTACAGAACACTGCAGCCAGGGCAATTCTCCAACCACAACCAAGGTCGCCGATGTCATACATTGGTTGAGACTGAAGAAGAGGATCATATTAAAAGCTCTGGTTGTTTTTTTTTAAGCCATTCATGGGTTAGGCGCCGGATACCTCACCAAAGGATTCAAGCATTATATTCCTGCTTGATCCCTAAGATCCTCCTCCTCAAAGCGTGCATGCACTACTAAAGTACATCTAGCCCAGATGGGCAGCAGTCAGGGAGCTGCCTTGCAGAGAGGTGTTCAGAGGCCACGCCCCTTTAAACACCACTTTGCAACGCAGCTCTGTGGCGCTTACTGGAGGTACCCGGTGGGCTAGTTGGTCCCCAGGGACGCTCAGGATTGAAGAGGAATTAATTCCCCAACTTAAAATGCGCCACAGGGTGTGTTTGCACATATGTCACCTTAGGCCCCAGCCCCTCCCTTCACCACTGTGGAAACGCGCCCCGTGGCGCGTTTCAAGTTGGGTGATTAAGTCTGTTTGTAATACGATACCAACGTGTACTTAATGCTCTTTGGAGCTAGCAGGAAAAGATCAGAATGTCATCTATATAGACGACCACAAAATGATCCAGGCATTGCCGAAGATCATCATTGAGGAAACACTGGAAGACGGCAGGGGCGTTGCAAAGACCGAAAGGCATAACGAGATATTCATAGAGCCTGTATCATGTCTTGAAGGCGGTCTTCCACTGCGGACCAAATGGTAGGCTCGGCGGAGGTAGAATTTTGTGTAGATCGCAGCCCCTTTCACCTGTTCCAATAACACCGATACAAGGGGGAGAGGGTACAGGTTTTCACGGTGATGGCGTTCAATGCCCTGAAGACAATGCAGTTTCAGAGTGCCCTATTCGCCTTGGATTTAAAAAAAGGGGGGAAGCTGCAGGTGACTTCGAATGGCGGATGAATCCCAAAGAGAGGTATTTATCTAGGTATTGTCGTAGATGCAGATTTTCTGGTTCCGTCAATGTGTAGATCGTGCTGCACAGAACCACTGCACAGAGTAGAAGGTCTATCTGGCAGTCGTATATTCTGTGAGGGGGTAGTTCCTCTGCCATGCTGTCACTAAACACATCTTGTGTGTTTTGCTGTTCACCCTATGTGGGAAGGGTATGCCCCAAAGTGGGTCGCGTGCTCACTACGCAACTGGAGTCAAGCTATCCTGGCTGAAGACGGCTGATAGCCAGAAACCGGTCCTAGGATGCTTGATTCCAGTCCAGGGAAGACATGGCTTGGCAGTTCGGGCTTGACTGTTCCATGAGGCACAGGGTCAAGACTGATTTGCATATGGCCATGTCTGAACTGGGGTGGCTTGGTGAGCAAAATAACGATGGATTAAACCCAGATATGTGACTGGCAATGAATGTTTTGCCATTGTGCAACATTCCGTCCATCATCTTGTGTGTTTTTGCTGTTCACCATATGGAGAAGGGTATGGCCAGACATTGGTCCCGTGCTCACTACGCCACTGGAGTCAAGCTATCCTGGCTGAAGACAGCTGATAGCCAGAAAACGGTCCTAGGATGCTTGATTCCAGTCCAGGGAAGACATGGCTTTGCAGTTCGGGCTGGACTGTTCCATGAGGCACAGGGTCAAGACTGATTTGCATATGGCCATGTCTGAACTGGGGTGGCTTGGTGAGCAAAATAACGATGGATTAAACCCAGATCTGTGACTGGCAATGAATGTTTTGCCATTGTGCAACATTCCGTCCATCATCTTGAGTGTTTTGCTATTCACCATATGGAGAAGGGTATGGCCAGACGTTGGTCCCGTGCTCACTACGCCACTGGAGTCAAGCTATCCTGGCTGAAGACAGCTGATAGCCAGAAAACGGTCCTAGGATGCTTGATTCCAGTCCATGGAAGACATGGCTTGGCAGTTCGGGCTGGACTGTTCTCATGAGGCACAGGGTCAAGACTGATTTGCATATGGCCATGTCTGAACTGGGGAGGCTTGGTGAGCAAAATAACTATGGATTAAACCCAGATCTGTGACTGGGGGTCAATGTTTTGCCATTGTTCAACATTCTGTCTATCATCTTGTGTGTTTTATTAAACACAGGACCAAACTTCAGGTAGCATTCGGGCAATACCATGTATTTGGGTGCGTGCATTATGTTGAACATTATCAACTCACAGTGGTCTTCCTTGTACCACTTCTTTTATTCCCTTGTATGAAACCGAATGCGTCCGGATTCCAACAATTTGCCATCTACCGCAAACACACATTCAGGGGTTTTCTTCAGTATTAATTCCACCCCTAATCTGAGGGCTTCTTGGTCATCCATGAAGCAGTCGGTGGCCCCAAATTCCACCATTACTTGGAGGTGTTTCTTTTCTTGCTTGACAACAATATCCATGTCTATGAAGATGTGTGCAGTTGTATCAGTGGAATCATTCTTTACTGAAGGGATCTCACTAAAGCTCAAGGAGTCCCCTTCTTTGCCCCTCAAGCAGATCAGTTTTCCGACAACTTGTCTGCTATTGCTGCGGCCATTTGTCCAAACCTAGGATGGATGGTTCTAGGTTTCATTAGGCACTCTCTGAGGTAATGACCTTTCTTCCCGCAGTATAAACACAACCCCTGTTTCCGCCTATATTCCCGTTCATTGGGCCTAAGAGAGGCACTATTGCCCCAATTTCCATCAGTTCGGAAGGAAATGATCCCTGTTCAGTGGTTCTCGACAAGTCAAAACGCGGTGATACTCGTTGTCTTCTTCGATAGTCGCCTTTGCGTTCCTTTAGTCGACAATCCAGGCGCATGGTAAGCTCTATCAGGGCAGGACAGGTCTTCGGTTGAGGATCCACTTGTGCTATAATATCTTTTAGTTCCTCCCGAAGCCCTTGATAGAAGATCGAGGCTTGTTTTGACTCTGGTTAATCCGTCTCAGCCACCAATCTTCGAAAGGAGTTCAAGTATACTAATAGATCCTTGCTGCCTTGTTTTAACTCAAGTAGTTCCTTGCCCGCCAAAAAGGTTTCTGCCCTGCAGTCAAAAGTTTTCTCGAATCCCCTCTTGAATGAATCCCAATCGTAGAGGAGGGGGTAATCTTGTTTGACTATGGGGACAGCCCACTGTGCTGCATCCCCTGCTAGGTACAGGATAAGGAAGGCTACTCTTGCCTGGTTTGTGGAAAACAATTTAGGCTTACAATGGAAATTAAGCATATGCATTTCCCCATGATACCTTTCAAGGGGTGGGGGGCAACGGGATCTGGACGGGAACCTCCACTACCACTGTACTAATCTGCAGAAGAGAGGAACTGCCAGCATCAAACAGATTCCTCTTCATACGCTCTACCCTTGCTTGTAAAGCGGCAGTCTCATTACATGAGGTTGCCAGTTCTGTCGGCATTCACACCAGTGCCGCAAGTACATCATCAAGAGTTGCCATCCTGAGTTCCACCCAACCAGGAGCAAAAGTAAACGTGGGCCGATTATTATGTCAAGGTCACAAGTTATCCTCGGGATCAGGCTGAAGCTAGGTAAGGTCCCCCTCTCGACAGCCCCAAGTCCAGATAGAATGAAATCTCTCGGACTAGTGGGATGGTCAAGCGAGGGAAGGACAGGATAGGAACAGCAGGGAGGAAGATCTGGGAAGAGACAAAGAAAGACAATCGTGAAAGTACAAACAAAATCCCAAACCTGGCTATAATACTTCCATAAAGTTAGAGATAAAAGATGTCACACTCTACCTGTAAAGGAAAATAAGGATAGCTGTATATCGGGTGATATGTGAGGGTGACCACAGAGTATCAGCACGCTCCTAGCAGCTACACATATAGGAAACAGATATGATTAATTCATCCTGGGTTAAATACATAATCTACTGTAGTTTTTGTAAATTGATACTTTAAAGAACAGACGTGAGGACAGCACTAATCCCAGAACTAGGACCACTCAGACTGGACACCCTCAACAGTTCTCCCCTACATAATAAGAGATGACAGATGAAGCTGTATCAGCTGTAAATCAGGAAACACCACAATAGTTGCTTAATATTTAGCAATTCCTTACTTGTAAAGCAGCGGTCTCATTACGCGAGGTCGCAAGTTCTTTCTACACTAACACTAGTGCCGCAAGTACATCATCAAGAGTTGCCATCCTGAGTTCCACCCGTCCAGGAGGATAAGTAAACGTGGGCCTATTATTTTGTCATGGTCACCAGGTTATCCTCAGGATCGGGCTGAAGCTAGGTAGCGTCCCTCTCTTGACAGCCCATAGTCCAGATAGAATGAATTCTCTCGGGCTAGTGGGATGGTCAAGCGAGGGAAGGACAGGATAGGAGCAGCAGGGAGGGAGATCTGGGAAGAAACAAAGAGAGACAATCTTGTAAGAACAAACAAAACCCCAAACCTGGCTAAAATACTTCCATAAAGTTAGAGATAAAAGATGTCACACTCTACCTGTAAAGGAAAATAAGGATAGCTGTATATCGGGTGAGATGTGAGGGTGACCACAGAGTGTCAGCACGCTCCTAGCAGCTACACATATAGGAAACAGATATGATTAATTCATCCTGGGTTAAATACACAATCTACTGTAGTTTTTGAAAGCAATACTTTAAAGAACAGAGTGTACCTATGTGAGGACCGCACTATTCTCAGAAGACTAGGACCATTCAGACTGGACACCCACAACAATCTGTATCAGCTGTAAATCAGGAAACACCATAATAGTTGCTTAATATTCAGCAATTCCAATTAACGTGCGAAGTAGCCCCTCTCCTCCTCTGTCCTTGAAGAAGGGGAGTTAACATACAGTTCGGAGAAAGCCACCAACTTATCCCTGTAATGAGCGTACAGTCTTTATCTTCCGCAACAAGCTGCCAAGCAATCAGGAAACAAACAGCAAGCGCTCCCATATTAGGATCACAGCGGGAGCGTCAGTAACTGGGATACATTTTAGTGCCATAAACTAACAGCATAACCTCCTCCCGCATGAGACCGTAGCGAATACTGTGCCTCTAACGGGAAGAGAACTGGGTTAACACTTCCGAAGCCTCAGAAATGGTTAACTGAGGGGCGTGGATTGCGCGCCGTCTAAGATGGCAGCGTAGGGACGAGGCTCCGACACCGACCTCCGCTCCTGTTTGATTTTCAGAGGCACCACCGGAGAACTTCTCCTAAAAATCAACAATTTCGAGGTCTAAACATGAGGTGAGCCCAGCGCTCTCATTTCTTCCGATTCCTGCCGCCATTTTGTTTTTCTTTTTGTGCGATTCTCCACTGATGTGCGATGTTGTCTGCTACATTTTTCTTGTCCTGCAATACTATACAAGTGACTTTTCCAGCAGTATCTTTCTGAATTTGGGCTCTATATTACTTACTTTGCTGCTTTCTAGATCTTGCGCATTTTTTCTCCTCAAACATGCTTCTTGAACTGGATTTGCCGCCATTTTGAATGTTCATTCCATGTTTCATGTTCCCTTCCCCTTGACCAACTGGAACTATATGGAATTGTTTATTGTGGCATGCGCAATTGATAATAAGAGCCTCTTCTCAAATTCATTTTTGTTTCTTTATGGGGAAACTTCGTAATCTTAAGCTCTCTGCTGCTACCAAGTTAATTGCTTGCTCAGACTCCGATTCCACTCTACAAGAGATGGAGGATAATCCTACGTCAAAGTCTGATTTGCAGCCAGGGCCACCTCCTAAATCCCACAATACCAGTAAACTTCCAACAATGTCAGCGTCGATAAAATGCCTAAAGAAAGACCCTCCTTCATCGGGTTGTGTTTCAACCTCTTCCTCTATGGATCTCATTTTGGAGGAGATACGAGCTCTCAAGCCGTTCATGGAAATGACCACCAAACCTCTACAGACTATGCACGATAAATGGTCATCCCTGGACTATCGTATTCTGATTATAGAATAATCAACAGAGTCTCTTCAGGCCTCCTGTTCTCGTACCTCTTCTATGTAGGCTGATATACTTCAACTTAAACGGCAGGCGGAGGATTTGAAAAGTAGAAATCGCAGGAATAATCTTTGCCTTTATGATCTTCCTGAACTTTCTGAGGGGTCAAACCCTACTGCTTTTTTCCAGTCCTTTCTTCCAAAGGTTCTGGATTCACCCGCTTTGTCTTCCATTATCATTCAGAGAGGCTATCGACTTGGTCCCAAGTTATCTAACAAACCACGACGTGTCAATATGTTGTTTTTACAATATACTGATCTTTAACAGGTTTCAGCCGCTAAAGCTAAAAATCAAATTATGTGGGAAGGTCATCGACTTTTCCTGTCACAAGATGTAGCTAAAGCCACAGCAGATCGTCAGAAAAAGTTTCTGGATATGCGTCCACAGTTGCGAGCTCTCAACGCCAGATAGGGTCTGCTTCATCCTTTTCTCTTCAAGGTTACTTATAAAGACAAGTCTACCATGTTTGAGGACCCAGTGGCTCTACAAGAATAAATTTGTCATCATGGAACAGATGTTATGGACACTTCCAGAAATGTTTAATTAAACTTTATAATATTTGGTCCTGTGGTTATGTCCTCGTTATGTTGGTCCTGTAGTGAATTTAATTATATTTACCCATTATATTTACCTTTTGTCTAGTTATATCCTGATTCCATGTTCCTCTTCTTGTATTATTATTTTTTCCTTCTCTTTTTCCTTCTCTTCTTGTATTATTATTTTTCCTTCTCTTTTTCCTTCTTCTGTTTTTGACTTGTACTGTCTTCTTGTTCTTTATCCCTTTCTCTTCTTTATTCATTTCATCAATCTTTCCTCCTTCTTTTCTTCGCCTTCGTCTTCGCTTTCATCTTATCTTCTCTTTTGATCTATTTCTTTTCTTTTTACATTTTTTCTCTTCATTATTTCTTGGTTACTTTCATAAGCATAATTGTAATGTTCATACTTTCTTATTGAATTACATTCCAAGTTACTACATGGAATGTTAAAGGTTTGAATAATCCAATTAAAAGGCAGCGGGTATTGTCTCATCTTGCCAAGCTTAAAACTGATGTTGCCCTTCTTCAAGAATCCCACCTCTCTGACACTGAGGCCACTAAGCTTAAGAGATGTTGGTTGGGCCACGTATTTCATTCTCCTGCTGTAGGTAAGAAAAATGGTGTTGGGATTCTCTGTCATAAAAAGTTAAATGTTTCTCTTATTACTGATGAATATGATACTGATGGGCGTTGGGTGATTGTTAAACTTCTTGTTGATAAGATTCCTATAGTTATTTTTAATGTTTATGCCCCTACTGGTGTTGATAAATCTTTTTGGCCTAAAATTTCCGAAAAAATGTACTCACTTAATGATGATTACTTTGTTTTAGGTGGTGACTGTAATCAAGTTCTTGACCCCATACTTCATAGGAATTCCAAAGTTAAATTTTGTATGTCCAAAATGCACACTCAATTTACTTCTTCCATTCATCATAAATCTCGAGTAGATATTTGGAGACTATGCCATCCTGACCTTCGAGACTATAGTTACTATTCCCCATCCCACCATTCCCAATCCCGTATAGATTACCTCTTCCTCAGTAATTCGTTAGCCCAACATGCCTTTTTCTCTGACATTGGTTCCATTTTAATTTGAGATCATGCTCCCATTCATGTGGATATTGATCTCATTCCTTTTTCCCCTCATCCAGGCCGATGGAGGTTTAATAACTCCTTACTCCTCGATTCCAATTTTTGTACTAAATTTACTGATTTTGCCACTGAATTTTTTATTATTAACCACACCCCAGATTCCCCCTTTGTTATGGTATGGGATTCTTTTAATACAGCTGCTTGAGGTTTTATTATCAATTTTGTCTCACACAGAAAAAAGCTCTTGGAAGCCAAATCGACACAACTTTTTACTAAGATTAAACTTCTTGAATACACATATTATCAATCCAACACGGAATCCTCCCTTGAGGAACTGATGCCAAATTCACATTTAATAAACTGACTACGGACGCGGCCTCCAATTTCCTATTAAAATGTAATTCCCGGTATTATGGAGGGCAGAATAAGATGGGGATATTGCTGGCCAATTACTTGAAGGTACTGAAGGAACGTACTAGAATTGAATCTGTTCAAAGTCCTACTGGTGCTGCTCTATTTAAGGACAAGGACATTCTAAACAAGTTTGTTTCCTTCTACCAAACTCTCTACACCACTGAATCCGTCCCAGATTCGGCTGATCTTCTTTCTTATTTTTAATCTATACCTTTGCCCCCTTCCACACACGTTGACTTTGCGTCTTTGGATTTGGATATTTCAATTGCTGAAATTTCAATTGCTGTTTCCGTTTTACGTTGCGGAAAAGCACCTGGTCCTGACGGCTTTACCATTGAATTTTACAGTCATTTTGCCTCTCTTCTCCTACCAAATCTTTTACTTTTATATCAGTCCTTTATAGCCTCTGGCTCTTCCCACGGCTCATTCCAAGAAGCTATGATTTGCCTTATTCCTAAAGATGGTAAAGATCTTTCTCTTTGCAAAAACTATCGCCCTATTTCTCTGGTAAATACCGACTAAAACATTTTTGCCAAGATTTTGGCTCTTAGAATGGATCCATTCTTGCCTGAATTAGTTGGTCCAGAACTATCGGGTTTTGTTAAAGGGAGACTTTCTTCTGATAATTCACGCGTCTTTTTTAATGTTTTAAGTAAGGCTCATTCGCTCAACTATCCTTTAGCCACTATCTCGTTAGATGCGGAGCAAGCTTTTGATCGCATTCGCTGGGATTTTATGTTTCAAGCTCTTAGATGGGCTGGTTTCCCTCCTAAATTTATTTCTCTTATCTCATTGCTTTATTCTGATCCTCAAGCTTCCATTTTTGGTAATGATATGGTTTCTGATTACTTCTCACTACACAGAGGTGTTAGACAAGGTTGTCCTTTGTCCCCTTTATTATTTGTTTTGGCTTTAGAACCTTTTTTAACAAAGATCCGGCTTTCTGATAATATTTCTGGGTTTCATTTTGGCTCCCAACAGGTTAAGCTTTCAGTTTACGCTGACGACATTCTCTTAAATTGTTCTAACCCTCAGTCTTCTCTTCCTTTCGTCCTTCAACAGGTTTCTTCTTTCTCTCACATCTCTGGTTACCGTCTCAATGTGGACAATTGTGAAATCCTTCCTTTAAATAACTCTTGCCAAAAACATATTTTTGAACAATCTGGCTTCTCTTGGCAACACTCTAAGATCAAATACCTGGGAGTTTGGTTCGCCCCCCATTTGTCTGATACTCTTAAAATAAACTTTGACTCTATAATGAAAAAATTGGATTCAGCTATTACTCGATGGAATCCTCTCTTCCTTTCCTGGTGGGGACGCCTTGATTCAATTGAAATGATGCTATCACCGCTTGTTCTATATACCATTTCCATGATTCCTGTTCACATTCCTGATTACTATTTTAAAAGGATTGACTCTACTCTGCTAAACTTTCTATGGAAAAGCAAGCGTTCCCTTATAGCTCTTGCTACTCTGTAAAAAGATAAGTCTCATGGCGGACTTAGTTTCCCTGATTTTAAAACCTACCATTGTGCTTTCTCTTTGAAACAAGCTGCTTGATGGATTTCCACTGATTGTTCGTTTTATTCCCCTCTCTGGCTCAACATCGAGTCTTCCTTCTTCACTCCCTTTGAATTTCGGGAAATTCTTTCTTTTTCTTCTAACATGATTTTTCTTCGTAACCCTGTTATTTCACCCTCTCGTAAACTTCTTCTTCCTTTTCTATCCTCATCCTATCCCTCTTTTAGCTCCATTCATCTCCAACTTATTTGGCACAATAAACATATTTGAATCCGTAATCATGCCATATACTGGAAGTCTTGGCATTCCAAAGGTCTGCGACGGATCTCGCAACTTCTTTCTCATGATCAACCTCTTCCCTTCGCGGATCTCAGATTTCAATTCTCCCTTCCTTCGTCGTCTCGTGCACAGTATGATTTACTTTGCCCTATCCTTGTTTAAGATATTCATTCTTTACCGGTTACTACTGATATCCCTACTATATCTCAACCCATTTCCTCTGCATTAGATCATTCTCCTTCTGCTTCTTTTCCCCTAAAAAACTAAAGTTGAGTTAGCCTGGGAACAAGATTTATCTCAGAGTTGGTCGGTTCCTTTTTGGGATAAAATATGGTTCAAACTTCATAAAACCTCTAGAGCTGCCAATACCACCCAAACCCTTTTTAATCTATAATCTGATTTTGTTCACTCCACTGATTTTGTCTACCTTTTCATCAGATACCCCCCCTACTTGTTGGTCTTGCTCAAACCCTTCTGCTGACTTAAAACATATGCTCTTTGAGTGTCCCCCAATGTTTCTTTTTTGGAAACTTGTTTGGTCCCAAATTCAGACAATTTTCCATGTTCAATTCCCTTTCTCCATTACTAATGTTTTCCTAGGTACTCTCTCTCCTCTATTGTCCCAATCCTCACAGCACTATAAGCTCCTTGACCTATTAATTGCTATTGCATTACATCTCATTACCTCTAATTGGAAGGATGCGAAAAATGTAACTTTTCGCTCTTGGTGGAATGCGATATGTTTTCATCATCGGTTGGACACTAATTATGTCACTCCCATCTCATTAGCAATCAAAAGAGATCTCCTGTGGCTACCCGTCACCAATTACTTATCTTTAATTACTTCCCCGTCCTCCCCCTCCAAATCTCATTCTGATGATGTGCAAAAACCACCTTGAATTTCTCCCATTGCCTTTTTTATCACTCTTTAATTGCTTGCTATTTTATCTTTTGACAATGTTATATTTTGTATCTTCATTTGCTGTTGATATGGTTTTGCTTACAATGCTATTTTCTTTTTGTGAGCTTTGATTGCTTTCTTCTCTGTTTTCTCTATACCTTGTACAGTTTTTATTGACTACGACTTTTACCACATGACTATATGGTCGTATCACTTTACCTGTTTTCTTCATTTTTGTTCCTGTTTTATCTTCAAGAAACTCAAACTTTAAAAAAAAGAAATGGTTAACTAACAACAGGAACAAAAGCCGGTGCGATCACGCACCCTTACCCATTGAAAGTCCAGGTACTCCACGGGGACACAGAATAATCAGCATCTTCATGCAGGTGCCATCTCCAGATATCCCTTTCCACTGACGGCACGTCGGACAACGTACATGTCAGTGCTTGTTTTGACAATGCAAGCGGATGACGGGAGTTGTAGTTTATCATCCCGTTCTAGCTCCTCGTTTGCTGTCAAAGTGCTCGCGCTCTGTGTGACCTGACACAGCTATGGCCAGTGTAAGGAGTCAAAGAACTTTTCAAGATTGAGGACCATTCAGGTTGCTTGTGTCAAATCCCTAGCAAGCCACTAGAACTCTGAAAAGCCCACATATGTTAAGTAATGCACTCCCTACTGGCAAAAAGACATTTTGGTCAGCATGTAATAGCTTCAGGATTGTCGGTAACAGTTGGTTTGCCAATACCTTACTCTAAATATTATAGTCAGTATTTGGAATCATCAGCAGCCTGTATGATGAGAGGTCTGAGCTGTCCCATCCCAGCTTCCGAATAGTAATAAGAATGCCCTAGACGCAAGAAGGATACCTTTGTCTAAGGTCAATTCATATATTGACCCTGAAGCTGAACTAAAGAAGTGCAAAGGGCTATAGAATTCTAGTGGGTGCTCATTCGGACTGGGTTTTTTTATGGTGCAGATGAGATTTTATATGCCTATTTTAGCTCAGTTTCAGAGATAGGGTGGCCCAGATCATGATTCTGTTCCCTGAGTAACCTGGGGTAGAGAAATCCCAGTTAGGTAAGCCAGGGTCCTCTCTGATGATGGGGCAGTTCTGGAGTCTATAGAGTCCAGTAGTCATCAGTGAAAGTGTGGTGTATTTCCGCCTGTGTGTGCACATAACTATCTGTGGCTATTCTGATGGATGGAAAGGGGTTATGAGGTGTTTCCTGCTTACTTAACCAAACAAGTAGGGCTCCGTGCTTGTCTGCTTCCTTACTCGCTCTCAGTGTGTGGATGCAAAGTTACCACACTGCAGCCATTCTAGCAGTGAGTGTTTTATGAGCAGCCAAGAGAGGTCTCTGTTGTTCTTCCTCCCGGATCGCTAGAGTCTTCACCCCAAGCAAGGGCTCCTCACTGGTGCGCAGGCCCACTTCTAGCGCTCCTTGAGCTTTCACTATTGCTGAGATACAGTGCTCATGAATGATAACCTTAAATGCATCCCACTTGGATGGAGGCTGTGTTCATTCTATGATGGAAATAACCAGTTACGTTGCCATATAAACTGTTGCAGAGCACCTGGTCCTCCTCTAAGTAGGACTAGATTCTCCAGGTTGTAATTGGGGATACAGCACACTTCAGACGAGTTCTGCAACCAAGGGTTAGGGTCCAATAGTGCCCAATCCCCATTAGTCAGTATGTTTGAAAAGGGAGCACATGGAAGCGGTGTACACAATCCTCTTTAGGTGGGAACGATTGTAGGAGGAAGAGTAATAGTAAATATGGCCTAACTCCTTCATTGCACTTTCCCCAAATACTCTCCAAGAACCATTGTTGCAGCCAATTGGAAAGCTATTTTGCATTCAATGTGTTTGGGGTCTGGGGAAGAGGAGGAAACAACCTGTGCAGGGTAGGGTCCAGCACACTATTAAAGTCCCCGCTAAGCACTAAGTATTATTTGCCCATTTGCTCTGAGAAAACTGCCTGCTCCAAACTAGAGTCATAGATGCAACCAAGGAGAAGTGATCTACCATCGAGCCTTTCCCCCACCAGAACACATATTAGCTGAATCAATACCTCTTATATTCCATGTAAGGAAATTACAGTCGGAGGGAGAGGCCCTTACAGTAAGTAAGTAAGTCATAGGGCCCTTACAATAAGTCATCAACGGTTTTTGGTGTGTCATCCTGAAGAGCAGATACATGATCCAAATGACTCCTCATCTATCGATATTGCTATCTCCTCTGGGGAGCGGGACTAGCAAAACCAGCTCAGAAATACAGTCAGTTCAAATGCAGAGTGTCTGTCACCACCAATGTCGTGCTCTGGAGTAGGACCACCAGAGGGTGACCACTTATGCGTCCATCTTTGCTAATCGAGGATTAGCCAATTTCTACGTTAGGGGTCAGAGCACATACACTGGACACTGGAAAGCAGTGCATGAACGTGCAGAGTCTAAAAATCAGACAGGCAATTTACTCACAAATATAACAGAAAAACATGTATACGGTGCAATATGCCAACTCCTCATTTTCAGGATGTGCACGTCACGTTGGAATTTAAACGGGATGAAAGCAAACAGTAATTATACGTAGTTTCAAAATCTCATTGAGTTGATTTTAGCAACTGTCATTTTACAACCTTGTAAAACGGCAACACTCGAGTAGCAAGAGCTGTATGAAAAATAGTTACTCATTCATTAGATATTCACTGTTGTAAAATTAGGAACTTCATTAGTTGATTAGCTGTTAATGTTTATTATCACTCAGTTTAGTGGATGAAAGCGGGTGCAGGCAATTAAAAATTAAAACTACTTCCCTCTCATTATTTGCCTTGCATCCGAGTCACTTACTCACATCCTGATTCCCGTGGACCCATGAGAATCTTAGTTATTCACAAGACATTTGTCTTGCTCTTTTGATTTTGTCATAGCTCTATCAAACACCACGCCTTTCCATGCATGTATAATTCAGAAACAAATACGTTAGACAGTGATTACTTTCAATTGGTCCCTACAGGCTGAATGCCACACTTACCGAAATGAAAACTCATTAAATGAGGTGTCTGGTGACAACCTACATTTTTCACACACATGCATAATGAAACGAAATTAACACACAGCTTTGCAGTACAGTATGCTGAAAAAATCCACAGGAACAGGAATGGAAAGAAAGAATCACAATCCATCATTTTGACAGGTATGTAACTAAAAGAGGAAACTTGCAACTGTTAATGTAAAACGTGAAACTCTTATTTAGCCCGAATCTCAGTGAATAAATATAGACTTAGAGTGTATATATATTTAACCTTCTCACAAACAAACAAAGTAAAACACACTCATATTAGATGTAATGCAAAATATTTGATGAGGAATCGTGGGTTTGGCGAATCAACACATATTTAATTCCTTGAAAAACAAAATGAATTGTATTATAAAGTATTATACAATTGTTGTTAACTGCAAACGTACAATAAAGCTACCATTCCAAAAGTGGTGTCACTTTGTGAATCATAGTTTTGTGTTTTAATACTTCACATAAGGTTACCCTAGCTACAAAGGCTGGCTCAACAATTTACATGGAAGGTTTTCTTTGCAAAAGGAGCAATCTTAACCAGTTGGATGCTAAAAATGTGCTGGACACATCCTCAACACCAGCGCTCGGGTGCTGAGGACATGTTCAACTCATCAGAGTACTGTTGTATGAGGGCAGTGATTATGTTGCCACCTCCTTCCCTCCCCTGATACAATGATGACATCATAAGGAATTAGGGCACGCTGAAAGACATTTGTATCCAGTGTGCCATGGGTCCAAGACCTTTTCTATGGTAGGTCCACTTGCTGGGGGAGGGAATGGAGTTGAGGAGGCATACCGGTGGAAAGGAAAGAGTTTGTACTTTCCCCTGGTGTCTCTCTTCAGTGCATGCCTGGTGCAGGATCACAGCAGGGACCACAATCATGCAGCAAGAATGCACTCACAAGACACCAGAGATGCGTTTTTAGTGTGGGAGAGGTTCCTTGGGCAAAGGTCACTTACCAAAATATGTGGGCAGTTGTTTTGGCCCTTTGTGCCACCTTGTGGGTGACAACCATTTTTTTGGGCCGACCTGCCCCCGGGGGATGGAAAGCCACTAGTCACCAGAGATTTATTTTGTAATTATTGTCTGTATGTAGCAACCCTGGGGCAAGCGTTGCTCCCCTTCAAGGGCACAATTTTCCTTTGTTTCCACCATCATAGAGGCAGATCAGGTCTTTTTTTAAGTCGATCTGCTCCCATGGGAGCATTGAAATGTTTGCATGATGTGGGAGCGGCCCCTCTGGCAAAGGTTACTCCTAATTTTTAAAAACAAGGTTCAGGCCATATTTGCCCTCCCCCCCACCCCCCATCTCCGCCAACAGGGAACAGATTGGACATTTCTCAGACCGATCTGCCCCAAAGAGAATGGAAAATTATGAGACACCAAGGATTAGAAAGTTATGCATCTCAAAGAGCGGCTCCTTGGGCAAGGGTCTCTCCCCATTTTGCTTTTCGCACCATCTGGGGCAGATTGGCAACTTTTTAGGCCCATCTGCCGCAGGAGGCAGAAAACCACTAGCAAACAGTTAAATATTCATTGCTATATATTAGGGGAGCATCACATTGGGCAAGGGTTGCTTCCCAGTTTGAAACTGCCGTGTCCTTTGTTTTCCACTCCCCTGGTGGCACATCAGACATTTTTTAGGTGGATCTGCACCCTGGGGGTGGGGAAAGGAAGCAACTAGACACCAGGGAATAAAAATATTTGTATAGATTGGGGTCAAGTCAAGTCAAGTCAAGAAAACTTTATTCGGTTGTTTAAAGTGACAACCATAAAAGCATTACACACTATACACATATTGACTCATATTTAGCATAAAAGGCACATTTAAAAATGACATAGCAAGAGAACGCTCGCAATGAGTTACAGGCAGATTTAACATTCAGGTTATTAAGTGGAACTATTCTAAAAAATAAAGCAGAATTATCATTTCAAGTATCAGTGCTAATATCCTTCCATGCTTTTCCTAAATTTGATTGACAATTTTAAAAAACTACATACAAACAGGGTACAATCACAATTTAGCATCTGGAGATAATAAAGTGCTGGTCTGAATTGAGAAAAGTTCAATTTTTTAAGACAAGGTTTTAAGTATAGCCTCCTTGGTGTACTATAAAAAGGACAAAAAAATGAAAAGTGTGCCAGGTCTTGCGGAGACTTTTCGTCGCAGCCGCAAGCCGGCAGCACTTGTCCACAGTGAGATCCCTTAGGGACAGCCAGAAGTAAATGAAATAAATCCAGGCTAAACCTTGTCAACAAAAAACGGTCATAGCTTGACATTTGCCATGATAGGTACGGTTCCATGAACAAAGTTGTTTTTATTAATACATGTTTTCGTACACTACCTTTCCTCAATTCTACAGTCTCCCTGGCTAAGTATCTGGAAGAGATAGAAACCTTCTTCACAGAGATAACATCCAGTTTTGTAATGGAGTTTGGTGTTGAGAAAAGTTCAGGTCGCCCTATATCATTAAAGGAATTACTCAGGTACTTTAACCAGGGAACCTTCAGCTTATTTTCCCATGTTAACGCTTCTCTCAATATGAGCTGAGTAAGTGGTATGTCGTCATTTAACCAGCAATTTAGCCAACATACTAAAGGATTTACTGCCATTTTATCACTCAAAAATGGAATACCCAGCTCTTCATGTACAGAAAAATTTGCTGTACCCCTGGGAACTCTTAGTAGCTGCTTGAGAAAATTGTTTTCAACTATCTCTAGTGCTCCTAATGGCGCGTATCCCCATATCTCGCTGCCATAGCATGCAGTAGTAACACTCTTGGCCTGGTAAAGTTGGAGTAATGCAACAACTGGGCTATTTTTTATTATTCCTCGAAAAATCAAATATTGCCGCATTTGCCCTGATTACCTCGCCCTTTTTTTTTTGTATTACGGGTCCCCAGTTCAGTTGATGGTCGAATAGGACTCCAAGATAGGAGAATGTATTTGTTACGGGGATTAATACTCCATTAACGTTTAGGCGATTTGGCTTTTTGTTACCCTGGCCAACCTTCATTATGAAAGATTTAGAGTTGTTTATACTCAAATCTCTAGAGTTCATAAAAGTAAAAAAATAATTTAATAGAGTTTGAAGGCCATTAGCAGTTCTGGATAAAAGGACTGCGTCGTCCGCATATAGCAGAACCGGCAGTCCCTTGCGACCAATATAAGGATAATCTGCATTTGTTCTTAAAAGATGCTCCACCAGGTCGTTTATATATAAATTAAAAAGGAACGGAGCCAAAATGCATCCTTGTCGAACTCCCCGGTACACTCCAAAGTCTTTTGTCACGTTCATGTCTTGAGTGTACCTAACATTAGCTCTCATATCGGAATGCATGTCTTCTAAGAAATTAATTAGGTTTTGCTCGACGCCCATTTTCGCCATGGCGTCCCAGAGCTTTCTACGGCTTACACAGTCGAAAGCCGACAAAAGATCCATGCACGCCATGTGAATTGTTCCTTGTCGGGCCTTGGTGTACTTCCCTATGATTAGGTACAAATTTAGGCATTGGGTAATCGTAGAGTGGCCGGGCCTGAATCCGTATTGAATTGGGGATATTACATTGTTTTCATCAGACCATGTGACCAGTCTGTTTAAAATTACTCCCCCCACTACTTTAGCAACTGAGTTGATTAAGGAAATTGGTCTATAGCAGAGGGGGCTATTACGGTCACCTTTTTTAAACACGGGTACGATGGTAGATATCCCCCATGACTTTGGGCAACCACGGGCCACAGCCGCATTAAGTACGGCTGTAAGGATTTGTGCCCATAGTGATATACTGGATTTAAAAAGGTCCGGTGGCAGACCATCCGGTCCTGGAGCCTTATTGCTTGTCAGCCCTTCAATTCCCTTTACAACCTCGTTTGTTGAGAAGAGCAATACATTTTCTTTAGGATTAACCGTAATGTGTTCAGCCTGCGACTCATTATTTTTAAAAATAGAGCTAAAATAAGTAACCCACTCTTCCCCTGGGATATTTGTACCCACAGTGGAAATTCTTGGCTGATCAAACAAGGGTTTGTTTATAATCTCCCAAAACTTAGAGCTATTTTTCAATGTTTCGGGATCTAGGAGAGACTCCCATTTGACTAAAGGAGTCAGGAGCAGAGGCAAAAAGCAGCAAACAGACGGCACTCCTACAATGAAAACGGTGAGGCGTCTCCCTAGATTGGGGTAGCTTCCCATTTTTAAATGGGCATGACCGTCTGTTGTTTTCCACCCCCCATGGGGGCAGATGAGCCATTTTAAGGCCAATCTTCCCCATGGGGGGAAAAACACTAGACACCAGGGAATACGTTTTTGTGTATGAACTGGCATGTGGCTGGTGGTGTATGTGGACTTGTGTGTGACTGGCAATGTATGTGACTGATAGTGTGCATGTGGACTGGCATGTGGCTGGCAATGTGTGTGCCTGGTGTTTGGCATTTGGCTGGTGTTGTGTGTGGACTGGTGTGTGGCTGGGTATGTGGATGAACTGGTTGCTGGGGTAAGAGTCACTCACCCTTGAGGTGCCAATTTTTTACCTTTGCTTCATGCCCACCCCCTTGGGGGCAGATCAGACCTTTGTAATGTCAATTTTCTCTTAGGGGCAGACTTCATTGTGTTTTATATTGTTAACTGATTTACTTCTTGTCATCATTTGTGAACTTAATGTTTTATTTCACCTTTTTATTATAGTGAAAAAGCTTTTGGTTCCTTGGTATTGAGACCTGTTTGCAGTTTCAGCATTGGTAGATGTGCAGTTTGCGTAGTTGCATTTGTTTGGTGAAGAAGAAACTTTTTGTATTGTTTATTTCAAATGAGTATTGTTGACCTGCCTGAATTGATTTTGTAACAGATGTAATAATTGTAGCATATTTAGATTATGTTTTATTGTGTTTCAAATTCACATTTGGATTTGTGCAAGATTTGTGTTTTGTTGCTTTGTGTGTAATTTGTTTTTCTTTTTTAGTGGGGTATCTTTGGTGCTTGCTGTGTGTGTGCAGAGTAGGTGCAGTTCATCCTCAGTCTATCTGTTCTGGCAAGATAGATGGCACTGGGGACTGCTGTGTGGACCACAATGCCCTGATGTGATTTGTGGCCAACTCAGACATCAGGCACAGGTGTCACACATCTTAATAATCCATTTCCAACACTGTCAGGAAAACATTCTGCCATGTGGTCAGTTTTCTCTGGGTGGGAAGAGTGTGTGTATGACAGAGCCTGATGGGAGTTGAAGGAATGGAAAACACGTCTACCCCTAACCAGGACAAACACTTCATCTGAGTTTAAGACTACCTGACAGTGAATGGAAGTACCCTAGCAAGATGGCTGACACTGTTGCATGGTGTTTGGTGCACAAGGCATTGTTGGGATTTGGGTTCAAGTTAAACACCATGTAGCAGTGCCTGCATCCTTGCTAGTACACTTCTCCTCACTGCCAGTCAGCTATAGTTGCAGAGGAGTTAGTGGTTTGGGTGGGAGGAGGATTATTTGGAATCGCTACAACTCACATCAGCTACTGTCTAACATACACCTTCCCACCCACCACAAACAGCTCAACAGGAACTAACCACACACACAGTGTTACTAAATGTACTAGCAGGATGCATGCCACTGGGCACTGGTGTATGCATTTTCAAGAAATAACAACAGGGACATGTGCTCCAAACACCAGGGACCAGTGTCAGCCACCTTTGCACTATATATCCACTCACTCTCAGGAAAGCATACTTCCATGGGTGCTGTTTCTGCACAGTGGGATGTGTGTGTGTAGTAGAGGGCCTGATGGGAGATCTGGCCATTGAAAAAGCCTACAGGCCCACTATGAAGCATGCGTACCTGACAGTGAGTGGAAATGTTACGACAAAATGTCTGGGGACTGGTTTTTGGAGCTCAAGACCCTGATGTGAGTTGCTTTCAACTTCAACATCATGCAGCAGTGTTAGCTAACATGCTAGTCCACTTAACCTCACTGTCAGATATACATAGGCACAGAGGAATTAACGCTGCTAGGTAGGAGGTGCACATAGGTGGACATAGGTGGACATGCCCATCAATCCACATCTTGTCCAAAATACATTGTACTAAAATAACATAGGCCAGCATCATGGATGAAGGAGGCCAATCTACCTACATAAATTCATCTTTAGGTTTAGTAGCCTATGTAGTCGGTATAGTTTGAGGGGCTGTGGACATTCAAATCAATCATTGTGTATTTTCCGTACCCACAGTGCGAGCTGAGGACACCTCCGGAACCAACCAGGACAGCCAGTCCCAGACTTTGGTCAACCCTGAGCTCTCTAGCATAGATGTTTCTCAACTATCTTCGGACGATGAGGAATACCCTAGCCTATGAGGTTTGGGTCACCCCACAGCACCAGCAGCAGCTACATCAGGATCCTCTGTGACCACTCCCGCCTCAGCTGAAAACACCCTGCTGACCCCTACCCTTACTGGGCACTCTGGAGTTAGCGAACAACAACACCCTGGTCAACGATGAAGGAGGCTTAGTGTAGACTGGGCCACATACAACTGGTCCTGCCTGTGTGGGTAGGGGTGATGGGAGGGGACGTGTGGAGCGAGGCCATCATGCAGCTGGTACTGCTGATGAGGAGCACCCAAACCTCTTCAAGATCCTCCATGCCTATGAGGGTTGCCAAAGAGATTTTAGTCAGGTCGTTGGGATCTTCAGGACTATTGAACAGCAGCATGCAGCCCATAATGAAAGACATGTTTATGGGCAAAAATGATGACATGACAGCGGTGCAAATGGACATTGTCACCTGCCTCTGCCAGATTGCAAACAACATATCTACTCCTCCCTGTGTGCCCACAACATCCAGTGCAACAATATCTGAATAAGCCACCAGGAGGGATGTGGAGTCTGGCAGAGAGCCCCCTGCACCGCTGATGCCTGCACCTGAGGGTCCCCTCTTAAAACCTAAAAAGGGTCGTCTGAAGAAGAATCCTTAAGAGACAGATGGCTATGCATCACCCTCAGGAATTGACAAACTGCTCGTGATATCCTCCATTGTGTGCCAAGCGTTCACTTTGTTGACTGTCATTGAACTGTTCCACAATGGTTGGGGGGTCTAAGTTGGACCTTTGATTCAAATAACTGTGGATTTACTTTTGAAGACTTCATCTATAAACACTTCCAACCCCTTTCTGCACTTTGTTTTATATTTTTTGTTGTGAGCACACCACCATTGTGTAGAAATATCTCCTACATTCATGTAAAAAAATATATATATTTTCACCAAATTAATTGCTCATGTTGTGACTTAGAATACCAATGTACATGTTGTAATGAGCCGCAAAACTACAAAGATGAAACTGTTAACATTTGTAACAAATACATTCAAAAAAGTAAACTAAGGGCTTGTGAGTAAATGTACCTTAACACAGCATTATAGATAGAGACAGCAAGGTTATCACACTACCCGTAGTACATGGTACAGATTGGATACAAAACTATCTCCATTTGCCAACATAATCAACAAACATTGTCAGCAAGCCAAATCATCATGGCCCATTTTAGGAGATAAAGAAGTTAGGAGTTATGTGATAACAGACATGGGCACATCAATGTGGATCACAGGTTTATTCTCCAGATACAACATGGCAAATTAGCACAAAACAAGGTCACATGACACGTGAACAAAATTAACACACATTTAAAAACAATATCTGCTCAAAAGGTAGTGTGTTATGGATTTCCGCCACTGTTCAATGTTGTAGTATGTCACAGCCTGATGGGTTTGGTAAGGACATAATTCTGCTATTGACATGGCAAAATACCCTTGTAAGTTGAAACATAGAGAGACCGAGGCAAGATGGCGACCCCAATGGTCGCGTGAGCTAGCTGCTCCTGCCGGACCTCGTGAACTTCGGCGTCTGACCGCTGAAAACTGGGAGGCTGAAAGCTGGAAAGCCGACGGAATAAGCAAATCGCTACCGCTACCGCTATTGACCGAGGATCGTAGGTAGAAGCTGCCTTTGAAAACTTAAGTTTGTAAAACGGACGTGCCTTACCTTCGGGCTCAGCGTTGATCTCTGCTGGAGAAGGACTGGGGAGACCGTACTGGTTGCGCTGCGCCGGATACGGTGGGTGGGTCTGTAAGACGGCACACCTGTGGCAGTCACAGAGCGGGTGTTGGAGCTACTGAGAGCAGCCCGAATTGAGCCACGGCGTGTTTGTCGGAATCAGCAAATATTCGAGAAATGCCTTCCAAGGGGCGAAGGGGCCGGGGGCCGGGGGCAGGCTGTCACCGGGGCTGAGATGCAGGGTGAGCTTCAGAATTCGGAAGCGGATAATGCTGCTGCAATGCCCGCACCCACGAGAAATAAAGCAAGTACTGCAAGTAAAGGCACCAGTGGAGCGGAGGCACCAGCTAAAGAACTTGAAAGAGTTGGAAAAGGTAATCCTAGACTGTATGAGAAGGAGGTGGAAAATGTATTACATGAGGCGTCTAAGACTGTAAAAGCGACTAAAGGCATTCCTGAACTTTTTAATACTATGAAAAATAAGGAGCTCTCAAAAAGTTTAAAGCATATTCGAAGCCAAGACCCGGGTAAAGATTCTGTGCCCTTAGGATCTGTTGAGGCTCTGACAGAGTGTGTCGAGACTGGGCAGGAGCTACAAGGGGGCTCTGATAATTTGGTGTCAAATGAGGCACAGTTAAACGATGTAGATGGCGAGGATGGAGTATTGTTTGAAGAGAATGTGATAGAGCCAGGAGAGACAGGCTTGGCTCAAGAGGTGGTAGTTAATGGTGGCCCCCCTGCTGGTACTACCCCTGTTAAATACATTGAGATCACAGATTCGGCGGATTTTTACTCTCTTTCAGAGCACTCCATGTCATCTACTGAGGATCTTGCTCAACAGTATGCAGTGCAGATGAGTATGGTTGAAGGTAGCCTTAATAGCAGCTTTGACGCCGGAGAGGGTGGATCTGAGCAAGCAAATGGCCAGACTGTACGTCAACTACGGTTGACACAGGATGGACATTATGATCGTGCAGGAGCTGCATTACTGTCTGGAGAGGAGCCAGATGAAGCGATATCACTGGAGCTTATTTACAAGACCATGATGCTACACAGAGAGGAGCATAGACAGGACAGTTTAAGAGTGCAGAACTCATGCAAAAAACTTCAAAATTCTGTCAGGCGTTTGGCTAAATCGCATTCGGAGTTCTTGGGCAGAGTTACTGAGGCTGAGTCGCGCATATCTACATTAGAGGATGAGGTAACGCAACAGAAGAGGGTGATAGCTGAACAGTTGGCCCATAATGATGAGATTAACTGGAAAGTCATTGACCTAGAGAATCGCGCTCGTAGAAACAACTTGCGGTTCTTACAAATTTCTGAAGGAAAGGAGGGGTCAGATCCTCAAGGCTTCATAATTGAGCTTCTTAAAAAATCATTTCCAGATTCAACTAGATGGGATTGGGACCGGGAAGTTGAAAGAGCGCACCGGTTTCCTTTCAAAATACGGACAAATCACTTGGAACAGCGCGATCAGAGACCAAGAGCATTATTAGTGGCATTTAATAGCTTCTTAGCACGAGAGTAAATATTTAAGAATGCAAGACCAGATAAGAAAATCAGTGCACTTGGTTGTGATTATTTTGTTCGTCCGGATCTGTGTAAACAAACGGTGGACTTGAGATGGCAGTTGCGACAGCTTATACCTGTTTTTCAATCTAAGGGAGCTCAAGTCTATCTTATGTTTCCTGCAAAAATGAAAGTTGTTTATAAAGATCGTACTCATTACTTTATAACATCATTAGCACCTAAGACTTTTTTGGACTCAATGTAATGTAATTGGATTTAGTTACTGTATAAGTTTAATTAGCAAAATGAGTATATAATGAGTATACGTAACTTTAGAGAATTATCTAAGAGATTGGTAATGATGTCCACGGCTCAGGCCTCAATTCAGTAGGTCGACGCATATGATTATTACTTGTTTTTTTTTCTTTAAATTAATACTAAGTTCGCGGGCGAAGGCAGGTAGAATGGGGCAAGCTCGCATCAAGAGGACCATAAGTCCTAAAGCCTCATTAAAGGGGTGGGTAGGGGGGAGGGGAACACATGGCTGGGGAGGATGTGTGGGTGGCACAGTGGGGAGGTGTAGGGAGGAAAAATGGGAAAAAATAGTTCTTGGGTACAGTGAACTGCATATTGAGAAGATCATTTATGATCCTGTGCTGGTATGGATCACTATGTATTTTGTTGTATATGATTGTTTTGAAATGATTTGGATATTGAATACACCTCGTAAGACAAGATTAAAGGGATACCTCCCTAGATTTGTTAAAAAAGATAATGGCAACTAGGCGATTAAAAATGTGTTCTCTAAATGTATCAGGACTGAATAATGTGAAAAAAAGACAGAAAGTTGCTGCTGAACTGAGATATATAGCACCACATATAGTATGCTTACAGGAGACGCATTTACCTTGGTCTAAGAGAGTGGTCTTAAGAGAACTTGGATATACACTTGTGATTGCTACAGGTCAAACTAGTTTGATAAGGGGGGTCGCTATCATGTGTAAAGGCAATAATGTAGTAACAGGTAAAACTTTGGCTGATAAAAAGGGAAGATGGGCAATAGCGGAACTCAACGTAGAAGGCAAGAAGCTAACGCTTTGTAATATTTATGGTTCAAATTTAGATGACCCAGAGGCTTTAGTAGAAATAAATATGGAGTTAACTACTTGGTCCCAACCTATAATAATCAGTGGCGATATGAACATAAATTTGACTAATACTGGCATGAAGGATGGGTTGGCTAAGTATAAGGGCCGGAAACCAAAAGTATACAACACCTTGGTAAGCTTAGCGCAGGATCACGGGTTGGTGGATGTGTGGGGGCAATTGAGGCCACAAGACACTGGGTATACGTTTTATTCTTACCTACACAAAAAACTAGTTAGACTTGACTATTTTTTTACCCCTGTCTCAATTGCCTCAGGTGCAACTATTTCTGTATATCCTAGAATCTCATCCGATCACTCGCCGTTACTGCTAGAAATTGATATGGCATTAAATAAACCTAGACAAATTAGCTTCACATTTGATAGGAAATTAATCTTCAATGAGGAGTTTAGAGAACACATAAGGAAGTGGACGAAATTATATTTCGAAGAGAATAAGGGATCCAGCTCACAGGCCATAATATGGGATACTTTTAAAGCTGTATTTCAGGGAGAATGCATCAGCTTTTCGTGCAGGATACAAAAAAAGCTAGACAAGAGCTAGATAGGCTATATGAGCAATTGATACATTCTGAAACACAGCTAATGCAGGAGATAATCAATAAGGGGGAAAGGCTAATTATATTAGAGGATAAAGTTGCCAGGGATAGAGCGAAAATATCAGGTATCTGGGCAGAGGAAAATGCTAGGAAATTTCTTTCTTCAAAAATGGATAAACAAGAATATGGAGAGGCAATTGGGAGAAAATTGGCGATTCAACTACGTATTAAAGAGTCGGCCAGAAATATTGATCAAATGATAGATTCTGCAGGGGTGGTACAATCTGCACCACAAGAGATACTCAAGGTTTTCCAACAATTTTATGCTGAGTTATATGAAGGACCATCTGTTCCGGGACCAAACTGGAACACAATACTAGCAGTAGGCTTAAAAAAGGTGGACTCAACTGATTCACAGTGGCTAGAGGATACAATTACAGAGGAGGAGCTGGATAGGGCTGTTAAAAGTTTAGCTAAAGGTAAAGCTGCTGGCCCTGATAGACTACCCAGTGAAATATATATACAATTTTATCATGATATTAAAAAAGAACTGTTAAAAACAGTGCGAAAAGCCCAGATGGGAAATCCCCCAAGAACATGGACAGAGGCTACTATTGCAGTGGTCTGCAAAAAAGGTAAACCACCAGAACGCGTTGGGTCATATCGGCCGATTTTGCTGTTAAATGCCGATAATAAAATATATTCCAAAATCCTAGCCAATCGGTTGTCTGATTGTATTACCCCTTTAGTGTCACAGCATCAACATGGATTCATTCCCAGAAGGGGGACGGTAGAACATGTCAATAAAGTTATTTCTTTATTTGATACTGCCTCAGTAAATAAGAATGATCTAGCGCTGATTCTTTTGGACGCAGAAAAAGCGTTTGATCGCGTGCAGTGGGATTATCTGTGGGAATTAATGAAAAAAATGGGATTCGGGGTGAAATTTATTAGAGCAATACAATCTTTATATTTAAAACCATTGGCAAAGATATCAGTCATGGGCCAACTCTCTGACAATGTCATTATATCACGTGGTACACGACAAGGTTGCCCTTGTTCCCCCCTTTTATTTGCTCTTTATATTAACCCTTTAATCGAGTTACTGAGCCAGAACATTTTGATTCCCCCCTTACAAAGTTCAGGATTATTATTTTTCAGTTTTTGCCTATGCTGATGACATTGCAGTGGCCACAACTAATCCTGCAACAGCAATAAAGGAAATCGAACGACTAGCACAGGTATTCGGTTTTATAACCGGTTATAAATTGAACGAGACAAAAACCCAAATTCTTTGTTCTGATACGATTATTTGGCAAGATAGTAGGGTGGTAAAAGAAGTGATGTATTTGGGAATTTTAATCAGGGCAAATATGACCGAATTAGTGCAAGCCAATTGGAACACATTAATGGCAAAAATCACGTCATCTCTGGATAGGTGGGAAAGGCCGTATCTAACCATTATTGGACGATCAAATGTCATAAAAATGAATATACTGCCAAAGGTTTTGTATTTATTTAGATCTATACCTTTAGAGATAACTAAAGATAAAATACAGGAGCTGCAATATAAATGTGGGAAATTTATATGGAGCCCTGGGAGACCCAGAAGGGCAATGAAATACATGATGTTGCCAGCTCTAAGGGGAGGAATGGGGGTACCTGACTTTTTTCTTTATTACATAACTTGCTTTCTATTTAAAATGAAAGTTTTGATAATAGGAGTAAATGAAAGTGATGATGCAAACATGCCAAATATTTTTGATATACAGTTAGGTACAAATGCAAAGCATATTTTAGTTAAAGAAATTGATGGGAGTTATTTTAAGCAAACAAGGTTTAAGGTAACCATGGGGGCTTTCAAGGTCTGGAAATGGTTCATGAAAAATATGAATTTATCAAGAGTGTCATATTATACTCCGTTCAATGCGCATAGGATCCTACCAGGCATTTTCTCTGATGTAATGTCTAATAAGTGGAAGCAGAAAGCCATTAAGAATTTGGGATATATTGTTAATAAGAATGGGATGTGTAAATCTTTTGAAGAGATCAAGGATGAATATTCACTGCCCAGATGGTATTTTTTTAAATATCTATAAATTCTGGACTATTTAAATCGAAGGGGTGGGAATTTAATTCAACATCAAGTCATTGAAGAAATTAGTAGATCAGTTAAAATTGGAGTGATCTATCAATCCTTGGTCTCGGCTAAGAAAGATGATGTAGAAAAGTGCAGGTGAAATGGAGAGAATCTCTAGGAGATCTAGAGATTGATGTTGAGGATCTTTTAATTTTGTCAAAAGAGGCGCTCATGTCGGCGAATTTGAAAGCTCAGTTTTTTAAATCGCTATATGATTTATATTATACGCCTAAGCGAATGGCAAAATGGGGAGCTGGAAATGAAGGTAAATGTTTTCGTTGTGGTGATGAGGATGCTGGGGCGATACATATTTTTTATAGCTGTGTTAAGTTGAAGGGATTTATTGAGCATTTGGAAAAATGTATCTCTTTGGTGATTAAATCAACGGTTGTTATCTCTCCAGCAATGATGTTGCTAGGTAAAATTCAAAAAGATAATAATACGGAAACACTTTTTCAATACCGTCATTTTATATTTTTTGCGATGACAGTCGCACGTCTATGCATCGCTAGGGAATGGTTACAGGAAAAATCACCGGACTTTTATCAATGGCGTGCTAAAATGCTGAGTTTATATAATTTGGAGTGGAGTTTATTTTCAATTAAACGATCCAGGAAAAAGAGACTGGGTATTAAAATTTGGAGCGCCTTCCGAGATTATTATGAATCTTGAGTTTATCTCACCTGAAAGTCAATATTTGGACATTGCTATTTGATGATGAATTTGATATACATTAACTTGTGATATTGTTTGCAGTTTGCTGTGCTAAGAACAATAAAAAAAAAAAAGGTAAGTTGAAACATAGAACAGAGTCAGTAACTCAGGAATAATGTTGCTTAATGTTGCTAACTATCTCAGCTAATGTATACCAATGTCAGTGTGAACACAAACTAATATTGAGGGTAGCATTGTACATGTCAACTGGAATATTTTATTAAGCAACTGTACAAACCTCTTGAAAATTAATATACAATGAGCAGCAAACATACATATTGTACTACAGCAACACACAAATAAACATGTCGGGGTTGTCACCTCTGATTGAATACTTACATTCAGGTGAAGAAGTTGCTGATACGTTGTTGAAAATCCCCACCTTCATCCTCATCATCACTGGCATCGTGTCCCAAGCCTAGATCCTCCCTTGCTGGTGGCTGCTGGTCTCGGTCATCCAGTATTAGTGGAATTTCCTTCCGGATTGCAATGTTGTGGAGCATGCATGATGCTGTGATTATCTTTCAATCCTTCAAGGGGTCATATTGGAGTGTTCCTCCTGTGCGATCCAGATACAGGAACCTTGTTTTAAGGAGACCAAATGTCCCCTCAACCATTTGCCTGGTATGACCCTGTGCCTCAGTGAACCACACTTCTGCAATGGTGATTGGGTTGCGCAGAGGTGTCAGCAATCAGGGAAGGTTGGGGTATCCAGTCACCTAAATAGACCACAAAAATTGCAGTTGTCTGACAAAAGAGCACTATCTGACATGCAATCTACACACACTACAACATACACATAAAACATCAACTACCAGCAAGCCAGGAGTGGTCATATAGCAGCTGAGACATCATATGAGGGATGACGCTATTCCTCAGGATGTAGGCATCATGTGCCAAGCTAGGAAAATGTGCACAGACGTGTGAGATCGGCATGTCCGCCAATCACACCACCTAGACCTTGATGGAGTGGAAGTGCTTCCTTTTGCGGTATACCTGCGGTCGTACCAAAGCCACATGGGTTCCATCAATTGCTCCAATGACGTGGGTTACATGTCCCATGGCGTAGAATTCCCCCTTGATGTCAGAAAAGTCAACTGGTGTTGGGAACTTGATGTGCTGATGGAGCAATGCCTCCAAAACATCATGAAGAACATGGCTGAACATCGTTTGTGACATTCCACCAGATGGTGCCAGAGTATACAGGAAATAATCAGTGGCAAAGAAATGTAAGGCATCCATAACCTTCACCTTGGGGGTCAGTGCAGTCGGATATGTGTGACCAGGCATCAAACCTGGTGTCAACTGCTCAGCCAACTGTTCAATTATATGTCTGGTGAAAAAGTATTTTCAAATTGTGTCATGTTCCTCCATGGTCTGCAGGTCTGGGAAGGGCATGTCGACTGGTGGGTGTCTGCAATACCTATGTGTAGAGTGTAACCACCATTTTTGGTAGATATATATGTACAAAATAACATGCTTTAATACAAACAGAACATGAAATATGAGCACAAATTATACTATAGAACATTTGTAATACATGTTTAAATGAATATGGTTGATCTTAGATACATTGCACAGCAGGATGTGTGATAATACATTGCAAACTAAAACAAAGCGTGCTTTTACAACACGTTTTTTAGTTTGCATGTTCCGTCACAACGCATGTTTTTACATCGGATGGGATTAGTTTGCATTTCCTTTGAAATGCATACTAAATGCCTTTACAAAGGCATGTATATAAAACACAAAATATCCCCCAAACACTAAACCACTACCCTACATAACACACAGTCCACAGTAAAACCCTACAGTACAAAACAGTAAAGTACTCAAAACACGACCCTACCCCTATGCACAGTCTGTCCCGTTTACATGAAAAGCTACCATAACGGACCTGCTTACACAACCCTAAACCAATACCATACCCTACAATCCCCTGACACTACCTTAAGCCCTAAAGTCTACACTACAACCCCCTGCCACTACCCTAAGCCCTAAGGCCTAAAACACTAGATTACACAACAACCCCGTGAGACAATCCTAAATCTTAAAACACTAGCATACACTACAACTCCCTGACACTACACGAAGCCCTAAACCCTAAAACCTAAAATACTTGAATACGCTACAACCCCCTGACACTACCTTAAGCCCTAAAGCCTAAAACACTAGATTTCACTACAACCCCCTGAGACTACCCTAAACCCCAAATCCTAAAACACTAGCATACACTACAACCACCTGACACTACACTAAGCCTTAAAGCCTAAAAATACATGCATACATTACAACCCCCTGACACTAACCTAAGGCCTAACACACTAGATTACACTACAACCCCCTGAGACTATCCTAAATCCTAAAACACTAGCATACACTACAACCCCCTGGCACTACACTAAGCCCTAAGCCCTAAAGCCTAAAATACTTGCATACACTACAACCCCCTGACACTACCTTAAGCTCTATAGCCTAAAGCCCTAGATTACACTACAACCCCCTGAGACTACCCTAAACCCTAAAGCCTACATTAGTACCACCTGAGACTACCCTAAACCCTCTTACCTCTCTTTCCTCGTGGTCGTCTCTGCTCTGGTTTCCTGTGTTCCGGTCCAGTTCCCAGCGTCACTGTCTGTGCTCCGACGCCATTACATCACATGCGTTTTAAAAGTGCATGCGATGTAATGGCCCGCAATCGTAATGTGTACGCTTGTTACGTCGAATGCGTTGTACCACTTGTGACGTAACGTCATGCTTAGTACAGCCGCGTCATAGTGGCTGTTTCCCAGCGTAGCATTATGACCCTTGCCAGATTTGTTACCACGATATGGTCATACAGCCATTTGAGTGTCATAGTGACAAATTCACTAGTGTCCATCACCGTTCATGTTAATCAAACATCACATACTAAACAACTCCATACCAAATAGGCTGAGATATAGGTATTATGTGCTTAAAATGAACCCACATAAGGATCAAGAAATGCCAGATATGTGGAACACCATATACATGCAGCGTCTCACTCTGCAAATTATGCACACTACTATCACAGGGTGGACACTGTCATGTTGTCAGGTCTGCATCACACATACAATTACATACACAAACCAATAACGGTGTAGGAGTTGCATATATGACACCTTCATACACCTGAGTCTGGGACAACAAAGATACACATCACATAACAAACACATTCTGTTTTGGCTGCATATTGTCACAGTCTACTCATTCAAAGGTAAATGCTTCAACCATGAATTACACACAAAAAATGTATAGTCAGAAACCACACTGATTGCATACTTGGTCACACAGTCACCAAATGCAGTGAATATGTATAGAATGGACTTGTACATCTCCATAAAGTCATGTGCACTGTGACCAAGCCTAGGAGGGTACATGGAGAACATAGGAATCATTTTGGTATTAGCCACAAATTCAGTGTGTCACGTGCCCCTCAAAGTTAGCTCCTCAAAGAGCGTGAGCTATTCATATAAAGGTCCATTTCATCATGAAAAATCTGCCTCCACACATGTAATGCTCAAAAAATTAAACAATCACAGAAGGACGCGGTAGCCACATCAGAACAGATTAGGACACAGCCATTGGCTGCAAGTTGTTATGGTTACAGATGCGGGTAAATATTTAAAGGACACATTAGCCGCACCTGAACCAATTCCGACACAGCCATTGGCTGAAAGTTGTTACGGTGACAGACAAGCATGAGTATTCAAAGGACTCGGTAGCCACATCTGAACTGATTGGGACACAGCTATTGACTGAAAGTTGTTGCAGTGACAGACGCAGGAGAGTATTCAAAGGACGCAGAAGCCACATCTTAAACGATTTGGACACAGCCATTGGCTGAAAGTTGTTATGGTGACAGATGCACGTTTCAATTGCTATTCTCATTGCATGGAAAACAACTCGATAGTCTCCCATCACCAATGTATCAAAGTCACATGTGGTCAGATGATGAGTTTTTGAATGTTGCAGTAGGCATTTTGTATGCACGCAATGTTATGCATTGGACAGGTTCGGAAAATACGACCAACGCAAACCTATCACTTTGGCTGCATGAATTTGAGACCGCCTCTGCTGCTTAGATGTAAGTCTGCCTGTTCCCTTGCGACTTCACTTGCCTGCACTACCAGCAGCATTCCTGCACCTCCCCATCTCTCTACTGCTGTTACTACATCCTCTGGGGCTATTGTGGCAAGTAGAGTGTAAAGGGCCCTAGCTTTCACTGAGGAAGAGAACTAGGCCCTGCTGGATACACTCCTGCAGTTGTATAGTTAAGTTAGCTGTATAGCAAACCAGAGGAGCAGGGGAGGCATGATTACACTGCATTTTCATTGGACATGTGCAACTACCATGCACTACTAGCATTAGGAATCTTATAGGCAAGCATCTACATTTTTGTAAGTTTGACAATGGGTCAGGAACTGTTCTGGGCAGGTACACTGGTGTAGAAGTGTGTGTACTGGGGTAACCATATTATCACTGTTCTCATGGGACCGAGTCATCATTGAACACAGGACAACTGCATATAATGCCAATTACCTACCCCTTAGACAGTGTTGCCAATCTGACCATGACCTATTTGTACAAGTGTATGGTTCAGAAACCTGTTGCATGTGATCTACGGGTCTGTCACCGTGTCATCCTTCCAGGTCAACTACCATGAGATGACCAAGATGTGGAGGACCATCGCCTGAAAGGTGCACAACATGGGGTTGGACACTCAGCGAGCTGGGCCTGTCACTTCCAAGCAAGAGGGGCGGGTGTTGAACCTTGACCCCCACATGCTCCGCATCCTAGCGGTGGTCTTACCTGACCTGGATGGGCAGTTGTAAGCCAAACAGCAATAAGGATGTGTTGAGTGTGTGCCTTGTTGCACAGTTTTCTTTAGCCATGCATGTTGTAGTTTGTTCGCCTGCTGGACCTTTTACAGGTCGGAAGTCAGCCAAACCAACTGTTAATGTTTAAACAATGCATATGCAAAAGGATCATTAGAGCCACAGATTTGCTTATTCATCAGGTACATGTGAGGAAGTTATGTTCAGGGTAGTGACAGTAGTGCCATGCTCATGTGTGTGCATGGGGATAACCTTAAGCAGTAATGTGATAGCTCGATACGTGTCAGCACATTTATTGATGTGTGAGCCTGTTCTCAGTGTGCTTTCAACAAATCTGTGAAGTATGTTGTCATTGGAGCACTCCAGTCTGGAAAGTTCATGCTATACATCCCGGCAGCATGTGTCATCTATTTTGAGGCCTTGGTGAGTTGTGCTTTCTCAGTGTGCCATAGTTTGGTCCCAGTCATGCTGCTCAGTGTAATCAAATGTATTCCATTGGATAATCACAGTTGTCCTACCTCTCGCCACATGTCACACTGGCATTACACACGATGATATGGAATATTCCATTCTCTCCAGTCAAAAGAGTGAATCCATGTGTCTGACTCTGGAGCAGTCACAAAACATGCCATTCAGTGTCAAACACAGGTGGTCACTGGTGGAAACATGGCTGAAATTGTAAGGTAGGATGTTAGATACAAATTCACAACCGTTGACATGTGTGTAAAAGCTCTTGACTATTCATAGCTGAGGGTTTTGTAAACCATGTGTATGATACATCACTGTCTTAATGAGATATGTCAAATGTGAATCATTTAGGAGTAAGTTACCAAAATGAGATGGAAAAAAAGGCAATGTAAACTGTACAAAGTGTGCAATATGTCTAATCGAAGTCAGATACAACCAGTCTTGGGCCATACAAATGAGAACTTCGGCAGTCTAGACAGGATTGGTACTTAGTATTGACTCAACTCATGAAGAATATAGGTTCAGTACTAATGGTCTATTCAGACAAGGCACCCAGACGTGCCAGTGGCATGGTGTTCCACCTGAAACATTGTGAAGATGCAGTCATCGGACTTGGAAGTGTGTTGACCATTGTTCACATCTAAAAATGGTGAGCTGTTTACAATGTGCACCACATTCAGATTTATCTTCATGACATAAGACAGTGTGCCACATGCCTCTCACCCTAGCTATGCCTACTACCTTGGTGTCTCCACAATAGGAGTTAGATGTGTGACCTGACAGTAGAGAACCTAAGTTACAGTACAAATGAGCACAATCGCTGTTATCTGTGTGACATGACTCATGCAATGACTACGCAATATTAAATGTTGTCATAGAAGTCAATTGACCTGTAACATCGGAGCCAATGGTTCTCAATTTGATGACTAGGGTTTGCAGAATGGATACAATGTCTCAATTCAATTGTGTGAATCCTATTTCAATTGTGAGCTCTAAACTCCCTTGCAGGAGATGAGACAGGCATGGCAGGACACAAGACCAACATAAGCAAAAGACGATACATCACCTGCTATATAGTGAAGTAATTGACATTGTGCTTGTAGCATTTGATGTTGATACACACAATGTTGCAGATAACATTGTGTGTGAGGGAGCAATGGTTAACTGGCAGACCAACATGTGCCGTGTATGTAAATGTAGCAATAGCAGTAGTCAATATGATGTATTTTTTGATCTGTGAAGATATGTTTATTTATTTTTGTACATTTTATATAGCGCTAGCTAGACCCGTAGTTGTCAGAGCACTTTACATGATTGTGATAGAATACAATAATGCAGACATGCAATAAACATATGAGTTGAGAGTTCAATAGACCAGTGGTACCCATCACAGGTACTAGTAGAGTGACCAACACTAGAGACACAATTTGAGAGGATCTAAAAGTCAGAGAAACACAAACAAAGAGAACCGCAGCTTCAGACATAGAGTCTAGGTCTGATAAAGCAATGCTTTACTATGATCCTTAGACTAAGAGTTAAAGTATTTGTTGAGGAGAAGGTGTTTCAGGTTTCTCCCGAGGCACGGGAAGGAAGGCTTGCATAAAAAGTCACACGGTAGGGAGCCATATGCTTGGATCATTTCCAGAAAAAGAGCGCAACTTGGTTGCTGTCTTTTTTAGAATTGGAGGTAGGATTAGAAGAGCATTTGAGCTTCGCAATGATCTAGTGGTTCCTGCTTTCGTCAGCTTGTTTTCTAAGTAGTTGGGTGTATGAGAGTAAAGGGCTTTTTGGATGATACATGCCGTCTTGTATGTACATCTACCTTTGATTGGAAGCAAGTTGAGGCTCTTGAGTGCAGGAGTGATATGCTCAAACAATTTATCATCTGAGTTGAGCCCAGCTGACATGTTAAGAACTGATCTCAGGGGGCAAGGTGAGTTTTCGGCGTCCCAGTGAGTGTGGCATTACCATAGTCAAGTTTAGAGAGGACCAAAGATTGCACCACATTTTTTAAATCCACGGCGGGAATAAATGGTTTCAGTTTCTTGAGGTTTTTGAGTGTCTACAGTGCTCCTTTTGCTGTAATCTTGATGTGCTATTTCATTGACATGTTGTTGTCTAGGACGAAGCCAAGCGATTTTGCTGAGTTTGATAAACTAGGAGAGCACATCAAAGCATTTAGTTCGAAGAGCCATTCGTGTATTGGAAGATGGTTACTTTTCGGGGAGAAAATAATAACTGTTGTATTGGAGGGGCTTAGCTTTAAGTGATTTGCATAAAACAAAATTGTAACTCGTTCAGTGTGTTGTTGAGATGTCGAATGTCACTGGGTGATTTGATTTTTTAGTAAAGTTGGGTGTCATAATCATATAGGTGGTGTTTGATCTCTGCCTGTTTCAAGATGACGTTAAGGGTTCCAGAAAAGAGAGATTGAAAAGGGAGGAGGATAGAATTGAGCATGGAGGGACACCAAGATTGATCTGAGTGGATTTAGACAGGCAAGACTTGGTTTTGATTTGTTGCGAGCTGTGTTGAAGGAAGGAAGAGAACCATTTTATACAGTGCCATTGAAACCGAAACGCACCTTTAAAGACTCAAGTAGGGCTGGGTGGTTAAACATGTTGAACACCGCAGTAGGTCAAGTAGAATGAATAGGCAGGCATAACCTTCGTCTAGGGATCTGTGGATGTCATCAGATATGTTCAGCATGGCCGTTTCACTAATACAGCCTTTCCTAAATCTGGATTGGAAATTGTCAAGGAGGGAGAATTTTCGTATATGATGATGATTAAGTTGCTGTAAGACACATTTTCCCACAGTCTTGCCTAGGAACGGGAGTTTAAAGATAGGTCTGAGGTTCTTGGGAACGTTGGGGTCAACCCTGGTATTTTTCGTAATGGGTGTGATTTGTCCTAGTTTGAGCGAGAACGGTAACAACCCATGGTGAGAGATGTGCTGGTGATGAGAGTCCAGTACGAGGCGAGGATGTGGTTGAGATTTTTCACCATCGTGGATGGGAGGAGATCTTTGGTGGGGGTCGTTGGCTTTAGATTCATGATAATATTGAAGACTTCCTTTTCAGTCAAGGGTTTAGAATCCAACCAGCTGTGTTGTTTTTCAGTTTGGCGACATTCATGAAGTCTTTGGTTATTATCGTGGTCGTTTGTCCGCAACGGGCTCTTGAGGTGGATCGGCTGTTAGGGGAGGTGGTATGGTGAAGGTAAAAAGAACGAAGGGAGGAGAGGAGACTTGCAAGAAAGTTTGCTAAATTTTTGCGACTTTGTCAGCGAAAAAGCTTGTTATTTCATCACATTGTTCGTTTGTAACGATAATAGCTGGAGGGGGTGCTGATGTAATTTGTTGTCTAACAATGTTAAAAGCCCCCTAAGTCTGTTTTTGGCACGGTCTAGTTGGTTGCGGAAGAAAGAGGCTTTTTCTCTAAAGATGTGTTTTTTGTAAGACAGCCTTGTTGTTCTAAGTAGTGCTAAGCCTGGAACAAGCTCCCTGTCAACATCAGACACTCCCCCCATCCTGCACACTTTTAGGAAAACCTCAAGATGTGGCTCTTCAACTGAACCGGAGCTGCACCCTCCAGCACCTTTAGACCCTCACGGGTGAGTAATGCACTCTATAAATCCCAGATTGATTGATTGATTGATAGGTGATGAGTTGAGGGGTTTTTTCTCCAAGTCCTTTCAGCTTGTCTGAGTTTTCTTCTTTCGTTGTTTAGATCGGAATTAAACCAAGCTTCTTATTTTGAAGATCTTAATTATTTTAGTTTAGGGAGGGCCACTTTGTTGAGAACATCCAATATCAATGAATTGTAGTGTGACGTGAGATCTTCTGGGTGGACAAGAAGGGGGGATGCTGTGGTTGATATTGGATTTTGGATTCAAGTTCAAGAATAGGGACTTGTTTGATATTTCTGGTTAACAGCGTTGGTTTCTTTATAAAATTGGGTGGGTTCTTGTTGGGGAATTGATGTTGAAAAGAATTAAATTGTGGTCAGCGCAGTCAATAGGTGAGTTGGAGCTGATGGAGCTAAGGTCATTTTTTGTTATAATTGCATCAAGAGTAGAGTCTTTGATGTGAGTTGGTTCCTTACAGAGTTAATTTAGGGCGTGCATTTCAAGGAGGTTTGTGAGTAGTCGGATTGAGGTGTCTTCTGTGTTGTTCCAATAGATGTTTATATCTCCCAAAAACACATCAGTTGTGTCTGTTAGGGTGTACCACGTAATTAGACCTGAGAACTCTTCTACAAAAGGGAATGTTCACCAAGATGATGGCAGATGGTGTGTAATTTGGTAGTTTGTAGATTTTTATAAGTTCCACCCAAGGTATTTTTTAGGTTGAGTATTCTGCTTTACACAAAGTGGAACGTTGAATTCCAATTTTATGAATAATGGCTAGACCCCCTTTCAATCTTTTAGGTCTGTCCTGCCTGATGATGGTGTAACCAGGTAGGGTTAGCAGGTCAAGTATAGGGGTGGAGTGGTCATTAAGCCAGGAATTCGTGAGGAAAGCAATGTCTATTTATTCTCTGATGATAAATTCAGCAATATCCGTTGCATGTTTTGCTGCTGATCTACAGTTTAGGAGCATGCAAAAGAAAGGGCATGGCTTATCCTTCGAGGAAGGAAGAGTTAGAATAGTGGTGAGTTGAGATGGTGGTCTTGGCTCATTTATAGTTAACGGTAGTCTATTTGTGCTGACAATTACTGGAATAGTGGAGGGGTTTAGGGAGATTTAGTCAAGTGCTTCGCAGAGTAGGATTTACTGAGAGCAGTGGCTTCAAGTGTAAGGCGCGGTGGGCTTAGGCACCTACCACATTCCCTCGGTCGGCATCAAAACTACATTTCCCATGATACCTAACCAGGCATCATGGGTATTTATGCCAGAGCATGCACACAACCGGCGTGCGTAATTCCTTCCAGTTCAGGATTCCAGCACAGGCCTCGGCAGTGACGGGTGCTCGGGTTGCTCTCTACTGGATGTTCGAGAGAGTGACCCCCCTCTCCCCTCCAGGTATCAAATTAATTTCTTCAGCTTGTTCCTTCCAGTTGCTTCCATGATGCTTTGGGCATGTTAAATGGGTGATTATCTTTCCGATCTGACAGTTAACATTTTGGGCATGTATGTATGAGACAGACTACAGAGGTAATCATTTGTTTCAGCAGAAAACAACAAGGAAGAAACAATTGGATGTTTTTTGTCCAGATGAAAGTTCTTCTATATAGATGTTTGTTATACATTTGAAGGTACACAACATTCCTGGCCTTTAGCAAGATTAATGAGTGTAGACAGTTTACTATTTAAGTACTAATGTGTTGTTTTCTTTCACAGCTTCCTATTCCCTGCAGTTTACTTCCCTATTCCCTATCCCTCGCTTGACCACTTCACTACTCCATGTATATATATATTCACTGAAAAAACCATAGGTTATAGACCATATATAGTTAGGAATTAGCATTTACAAAACCTTGAAAATTCACTGAAAAAACCATAGGTTATAGACCATATATAGTTAGGAATTAGCATTTACAAAACCTTATTTTACTCACACAAAACCATTGAAATTCCATATATAGTTAGTTGCACTAACTATATATCGCGCACCCGCAATCCACTGCTGATGATGTCACATATTACATCATTCATGACATGGTCAGTGACATCACTGATGACATCACTGATGACATCTCAAATGACATCACTGATGACATCTCACTTGACATCAATGATCACATCACTGATGATATCATTCATGTGATAATACAATGCATCTCCTCACACTCTAATATAACCTCTATTACACCCAGTGTTAAATAGAGAGTATAATTTTTGAAACCATTGACACACCAATACTAGTTACTACATACGCACTCACTGATTCCTATGTCTACACACACATTCACTCATACAATCATTCATACATACAATCACTCATCTTTACAACACTATCATATGCACTCATACACCTATACAGACACTCACACTCTGCCACTCATCCATGGAGTTACTCACACACCTAGTCAGTCCTGAAAAGAATCAATCACACTTCCATTTTCTCATCTATACAGTTAAACACAGAACACCTTACATTTTTGAAACATATACTAACACATACTTACTCTCTTATAGAATCACTGATACAAGTACACATTGATCTGCACAGAGTCACACACCTCCCAGCCAGCCATACACACACTCAGTCTCCCATACAAATACTTGTGCAACCAATCAATAACCCATATAGCTACTTATATAGCTACTGATCAACACATGCAGCAGCTTGCACAACAACAGACATACTGATGCACACTTTCAGACAGTTTAGTCACTAACCCGTGCATTCAGTAAGACGCATTTAATCACTCACTCATACAGTCAATCACGCACCTACTAAAACCTTCATTCAGACACTTATACATCCACTCATTCTTCAATATGTAAAACATATTTAAACTTTACAGAAACACATAATCACTGGATGTTGTCATCAGTGATGTCATCAGTGATGTCACTGACCATGTCATGAATGATGTAATATGTGACATCATCAGCAGTGGATTGCGGGTGCGCGATATATAGTTAGTGCAACTAACTATATATGGAATTTCAATGGTTTTGTGTGAGTAAAATAAGGTTTTGTAAATGCTAATTCCTAACTATATATGGTCTATAACCTATGGTTTTTTCAGTGAATTTTCAAGGTTTTGTAAATGCTAATTCCTAACTATATATGGTCTATAACCTATGGTTTTTTCAGTGAATTTCATTGGTTTTTTAACAGCTAATATCTGTAGCTGTAAAATGTATTCTTCTTTAAATCCAAAAATATATTTTATATGTTTATTAATAATTTTTTTTTAAAATATTTATTTTTTCTTCGTTCCCGCTTCGCGAATCGGGAAGCCTTCCGTTAGCTGACCTTGATGCCGCGAAATAGACCGCGAGCCGGTAAACGTTTCTTTACCGCAACTGCCGCGTTAGAAAACAACATCGTGACGCCTCCCGTCCGCATGACGTTTCGCGTTGTCGCGTGATACGTCATATGACGTGCTACGTTAGCGAACTGGTACGCTTACCGAGTCGCAAAGCACAGGTTTCTGGAAGCAGACCGGGAGGCCCTGCAAAGCGCTTAACGTAAACACAGCAGGTCATGTGACTTGGTAATAACACTTTTCATTGGTTCATTTCACTTTTGGTTTCCTAATGATGTAAGACTAGGTCATATAATCTAAAATGAACACTTTTCATTGGTTGAGAACTATTGTTTTTCCCAAATGATGAAAATCCCTCCTTCTTTCCTCACTCTGACTTTCATCATTGTGAGAGAAAGACCCTTTGTTACCAGGGAGCAATGGCTTCTTTAGTAGCTTCAGCTGGTGCTTCCCCACCACCTCCACCACATCCAAGGAAGAGTGGACCACCTGCTCAAGTTATAATTCAGCAAGAAGAGGAAGAAGAGGAACAGGACGACGAGCACGAAGAGAGGCACTTTTTGCCTGAGGAGCCCAGGACGTCTCACCGGAAAGAAAACTTCATTTGGCAATTTTTTTAAATTCCCAAAGGTCAGAAAAAAGTAAATGCAAGATACGTAACTTGCCTTATATGTCAAGATAGACTGTCCAGAGGGACCGACAAAAAATACAGTTTCGGAAACTACACAATGCATCGCCATATGACTAGGTGGCATCCTAACAACTACAGTGCTGCACAGTTTCGTAACGACCTAGATAATCTCCCTATTATGGCCAGAAGATCTGTTGTACCGGAAGTAACGGGACCAGAGGGCAGGGAGATGGTGCCAAATATTCAAACGAGATTTCATGAAGTAAAACACGTCTGCGTACATTGCAATGGATTCATTTGCTACGGAGAAAGAAGCATCACTCTGATCAACAGAGCTATTGACTATCATATGCAAGTTTGTACGAAACGCCCCAAATAATAAATACTTTTTTTTTGTTTTGTTGCTCCTGTTGAGCCCTTTACAATGAATCGTTTTCATTGCCCCCTGCAAGAAAAACCCAAAAAAATATAAAACTGTTCAGAAAAATTCAAAAAAAGTAAAAAAATGTTCAGAAAAATAATAAAAAAAATATAAAACAACAAAAACAATAAAAAAAAAAGTTGTTTTCAGAACTACCTCCCCGTTATTAAAAAATTGGTACAATATTTGGAACTGTGCCAACCTCTATTTCTCGTAGTTCGCTTCCCAGTTCGCTCGCCGGTACGCGAACCGGAAGTGAACCAAAACTTTTTTTTAAAAAAAAGAACAGTAAGTATAAGGGAAGGAAACAGACACTTATGTTAAAAGAAAGACAGCTATAGGGGAGTAAACTAGAGATACTATTACCCGTAATCCACTGCTGATGATGTCACATATTACATCATTCATGACATGCTCAGTGACATCATCAGCAGAGGATTGCGGGTTTTTTGGCAACGTGCCTTATCCACGGTTTAATAACGCTGCCTTTTGCTTTATATAAGTTTTCAAATTGTATGAAATATATACCAATAGGTCGTTATGAACCTTTAGGTATTGCTTTTCTTCATGAGGTCTGGTCGCTTCCATACACATACAGATGTTTCAAAGATGATCAAGAAGTTTATCTGAATGGAGAGGAATGCACTGAGACGCCAGATCATTCACTAATGTGTAGGCACATACAGTTACACGGTTCATGCAACAAACACCGACCAAATATGGCTTGCGTGTTGCAAGGCACGCCAGTTCCTGCTATCATCCCCACGTTCAAGTTGTTGGAAAATGGTAGTTATTTGATGCTCAATAATGAAGATTGTTCTGCGTTAATTAAAAGTATTCCTTTTATCGTAACAGTAAGTGAACGGGTTATTTGCTGCAGAAATGTTCTATTTCCTCCCACACATGAACATAGGGAGTTTTCAATCTGGCCACAAATACCAACCTTGGGAGCAGATTTCAACGGCATGGCAAGAATAAGAGCTCTTTTGTCTCAGAGAGAGGTGGCCTTGAGTTCGGCCCGTGAAACTTTCGTGCTTCACATAGCGAACACCCGTACAGAGGTGCAGACCCTTTTTAATACAGATTCACCTTTCCATTTCAGCAAGATGGTTCGGACTATCTTTATTGCGTCCTCCACAAAGGGCCTGGCGCACTTTTTTAAAGTTGTTACCAGTGGTCTCGTGACTTCATTTGAGAAAATCTTTGGAGTCATCCCTGCTTTCTTTCATTCTATTTTTTTCCACTGTGCTTCGTGGATTCCCATTTTTACTTGCATTACCAGCGGACGCTCTTGTGCTTTTTTACATTTTTAAATATGGATGTCCCTCCTGTGCAAGCTCCCGCCCTGCAGCTGCTGACACTGTTCCGCAATCGCATGCTAGAATATTATGGCACAATGCCGTTGGCGATATTAAGCACGGCATATGGATTATCTTTTCGATTCTCCTACTTCACCTGTGTCCAGCCTGTATTTCACTGCCTGACCTGTGATTTCGATTGGGCCATTGATTTGTGTCTCTGCGGACCGGTTTCTCCTGACGTCGACTTTAATCAGCTGATGACTCCTATCATTACTCACGAGTTGGTTTGTCCTGGCGAAAGGATTATGGCTGTGGCATTGATGCATGGACTAATTGGTCCCTGGAATTTACTGGCGGCAACACAGTCTTTCTTGGAACAGAGCTTTCTTGAAAACCCACCGAGCTGTCTTCTGATGGTGATAGAGGATCCGGTGCTGGGAGAGCACGTATGTTCTTTTCCGCTTTTAAATTGGATGGCTGAACTCTTTTCGGATGAAGACGGTGACTTCCTATTGGAGGCTGTTGCAGCTTATTTTGCATACACAGTTATGTCATAGACCTTTTTCATGTTTGATATGCTGAGTACTAGCATTTCATTGACAATTCATTGACTTATTTGTCAAGTTTTTATCATTTAGCTTGCCTATTGGCTTAAGACTCGATAAAGTACTTGGCTGTTTTATTTTTCTTTAGCATTAAATTTTCCTAGTTTTTAATGTTTTACCTTGCGGACCGTCCACATGTAAAGTTGCAATCTGCTCTCATGAGATGGCACTTCTATTATCTTATTCAGTTCGTTTCCGGATCATGGGGAGGTGTCACCTAGGTCCTGGATATCTTTACACCGTGTTAAGTTAGCATGGGCTCATTACCGGTTTAAACGCCATTTTTCCTTTTTTGCAACTTCTGCACACGACACTTAGTTGTTGCTTTAGCTTTCAACCTAGTAGTTCATCGTGGTTTACATGAGAATAATATGTTATTGCTCTACTATCTGCTTTGCTTGTTAAACTATATCTGTACAGCGACTGCTGAAGTTTCGAGAACAACACGATACAGAATTGTTATGAGGTCTGATCTCCACGACTTCATACTCATAACATAAGTGCAGCTTCTGCCAATTCTGGGCATGAGGCGGGTTTTATATTGCTTTGCCGAACACACATACACAACACTTGATGCGGTTCACATGAAGAGAGATCTGGTGTATGCTGATGTGATTCCTTCAAATCTAAGACACTAAAGTATGGGCACGCCCTAAACCAACACAAGCAGACCTTCTTAGCAAATAATATAATATGTGTATTAGGGAGGGTGAGATATAAGCAGCCGCGGGCCGTGGAGGGAGTTACGGTGGGGCAGGGAGGCGGGGAGGGGGAGGGGCAGGGTGGAGCCCTCTCCACCCTGCCCCTCCCCCTCCCCGCCTCCCTGCCCCACCGTAACTCCCTCCGCGGCCCGTGGCTGCTTATAAGTGTTGCTAACTCTTATTCATTTACAGCATGTTAACATACTGTCACCATTCGCTTTTTATGTACTAGTAACTATGCTGGTAATTTTGCTACTGATAATATGTGTACTTGTATTATCTAAGATACTACGCCTGAGAAGACGGCATTAGTAAATAAACATTTCAAATACACATGTGTTCTTCTTAACTCCATGTTCTGGTTTCTAAGAAATATATAACGACCGACTGTTCATGAGTTCCACGTATCCTGAGGTACTATAAGTTCATATTCTGGATTGTCTAAACATTGAGAGTTTGTTATATCCAATGTGACACTGTACCTAGCTTGCTAAGGGGTTTTTGATTACTAAGGTGAGTTTTGGGGCACCCTAATTCGCCGAGGTTCCAATCCTCTGTCCACAGTTCTGTGTGAGAACAGAAACCCTGCGACAGGGGCACCCCCGACCCTTGCTGGAGCTTCATCACACTTGCGATACAACTCCAGCAATGCGCCACCTTTACGGCACAGATACATCACGCATCTGTGCTGTTTTTGCCCCATGATGCGCCGCATTGTAAATGCAGCACACCATAGGTGACGGAACAGCGGCACAGAATGACTAACACATCCCTGGTGATGCGCCAGTAATCATAAATCTATCCCTATGCTTCTTATCTTGTTAGAGATGAACCGCCATATGTATCATCAAAGTTTTTTGCATTTCCTAAATAGCGAACTTTAAGGAATAAATAGCGATTCTTTACCATTCCTAGTTTGCGATGAGCTATTTGCTAATTACAAATTACCCATTCATTTCCTTCATTTCCATAGGGCGGTTGGCCTCACTTTTAGCTCGAACGGCTGAATGGATTTCCACGAAACTTGGCAAAATTGTAGGGACTGGTAGCCCGATGTGCCTTTGCTATGTCTCAAGATATATGCTCCAGTGGTTTTTACGAAAATTAACTTTGAAAAATATATATTGGGCTACATTGGCCTATATATATGTTGGAGCCCAAATGTAGCCCAATGTAGCCCAATGAAGCCCAATGAAGCCCAATGTAGCCCAATGTAGCCCAAAGATAGCCGCCAGAGACAAAAAAAACAAATGTAGCCCAAATATCAGCCAGATGTAGCTCAACTATAGCCCAGTGACAGAATGACCAATCAGCTTCGCAAACCTCCGTTACGCGAAGCGGAGCGCTGTTACAGATATATATCTTTTTTTGAACGTTAATTTCTCAAAATCCACTGGAGCACACATATTGAGACCTAGCAAAGGCACATCGGGCTACCAGTCCCTAATATTTTACCAAGTTTCGTGCAAATCCATTCAGCCGTTCGATTATTATTATTATTTTTTTTTTTTGCCCCGCGGGGCCCTTTTAAAACCTCCACATCAAACCTAGGGGGTCAGCGAGGATCTACTATGCCCCCTTATGGTCATTTGCCCCTTCGCTTTGGCCTCCTCTTGTCTCTCGATCCTACCGAGAGACAAGATGGCGGCCGCTACGGACTGTTTGGAATGTTTACAGACGCCGGAGAACCAATCAGCTTCGCTTCACAAAGCTCCGTTGCGCGAAAAGTACGCGTACTGGAGCGCTGCCCGGTCCGCTGTTACAGATATATATCTTTTTTTAAACGTTAATTTCTCAAAATCCACTGTAGCACATATATTGAGACCTACAAAAGGCACATCGGGCTACCAGTCCCTACAATTTTGCCAAGTTTCGTGCAAATCCATTCAGCCGTTCGGGCTAAAAGTGAGGCCAACCGCCCTATGGAAAACTCAATGTTAAAAACACGTTTTGGGACCCCCCTTTTTTCTCGACCTCCCCTGGACGAACCCCCCCCCCCAATTTTCAGGGGCTGCTCAGAAACAAAATGTGCCATTTTCCTGAAAATTTCAGCCAATTCCGTCCACAAACGCCAAAGTTATTTGACATAGAATTTTCAAAAATCCCATAGAGAAAAAATCCTAACTATATATACCTACTGGCGACCGCCAGTAGGTAATATATATATATATATATATATATATATATATATAAATCCATAGAGTTGGAGATGCCAGGAGGTGGACCATTTTGAGCAGCATTCCGGTTCTGAGGTATTCACATTCGCTGGAAACTGACATCAAGATCAGAGAGGGTGCATTGGACATGAAGGGGTCTTTGGGCCAAATGACTTAGAGGATTGAGGGCCCAGTTGATATCTTGTGCAGCTGAGGTGGGTGTGCCAGTGAGTGGGGGTACTTTAGAACTCTCTGGGGTGTGATATCTAGGTAGTTTGATCTGTTGAGATATGTCATATCTTAGGTGAGCTATGTCATGGCTAGGGAGTCAAGTTTCTGTTCCTAGTGGGACAAGAACGTGAATTTGACACTATCAGCAATGCATGAGGGAGGATGAGAGTCAAATCCTTGGAGACTCAGAGCAGACCGTGTTTTAATGTGTGTGAGTCCCTTATCATTTAATCTATGTTTGTGCTTAGCACATATGGGTTGAGTCGGGAAGTCAATGGTAGGGAGGGGCATATCGGCTATGGTTATGTGTGCAGCAAGTCTCGCAATGAGGTCAGAGCTGCTAGGATTAAGATCCTAAAGTTGTGATTAGAGACCGGGAGATTGTTTGTTAGGGTGGGAAGAGGTGTTGACCCGCCGGGAGATGTACGTGTGCTGTGAGTGTTAGATGGGGAAGTAAGGATGCTGGTCAGGACCCTGGGTAGCTCCAGGCCGTAAGGTGAATTGGAGAGAAGAAGAAGTTGGGGTGGTTCAGGGGAGTTAGTCCGAGGTCGTGGGGATGAAGGCAAAAGATTCGGATCCCCCTGCGGAGATAGCGGTTTGAAACATTTTACAAAGGGAAGATCGAAAAAGGAGAGGTGAGGGTCGGTTGCTTGTATAAGGATGTTACCTGTCTTGAAAATACATATATCCATTAATTTCACCTTTAAAAAAGAGGAGGGGGACGTCGTCAATTTAGTTCCGTAGGTTATCTTGATGATCTTGGTCACTTGCAGGAGGAGAAGGAAGACCTTTTTCAATTTTGTCAGGTATTTGGAATAGAATACAACATTTGTTTTCATGGAGCCATTGGCAAAATTGTGGTCGGTATCCTAATCGATAGTCCAAGAGTTGGGCCCATATCTGACTAGTGTGTTGTCAAGAGGTTTATGGGGGAGCAATATAATCAACATGATCATGGTTTGTTTCCAGTTGAGGGTGCAACCTGGGTTGGAGACCGATGAGGTGAAGGCATAATGAAGCGTGAGGGGCCCTAGTGAGGTGGGTAGAGTAAATTAAAACCCAGGCACTAAGTTACTGTCACAAGGAGGAAGTATGATGTTGTAGAAAGTACATAACTATAGACACCCATCATATGTCAGTCTTACAAGGTAGCCTATGGATTCACAAGGAGTAAATAAGATGTTGGAGAAAGTACATACAAAAATCTTAGACACACATGTAATGTTGTTCAACATTCCTGCATCAAAGATCAGAATTACAGGGTAACTTTCAGATTCAAATTAATTCCACAAGATGAAGCTCTGGGCCTGACAATAAACAACAGATAGTGTAGAACGTAGATGGAGTTCCAAGCCTAGCCATTTCATTGGAGTCTCCCGACCTCGAGGGAGGTAAACACAGAGGAAGTGTGGCAGCAGAGGGGAGGTAAAAATTATTGCTAAGGGGTCGGCGGAGGGGTCGTAAACAAAATGGCTGTGACACAGAAGTCACTACAAACAAGCACATTACCAGCCGGAAAAGGGGGCAGGGGCCCCACCCCATGCCCGATAGACTCCAATGGAGTTCTTCACGGCCACAGAGGTGATGTTACTCATGTGTCAAATACATAGGGATGACTTATTTGATTCTAATTCATTCTTGTTCACATCATCATCAGCAGCCAGTGGAAGAGACAGTGCCACGTATGTAGGGGGAACAGTTTGTCAGTCTGGGTCCAGTGATGAGTCAGAGGAAGAAGGACAGAGTGGGGCAGAGGGTGAGGGGAGCCTCACCGAGGGTAGCTCAGAGGCAAACTCAGCAGGTTCTGATGCAGAGTACAGCTCCAATGGAGACTCCCTTGTGATGGTGGAGGAGACAGGGACTGGATCCTCAACATCAAAGTCCATCACCACCACCACTACCATCTCTACCCTCTCAGTTGCTCCCCATCCCAATGTTGATGACTGCTCACCTAGAAGGGGACCCATCTCCTTTGTGCCAGGCAACCCACCCCCTGCCCCGGTCTCCCCTACTGCCCTGAGTGTGGAGGCCATTGACATCCAGAGGCAGATCTCTGTGGGGAAGACAGTAGTGCTGAATGTCCTTCAGGTGCATACCACTCATTTGACTCAAATAGTATAATTCCTGGAAGGTATTCACTTGGCCATTTCTGCCCTACACAGATCCAATCAGGCTCTGGACTCCACACTTACGGCAGCATTGTCCCCACTCCAGTAGACCTTCCCCCTACCTCTTCCCTATCCACTATCCCAACTACCCTACCTTACCCAAGCACATGCAAACAGACACTTGTACATAGCTCAACAGCTACACGCAGCATACAAACAAACAGACACAAGGGAAAACCCACACACAAGCACACTCAGAAGACACACAGCACACTCACCACCATGACCATACCAGCAGATGACACACATGCATCCACAGACACTCAGCAGTACTCGGAACCCTCTTCCTTCATACACCCTACCCTTGCCTCTACTGTTCCCCCTCTGCCCAGATACTCTACCTCTGTGACCTTGGTCGCTTCCCTGCCGACACCTCTAAACGCCCCCACACAGAAGAAAAGGCAATCCATCCCCTGACATCTAAACCTGCGGACCACCCCCGGCTGAGTAAAAAAAGCCCAAAACAACCCCCATTATCAACTCAGTCTCCCAAGCTCAAAGCCCCTCTACCAGCCCATCCCAGCCTAGCCCAGCCCTGCACCTCCAGCACCAACCCCCCTTCCAAATAATCTGAGTCCTTCCCTATTTCTGTCTACACCGTGGAGCATTACTCCATCCCTAAAAAGTTCAAATCAAGCCCAACCCTCCTCATTCAAGCCCTCACACTACAGCTGCCCCCCTCAGTCTGAGCCTACCACTGCAGTGGACCCATTGCCCCCTCAATCTGATCCAACAACTGCAGTGGACCCACCTACCCCTCCTGATGCCATCCCTCCCAAAACCCAACCCAGTCCTCCCTAGCTTGTCCCTTTGGTGCCTGGCACACCCCCAGAATAAAGCATATTCACAGTTTTTTATATCTGATTTCTCTGTCCGCCAAATCGTTTAGTTAGTTAACTGTAAATCATGTACAATTAGTAGTGTAGGTATATGAGGATGTCAGTATGGCATGGATTGTATATGGTCCATGGAGTATGTTCCCTTTGACAGTATGTAGTCAAGATTGTGGTGTCTACATTTGCTGTGTGTCATCATCCACCTCAGTTTTGGCTATGAGTGTGACACTAAGTCACAAATCTTTACTCTTTTACATTACATTTGCACATAGGTCATGGTTTCATGTGTAAACACTGTGCTGGTGTCTCAAAGTGCAACAGTTTAGGAGAAGCATGCTGCATATGTTTGTAATGTGCAGGAAGTATGGAGTTTGATTACATGGTAGGGACTTTGGACACACACATGTACACAAAGAGATGTTGCAATAGTTGTATGTGAATTGATAGTGGTAGACCCATGTCTGTGTCTTCTTTTGATCTGGTAGACTAGTGGCAATGACAACCTTGCCACATGTGGCATGCCACTGTGGGCAAATTCCGTTCATGGCTGTCTACTCATCTGATACATTTCTTGAGCCCATGATGAGTTTAAGGTGAGCAGTATTCTCCCTGCTGCCTTCAAGTACTCCACTTTCTGCTGTGATTCATCTTTGGCAAAGTGTGTGTGGTCTTAATAGACCACTTTTTCTAATGCATATGTTAGTTATGCCATTCTGCTTTTGTTTGGGGACATCACATCTATGGTGTATTTTGTCTGTCGAAGTTTGGAATTTCATATTTACAATTACACACCAGTCACAGTTGATCATATAAATTGTGTGTATCTTGTTGTTTGTGGATGACTGACAATGTGGTCCTTTGGAACTATGCTTGATGCTGTTGTGAGGGTTTAGGGGTGCCAGCGGACATTGGGTTGTGCTTTGCATCACCCCCATCTTGCCGCTTATGCACACAACACTACGGGCCCGATGTAGGTCACCAAATACCGGTCGGTAACGGCCGAATTCGGCCGTTACCGACCGGTATTTGGTGATTGAGATGTAGGAGGCAATATTTTGCACAATCTGTAAATTTACCGAATCGGTAAATATCGATTCGGTAATGCCCATTGATTCCTATAGGCTTCAATGCCCATAGGAATCAATGGGCATTACCGAATCGGTATTTACAGAATCGGTAAATACCGAATCTCAACGATTCGGTATTTACCGATTCTGAAATACCTCCATCCCCCCCTCCATTTTACCACTTCTTAAATACCAAATCGGTATGATTCGGTATTTAAGAAGTGGTAAAATTAAATTACCTACATCGGGCCCCTGATGCCTTGGTTCCCGTAAACTCTCTTGCTCGTGCTGCTTTGCATGGGAACTGTCTGCCTTTCACTATTTCTGTTGTGCTCTGAGTTCTTGCCTGTACATCGTGTTCAAGGCCAGAAAACATCTTCACTGGTTTATCGGCTTTGGTTTGTCCCACACAGACACCTAGACATAACATGGAACACAGCTGCGCTGCTGACTTTTTGGGTGCTTTTAATATTGCACGGGAGGCAAGTTAGACGCACTTCGAGAAAACATTTCCAGATGAAGAGCTGTGCTTGTCCGGAGATGTAATCCTATCATCTAAGACTTGAGGTAGGGGGTTCTGCCGTCCAAGCACAGAGGTCTTCCACTTAAATAATAAACATAGCTTGTAGCATGGGGAGGGTGGTAAATTGCTGTAAGGCTTTATCCGCTGCAATTATAATATGCTGGCCCTGTTCGTATTATATGGAATTGTAACTATGCTGATTGTATTGTCTTTATGCATTTCTTTGCTAATGTTTGCGTGTGAACTGCATTACAGAGTATGAGAGATGAAATAAACATTTTGAACTATACAGTGTCTCTCGTTACTCACATTGTGTACAGGTATAAGTATCTAAGTAAAAGAGTGTCTTGTTCCCACTAATTCTAAGAGTCCCTGAGTCACATGTTCTAGGATATCCAATCATTGGTAGCTCCACTGTAATACGGAGAATGAATGGAATACTATAGCTAGCCGGATACGGGTTTTTGGCACTGAGGTGTGTTTTTTGGTGCACCACAATACACCGAAGGGCTGGGTTCCTGTGCATAGTTCTGTGTATGTGCAGAATTCCTGCAACATGGCGCACCTAACGTTTGGTCTGGTACTTATTTTCGAGGCACCTTAGTAGTTCTCAGTACTTGTTCACAATCCGCTCGCCTCTGTTTCCGGAAAACATTGTTGACGGTTTACCTGCCTATATTGTCGCTTGTATAGGTGATTCAAGCTTGAAATTTATAAAAGGGTGTCGTTCGTATTTTGAATTCCAACCCAACTTTGTTTTGCCGCCTTTTTTACTTGGTGTTTTCTTTTCGCGTTTCTATATGGCTGACGTTGACATTGCGGCGCACAGACGCATGGCGATCCGGCAACACTTGCAAGCATTTGGGGTGCTGGATGCTGGAGTCAATCTGATATTTGTGGTCCAATCCGACCCAGTATACACTTATGAGGTGTTTTATTCTTAGGTGACGTTTCCGGGCAGATTGTAGTTGAAGGAGCAGATAATTTGTGGCATAAATACAGCCATACAGCCCTACCTGCTGTGCATCGGCCATGTAGAACTCTGGAAGTTCCGTTGATGGCATGGCAGCATCGCATTTGGTTTGATGGCGCACTTCCCATACCCCTGTCACCTGTCATGTTAGGCCCCTTATCAATTGATGGGGCCACTTGGCCTGTGTTGGCTGGATATGCGTAGCATCCACGATATTTGACGAGCGATGTGGCAGCTCTCCGTCTCATGCACACTACACTAATCCGTGTGTATAGAGCAATGCTTCAATATGTAAACCGAAACGTCCATGTGGGAGCCCCTGGAGTTTCACAGCAACCAGATGGAGATTGCTGTGTTACTATTAGCCCCATAATGTTTATTTTGGTTATGGCAAGGTTAAGGCCAAATAAGGAAGATTTGCCTTAGTGGCGTACTGAGAAATGTTACCAGCTGGAAGAGGTGTTTCCACATATCATGCCGATGGAGAAGCACCGAATTTTGAGAATTAGTCTGCAGAAAGACTTAGAACTCGAAGTCACTGATTGTGAGAGTCGGGGTAAAATATTTGCAGAAGTGTATGCAAAGTGTTTTGGCACACCATCCGTGACAGTACTCCCCTGTGTGATTAAGTGTGTTCAAGATGAGCATGGACCAGAGGCTGCAGTTGAATTGGGATGAGGGTAGTTGGAGCGTATGACATGGTTGCTGATCTAATCCTTGCTAATGTTAAGGGTGATGCAGTCAACTTTCACCTAAGAATATAGCCCCGGCTTATAAGACTGTTGGGCATAATAGTTTGGGTATTAAGCCTTTTGCTAAGGTGCTTGCACAACCACAGGCACAACGGATGTCTCAAACTGATCAAGGAGGCCATCCACAATTCCATAAAAATAATTGGAAGAATAATAAACAGGGGAAAACTCAACAAAAGCAAGGGGGACGGGCATTGTCTTCTACACCTTTGATCCCAGAATCCACTTTTGAACTGTGTGACCGTGCAAGAATTACATCTCCTGATCGATTTCAGGTTCCTGATATGTTTTCTCCTCGTTCTTCACAGGAAGCATCAGGCTCATATGCCAGTGGAAGAGATCACTAGGATTGCGGAAGAGGCCAAGGTGCCCTGCAGGGACGTGAGCAGCCAAGGACAAGTGACGGGAAGGGTAAGCTAGCGGACTTTCCTCGTCAGCGCCCTCCGTTCCAGAAGAAGAAAGTGACCGCTTTAACTGCGAGGTATGCCACGGACGGTGAGGACCCAGCTCCGGAATCTAACATGAGCAGTAACGTTGCTAGACAGTGCAGCGGAGGTTACAGTAGTGCGGCAAGCACTGTATCCATTTCTGGAGGCGACAGCAACTGATACTTTCATCACACTTGAAACTGCTGACACCCGAGTGGCTCCCACTGATAGAGAATATGAAATTAGTATTCTCATAGAAGGTGACATAAAACGCATTATCAAAGTTTTTTGGTGGAAAATCTGACTTCTTCCACCTTTTGTTCTAGCAGTACCAAGAGGGGAGGAGGTAATCTTGCCTAGTTTTTCACACTGTCCTAAAACAGCATGCGCAACATTTTGCGGAACAGTGGCCCTCAGCACTGGCACCAGCTTTATACCGTGCTCAGGTGGGTTGGGATACAGCATCTCCCCATCACGAGATACCATTGCGGTCCATACAGGCACAACCCCAATATCCCATCCTTAGAGAGGCAAAGGCTCCTGTAGCGGAAATACTCGACCAATTGGAGTATCAGGGGGTAATTGAGACATGCATATCACCAAGGAATTAACCTCTTTTTACTGTAACCAAGGCAGACGGGTCGTACCGCATAATTTTGGATTACCGCCATCCGAACTCTCATTGTCGGACAAATGTGGTACAGAATACCCATAGCTCAGCCCTAGTGGACAGTCTAGTTCGGAAAAAATATAAGACGACTCTAGATATATCCAATGGCTTTTTTAGCCACAATCTGTCCCCCTTGTCAAGTCAGTGGACAGCTTTTACACACAACGAGCCAGCAACACAATTTAAAAGGTTTGCGATGGGCTATAAAAACAGCCTGGGTGTTTTCACTGCACGTGTATACTCATTGTTAGACAAAATCAACCCAGATGCATATTCGTATTTCGATGACATTTATCTTACAGACGACGAGTTATATCTGCATGTTTGTCGTGTGGAGTTTGCAGACTATTGACACAAATTTAATTTTGCAAAATCACATATTGCTGAATTCGCAGTGTTGTTCTTGGGCTACAAGCTCAATACTGGGGACGCAGTTTGGCACTGCACTTTTTGGAGAAGTGCGCACGTTTGCATTCTCCTACAACCCTGAAAAAATTACAATCTTTGCTGGGTTTCTCGAACTTTGGTCATACTTACGTACCAGAGTATGCCCAGCGTATCAAGCCTCTCTATGCTTTGATACACCCTGTATTTGCAAAAATATGTTGTCTCCCAGAATATACAAATATACTGCAGTCTTTGCAGTCTGATTTACTTGACTCTAAACTATTGTTATCTTGTGACAACCATACTAACCTGGTGGTAAGAATAGTGCCAGGATCGGTGGGTCTCACATACTTGATTAAATCACACTTGCACACTTCAGCAGAAATGAGGTTTTCCTCAGTCGAGAAAGACTTGACAACTGTCAAGATGGCAATTCTGAAAGAAGGCTCCCTGGCACAAGGAAAACGCATGTTGGTGGTAACACCATATCCTGCCCCGGAAGCAGTGACAAAGGCGAGTGTACCTAATTCCAAAGCTTTACATCCACAAAGGATACAATGGGCTACATCGTTGACCTCCCTGGATGTCACATTTATCTATGATTGCTCGTTACAGACTCAGGAGTCACTGCAATATGAATTAATTCAACCATCTCGCCTGTCTATGCGCCCGCTCTAGGAAAACAATGTTTTCCGGAAACAGAGGCGAGCGGATTGTGAACAAGTACTGAGAACTACTAAAGTGCTTCGAAAATAAGTACCAGACCAAACGTTAGGTGCGCCATGTTGCAGGAATTCTGCACATACACAGAACTATGCACAGGAACCCAGGCCTTCGGTGTATTGTGGTGTACCAAAAAACATGCCCCAGGGCCCAAAACCCGTATCCGGCTAGCTATAGTATTCCATTCATTCTCCGTATTACAGTGGAGCTACCAATGATTGGATATCCTAGAATATGTGACTCAGGGACTCTTAGAATTTGTGGGAACAAGACACTCTTTTACTTAGATACTCATACCTGTACACAATGTGAGTAACCAGAGACACTGTATAGTTTAAAATGTTTATTTCATCTCTCATACTCTGTAATGCAGTACACACGCAAACATTAGCAAAGAAATGCATAAAAACAATACAATCAGCATAGTTACAATTCCATATAATAAGAACGGGGCCAGCATATTATAATGACAGCGGATAAAGCCTTACAGCAATTTACCACCCTCCCCGTGCTACAAGCTATGTTTATTATTTAAGTGGAAGACCTCTGGGCTTGGACGGCAGAACCCCCTACCTCAAGTCTTAGATGATAGGATTTACATCTCCGGACAAGCACAGCTCTTCATCTGGAAATGTTTTCTCGAAGTGCGTCTAACTTGCCTCCCGTGCAATATTAAAGGCACCCAAAAAGTCAGTAGTGCAGCTGTGTTCCATGTTATGTCTATGTGTCTCTGTGGGACGAACCAAAGCCGATAAACCAGTGAAGATGTTTTCTGGCCTTGAACACGATGTACAGGCAAGAACTCAGAGCACAACAGAAATAGTGAAAGGCAGACAGTTCCCATGCAAAGCAGCACAAGCAAGAGAGTTTACGGGAACTAAGGCATCAGGGGCCCGATGTAGGTAATTTAATTTTACCACTTCTTAAATACCGAATCATACCGATTCGGTATTTAAGAAGTGGTAAAATGGAGGAGGGGATGTAGGTATTTCAGAATCGGTAAATACCGAATCGTTGAGATTCGGTATTTACCGATTCTGTAAATACCGATTCGGTAATGCCCATTGATTCCTATGGGCATTGAAGCCCATAGGAATCAATGGGCATTACCGAATCGGTATTTACCGATTCGGTAAATTTACAGATTGTGCAAAATATTGCCTCCTACATCTCAATCACCAAATACCGGTCGGTAACGGCCGAATTCGGCCGTTACCGACCGGTATTTGGTGACCTACATCGGGCCCGTAGTGTTGTGTGCATAAGCGGCAAGATGGGGGTGATGCAAAGCACAACCCAATGTCCGGTGGCACCCCTAAACCCTCACGACAGCATCAAGCATAGCTCCAAAGGACCACATTGTCAGTCATCCCATGCTGGTGTAACTGCTACAGTCAGTATCTTGCAACAACGTTATTGGTGGTGTGACTTATATAAACTAACACGTACTTATGTGCTTTCTTGTGACATTTGTCAGCAACTCAAGCTGTCTACTGTGACCCGACCACCACAAACACTGTTATGCATATCCAATAGACCATTTGCTTATGTTTATTTGGATCACTGCGGTCCGTTATCTTTTGATACTGCCTATAAATGTATCTTAGTTGCAGTTGATTTTTGCACACATTTTCTATGGGTTTGGCCACAACGCAGCGCTGACACTTGCACTGTAGTCAGGGATGTGTGTGCCTTTGTGGGAATTTTTGCAGTGGGCACCTTACATTCAGACCAGGGTCCGGTGTTTGCCTCTAAGGTGTAAAAAGAATCCATGCCGTCTTTGGGGGTGCAGGTCAAATTTTCGTCTCTATAGCAGCCTCAGGGCAATTCTGTGGTGGAGTAAATGAATCATGACTTAAAGCAATCTTTAACAGCTAGAGTCCGAGGCACTGGCAGGTACTGGCTCGCCCATTTGTATAGCGTAAAACGTGCACTTAATAATCTCCCTAGAAGACCATTGGGTGGGCGGACCCCTTACAAATTGCTCTTTGGCATGAAAATGTTTGTGCCAGACCTTAACGGTTTAGGCTTGGTGGCTGCAGCCATTCCTTTTGATGTAGATACACATTGTGCTGTATTACAGAACCTACAAGACACAAGCGACAGTCTTGCAAAAGAACATTTACCTGCCGCTGCTGATGGTGCACTGCAGCTTCCAGTGATCGGCTGGCTGCCTAAAGTTGGAAAACTAGTCGAGAGAAGGTGGAGAACAAAAAAGAATTTGGTCAATCATATTGAGCGCCGGTTACAGTGCTGGGCATGCAGGGAACTTGTACAAATATTTTACCACCACTTCCAGGTCGCAAAGACAACAGATACGTCTCAATTGACAATATCAAGCTTCAACATCCGGCCGATTCTGCATAGTTTACCTCCAGCTTCATCGTATGCCACTATTCCCGGAAATCTTGACACTGCTCTAGAGATGGACTCTGTTGCTAATCCTTTGCTGGTCATACAATCCTCAGCTGCTAATGAAGAGCCAGATAATACTTACCCTGCAAGTTAATATTTGCCTGGATTAAATGCTACAGCCAGGAACGAGTTGCATTTTTTATTTGATTCACATTCAACATCGACTTTAACCTTATGAAAATGTGCAATTTTTATCTCCTGGTTTAAATGCACTTATTTGGTTCCCCCATGAATATATATTTGGCGTGTGCTCAACGTTATTTTTTTATTCATGTCCATTGGGTTTGTGACAGTGTTTTTTCTTTTGATCAATGGACACTACCTTAGAGAACGTTCGGTTGTAGAAATGGTAGATGGAACTTTGGCCCTGCATTCTTCATCCCACATCATGAAAGGGACCTGACTTTCGTCAACATTACAGCCTGGCCAGTTACGGATGGCATAGTGTGGAATACAATCCTGTTTCAAAATCATGGCCCGACAGAGATTGTTAATGTTCCAAATGTACTTCGTGTCTCAATGGGGGATGTGGTTAAATATAACAGACATTCAGATAACTGGGATGTGCGGGCAATACATTCTCTGTTTTCCGATTTAAAATACAAGCAATTGATGCTGAAGACTTGTATTTGAATTCTGCAAATTATGCTGACTTGTTTTGCTATCAGCATTATGGCCAACAATATTTGCATAAAGCAACTACTTTTAGAGCTGTTTTTAATTACACTCAATGGGAACATTGCCCCCGCACCCTCAATAGGGATTTCTAAGACCCTGTTGGATACATTTACATTTTTTACGAGTCAAACCATGAATCTTACTATTTTAAATTAAATTCTAAATCAAATACGAAGGTTATGCTTACGCACAATAAAATGTTATACTCTGATTCCTTCATCCTTAAATTGGCAGTGGGTGGCTATGAACATTGGAAAAATACAATTGATTTGAAATCAGTTTGGGTTTCAAAAACCTGGCAGGTGCAGGGCACGGAAGCTTTGTATCGTGCATGTCTTATACCAACACAAATACTGTTTTTAAATGATTCTATCTATCGGACTACATGTCTGGGTTTAGCTACGGCTAAACAACTGAAGACTCCTGTTTTTCGTTCCCTAGCCGAATATTGAGACTGGAGTGTTACTACCAATTACACATTTGAGGAGTTGCAGTTTTTATATACAAATGCAACATTTAAGATATTGAATCTTGATTCTATGGGGTGGTTGGTTTGGCAGACCCGTGCAGATGCATGCCAAATGCGTTTCCATAACAGGGCTCCAGATTACACTCAGGATAGGCCTGATCCACATTTTTCAACAAGACATTTAGTTACAAAATACTCTGTTGTTAAATTATGTCAAACATGGTTGCAACACTCTACCTTAGCTTCTGTTAAAGAGCATTTGCCAATGTTATCGAATGATGTGGATTTATCAGATTTTATAAAAGGCCGATTGACCCGAGGCCTAAACGATGGATATATGCAGTTTACAATGAAATTTGGAAATTGTCTCAAATTGAAGCCGCTTCACGTTTAAGGGCTATAGACCAGGCTTATCTTGAAAAAGTTCTTGCTGTGGTAGATAACAGTATTAATACCCTTTCTTCCAGGATATACACATTGGACAATATTGTTTCTTCTGTTATTGATATTATACAGGATTATGTATGTGTTATATCATGGTCAGAACCAATTGCGCTCTATTATGCAGTTAGCATGGACCTTGCAGGCGCTTACAATGACTCTAGTTCCATGAGATTATGTCAAATCTTCCTCTTTGGTTTTACCTTTTAATTTGACTGAAAGACAGCAGTCTATGTCCATGAAGAATGCCACTTATACCCTTTTACAAATAGAAAAACTAGACCCTTTACCATTCTGGGTTGCACAAATATCCTCTACAGTTTGGCTCGTTTATTGGGTTAGAACACTGCCGTTCTCCTTATTTAAATTTACATCATGCGTGAATTTTTTTTCACTAGGACGCTATGAACCATTAGGAAACTTTTTTTTTCTTTTTTTTTTTAAGTTTCAAAAACCTTTATTGAATCATAGAGCATGGTACATCAATGCATAAACTTCAAATGAAGACATTAAGCATTAGAAAGCCTATATAGGTCATCTTCCCATGCTGTGTCGATGTAGGCATTAAACTAAATGTAAAGGGATAATCAAAGGTAACCGTAACCCCTCCCTCCCTCCCTTAACATAACATGGATGAATTAGTAGGAAGCAAATGTCCATAGTAGTCCGGAAGTAGTCCACATGCATAGCAGATGTACAAAGAGCGATGTAAGGGTGTCGTCCATCTTCTGCACCCCACCCTCCCAGTTGCCAGTAAGGAGACACAATAATCAGGTCACAACCCCACCAAAGGAATCAGTATTAGGCTCAGTCCCGCATGAATACAGAGCGAGCAACACATGCAAATACAACCCCAATAGCTGGTGAACAGTAGCAAAGTGTATGCGGATAAGGAGTTACTCCGATGTTGTAGTGAGCAGCGCTGCAGTGGGTAGAGCCTCCCCAACCTGAATGTCCTCTTCTTCCGCACTCAACCTAAGAAGATATGCCGTGAGTGGTGCCCATATGTCTTTCGGCTGTGAGGTAAGGAGCTCCGCATAGTCATGAAGCCTCTCTTGCCAAGTGGACAGGGAGTGAATCCAACACTTAAACCTAGGGGCGCGGCCTCTGCCCCAGCGGCATGCGAGTAAACGCTTAGCAAGCATCAGACTCATGGCTAGAAATTTTTTGTGTATGGTGACTACAGATTGCGTTAATCCCAACAGTGCCATGAGGGGACAGGGGGTGATTGTCACACCGAGCATGCTCGTGAGTCCCTCAAACACCTGATCCCAGTATCCAGCAATTTGGGGGCAAAGCCACGCTAAATGTATGAAATCAGCTCCAGCGGCGCCGCATCGAAGACAGCAATCAGTGTCTCGTAAGCGAAACTTATGTAATTTCGCCGGTGTGTGATAGAGCCTGTGAAGAAATTTATAATAGAGCAGCCGCAGTCTATTGTTAGTGGTAATTGCCTGTGTTTGAGTGCAGCTGGTTTCCCACTGTTCATCAGTGAGGGGCGAGTCCAAGTCTCTATCCCATTCCAATCTTGCTCTAGCAGGGGCAGCGCTGGGCGCATTCAGCGCGTGTTTATAAAGCATGGATATGACGTGTCGAGGGGCCTCAGGCTGCACCAATGCATGAAGTGGGGCGAGTGTATCAGGTTCAGCGGGGAAAGAGGGAGTCAAAGCTCGCACATTCTGCCTCAATCTGAAACCATTAGGAAACTTGTTCCTTCATGAAGTTTGGTCACTCCCCTTCACATTTAGATGTTTGAGTGATGACACAGAGGTTTATCGGACTGGTGAGTATTGTGATTCTTCCATTGGACACTCCCTAGTGTGCAAAAATATACAATTGCATGGCGCTTGTAATTGAGAGGCGCCTAATTTAACGTGCACTTTAAAAGCAAAACCAGTCTTCTCGATTAAACCAACATTCACACTGTTGTCTAAGGGCAGTTATTTACTTATGAATAATGAAAAATGCTGTAGCATTTTAATAGGCATACCGTACATTGTGACTGTGTCACAACGTGTGGTTTGCTGCAAAAATTTGCTGTTTCCTCCACCTCGTGGGAGTGCCGATATCTCAATTTGGCCTTCCATTCCGACCTTGAAGGCAGAGTTCGACAAGCTGAGCCGAATAAGAGCTTTATTGTCCCAGAAAGAAGTTTCTCTCACTTGTGCCTGTGAGACCTATGTCCTGCAGGTGGTTAATACAAGAACAGAAGTTAAAACACTTTTAAACACTGACCTCCCACAACATTTTGGCGAGCTAATACATTCTATCTTCAATGCTTCGCATACAACGGGCTGGCTCATTTTTTTAAAACTGTGGGCTCTTACCTTGTAACATCTTTTCAAACTATTTTTGGTGTGATCCCTGCTTGTATTCATTCTATTTTTTCTAGTGTCTTTGACGGGTGGCCACTAACACTGGCCTTAGCTGCCATAGTCTTCCTCTTGATTTGCCTGCTCAAGAATTGGCTGCCCTTCTAGTGGTCGTTCACAATCCGGCCCAGCTACAGCTGCTTCGTAACCGCATGCTTCAGTGCTGCACTACCTTGTCACTGGCCACTCTAAGCGTGGCTTATGATCTGTCTCCGATTTTCATGGTACACTTGCGTGCAACCAATTTTCTCATGTTTGGAGTGTCCTTTTCAATGGGCTTTGGATCTCTGCCTCACAAACACAGCATCTCCCGACCCAGACTTTGCCTTACTGATAAGCCCTCTTGTGTCTCATGAGTAGTACTGTTCTGGTATGGGTTTGATGGCATGTGCAGCCGCGCATGGAGTGCAAGCTCCGTGGGATATTGGTGCAGCAGCACGTGATTTCCTGCAACAGAGTTACATTGAGTATCAAGCAAGTTGCCCACCGTTGGTGCTGGAAGCACTCACCATTAATGAGCATGTTTCCTCGCCTACATACTGATGGATTGATAAGACCTGGCAACCTGAACATTTTTTTATTTTGTATTTTTCTTCTTCATTTTTTTACTTACTGCCAAAAGGATATTTTCAAAACAAACAAGACCTTTGCTCCTTTTGTCACCCACTTGTCATTTTCGCATACAGGGCTCATAAGCTCTTGTTGCTCAGATTTTATTAACTCTGTGTTCTACTTCAATCACTGTGCATATTACTGCCCAAGGGGAGGATGTCGTGAGTGTTTAGGGTTGCCAGCGGACGTTGCTAAGTTAGCATTAGTTCCTGCTTTATATCACCACCATCTTGCCGCTTATGCACACGAGACAACATGCCTTGGACCCCGTAAACACTCTTGCTTGTGCTGCTTCGCATGCAAACTGTCTGCCTTTCACTATTTCTGTTGTGCTCTGTGTTCTCGTCTGTACATCGTGTTCAAGGCCAGAAAACAACTTCACTGCTTTATCGTCTTTTGTCTGTCCCACAAACATATAGACATAACATCGAACACTGCTGTGCTACTGACTTTTCGGGTGCTTTTAATATTGCACAGGATGCAAGTTAGACACACTTGGAGAAAACCTTTCCAGAGGAAGAACTGTGCTTGTACGGAGAAGTAAATCCTCTCATCTAAGACTTAAGGTAGGGGGTTCCGCCGTCCAAGCCCAGATGTCTTCCACTTATATAATAAACATAGCTTGTGGCACAGGGATGGTGGTAAAGCGCTATAAAGCTTCATCCAATTTCATTATAATATTCAGTCCCCATTCTTATTATAGGGAATTGTAACTATGTTGATTTTGTTGTTTTTATGCATTTCTTTGCTAATGTTAGCACGTGTACTGCATTACAGAGCTTGTTAGTTGAAATAAACATTTTAAACTATACAGTGTCTCTGGTTACTCACATTGTGAACAGTTACGAATATGTACGCGAAAGAGTATCTTGTTCCCACGAATTCTGAGAGGCACGGAGTCACATATTCTAGGATATCCAATCATTGGTAGCTCCGCTGTAGTGCGGATAACGAATGGTATACTATAGCTAGCCGGACAGGGTTTCTGGGCACAGAGGCGTGTTTTTGGTACACCACAATACACCAAAGGCCTGGGTTCCTGTGCATAGTTCTGTATATGTGCAGAATCCCTGCAACAATGCCGTTCCAGATCACGCAGAGCTGAGTTAGGAGTGCTATTATGCCTGTTGGATTGCCCATGTGGTAAGACAAGTGGACAGTGGGAGCACAGAAGTGTTGTGGGTTTGTGTGCTGTACAGATGCTACAGGAGCAAGTGTCACATCCATGCTCTTAGTTGCCACACAGGGGAGGATGTATATTTTTTAATATGAGGCCTAGTAGTTGGTATGTTATCCAAGGTTCATGTAGCATGTGCTGAGCTTGCTTAAATAAGGGTAAAGGTGAGAGAGACTAATGTTTTCAATTTTGAAATGGAGGAGAGATTCATAGGTTATGGTGGCAAGACAAACTTAGTGATTGTCAGAGAGTGTAAGGTATGAGTTAAGTTCCTAGGCAGTTCTTGTGTAGGAGATGTGAGGTATCCACATTATCCCAATGTGAGTGGTTACACATACAGTGTGTGAATCAGAGTATGTGAGCTTGTTAGACTAGTTAAATCCTGTGCAAGGTATGGTATGAATAGGTAGATGTGATAGGGGTATATCCAGGTAGACAAGGTTGGATTCTGGCAGGAGGTGAGATCTGTAGTCTGTGTCATGACGGTGAGAGATGACTGTAAAATGCACTTTCAATGAGTGAGAATAGTTGTTAATGTGCATAAGCCAATGAGGGTATGGAGCATGGAAGTCATATGTGGATGTGAGTGGGCCACAATGAGACATGGTTAAAATTGTAATTTGTAACAAAGTCGATAAGTGTAGGTAAAGGCTAAATACCAGTTGTGTAATTTAGGGGGGGTGTACAGTGACATATGAGGTGTTGTTTAGTTGATGTATGTTGTGTTTGAATCTGTAGATGCATTTGTTTTAGAAATTACAATCTTTAGAACTTAAGCAGAGTATGGTGGATTTCTGTTGCTATGCAAATGGCTGAGGACATATTCATAGAACAATGTATGTGTCTTGTTGTGAAATGTGGTGATGTTTTAAGTGAGAATGTCAGAGTACAGTACATTGTGTAGATATCATGTATGTGAGAGGTATTGTGTACATATTGATGGAGAGTGGTTCTGTGAAGGTAGGTGTGGATGTAAGAAGGGCTGCACAAGTGTGAGATTGTAAGGATCAGGTTGGAGGAGTTTGAGTACAATGCTTGAGCTTGTGGGGGAAACATGCTTTCCTGTGCAGATGCACCAGAGGGTGCATATGACATGCTTGTGTGCATATGATAGTTTTGAGAGATGAGCATGTAGTTTCAGGTAGATGTGAGAGGGGTCATACCCGCAAAAGTATAGTTCATTTAGGCCTTGAGGTAATGTTGAAACGATCTGTAGATTATGTGTATGTAAATATGCCAAAACAGTTGCCAGATGAAATATGAGGATGTACTATGTGTTTGCTGTAGCTTGCTGTCTGCCACTGAATGTTCATGACTGATTGTTGTAAAGGCTGCTCTGAGTACACTGGCATATGCAAAACCTATTTTCCTCACACAACAATTGTCCTCCACCTAGCCTTGCCTTGTCTGAGTTGTGTGTAGGCAGATGTGGGTATGTAGGAGTAGTCACTGATTGGTCATTCTTGCCCTTGTTTACTGCCCTTGGTTGCAGGTGGTGATTGCTTATATTGTTGTTTCCTGATGCCGGAACAGTGGATAAAAGTCCATTGCTTAGAAGGGTATAGACCCCTCAAGTGAGAAGTCAAGGATGTTTGTTGTTGTGGTACCTGGGGGAAGACTGCTCCAGAGGCGCATCCTCATGCTTCACAGTAGACTACACACACATTGCAATTGCAGCACTAAAGCGGAGCGAGGTCTACTGAACAGATCCCTGACTGCTTCACGAACACCGGACATGGGCGGTCTTCTTTCATCCCCCCCACGGTTCCTTAACCGGGAGGATAGCAGCGGATCCCTGGACCCTGCCCCAGCAATTCAATGGCCCACAATCACCTTTGTGGCCAGAACCGGGCTCCGTTCCTGTGCCCGTACACAAATCTTCCAATTTTGGACGCAACAACTGAGCCCAAGTTTTATTTTCTCTCCCCACTGGCAATGACGGGCTCCGTTTTCGCTCCTGGACCACCATGTGCCTTCCATCGGATTAAGCCTTCATATACCAATTCACTACCAGAGCCAAAATCTACTGATCCAGACCAGAACGGGGACCTGTCTCTGGATCAGCTCTTTTCTACACCATCGTCAATCGGCAACCCGGTCCTGATGAAGATCCTAAATCAATAAGATCGAAACGCCGTCGACCCACAATACAGCGCAACTTATTGCGAATTACCTACCTTGGTTCCCAAACTAATTACCAATACCCATTCACTAAAGAGGAACCAACAACTTTGTATGTATTGTGTTTTTCATTTTTGTCAATTTGCATCCTTTGCTGTTTTCACCCATATGTCACTTGCGCCGTCACCGTTTGTCTCACTATCACGTAGCACACTAAGCCCCCTTGGGTTGCCAAACGCATTATATGCCTCCAGTGCTGTTATTGTAAACTGTTCTGTTGATTGTTTTTGCTTAAACTTGTCCTTAAATATATGATGCTGTATGCACTTCTAAATCAATTGAAATTCCGAGTCTCTCTTCCTTCCCAGATCTTTTGTAATGTCCTGTACATGCAAACATTTCTGTTATTCAAGTGAATCCAATTGAGATATTGTTGTGTTCTACATATGTACACCCAGATCTCAATCTGGTCTATGGTTTATACTCCTGTTGTCTGTCCCTTAATATACATGGAGGCATCACAATGTCATACTTTTGTGAGTACATTGGAATCCAGTTGCCCTGCGATGTTTCAGTGTGTTTTGTTGTGGTCTCATGCATTACCTTTGTGACACATATATATTTGTGGTTATGGCAATTCCTGTTCCACTGTCAAAAAGGTGTTTCTACTAGTATTTGGTGGGGTAAGTGTACCTACCTGATGATAACATTCCCTCATTGTACATGCACAACATGATAGGGACCCATGGTTGGATTGGGATCCGAATGATGATCGTGCACTCTGAAAGGTAAAAGCAAGTATTCTTTGATCATCTCTTTCGTCATAGACTCTGTGCTTTTATCTGTCAAGGGAGGTTTTAAAAAGGCACACTGCTGCTGATCAAGGATGTGGTGTTTATGTTAGACTGTCCAAATGAGACTTGCCGCCCTGCAAGGCCCCTACATACAACGCTACCTCCCTGCACCTGCCATGACCTGAAAGTGATGCATATGTGAGGGAGATGACACTGCTTCTTTCAAGGCACGCAAGGTAGTGTGCCAAGGTGAAAATGCTCCAAAGGCTGTCCCCCAACCTCAATCAATTAACAGCACAGCTGGTGAGAGGAGAACATACTGGCACAACATTGCAGTGGCCTGGGGAGACTGTGGTTTACAATGGCCCACGAAACGTGGCCCAGAGGTGACCCTGGTGCACAGCCCATCGACCAATGTCCAATTTCCCGCATAGCCAATCCAAGCCTATCTAAAACACTTTCTGATCAAACTCAACACCTATAGGGCTCTATGGGCTTCAGCCCCCCGTCGTGTGTGTCAGCCCAGGCTGAGACAGCTTTCACACATACCCATACAGTCCTTGAGCTGCAGTGAGTGGCTGGGCTGTCATGTTTCACAGGTTTTTAAGGGACCGTTTACTAGATGTTGAGGCTTTTTTTGATTTTCAACGTTCCCTAGAGCACCAGCCTTTCCACTCTTTGCCCATTCATCAAACTCACCAGTTACTCTTTCTGCCACAGCGAGATAATGCATTGCCTGAAAAAAATCAATTTTTTAAATTCCTGCAGCATGTACTCCACCTGTAGGCATTGAGGCACTTTGCATGAGCACCAGTTACATTGTTTAAGTACACATTGGTGGGGGTGTTAGCCCCCATCCCCAGATTTGCCTCTACATTGATGGGGAATTACTAGGGGTGGGCGGAATTTGCGTAGTTGCGCTACGCAAAGCTCTGCGAAACGGTTAAAAAACTCCGCGAGCATGCAAAAGTTCAGCGAACACACAGAATTACTTAATCCACCCATTCGCGATGCTTTTTTCCCATTCACGAACGCTGTTTGTGTGCTCGGGGGAAATATCTCATGCATTTTGAAAGCGCAAACAAGCAAAAAATTCCGCTAAGCTGCTAATTACCAAAATTTAGCAAATTCCGCGAGTGGAACAACATTTACTGCCTAGGCCTAGGTATTAGCCCCCAATCCCAGATTTGCCTTCGACATTGCTGGGGGTATTATCTCCCAACCCTAGATTTGCCACTACATTGATGGGGGTATTAGCCCCCCAACCCCAGATTTGTTCTACATTGCTACGAGTATTAGACGTCCACCTCCCAATTTTAGCTGGATATTGCTGTGAGTATTAGCCCGCCAGCCCTCTTTTGTGTCTGAATTCCTGGAAGTTTTAGCCCCCCCCTGAAAATTGCCACTACATTGCTGCAAGTGTTTCCCCACCCCAGATTTTATTGTAGTTGCACTCCTGCTTTCTCTTGCATTGTCTTTTGCGGGGTAGTTATGTTATTCTGTAGGGTTAGGTGTCTAACTTACCATCTGCAACAACCTTGTAGGTAGGGATTGTGGTATTCAACGCAGATTTATAGTATAGGAATGGCATGCTCGATGGGATACATAGCTGCACAGTCTCAGCCACAGGAATCATGTTGTGGTGCAAATCAGAGCTGACACACTCCCCTTCCAGATGCTCTGACTTGTTCGTTGTGGTGACCGATTCGGCACATAGGAAGTGTGCATTGTACTTGGGCATTAGGAATTGGATATGGGAAGTGTCTCCGGACATCTCTATTTGGCAATTCTGGAGAGTTCTTGTTGGGAAAATGAAGACGGATTGGGAGTGGCCAAGACGTTCGGTAAGTGAAGGGTTTTGGGCATCGTACTTCGTTGTTTGGGAAAACGGGATCCCAGTACAAGTTGGTTGGAAGTTCCGACTCTGGACGGCTCTGGGATGGCCTTCCTGATGACATCAAAATTGAGCCATATAGTGTCAAAAATCTTTCTCAAATTTGTTTAGATTGGAGTGGGAATAGTCAATGGCAAGCGTTTAGTGTTTAACACCTTTCCCAATATGGTTAGATTGAAGTGGGAATACTAAATGTCACCCCTTTAGTATCCAACACTTTCTCTGAATTAGTTTAGATTGGAGTGGGAGTAGTAAATGTCACCCATTTAGTGTCCAGCACCTTCCTTGAACTGGTTTAGATTGGAGTAGGAATTGGTTTAGATTGGAGTGAGAATAGTACATGTAATCCCTTTAGTATCCAGCACCTTCCTCATTATGTTAGATTGAAATGGGAATAGTAAATGTCACTCTTTTAGTGTCCAACACCTTCCCCGATATGGTTAGATTGGAGTGTGAATATAAAATGTCACCCCTTTAGTGTCCAACACAATCCCCAAATTGATTTAGATTGGAGTGGGAATAGTAAATGTCACCCCTTTAATGTCCAACACCTTTCCCAATATGGATATATTGGAGTAGGAATAGTAAATGTCACCCCCTTAGTGTCCAACATCGTCCCCAAATTTATACTTAAGACGTCACACATTTTTCTGTTTTTGTTTCCAATTTGTTATTATTCTATAGTTTTGCCTTTTTAATTATATACATTTCAAGTAAAAATAAAGAAAAATATGATGTTAAGTAAATGCAAAACAATGGTCATTATTTTTTAACAATAAAATATCAGGTAAATCATATTTAAATACATTTGCATGTTATCCATTTTGAACACTATGGGGGCCATTAGGATGCGCGCCCGCCATCCTCACGGTACTTGGGACGGCCCACAATAAGAGCGGCGGTCCCGTCGGGGGTATTAGGATGCGTTTTTAACATTGTGGCGGGTGGTGCTCACAGCACCGCACGCCACAATGCTAAAATGCATGTATGCATTTGCATACACAAAGCGGTAGGCACCGCGTGGTGCCTGCTGCTTTGTGTATGCAAATGCTGGGGGGTACCACAGGTACCCCCCATGTGTACCCACCACCTCGCCTTCACTCTGGGGTCCCGCAGGGGGCCCCCGAAGTGAAGACCGCCTGCCTTTCCGTGGTGGCATCGCCACCACGGAAAGGCATCTGTTGCAGCCCATCCTAATATGGCTGGCGGTGTCTGATAGATACCGCCACCATATTAAACCTTTCCCGCTCCGGTCGCAAGGCGACTGGGGCGGAAAAGCGGCGGACGGTCTTTCCGTCCGCCGCGGACCCCCCAGCCATGCTAATATGGCAGGGAGTCATTCTGGTTAGGATGGCGGGCAGATTTCCCCCGCCAGGCCGGCGGTGGATACTGCCAGCCTGGCGGGGGCAATCCACCCGCCATCCTAATGGGCCCCTTGGGGTCTAAATTTGATCTTGGCGGATGGGATGCTCCATCACAAATGTGACGGATATTCCGTCTGCCGCAATACAAGTTGCATAGTAAATGAGTACATTTTATTAAATGCTTAGTAAATAAAAACCATTGCATAAGATACATTTGTTGAAAGAACTAAAATATGGATAACAATAACACTGTTGTGTGCTTATGGGACTCTAAGACCATGGTTGAATGAGCGCCTGTGCTAATACATCCAGAGATTGCTCCCATTAGCACTTTAAAAATTCTTCTGGGAGCTTTGATTATCGAATTGCCTTTGCTTATTAGCATGATTGTTTAAGACCAATTGCACTAGCACCATAATAGTGACTCTACAAATTCATAAAACCATAATTTGACATAAAATGAAACCCTGTTGTTTCAAAACAGTTAAATATAAATTATCTAAAATACTTAGACTTGAGCCAGAGATTGCAGATCATTGTCTTAAATAATTATATGACGCTGCAATAACCTAATTGTCTTTATAAAAAAATATAATGCGGCTCAATGCAGATAATTAACTTTGTTCCTGCTACACCCATCATTAACTTTGTTCCTGCTGCACCCATGAACCGAACCAGGCAGCAAGCTAACATGATGTCCGATCCTTCAAATCAAGCTTTCACTGCCTGCCTGCATGTTCCTATCTGTTTTCTTCTCAGGGCATGCTTTAGCAAAATTCTTCGTAGCCTGCCTATACTCTTGCATATGCACAGTAGGTTTAAAATGTCTTCTTTTGCCTCTCTGCATATTCTGCACAGTTTTGTTGAGTGTGTCCGTTTCCATGGGGGCAGATGCGGCATTGATGTTAAAATGCCCAACCTTAGATGCCGGTATTTTTCCTTTTTTGCTCTAGTAAAACTAGCGCCTAGGTAAGGCTGGCGGTAGCAGCTAGTGTAGCTCTGATTAAAAAAACATCTATGCACCCTTTCTGTTAGTGCAGCTTTGTCCTCTACGAGGGACAGCATTTTTTTACTGTTTCGTTAACCAGCTCTTTAAAACGTTTATGGGCCTCAATGGTAGACCAAGAGACCACTAAGGCCAAGTATTCAATTGAATCTTGTAGGTACCTCATGGCTGCGCCTTCTTTTTTCCAGTTAAACTTGTTCCATAAATAGGCGTTCTGTGTCCCTTGATCCGCTCCCTTTATTTTGTGCCAGCATTTTACATAAGCTCCATTGCGTGCTATTTGCTGCTTTTGTAGTCCAAACTCTAATCTTATTTGGGCTGGCGAAGTGTTCTGTGGGAGATTGAATATTATTCTCATTGCCCTTGACACTGTCCTATCCAGAAGGCCTGCATCCCTTCCTCTTAGGCACTCACTTCCATAGGTGATAAAGTAGGGAGGAGTTTTGCTCGAATTACCTGTAATATAGGGTGAAAGTAGGGCGAGATATTTTTTGTTTGATGTGTTTTTAAGGCAACAGCTATTGTCGTTCCTCTGCTTCTTATGGTTGTTTATTGTGGGAGGAATGTGCCTTTGCTGTCTAGTATTATGCACAAGTATTTGAATTCTTCTACAATATTGAGTTTCAAACCTTACAACTCCCATCGCAACTGATGTGCTTTCATTTTCCAGTTTATAACCATCACTTTGGTTTTGTCTAAGTTTATGCTTATTGTTTTCTTGGAGGAGAAGTTACTTGTGGTGTTTATCAGATGTTGCAGGCCAATTGGCGTACGGCTAATTAGGACGAGATCGTTCGCATAGAGCAAATTCAAGAGGGTGAAGCCTCCAAGATTAGGGGCGTGGTGGCTGCAATGGTCCAGTTCTGGTGAGAAATATGCCATGAATAGATTAAACACGCACCCCTGCTTCAGCCCCTTCGTTGTTGGTATTCTCCTTGATAAACAATCACCAGCACCCTGCTTTATTTGTACCCATGTGTCAGTGTGAAGTAAAATCAGCTGAGTCAGAAGACTTGTATTGATTTTCATTTTAGACAGTTTTGACCAGACTTTCTTCCTGTCGATGTTGTCAAAAGCAGATGTGTTGTTTATTAAACAAACGTAAAGCGGTTTATTGATGTTTTTGGTGGCATCTAGTAGAAGCGATAGGGCCAGTGTGTTTGTCGAAGCCCCATAAGTTTTTGAAACCCAGTTTGGTTAATTGGAATTGATGCCATTTCGGATGCCCATTCTGTCAGTTCTTCAAGCAAAAATCCCTCGTAGTATTTGGCATCATTGTCCATTAGTGCAATTAGTCTATAATGTTCCGCTTTGTTTTTGCTGCATTTCTTGTGTATCGGGGAAATGATTGATCCCTTCCAGGAGTCTGTTATTCTTTCTGCTTCCATTATATTTGTGAAGAGTGGCAGGAATACAGCTGCCCAGTAATCCGGGTCTCACTTGTATAAGATTGGTGGAATACCATTGGGGCCTGGCACGCTTTCTGATCGGCCCTTTGAGATTCTGCTCACGATCCGTTTAGTCGAGAAGGAGTAGGTAATCACTCCATCATGCTTTAGTTTACCTGGTCTAGATCTGCTGATCTCCTGAGCTCCATGTGTGATGTTTCTTTGCCTGCTGTTGTAGTGGTGCCATAGGTACCTAGCCCAGTCATCTTTGGTGATGTGAGTTTTTATTCTAAGGGCCCTTGGGTTATGTAAGCTATTCATTGTGCGCCAGAACTTGGCGCTGTTATTGGCTTTTGCATCATGTTGGAGTTTAGCCCATGCAGTTTCTGAATTCTCGTGGTGTGCTGACCAAATTAGTTTCTACTTACTAATTTTTAGCGATCTTAATTCTTCTTCAAGGTTAATGTCTGGCTCTGTCTGGTGAAGGTTTCGCACTGCTCTATTTATATTTTTCTTTATTTGCTTTAGTTGCATCATTTGGGATCTTGAGAAATGGTTCATTTGCGTACTGGACAATGTGGTTTGAGGACTCTTTTGGGGTATTGATGCTGCGGGTGCACCTGTCTCTTCTTCTTTTGAATGAAGCGCACCAAGACTTTAAGTGAATATAGCCCAACTTTTAAAGATTTCTTTGTTCGCCAGCTTATTTTCCTCCCACAGGGTTTTTGCCTCAGCCAAGAATTTTTCCAAGTTGTGTGTTTTACACGTGTTTCTTCTGTAGTTGACCGTATACACTGTACTTGGACCAACTACTTGCTGGGTAGGTAACGTCCCATATGCGTCGAATATGAGCTCTTGTGGTAAGTGGTTGCTGTTGTGTGAACTGCCTATCCCGAAATCTGCTATTTTGTTGAACAGAGTTATTGACGTAAAGTTGTAATCTATTGTTGCGTTTGTTGAGGCATTGTGGAAAATTGCCGCTGGTGGGCAATCTCCCGGGAAGCGACAGTTTAACGCGACCAGGCTCATATTTTCAATGTCCTTGAGAAGCTCTTTTGCCGAACCGGTTGGCTTTCCCCACTTGCTGGTTCCCTGGTGTGGGATCCCCCCGGCCAGAAATTGCTCTTCCACTGTTTCGTCTCTTTCATAAGGCCCTGATAGGTGCATGTTGAAGTCGCCCGAGACTATAAGGTTTGGGGATGCCTCTTCTGTAAGTAGCCACGACAGCTCGGTGACCAGCAGTTTAGCACCAACTTTTTTGTCACGAGGATGAAGATAAGTATTTACCAGTATTAATTGTCGATTGTCATATATCCAGCTTAATTGATTGTATGCCATTTGTTGTTGTTGCTTTGGTGGCTAGTTCCTTGGCTCTGTGTATGCTCTTGATGTAGGTATAAATTGAGAGGCCTCCCCTTGGTTGCCCAAATTTGCAGCTTCTACAAGCCGAAAAATTACAAGACTTGCATCCTTGCAATTGCAGGAGCTCTTTGTCCATGGCTTTGGATCCTAGTCCATTTATGTTCCATAAACAGAGTTTTAACTGGAAGTCTTTTTTGTGTTATTTCGTATCCTGTTATGTATTCCTGGCCTGGGTGTTAATGGTTTGTGATATCCAGGACATGTTGCTGTTGCCTGCTATCCTAGCGTTTCAGCTGTTGGATTCTGCGCTGCATGCCTCTTAAAGTACGGTTTGGGTTTTCCCTGCATTGCTCATTTATCTTGACCTGCACCCATCTTGCTGTTGCGGCTCTTGTAGCAGAGGCTCCGGATATTGTTTTTTCAGACGTTTTAGTCTGATCCCTCAGGTATTTAGCTGTCCTTCCTCCTTCATTATTTTCTCAGTTAGTTCCTGGGTGGCCCAAGTTGTTTTTTCTATCTCTTGCTGTGGCAGTTGCCTGTGGAATTTCAATTCTAAGGGCTCCAAATCAAGTGAGTCCACTTCTGCCAGGTTGCTGATGGAAGTTAATAATCACAAGATGTTGCCTCTGTTCAGGATGTCACCTCTGCCTTTTGATCTGAACTCTGGGATGAACAGAATTATCTTCAATTCCTCCTGTCGATAACTGCTGTGATTAGCTCCTTTGGCTTGCAGTTCTTCATTGGTCCAGGAGTTTGTTGGTGCCGTTGTTGGATATTCATCCGGCCCTACCATGTTTGGAGCATTTGCTGTGTATCTCTTCTTAGAGCTTTCTCTGGTAACAATGGGCTGTTTATCCTCACAGGTATTCAAATTTGGACTCTCTGGATGAGCATTACTCGTGTGACTCATTTGGATTACAGGGGTCTTCATGATCTGAAAGGAGTGGGTTCCATCCGTGTTTGGTCTCCCTGTGTACTCGTCATTCATGCTGCTTACTTGGTTGGGATGAATCATCAAGATCTGCGAGGACTTCGGGATATCGATGCCATGCTTGCCCTCTGTTCAGTTAGATTGCCTTTTGGGGACTTGGCCTCAGAGGGGAAGTATGACTTTACGGTAGAATTATTGTTGATAGTATGCTTGTTCCTCCCTTTTATCTTGTGTTTCTGGTGATTTTCAGCCCAGGCCTTTTGTTGCCTGATGCCTCGTTTCCTTGAGACTGTCCTATTGAGTCATGGCTGACACTGGCCACTTGGTCTGGTTCTTGATGTTGAGAATTATTAATAAATTCACTATAAAAACAGGTTCTAAACCTAGCCGCCCCTCGGTGGATAATTCGATCCCCTGGTACCTGAGGAAGTTCTGCCCCAGTGGGCCCTGCTGCTCCTTGAGTGCTGACTGTGATCTCATCAGAGTTAGGTTGAACCTGGGACTCTTTATTCTCGTAGGACGTCACGGGAGGTTCTTGCTTCAGGTGAAGCTGTGACCTTTCTACTGAGCTACTATAGCTTGATCTTCCAGTATTATTGTCTTGGCTAGTGGTATTTACCATTTCTGCAACATTTCTTGTCTTTTTTAAATCGGTGAGGAGCTCCCCAATTGATATCAGTAAGGTTGAGAGTTTGTTTATGATAGTAAAGCATGTGTAGCTCGGTTGGATTATTTGGGTGTCGGACTGTGCTCTCTGGAAGAGGTTGCTCATCTCTGTCAGTCAATTGAGGAGGGATACTTGAATGTCCTTTTTATCTGCATGGTACTGCATTGCCTTGGTCAAGAGCTGCATAGTATTAAGGAGGGATGCCCATAGATTTTTTTAGTCAGTTGGGGACTCCTCAGTTATTATGTCTTGCTCTATTTTATTATCTTTGGCTGAGGGTGCTTCTAGTAAGTATGAGGTTACCAGCTTTTCCCACTCCTCAATAGTGAGGTGTGATGCGTTGTTTACTCCGTCATTAGAGTTTTCTCGTTGCTTATTAACTCTTGTCTCCCGACCACAGTACATTTCATCATGGGTATTTGTTGACTGTTGATCGGTTAAATGTGGCTCGGTAGCCTTGATGATTTTTCCCACCTTCCCTTCTTTTGTGCCCTCGTGTTGCTTCTCTGTAGTTTTGATGTGATCTTGGGGAAGAGGGGCGGTCCGAGTGAGTGGGCAGGGTCCTTCTCCCTTGCTTTCCTGTTTATTGATCTTAGTGCTATCTGAGCATTGATCTTCGTCAAGAGGCTTCAATTCCTCAGGATGATGGAGCTTCAAGTGCAAATTAGGGAGGATTACAATATGTGACTCCAATGGAATCTTCAGTGTGCATAAAACCTTGAGGCTTCGGATTTTTAAGTCGTCTAGCATGTATAGAGGTATGACGCCTTCATGATCTCTGTTCGTTGTCGGCACACTTGCCCCCATATTCCCTGTTTTAATGCATTTATTTGCTGCACCAATAGCCTGATCCTGGTTCTTCCACTCTTGTCTTTCCCCCTCTTGCCGTGTGTCCTCTTGCTGTGTAGCCACAGCAGTTCCCTCTGCCTCGCATACATTCCTGGCCTCATCTTGCTTTGTATTTTGAACCTTGTCGTTTGACCATATTATGGGTATTGCTGCTATATCTAACTGGGTTATGACCTCCGGATCCAGTGGGGAAGAAAACCTTTTGAGTTCAGAATTGCTGGCGTTTAGGAAAGCCCCTGTGTCTTTTACAAATAAAAATGTTGAATATATTTTGGGTTGATATCCGGTTATAGTGTCTTTGCTGGTGAGGCACCTTCTATTGCCACCAATTAGTTTGTGCCGTGGGGTAGTGGAATCCTGTCCTAGCCAACCTTGTTAGGTTTGCCCACCACTTTTTTTCATCCTTTTCCTGTTGTTAATTATGGTGGTAACTGACCGCCTTTTGGATAGAATGGAATTGTAATTTGGGGGACGGGATATCCGTCATGTTAGTGGCAGAGTAACTCTGTCTGCTAAAATCTTAATCAGGCCCTTATTTCACATTGTTAACAATTTTGTTTACAGTTCTTAACTTTTTAGATATATATTTTTAACATTATGTTAGCATATGTTTTATTAGAATATATTACATAATTGTGTAAAGAGTATACTACTATTTAATTCATACTTTACAACTTTTTGATAATGTGTTATAGCATTAATTATATGCTTAATACTTTTAATTTTTTTTCAAATTGTATAATCTTTTTATATAAATATATTTTCAAAATTATTTAAACATATGCTTTATTAGTTTATATCAAATATTTCTATGTATTTTATACTATTATTTTTTTCATATTTTTATAACATTGTTTGATATGTTTTACATGTTTAATAATACTTTACATTTTATCTAACATTTAGTCAACATTTTTTGTTTCATTTAGCTGCCACTTTTTTGACTGCTACTTTTTATGTTGTAATATTTGTGTTATTTTTAGTCCAATTTTCTAGGTCGCGGTAAAGTGCTGCTGTTCTTCTGAACAGGTAGGTGTATTTTTAGGATTTTTTGAGGATATTGGGGGTGGAGGGATTCAAGATTGGGTTTAAAAGTTAGTTATATTCTTGTTGTGGTTTTTTGGGTATTAGATGTAGTGCTGTTAGTGTTTTATAGTAATTTGTCATTTTGCATTTTACTGCATTGATCATTTAATATATTACTGTGCTATGTTAAATTGTGTGAAATTAGTACTATTTTGATGATTAAATGTTATTTATATGTATTTTTGTGAATTTAATGTGATTTGTGTGTGTTTATTACAAATGTCCTTTTAGGTTTTTGTCTACAAATGCGTTCTCTAGGCGCTTGGAGTTTCCATTTTTTTGCCAAAGGAAAACAGATTAGGTTTATACTAATCAAATGGTTTTTACTTTGATTTCCTGTTTTGGGGGTTTCTCTGGACAGGTTCTGTTTTTGAAAACACATTTTTTCTGGATATTTTTATGGAACCTAGATACTTCAGATTGCTTTGAGGGATTTCAATTGGATTTGTTATATTTTTGCAGTTTTGGAGGGATTTGAATATTAGGATCCATTTTCCTCTTTTTTGGTGGATTGCTATTTTTTATTACATGGAGAACGTGCAGCTAGAGAACGGTATGTTTTTATTCTTTCATATATTTTGGGTGGGAAATGTGACATTATAATGTTTATGTATGTCAAATTTACGTGCTTGTTTTGTGGCATTGCTTTGATTATGTGTTGTAATTGTCTTATGTGATGGATTGAGTTTTATTTTATCTATTTTGCTGGTGATAGTTACATTTAAAAAAATAATAATTTATATATATTTTTATATCAGAATTTATTAACTGATCCAATAAATTATTACAAAAATAGATTTATTATGTTGGTTTATAGTTTGTCATACTTTTTGAGGACCTTGGTAGGTTAACATTTATTTTATGATGTGCTTCTGTCTATTATTTCCTTAGTAATCTACTCCTTGTTATGTAAGATGAGTTTAACTTTAGTTTGTAGCATGTTGTACATTCTTTTGGCTTGTTTGCTAAGTTATGCACCAAATTAGAATACAGATTGCTCCATTTGTAGTTGGAAGTAGCTTTGCTCTTTTTGTAATGCTTCTTTAAATTAGTATAGTGTGGGGTGAGTTCTTCCTAGCATGGATTGGAAGGCATTCCCTACATCATATTAAGGAGGTCAGACAGTAAACTGCACGGCCACTATGATATGGTCCTGAGTCTGAGCTTTTATGGGCTGCATCATAATCAGCCCATTAGTGCAGATTTTTGGAGATGTCACCATATACTTTGATTTAAATGATAGTAAGAGCCTTGTATAGCTGTGTGTGGGGATAATTTTTGAATGCTTCAAATCATGGCTTTCTCAAAGTCTATGAATATTATTAGTGCAAATTTGTTTCATGTTTTATATGGTTTAACAGGTCACAGTAAGTGCTGCTTTCTTTATTTGGTAGCAGACCAAATATAAATGGTTTGGTATACATCCTGAAGGTTACACCTATCTTTCAGGCTTGACACTGACTATGTTTCATTAAGTTGTTTTCTGTAGAGAATATTAGAACTGCATTTGTTTGTAATTATTTGGTTGTCATGTAAAAGGAAAGTTTCCTCATTAAATGTAATTGTTAAATGTTCAAAATGTCTATGTCTTGTTATCTTTATTTTTGTTGTCAAATCTGTTTTTATTAGCATTTTAGAATGATTGCCATTTACATTACATACATCATTATATAAGATCATAGGCAGAGGCACGTCAGCCTTATATGCGTTATCACATTAGCACGTCATGGTACCATCATTCACTTATTAGAATAGATAAGACATGCGATGTTTGCCCAGAGTTATTTGGATTGTAGTGCACCTGCCCTCATGCAGGCTCAGTCTCTGAGGTTGTCCAGGGGGGCCGATGCGTTGACTTCTCATTAGCCCGTGAAGCATGACCATTTTGGAAAGTGCCACTCTGCCAGTGGATGTTACCAGGAGGGTATTCAAAAAGCATATCTGGGACCTGAGCGCTGCGACCGCCCTCCCAATTTTTCCATCGAACAAATCACCCGGTCGATGGTATAGCTGTATCCCCAGGTACCTAAAGGTGTCTGCTTTCCACTGGACTCGTGTGCCCTCAGGATAATACTCAGGGTCTCCGGTCTCTTCACTAAAAGCAAAAAGGCAGGACTTACTCGCATTCACGCAGAGTCCCGAGACTCCAGCAAATGTGCGCAGCAGTTGGGTCAACCGTTCCTGCATGCATACCACATCCCACACTAATATCAACAGGTCGTCACCGTAAAGCGATACCAGATGTATTGTGTCTCCCAACAGGATACCATCCCCAAGAGTATGTCTTATGGCCACAGCCAGGGGTTCGATTGCCAGCGTGAACAGCAGCGGGGACAGAGGGCACCCCTGCCGAGTGCCTCTGCCCACCGCCACCGCTTCTGAGATGTAAGGGCCCAACCGCACTTGGACTACGGGATTTCTATATAGTAAGTCTATCATTTGGAGGAAGTCCACCTCCAATCCATAGCGCAGTAACACTGCCGATAGATATCCTCATTCCAGGCAATCAAAAGCCTTTTCCAAATCCAATATTAGGAATCCTGCCCTACGCCACTCCTGCATAGCCTCAGCTGCCACCCTGAAGTATCTTCTAAGGTTGAGCGACGTGGATCTCACTGGGACAAACCCGTTCTGGTCAGTGTGTACAAGGTATGGGACCACCAGCGCCAATCGTTCTGCCAACACCTTAGCGAAGACTTTAGAGTCCACATTGAGCATTGCCAGAGGCCTGTATGAGCACAGGGTTGTGGGGTCCCTGTCTAGTTTAGGCAGAGAAACCAGAAACGTCTCCCTCATTGAGGAGGGCAGCGATCCCTCCTCTATCGCTGTATTGTATATCGTGTGGAGCAGTTGTGTCAGGGTTTCCCTATATGCTTTGTAATTTTCCGCTGGTAGGCCATCAGGCCCTGGGGTCTTCCCAGATGCCAAGGACTGAATCGACTCTCCAACCTCTTCCAGCAGGAGGGGCGCATTAAATGCCCCTTTGTGGTCATCTGAGGCCGTGGGCAATAGGACAGAGTCCAAGAACTCCTCCAAGACGTGCCTGGGGCCAGTGCCATTGGCCTTGTACAGCTGTGTATAATGATCCGTCAGGGCACGGTGTATCTCGCGTTGCATAAACACCATCACTCCCCTGGCTGTGCGGAGGGCCCCTACCGGGGCACCACACCCCTCCTGCTTCATCAACCAGGCCAACAGTCGGCCTGCCCTGTCTGCCTTGGCATGTGTTCTGGCCGTGTGTGCTGCATAGTTATGGCATCTCAGCCTCTCTAGAAGCTCTGCGTGTATAGTGCAAAGGTCTCCCAGTCTATGTGAGTGCCTGCCCCCCCTTCCCCTTCCCACTCATGCTGCAGGAGCTCTGCCTCCAGGCGCGCCAGAGAGTCGGGGAGCGTTCTGCGTATGTTCCATGTGGCCCCCAGGCAGTGTCCCCGAACGGCCACCATGTGCGCATCCCTTTCTATAAAGGCGCTGCTCGCTGTCCCTTCATTGACATTGAAGTACACAAAGATGGCCGTGCCCAGCGATGAGCGAAACTCTGCATCCTCTAACGCAGTAGGCTGTAGCCTCCACGTGGGAATAGGTGGTCGGTCAGCCTCCTATTTAATCCGGAACTGCAGGGGATTATGATCGGAATGTGTTCTACCCAAGTACTCTGACTGTGTGATGAGTGGGAAGAGGGACTGGGAACCCACTATCCTGTCCAACCGGACATGTAAGTTGTGGACTGATGAGTAATATGAATAGATTCTATCTGCCGGATGTTGCGTTTGACAGAAGTCCTCTATCGCCCAGTGTGTAAGCCAATTGCGAAATGCCTGTGCATTGGACTCTACTGCTGCAGCTCTGAGGGGGGGGAAAGGACCTATCCAAGTTCACCTCCAGCACCATATTAAAATCTCCGCCAAGTAGCCATCGAAGCCCAGCATAAGGGTGAAGGGCCCGGGTCTGTCGCGCTCGGTAGGAGGGTTGGTCTACATTTGGGGCATAAACCGATCCTAATAGCACCTCCTGTCAATACAGCTTCCCCCGCACCAGGGAGTACCTGCCTTCCTGGTCTATATTTGTTTCCTCGCAAATGAAGGGGATTCCCGCCCTTACCCATACAAGAGTGCCTCGTGCATGCGCCAAGAAGACAGTGCCATAGATTTGCCCTCTCCAACGCCTGCGGAGTTTGTTCAGTTCAATCTGTGTCATGTGGGTCTCCTGCAGGAGGGCAACCCCTACCACATGGCGCTGTAAATAGGAGAAGATAGAGTAACATTTTCACGGTGTGTGCATACCACATATGTTCCAAGTCATGATGTTAATATGTGTCATGTCTCCAGAATAGTTAGCGCAGCGCGGGGTGAAAGGGTTTTCCCAGGGGGACCAAAGGTACAAACTAGGGGGAGCGTAGCTGTGTGTCGCAGTGTAAACATAACAAAAAACAAAAAAATGCAACTAATGGGGCGAATCCCTGAAAGGGCATACATCCAAACCTCAAGCTAAACCACTTGCAATATAGGAAGCGGTGGGGTACGTGTAGTATCCGCAACTAGTGTGCGCTGCGCCCTTGTCTCAAGCCTGTTGTGTGCGCGAGAGGTATACATTGTGTCACAGAGTCTGTAACCGTGCAGGTTCAGTGCGGATCGCCGCCGTGGGAGACTGCGAAGAATGCAACAGCTGCGCGGCGTATCCCGCCCCTCCACCAGTGAGACATTTCCTGGACATCTACATGCATTACATTGTGTGACATAAGCGCTTCTAACGAATAACACATTTTAAAAGTATATGTACGAACATACTAAAGAGAGATAACATACAGTGCACACATGTGTGCAGGCATTGAGAGAAGCAACATGTCACCGCTCAGTCACTTGATCTGGTCAGCCGTCTGGGGCGTCACTACCGGCATTTACGATTCTTCTGAGAACACGGTGGATGGGGATGATGAACCACTGGTTTCCGGGTCACTGTGTGCACCCGACTCCACAAGGCTATTATTGTTCACTGCCCCAAGAGTCGCCACCGCCACAAGAGCTTCCAGCCATTTCAGTCTAATTTTCTCTTGGCTGGGCGCAACTGTACCCAACTCCATTCGTCGGTGAGCCCCCATGCGCCTGCGCCTCTGCAACCTCTTCTCCTGCCAGCCACTGTCGTCCAGGCCTGTGGGCCTTGCTCCTTTCCACTGCCCCGTCTCCTCCAGCCAGTCCCAGTCATCCGACGGAGTATCGAAAAAGCGGGCACCCTCCTTTGAGATCACTCTTAGCTGCGATGGGAATAACAGGGAGTATGGCAACTCCAGCTACTGCAGTTGACGCTTCACCGCCATATAGGTGCTTCTCCGTCTCTGAACCGCTGCTGTGTAGTACGGAAAGAACATCACCAGACCACTACCCACCCTGATGTCACCTAGCTTCCTGGTTTCCCGGAGCACCACGTCTTGGTCCCGAAAATTAAGGCGTTTGAAGAGGAATGGACGAGGTCTAGCTCCTGGTTTGGGCTTTTGCGCCGGCACTCTATGTGCCCTCTCCCCCACAAATTGCAGGGACAGCACCCCCAGGGGCAGGAGGTCACGCAGCCAGTTTTTAACATATTGTTCTGGGCTCCTGCCCTCCTCGCCCTCCAGAAGGCCCACCACGTGGACATTGTTGTGCCAGGAGCACCCTTCTGCATCCTCAATGCGATCCTCAAGTGCATGGACTCAGTCAATCAAATCCTGGAGTGCTATGGTGTGATTTTGCACCACTGGCTGAATTTCTTGGAGCGTCTGGTTTTGCAGGGCAACTGAGTCCACTAACTTGCGATGATCGGCATGAAGGAGAGTGAAGTCTGAATGTGACTTTTTCAATCCGTGATTCTAGCGACTCTTGTTTGCTCCAGGGTGGTTCCGATCAGCTCCACCGCTGCCAGCAAGGTGTCCATCTTAGCCGCCAGGGCCGCCGCCTGGGGCTCCATGCTTCCACTCTGACATCCCGAGGGGGAATCAAGACTGTCAGTCTTTTGCTGTCCAACTTTCTGTTTGTCCCTCAGCCGGCCCATCGCTAATTGTTGATGCCGTTGGCATCCGCAGATGGTCATTGGCTCGGGTGAGCACTATCAACCACTAGTCCCAGGACCTATGCCTCTCCCGAGGGGAAAAGGAGCCACCGAGCCTGGGAACAGCCTGACTAGTAGCTCATGCATCACTCGTGGCCGAGGGGTGTTTCTCCGTGCGCTTCACGAGGTGGCGTCCCTCTGCTCTCATCCCTTCGCACAGTGCCGCTCAGCTCTAGCTGTCGCCCATCGCCTACGAGGTTTTTCAGCACTACCAGAGGTTGGGCACAGCACGCCCAAGCCGCCACTGACTTCACAAGGCCTCCTCTCTGCACGGTGTATCTCTCACTTCGGGGGTGTGTCACCGCTGCTGTAGTCGCACCCAAAATGTAGCCGCCTCCAAGATGGCGGGCCGCTATAGTCCCTGCAAACTCCACTATGCCACCAGCTGCGTGGAGATCTCTTGCTCACTCCGCCTCCCTGGGGCCGCACCACCGTAGCGGGCCAGATCGGGAGACAGGCCCGGACCACCTCCAAGCTTGCTGCCACAGCTACCCCAGGGCTCCCAGGAGCGTCTCCTTGCAGCTTCGCTCCCACAGGTAGATGACCGCCGGACCCCTGGGGTCACAGATGGCCACCACAGGTCTCAGGTGCAGTGCCAGGTGCACTCTCCTCAGGGTGGGGCGCCACTAAGTCTTCCCAGGCCCTCCTTCCGCCCCTGGTCCACACTCCTCACCTGGGGTGTCAGTCAGAGCGGCAGTCTGGCCGGGCTCACAGCTCTCAGTAGGCCTCAGCATTGGGCGACGCGGGGCCCAGTACGCAGCTCGTTCTCCCTGAGACACGGGGAGTTGTTTGGGGGGGCTCCCCGGTCAATCTCTTCTGCAGCGCGTTCTTCCTTTGCAGTTCCCTGCCTCGGCACAGGGATGCCCCCCAGATCTTGGGCTTCGTCTGGGTCGCCTCAGCAGGCCACAGCGGCCTCGGTCTGGGCCTTCCCGCAATCGTCTTGGCGCCCTTGTGCGCCCGCCGCCCACTCCGGGCCACGCTTCACTAGCAGAAGGCCCCAGCAGCCCATGACAACGGGCCCAGCCAATCTCGTCAGCCGCTCCGTCCGACTGCTCACTCAGGGGCACCAGATCCCGCCGGGTCGGCACTAGGGCAGCTCCCGGTAACAGCCGCGCTGCTGGGCACACCAGCAATGTTGAGCCCCGGAGCTCTCTTCGCACCGACGGCTCGGGGGCCGCTCCACAGCAGTCGGCCCGCGATTTCCTCCTCTGCGCTCTCCAGTCGGGAGCCTCCGGATCCCACAGTCTCCCCTCTGGGTCCCCTCACCATTCCCCACTTATGAGAATCGCCAAAGACACCTCTTAAGGATATTTTGCAGGAGAATTAGGGGACTAATGCCGGAGCACAAGCAGGTTACATCTGCCATGTTGGCTGGCTAGCCACGCCCCCTATGTCTTGTTATATTTTAGGGGCAATAAACATTTTAAAGTGAGGATAGGTGGTAACTGCCCTATGATGTGTTCGGGGAATGTAGGTAGTATAATTTTCAAGATTTTGCTTGTGTGTTGGTGGGAGCTAACTCTTGCTTCACATTATCTTGCAATATTTCTCCTGCTTCTATTTCTGTCACATTTGGGGTGTGGTTGTGCTGTCTTACATGAATTAAAACATCATCACTTTACGTTGTGCTCTCATAGCATGCATTAGAATACATTTTAGTGCATTCCAGGTTATAATTCTGGGGATGACATTTCTTTGCTGTAGGTGTAGCCTAGGTGATTTAGTAACTACTTTCCTTTTCGTGCAGTGATAAATTTGGCAGCCTGTGTTAGATAAATAGATAATGTTTTAACGTTTGCACGTTTGTTATTAGCAAAGTAAAAATGTAATTAGTTTTATTTTGTATAGATACATTTGTGTTCTTTTGAGGTGTTTCGAAGGGTTTTGCAGATTTTTCATTGGGGGTGTTTTAATGTGGAGCAGGTGCTTTATTTACCTTTGAATGAAAAAAACAAATAAGTTACATTTTAAGTGGTACTTTGTTATCATTAGATTTATTTTTGTTTGCAATTTGGGTGAGGTTATATTTTGTTAATAATGTATGTATACTTTCTTTCTTATATCATTTTGCTGGTTTGTGATGGTTAAAATGTTCGGGCAGTTTATGAGTTTCAAGTTGTATATTGCTTTCATTTAGTCTATGCAAATAGATAAAAGTTGGAGCATGTGTGAATATTTAATTGCTATTTTACATTTTTAAGTTTGAATACATTTACGTTGTACATTAAATATCAGTTGTAGTTACTTGGATATGTAGTTTTTCAGGTGTCTATTTTTCTTTTGTTATGGTTTGTCCATAGAATCAGTTTTCTTTTCTTGCAGCATTTGTCTTTTTTGAAGTATTTAGCTGTTTAAAATAGTGTGCCTTTCAAACTGTTGATTTAATTGTTTGTTTGATTTTATGTATTTATTTGATATGGTTAACTTTTTTCCATCAATTGAGTCCTTTTATTGTTAACACTAATTTAGGTGTTACTTTTTATGTTCATACATTTGTTAATATAAATATGTTTAATTGTATGTATAATTAGTAACATTTAGGGTGGTTCAATATTTGTACTTAATGCTAGTTTATATATTTTAGTTATATAGTTTTTTTTGGGGTGAATGGTAAATATTTTGTTGGTGTAATATAATTTTATTTAATTTAAATATGTGTATAACAAGTTTTGGGCTAAATGAAAGTAATTATTTTATGTGAAAATTGTTTTTTATCTTTGCATTATTTATTTTGGTGATAATATTGTACTTGATATTATGTGAATCGATATCATGGTTATATTAAATGTTTTTAAGGTAAACTATTTTTGTTTCTGATATTTTTGATATATGTAAAAATCAAAATGTATACCAATATTTGTATTCTTGATATATGTGTTTTTTATAGTTAAGCATACAGAGTCAATATTTGTTTTAATAGTTTTTAATTTTTGATATTTTCGAGTTTCAAAATGTTATGGCTCAATGTTATGTCAGTGATCCCAGCTAGGAAAATCATAACCAAAATTATTTTCAGTGACGATTTCTTCAGCCCCTCACTGCCTCTGGTGTTATTATTCAGTCCTCTCGGCACAACAGTAGCTTAAAAACAAGTGTTCTGGTTCGGCACTGCTGCCCAGATCTCTTAATGTGGGTTTCTTCCTCAATAACACCCACAAATTCTACTATTGCAGACCATTGGCTCTGCCTGCACTTTCCAGCTATCCAGGTGTGCATCTTCTTGTAGGATGACTGAATTTACCTGTAACATTGTCCACAGTCTCGGCTCGAAAGCACTGGATTAGGATTCCTAACTTTGCTACAACTAAACTGAGAAATATCCTAACTTTACAACTTTGAGTATTCACAAAAGGCATTTAGTAGCATTAAAGTAGGATTCTTAACTTTATCCCAATCACTGCATTACAAACTAACTACTGGGGTTGGTGGTGTTGCAGCAATGATGCAATGGCAGTGGAATGCTTTGGCTCATAGAAAGGGCATAAATCAAATGCTGTGTCACTTCCACATCGGGTGCACTACGTACCATGCACCATGTCATGCATGGCATACAGTGCACGCACAACAGTAGTGCAAACAGAGGGGGGCACAACATGTGGCCTCATGTACAGTCCCAAGTGGGCAAAATCAAAGTGGGCCCCTGCTGGTGATCATCTGTGGGAACACCTCCAAAAAAAGATTGGTGGAAAGGCAGGTCGTGATCAGCACAGCAGTGCCGGCAACTGCGCCGCTACCATTGAGTGCCACTATCCCCACTGCACAAGATTCAAGATCCTTGCAGTTGCAGCAGTCTTGTGGAGGTCCAACCGCCCTCCTCATAATATGACAGTCAGACTGAAGAGGAGGCAGTGACCGGAATGACACCAATGGTACGGCAATCTCAGGACCACCACACTCGTAATCAGCCCCTTAGCCTCTAAAATGGAAGTAAAAAACCTCAGTGGGTCAAAACAGCAGGCTGTGGCTGAAGAGGGCTCCACGAGGTTTGATGCCTTCTCCACAAGGTCCTGCTGAATTGGATCTGATGCTGCGGAACAGTTCTGAATGAAGATACCTAAATCTTTGACCCAAAAGCTATGCACCTTTGCTGGGTTTGCTTGGCAGGTTGGTCCTAGTTCTCTAGAGGTCTTTGGAGCCAAAAAGTTTCAAAGTATCAGGTCTCCAGAATGTTTAAGAGGAGTGCACTTTGACACCAGCCAAGGGTGCAGGGCCTTGAGGACAGCACTTTGGGGGTTAAACTCACTTCAGCAGGGGCCAGCAGCAGGGTTCAGGGCAGGTCCAGTTATACCTGATCAGCCAGGAACATCCAGGACAGGTCTATTGTCTCTTGTGTTCTTTAAGCTTGAAAAGGATGTAAGCCTAATGATCCTTGGAGTCCACATCTTTGTCCTGAGTACTAGAGGGAGAGCAGGTCCAGTCTTCTAGGCTCTTCTCATGTCACATACAGTAGGTCCAGTCCACTTCTGCTCTTCCACAGTTCAGAAAGTTTTCTGAGGATTGTACTCTGAGTGCCACGTTCATGCCTGGCACTAGCCTGTTAGTATAGGGAAACCCCCTGGCCGATTCCTAATCAATTGGGTAAAAGTTCCATGGGTTGACTGTACCCACTATTGCAGCATTTCCTTTGTGCCATACTACAAAAACATCTACCATGGTCACTCAAAACCAGTTCTGAGGGCATATCGTCTCCCAATAGGATTGGTGCCTCGCTGACTAAAGGGGCAATGGATGGGACATGTCCAAGTTTGAGTTACATATGTCTGTGACAGGTTAGTCTCTTCAGAGTTAATTAGGTTACTGGGAACAGTCCAGATGTACATCCTGCCAGAGGAACAGCACATGTCCCCAAACCCAAGTCCTATGTCTCAGATTTGGGAAAATGTTCCCACCACTTCAAGTAGGCTGCTCAGCTCCTGGATGACAGTAGTATCTAATACAAGTGAGCATGTTGAGTCCTTAGGCATATAAAAGGTAACTTTCTAAAAGTACCTTTTCCAAAATATTTATTACAAATATGAATGCAGCAATGAATTGTGCTAGTAATCTTTAAAATTAAAAGAATTAACTTTGTAATGTTCTCCTAGCTAGAGATAACAATATTAAATGTAATATTTGATCCAAATTCCTTTGCATGTATTGCCAACCCTGCTAGAGTGAAAAGACGGCTGTTTCCAACAGGAATGTGAGTTTTTTAAAGGTTCTTCTCAGGGATTGCTGTGTTGCTGGTCTGACCTCTGTACTTGTCTAGCCCCTTTATAGCTCTCCTTGAATGAAAAGGAGCTTTAGAAGGGAAATGAAGATTTCTGTAATTGGTGAGCTATCCACCCAATATAGTGGTGCCACACTATCCCTCCACTCCATACTTTCACTATAGGAAATACTCTCTTGCCTATCTCATTACTGTAGAGCATGAGTGGAATTTAACATGGCGACTTTTTTTAAAGGGTTTTTTACCTGCACAACCAGGCCTGGCCTCTTTCTTACATAAATGAGCTCAACTTAGCCAGGCAGCTGACAGGCAGAATCTCATAAAGCGCTGGCTCAGAGAAGTATGCTCTCAGATAAAGCATATTACAGAATACAGTTGTGTTAAAAAATTACCTTAAATATGGTTTCTGGGACCAAGAAAATATATACAGGGCAGCCACTGATCACAGTATCAAGTTGAATGTCAATAGACATTTTAACACAATTCAGCATAAAATACACAATGTGAAATAACCATCCAATATATAATCAGTCCCTAAAAGAATGTTCAGTTAATTTCATTCCCAATATAACTATGATAATTTAGATTGGGTTCTCATCTGCCACACCTATACATGTGCACTAACAACAGTTTTCCTCTCTCATCTTCTACTGTGCACATGCAAGTGACACGTATTCCGCTAAATCAGCAATAAGCTCCTTAAAGAAATGCACTCTTCTCATCTGTCCCACCCCAAATCATTGCATCTCTTATTCAGATGTTGACAGTGCTTAATTTGAGCTGGTGGTTTCCAGTGCACTGCACTAGAACTTAATTATTAGCACAGACTCTAGGGACAATCTAGCATGAGGCAGTCTGTCTAATTTTGAGATTAGCACAACAAGTGATTAAAAATTAAACATATATTCAGAAAGAATAATACCTGTTGCTCACATCATTATTATAACTTTGAGTGGCCTAGAATAGTCTGAATTGTAACACTTGTAGGAGTGTGACCCCTAGTAGTGGTGTTGCTATTGTTATTGGCAGAGCTGCCGCTGGGGCAATGGGTGGTACAGGCTTTGTGGGCTCCCGGGAAGGCCCTGGCACCTACTTGTTTACAAATTAAGCACTGGAAGCTGATATTCATTAACCTGATTTGTTTGATTACCACTGTGATTCATATAGTCAGGATTTCATATGTCCTGCCTAATTTTTGGCTAGAGGAAGATCCTTCGCCTAGCTCGCTGCGAAGACCTGGATCTCCCTGCCTCTACAACACAGGCAATCACCATCACTGCTTTAATTCAGGAAGGACCTCAAGACTTGGCTCTTCGACTAAACTGCAGATCCACCCCCCACTCAGTGCTTTGACACACTAACAGGTGAGTAGTCATGCTATACAAGAAACATGGTTGATTGATTAGGAATTGCTTACAAATCGTCGATCATAGGTTCTTTAGTTTTCCTTGTTCAGGTGAAGCAAACCAGAATTATAATTCTCAGACTAGATTATGTTGTTGAATAAAAGCACAGAGTCAGAAATGTGGTGTCCTAACTACATAGAACCGTATCTGAGCAAATCCCCCTGTGTTGCAAAAAATTGCTGATGGTTGCCAGTTTTTTAAATCTCACTCTCTCTCTTCCCACACTGAGAAAACATCAATTAATTCAAAATACCAAGCTAAGTACACCCATGCATGCTTTTGTAGCCATTTCTAAAACGCCCTTCAAAATTATATTCTCGAGGTGACCTTAACCACACATAACTGGGATATTATACAAAACTATATGTCAATTTTTATTGAGGTTCCCATTTTTGGGGAAAAAGCAGATGGAGATTTTATAACCACAATCATTACTTAAATCTATACTAAAGTTATGGCTTTACCAACGACATATATAACACAAAAGTGTAGCACATTAGCAGAAGTAATCAAGCATATGTGTCTGTGCATATTTCTCTTCTGCAATCTCCTTGACATGGGTTACTTCAATCAATCTTTAGGTCCTAAATTTATAGTAGCATCAGCAAACAGGGTAAAAGCAGAACAAATCAAGAAGGCAGAAGCATGTTAGTAATGGGGACATTTTCCTGATGAAATGCTTGTTCTTATGATTGTGGTACCACTGATGCTGTATGCAGTTCTGAAATTGGGAAAGAAATGACTAGGAACACATACATTGGGGCAATGGTGTTTCAGAGGACAGAGGAAGAGGGTTGAGTCTAAGTATGGTCGGATTTTGCTGATCTGCGGGTCCGCAAATTCGCGCGAAATGGCAAAAAAAATCCACGAGTTTGCGAAAAAATCCGCGAACTCGCGGATTTGCTGAAATATATACTGGAGTACTTTCTACTGGCTAATCAGTAAGTGCTAGCTCGTTGGGTAAATGTATAGTGCTTTTCCTACACTGCAGCTGCGTAAAAGGCCAGAAGAGTTGTCTTCAGTGAGCATGTGTGTGTTACTATGCCATTGTGCCGAAGAGCGCAGGGGTCCCTTGAGTGAGCTGTCCATCATAGTGGGTAAATGGCAGGAAGACAGTGCACACCGCTAGTGTGTGGGCGGGGCCAAACGGGCGGCGCTTCTACACGAGTTCACATGCCTCTTGTGTGTATAAAAGGTCAGAGACTGATCAGAGCAGCAGATGAGGAGAAAAAGAAGCCCCTGGTCACAGGAACTGCACGGGGATTGCGCTCGTGAAATTGAAGGATGCAAAGGCCTCCATCCAGCCTCACAGCTAATTTTCGACGGTAGATATGGGGAGACAGCACACTTGCCCAGCCTCCACAAAGCTAACGATTGTTTTTGGGCTGATGAATGTGTTACTGAATTTGAGCTTAAACTTGGGCACCTGCTTTATTTATATCTGTAGGTGCTTCCTGTTGAGGTTTAATTTTTGTGACAGGAGCATCGTGCCAGAATGAACCCTGCCCTGCATATTTATCAAAGAATACGCCATCATTTTGTGCGATACCTCTACTCAACTGGAGTACTTTCTACTGGCTAATAAGTAAGTGCTACCTCGTTGGGTAAATGTATAGTGCTTTTCCCACACTACAGCTGCGTAAAGGGCCAGAAGATTTGTCTCCAGTGACCATGTGTGCCTGTAACTTTGCCAAACTTGCAGGGCTTCTAAAAAAAATCCGCCCGCGAGCGGATTTGCGGATTTTTTCGGCAATTTCGCGAGATTCGCGGATTGCGAAATTGCCGAAAATCCGCAAATTTTGCGAGCGGAACACATTTTGCACCCATACTTAGTTGAGTCACGGGGATGGAATTTGAAATACTGATTTTGACAGTAAACCTATAAGTGTATTTGAAAAAATCTGCTGCAAAGAAATTGGTACCAATGACATGTGGTAGAAAATATGTTCTAGATTACTTGCTCACAAATGTGCTGCATTTGAAAATATCTTACAAGGTTAAGACTTCTGCTGTAGAGATCTTTGTGTGCCAAGCAAAATTTAGAAGGGATTATTGTAGCGGTAAAATAACTCTAGTGGTTAGCACAGTTCTGGGAGTGTTCTGTAATTTGTCTAATCTCAGTGTTGACTCATAAAATATCACAGAGGGTTAATGTGCCTGCTGCAAAGCAGATCACAGATTTGTATTTTACCCTTTCTGCCAACATAATGATCCGTCCGCCAAAATTAAAAGTGGACCATAGTTTGGTGATGGCCGAAATGACTCCATCTCTGCTGTGGTCAAATGTTTCAATGGAGTCTGGGGTGACAGAGAATTGGCTACATGTCTAATTTAGATGGTCGTACATATACACGTATATGTCTCGTCATGTTTGACCGAGCCCATGCATCAAATATGGAATTCATTTACAAGAACTGCCTTAAAAGCAGTTCCTGTGAATGCTAGAAATGTCTGTCAACCTGTCGGACCTTTCCAGAATTGATTGCTGGGACATCCACCAGGGCAACTGAGTAAAATACTCTGTTGTCCTGGTAGAGCACAGCTCAGCTACCTATATTTAAATCAGATGAAAAGTTAAGGGGAAACCTAATACAATTTGCAAGTTTGGGTCTGCAGAATTTGTTTTTGCAGTATATATTTAAATTGGGTCCATGTTGTCTACAAGTATGGGTGATATGTGAATCCTGTACCTTATAACCCTCATTTTATTGTGCAACATTTTATGTTCATTAATTTACACACTTGTATGATTTACTGTTCCTCTGTATGTGATGTAAAATGCTCTGACACCTTAAACTGTGATGAGTAGTACTACAAAAAATTAAATTAAAAATTAGATGCCATTTAAGTCAATATTTATGAAATTATTCATGCAGACACTTGCATTATTACAGTGCATGAACATCTCTTACATAGAGAGTTGAGCAAAGTTAAAAACCTCCCTCCAATAGTTTCTCTTAAGTACTTGTAAAGTTATAACAAGAAGTGTGTCTCTGTTTCCTTCCATTGCATTGGTTCCTAAGTGTTATCTCAAGATAGTTCCCAGCCAGGAAGATACTTGACAAAAGAAGGGATGTCTACCAACAGGCCTTTGATTGTGTTGAGCTGGAACTGAAAATATGAAGCCCCCTTGCCACCAGAACGTTGCTACTCTGAACAGAATGCAGACGGCATGCAGGTGTTGTGTCAGAACATGACAAATTCAGCATGTTTCCCTGTGTCAGCCAGATCCTAGGTCTGTCCTAGAAGTAGAGTAGCTGCCTGAACCTGAATCTGACTGGATCTCCATAATACTCGAAGTAGGTGTGTGTGGAGCGGGTATTGGGGCACCACCAAATTAAGCATGACAGCGTTCTGAATGTGATGGAAAATTAAAGGTACCCTTAGAGTTTGATTTTATCTTGTCACATTTGTTGCACATTCAAAGACAGAGGGAAAATGTCAGTCTAGTCTTCTGACAAATTGTTGCATATTCTTCTAAATAAAGATGATTGTGTTTGCTTCCTTCTCTTTCAGCAAAGTGAGAGGGTTTTGTAAAGTGAAACTTTGTGACAATCTTACGGGAGTGAAAGAAACAGCCATAGGATGTGATATTTTTTCATAATGAACAACACAATTTAAATACGAATAAATGTACAGTAAGATTCTTCAAAATATATCAGTAGTCAGGAAAGCACAAAAAACGACCTTTTTTGGTAATTCTGAAGTGTGATAGAAACAACGATTGAATAGGATTAAAATAAATTGAGACACTTTAATTGTGTGATGTACAAATAATAAATATGTACTGAATCCTGATTTCTACACATTATCATTTGTGTGCTAAATAGTTATATCAGTCAATCAATCAATCAATCAAGAGTATTTGTAAAGCGCGCTACTCACCCGCTGGGGTCTCAAGGCGCTGGGGGGTGTGGGGGGCTGCTACTGCTCGAACAGCCAGGTCTTGAGTTGCTTCCTGAAGGAGAGATGGTCCTGAGTGAGTAGTAGGTGGGTGGGGAGGGTGTTCCAGGTCTTGGCCGCCAGGTAGGTGAAGGATCTTCCTCCGGTGGTGGTTCTGCGGATCCGTGGGACGGTGGCGAGGGCGAGGCTGGCGGAGTGGAGCTGGCGGGTTGGCGTGTAGAACGTGAGGCGGTTGTTGAGGTATTCGGGGCCCAAGTCGTGGAGAGCCTTGTGTGCGTGGGTGAGGAGTCTGAACGTGATCCTCTTGCTGACGGGGAGCCAGTGCAGGTCCCTCAGGTGGGCGGAGATGTGGCTGTGTCGGGGGATGTCCAAGACGATTCGTGCTGAGGCGTTCTGGATGCGCTGGAGTCTTTTCTGTAGTTTAGCGGTGGTCCCAGCGTAGAGGGTGTTCCCGTAGTCCAGACAGCTGGTGACAAGGGCCTGGGTGACCGTTTTCCTGGTTCCAGTGGGGATCCAGCAGAAGATCTTACGGAGCATGCAGAGTGTGTTGAAGCAGGAGGAGGTAACGGCGTTAACTTGCCTGGCCATCGTGAGGGAGGAGTCAAGGATGAAGCTCCGGTTGCGTGCATGGTCCGTGGGCTTGGGTGGGGGGCCCAGAGCAGGGGGCCACCAGGAGTCGTCCCAGGCAGAGATGGATGGGCCGAGGATGAGGACTTCCGTCTTGTCTGAGTTCAGTTTCAGGCGGCTGAGCTTCATCCAGTCTGCGATGTCTTTCATTCCGTCCTGGAAGCTGGCTCTGGCGGAGGTGGGGTCATTGGTGAGGGAGAGGATCAGTTGGGTATTGTCGGTGTAGGAGATGATGTTGAGGTTGTGCTTGCGTGCGATGGCTGCGAGGGGGCTCATGTAGACGTTGAAGAGGGTGGGGCTGAGCGAGGAGCCTTGAGGTACGCCGCAGATGATCTTGGTGGCTTCTGCGAGGAAAGGCGGGAGACGGACTCTTTGGGTTCTGTCAGAGAGGAAGGAGGTGATCCATTCCAGGGCCTTTCCTTGGATCCCGGCGTGGCGGAGGCGGGTTGTCAGGGTGCGGTGGCAGACCGTGTCGAACGCAGTCGAAAGGTCGAGCAGGATGAGGGCGGCGGTTACTCCGTTGTCCAACAGGGTCCCGATGTTGTCGGTGGCCGCGATGAGGGCGGTCTCGGTGCTGTGGTTCACTCGGAATCTGGACTGCGATGGGTCGAGGGAGCCGTTCGTCTCCAGGAAGGCTGTCAGCTGTTTGTTGATGGTTTTCTCGATGACGTTTGCAGGGAAGGGGAGGAGCGAGATGGGGCGGAAGTTCTTGAGGTCTGAGGGGTCTGTGGCGGGTTTCTTCAGGAGGGCGCTGATCTCTGCGTGCTTCCAGCTCTCTGGGAAGGTGGCGGATATGAAGCAGTTGTTGATGATGTCCCGAAGTTTGGGTGCGATGATGGAGTCGGCTTTGTTGAAGATGTGGTGTGGACAGGGATCGGCTGGGGAGCCCGAGTGGATGATGTTCATCGTGTGGGTGGTATCTTCTGTGCTGACCTGAGTCCAGGCGCACAGGGTGGTGGTGGGGGGGTGTAGGTTCGGTGGTGGGGTATGAGTTCTGAGCGCCAAAGCTGTTGTGTATGTTGTCGATCTTACGATGAAAAAAGGTGGCCAGAGAGTTGCAGAGGTCTTGAGAAGGCGTGGTGTCGTTGTTGCTGGCATTGGGGTTGGAGAGCTCTTTCACGATGTTGAAGAGTTCCTTGCTGTTGTGGGTGTTGTTGTCCAGTCGTTCTCTGAAGGATGATCTTTTGGTGGTGCGGATCAGCTGGTGGTGTTTGCGGGTGGCGTTCTTGAGGGCTGTCATGTTATCCGTTGACTGGTTGTGGCACCAGGCTTTCTCGAGGTCACGGCTGGATTCCTTGGAGTCTTTGAGATCGTTGGTGAACCACGCGGCTTTCTTGCTGTTGAGGTTGCTGGGAGGGTTTTTCAGTGGAGCAAGGGTGTCGGCGCAGTCGGTGATCCACTGTGTGAGGTTGCGGGCTCCTTCGTTGGGGTCTGTGGTGTTGGTGGGAGGGTTTAGGCTCAAGGAGGTGGTGAGTCGGTTGGTGGTGATCTTGTTCCAGCATCTTCGGGGGGTTTGTTGAGGGCGGTGGTGGGTCGTTGTTTTCCTGAAGTTGAAGTGTACGCAGCTGTGGTCGGTCCAGTGGAGCTCGGTGGTGTGGCTGAAGGAGATGTGGTTGCTGGAGGAGAAGACGGAGTCGAGCGTGTGGCCGGCGTAATGGGTGGGGGTGTTGACCAGTTGCTTGAATCCGAGGTTGGCGAGGTTGTCTAGTAGGGCGGTGGTGTTGTTGTCCTGGTCGTTCTCCAGGTGGAAGTTGAGGTCTCCTAGGAGGATGTAGTCGGGGGAGGCGAGGGCGAGCGGGCTGATGAAGTCTGCGATGGCCTCGCTGAAGTGTGAGCGTGGTCCCGGGGGTCTGTAGATAAGGGTTCCTCTGAGGGTGGTCTTGGGGTCGGTGTGAATCTGGAAGTGCAGGTGCTCTGCGGTGGCGAGGGTGTCGTCGGTGTTGGTCGTGAAGCGGATGGTGTTTCTGTGGGCGATGGCGATGCCTCCTCCGGTCTGGTTGATGCGGTCCCTCTGGATGATCTTGTAGCCGTCCGGGATGGCAATGGCGATGTCGGGGGCTGAGGAGGCGTTCATCCAGGTTTCCGTGAAGAAGGCGACGTCTGATGCCGTTTTGTCCAGGAGGTCCCATAGTTCGGCGGCGTGCCTGTGGATGGAGCGGGTGTTGAGCAGGATGCACTTGAGGTGGTTGTTGTTGGCGGCTGTTTTGGCTGGCGTGGTGCAGGACCGAGTGCAGGTGAAGTAGCAGGCGTGGCAGGTGAAGGCTCCATGGGTGTGTTTCGGGGTGGCTTGGTAGCAGGCTGGATGTCGGCCGGTGTTGAGTGCGTGGAGGGTGGCGGCGTAGTAGCTCAGTCGGGTTGGCTGGCTCTGGCGGGGTCCAGGGGTTCTGGCGCTGGGCGCGGTCCAGACGTGGACGGGCGTAGACGGGCTTGCCTTCGGCGCGCAGTCGGTGCGCACGGTGCGCGTATGCGCGGTCCCCGCCATTAATGGCGAAGTGGGAGGGAGGAGCAGCTGGGAGGCGGGAGCGGGGCAGTGAATGGGGAGCGGGAGACAGGAGAAGGGGCGGGGTCGCAGGAGAGTAGTGGCAGGGAGCAGAGGGGCGGTTGGAAAGAGCGGGAAAGCGGAGCGGGAGAGAGCGAGGGCAAGCCTGGAGAGTGAGGGCAAGCCTGGAGAGCAGTGGCCCTAAGGAGAGGCGGCAGCAAGAGGGCCAAGCAGGCAGCAGCAGAAGAATCCGGGCACGCGGGGGCCGTGCGGTAGTGGAGTGAGCGGGTCAAGGGTAAAGGGTAAAACTGCACATCAGTGTGAATTGTGTGTGCATTTCAATAGAAATAGTGCTATTTGTAAATTACATTATCCTACCAAATCATAATTTAGTAATATATTTGTGGCAGAGTACTTCTAAAGGCATCGAAAGCTATATACCACTCAAGTGTTGAATAGGCTGAGCTCACTTGCCACACTTTTTCTTTGTGTTATGGTTTGAGTTTTCACCACCCCTACAACTTAACTGACATAACATTAATGACAGCACCACCACTTCTAAAATTGCTCCAGGACCCATGGTATCCACTTATTTGCCAGCACTGGCTGTAGGTTATGAGCTTGTGCGTGACCCTCTTTTCGTCAGAGAATGAGATCTTCAGTCAGTCGGTAAGTTTGTTTGAAATGTGTCCAAGATGCAAAGTTTTTGCTGAGTTATTGTGGTGTGTGAGGAACTGAGGTCAGCTGGAATTTACTTTAGTGAATGGTATTCATACTATTACCTTTCCATGGTCAGTTTAAGCAGGGGTGTTACTCAGGCCCCTGAAGCCCTATCAGCGGAGGGATGAATGAAGTGACCCGAATAGGGTCACTCACCAACACCTCTCAGCCTTCCATATCAGATGAACAGTTGGTCAGATAGAAGAGAATACAAACCAATATCTGTTTATTTAGATACACTCAGAGTGGAGCTCAGTCTGCCCAGTCGCTAGGAGTGCAGCTGAGGGACTGACATCAGCAAGCATAAAGATACATTATATACATTTTAGAACCAATGAAAACACGGCCACAATGGAATTTATTTTCCAAGCAGATACAGCTAAACAATAAAATACAGGGGATAAGTTTTTGAATCTTAGGACGGGCACACACTATTTGCTACCCAAGGTCGCTCTGCCCGTGCCCGCCACTAGACAAGTGGGAGAAGGCCTCTATCTACAGGGAAAGGTATGCGCTAATAAGAACAGTGCATTCATTAGAGAAGCGCAACCTAGCCTTGGCGAAACATAACTCAAGAGAGGCCTTTTCTCGCAAATAGTGAAGAATACGTTTTGATTAAAACTCAAAATGGCGCCGACATAGAAAATGGCCCCGCAAATACGTGAAACAATGCGCAAACATTAATTGTCCATTCTAACAGACCCTCCTTTGAGCATGAGCTAAACATTTTCGAAATATAGCAAATGGCATATTAGTTAAGAAAACAGAAAGTCAAAGGTAAATCCGTAAGGAGGGAAGAAGTCTCAAAAATGAATCATAGACAAAATATCGAGTAACACAATATCGAGGTACAAAAATATAGTACATCATGGTAAGTACAAAAATATCGGAAAAAATATATAGTTTTTTTTAAATGTTAAAGAAATACTGTAAAATAAATTAACTAATATAATTAAAAGAAACAGTTAAAAAAAATCACAACTAATACATATAAATTTACTGTTCCAATTCCAGAGAGTGCAACAGTAGGGAAAGTGTTGGATAGCGTAGGGGTGAAAATTACTATTCTCACTCCAGAGAGTGCAACAGTAGGGAAAGTGTTGGCTAGCTTAGGCCTAAAATTACTATTCCAACTCCAGAGAGTGTATCAGTAGAGGAAGTGTTTAATAGCATAGGGATAAAATATACTATTCCCACTCCAGAGAGTGCAACGGTAGGGAAATTGTTGGATAGCGAAAATATTAAAAGTATTATTCCCACTGCAGTGAGTGCAACAGTAGGGAAAGTATTGGATAGCTTATGGGTGAAAATAACTATTCCAACTCCAGAGAGTGCAACAGTAGGGAAAGTGTTGGATAATGTAGGGGTAAAAATTACAATTTCCCACTTCAGTGAGTGCAACAGTAGGGAAAGTGTTTGCTAGCATAGAGGTAAAAATTACTCTTCCCACTCCAGAGAGTGCAACAGTAGGGAAAGTGTTGGATAGCATAGGGGTAGAAAATACTATTCCAACTCCAGAGAGTGCAGCAGTAGGGAAAGTGTTGGATGGCGTAGGGGTAAATAATACTATTCCCACTCCAGAGAGTGCAACATTAGGGAAAGTGTTGGATTGGGAAAATGTTAAATTTACTATTCCCACAACAGTGAGTGCAACAGTAGGGAAAGTGTTGGATCGCGTACGGGTACAAATTACTATTTCCACTCCAGTAAGTGCAACAGTAGGGAAAGTGTTGTATAGCGTAGGGGTAAAAATTACTATTTCAACTACAGAGAGTGCAACAGTAGGGAAAGTGTTGGATAGCTTAGGGGTAAAAATTACTATTCCTGCTCCAGAGAGTGCAACAGTAGGGAAAGTGTTGGATAGCGTAGGGGTAAACATTACTATTCCCACAGCAGTGAGTGCAACAGTAGGGAAAGTGTTGGAAGGCGTAGGGGTGAAAATTACAATTCCCACTCCAGAGAGTGCAACAGTAGGGAAAGTGTTGGATAGAGTAGGGGTTTAAAATTACTATTTCCACTCCAGTAAGTGCAACAGTAGGGAAAGTGTTGTACAGCGTAGGGTTAAAAATTACTATTTCAACTACAGAGCGTGCAATAGTAGGGAAAGTGTTGGATAGCGTAGGGGGAAAAATTACTATTCCCGCTCCAGAGAGTGCAACAGTAGGGAAAGTGTTGGATAGCGTAGGGGTAAACATTACTATTCCCACAGCAGTGAGTGCAAAAGTAGGGAAAGTGTTGGAAGCCGTAGGGGTAAAAATTACAATTCCCACTCCAGAGAGTGCAACAGTAGGGAAAGTGTTGGATAGAGTAGGGGTTTAAAATTACTATTCCCACTCCAATTATTTCAACAGGAGCAAGACCACTGACCCATTGTCAGTGAAATTGCTCTCCCACCCTCGCAGCTCCACCATTAAGTGAGGTGCCCCTGCCCCTGCACTCTTGAGTGTTAGTGATCGAGGCCCTCCTCCACACGCAGGTTTCTCTGCGCCTCATCCCTGGTGGTCCAGTGGACCTCTGTCTCCTTTCTCTCACTCTGCTCCTTCACTCGTTTTTCTACCCTTTCTATCTTTCACCTTTCTGCATCTCTGCTCTTTTGTGCCTTATTTCTGCCCATTTTCCCTTTCTCTCTCTCTGCTCCTGCACTCGTTTTCACTCGTTTTTCTACCCTTTCTATCTTTCACCTTTCTGCACCTCTGGTCTTTTGTGCCTTATTTCTGCCCATTTTCCCTTTCTCTCCCTCTGCTCCTTCACTCGTTTATCCCTTCTTTCCTCCCTTTACCTTTCCCCGCTGCTGCTGCCCCCGCGGCCCCTCCCCCCCCAGCGTGACCAGCCCAATCCAGCTCCTCTCCCCGCTCCCGCCTCCCAGCTGTCCAGCCCTCCCTGACCCCTACTTAATGGTGGCCACAGCGCGGCCGTGCCGCTGGTGCACCGAAGGCGCGTCAAAGGGAAGCACGTCTGCGCCCGTCCGCGACCCGTCCGCGACCTGTCCGCGACCAGCACCAGGAATCCTGGACCACCGCCCCGCCATTGCTACGACCCAGCAGCACTCCACGCACTCAACCCAGGCTCCAACAACAACTGCAAGCTAGCATCACCAGCCGACACCCATGGACCCTTCAGCTGTCACCGCTGCCGGCACACCTGCAGCACCGCCAAGAACACGGATCCAGCACAACCCGCCCACAAGAACACAACCGAACCGAAGACCCTGCAATGCATCCTCCTCAACGTCCGATCCCTCTACAAACACGCCACAGAAATATGGGACCTCCTCGACAGCACCACCCCGGACGTAGCATTCTTCACCGAAACCTGGACCAACGCCACCTCGGGACTGGACATCGCCTTCGCCATCCCCCAAGGATACAAGATCTCCAGGAAGGACCGCCCCACCCACCCAGGAGGAGGAATCACCATTGTCCACAAATCCAGCCTCCGCCTGAGCACACTCCCTGACGAGTCAACAGAACTGATGGAACACCTTCACTTCAAGATACTGGCCAGCCCCACCGCCCCCTCCGAGGAACCCTCATCTACCGACCACCTGGGCCCAGCGGACCCTTCGCCAACTCCATCACGGACATTATCTCCCCGCAGGCCATCGCATCCACCAACTACACCCTGCTGGGAGACCTCAACTTCCACCTCGACAATCAACTGGACCCCAAAACCACATGCCTCCTGGACAACCTCCACAACATTGGACTCTGCCAGATCATGACCGAGCCTATGCACTCAGCAGGAAACACCCTCGACCCCCTCTTCACTACAGGAAACTCCATCGCCTTAAGCCACACCACCGAACTCCCATGGACCGACCATCGTTGCGCCCACTTCACCTTCAGAACACCCACCATCCACAGACACCAGTACCTGCTTCCACAAAGAAACTGGACCAAAATCACCGACGACCAGCTCACCTCCTCACTCAACAACTCCACCCCAACCATCGCGGAAAACCACGACCCCAACACCGCAGCCCGAACCCTGCATAGATGGATCTCGGACAGCACCAACACCCTAGCCCCCGTCAAGAAAAACAACAATACCCGTGCCAAAAAAGCCAGATGGTTTACCACCGAACTTCGAAAGTCCAGGCGCACATGCCGCCGCCTCGAAAAGGCCTGGAGAAACACCAAGTCCACAGAAGCCCACAACAACTTCAGAGCCGCCACCAACGCCCACCATCAACTCATCAGTGAAACGAGGAAAAAAGCGATTGAAGACAGAATCTGCACCCACGCACACAACAGCAAGGAACTCTTCAGCATCATCAAGGAGTTTGCCCAACCCACCAGCGAGTCTACCGACATCCCTCCCTCACAAGACCTCTGTGACAAACTCAGCACCTTTTTCCACCACAAAATCAAGAGCATCTACGACAACTTCGACGAAGACAACCAACACACTGAACCCTAACCAACCACCCCGACACCCAGAAACCAGCGATTGATGACTGGACTGCCCTCACCACCGAAGACACACTGAAGACAATGAAGTCAATCCACTCAGGGGCCCCCACGGACCCCTGCCCCCACCACATCTTCAACAGAGCCGCCAACACCATTGCATCCATGCTCCGCCACACCATCAACCTCTCCCTGGCGACCGCCTCGTTCGCCGACGTCTGGAAACACGCCGAGGTCAACCCCCTCCTAAAGAAACCCTCAGCGGACCCCACCGACCTAAAAACTACAGACCCATCTCCCTGCTCCCTTTCCCAGCGAAAGTCATCAAGAAAGCCATCAACAGCCAACTCGCCACATTCATTGAAGAACACAACATCCTCGACTCCTCCCAATCCGGCTTCAGAAAAAACCACAGTACGGAAACCGCCCTCCTTGCCGCAACAGATGATGTCCGCACCCTACTGGACAAAGGAGAAACAGTAGCCCTCATCCTCCTAGACCTATCAGCGGCGTTCGACACAGTCTCCCACCGCACCCTAATACGCAGACTCTACGATGCAGGAATCCAGGAGAAGGCCCTCGACTGGATCTGCTCTTTCCTCTCCGGCAGGACGCTACGGGTCAGACTCCCCCCTTTCCTCTCAGACCCCACACCTACCACCTGCGGAGTCCCCCAGGACTCCTCCCTCAGCCCGACGCTCTTCAACGTCTACATGGCTCCACTTGCCCCCATCGTCAGAACCTACGGACTCAACATCGTGTCATACGCAGACGACACCCAGCTCATCCTCTCCCTATCCAACGAGCCCAACACCGCCAGACGCAACTTTAGAGAAGGGCATGGAAGCCGTCGCCAAATGGATGAAAAACAGCTGCCTACAACTAAACACCAACAAAACAGAAGTACTCATCATGGGCCCAAACCCCGACGCCTGGAGCGACACCTGGTGGCCCACCTCCCTCGGAAACCCGCCAACCCCCACAGACCACGGACGCAACCTGGGAATCATCCTGGACTCCGAGCTCAAAATGGACCGCCAGATCAACTCTGTCTCATCTTCCTGCTTCCACACCCTCCGCCTCCTTTGTAAGACCTTCAAATGGATCCCCCTCGAACACCGAAAGACAGTCACTCACGCCCTGGTCACCAGCGGACTCGACTACGGCAACGCACTCTATGCCGGAATAAACAAAAACCTCATCCGCAAGCTACAGAACATCCAGAACGCCGCCGCAAGACTGGTCCTCAACCTGCCAAAACACTGCCACATCTCCCAGCACCTGCGCACACTCCACTGGCTCCCCGTCGAGGCGAGAATCACCTTTAGGATGCTCACCCATGCACACAAGGCCCTCCACGCCACCGGACCAGCATACCTGAACAGCCGGCTCAAATTCCACGCACCCCAAAGGACCCTACGATCAGCCCAGCTCTCCTACGCCGTGGTCCCCCGCACCAGAAAGACCAGATCGGGAGGCCGCTCCTTCTCCTTCCTCACGGCCAAAGCATGGAACGCCCTTCCGCTCCACCTCAGACAGACAACATCGCTCCCCATCTTCGCAAGAAACCTCAAAACCTGGCTTTTCGACAGACCCCCTCCTTGATGGAATGGAACCTGCAAACCCCCCCACCCCTAGCGCCTTGAGACCCTTACGGGTGAGTAGTTGCGATTTAACAAACTCCTGATTGATTGATTGAACAGTAGGGAAAGTGTCAGATAACGTAGGGGTTAAAATTACTATTTCCACTCCAGAGGGTGCAACAGTAGGGAACGTGTTAGATAGGGTGAAGGTTAAATATAACATACTTCAAATAATGAATTAATATTAAATTATCAATACATTACTTATGAATACCAATGAATAATTACTTTAATAACATTAAATTACTTCCCACCCTATTCCCCAATAAACCCCCATCCCGCTCTGCATAATAATTAACACAATTAATATAATTATCAATTACTCAATTAATATTAATATAATAAAAATTCACATTTGTAAAGCGTGACAATCACCCGTAAGGGTCTCTAGGCGCTGGGGGCCATCATGAAGATTAAGCAAGCTATTGCCCAGAGTCACATGGTGCTGGGCTAATCTGCCGCTGGCACCAGGGATCAAACCGTGATCCCCATATTCCAGCGTCAGTCGTCCTGGCCGCGGCACCACACCACTTCTTATTTAATTAATACAAATGAATTACCAATTAATATTCAATTAACAATGAATTAATTATCAATGCTAATAAATATTAGTTAATTAAAATAATTATCAATAAATTAATTATCACTACCAATACATATTAATTAATAATTACTTTATTATAAGTTAATTCCCACCCTATTCCCCTATCAAAACATAACCTGCTCCTAAAATAAATTAACATAATTATTATATTTATCAATTAATAAAAAATATTTACCAATTAACAATTGTTAAACAATAAACTAATTATCAATACCAAAAAATGAAACTTAATCATTACTTAATTACAATTAGATTACTTCTCACCCTATTTCCCTGTAAACCCACAACCCGCTACTGAACTAAAATAAAAAAAATTATCACAAATAATAAAAACATTCTAAAAATGATGATTTAATTTACTATAATAATTTACTTCCCACCCTATTCCCCTATAAACTCACAACCCACTACGGTACTAAAACGCAAAATTTTCTTAAAAAACAATTACTAACTTCTAAACATTTAATACATATATTTAAAAAATACATAAAACATGTGAAACACATACATATAAAATACTAAAATACATAACACTAACATAAACATCGATATTATTAACATCAATATTTTTGCTATTGATATTATTAACTTTGGATATTAACAAAAACAATATTTCTTACCTTCTGGTCGATATTCTTTCACCGATATTCTTGATGTCGATATTCTGTCCCTACAATATTTAAAACTCGATATTTATGGAAGTCGAAATAAAAAACTCAATATTATGTCTGTGCACCCTCAAAAATGTCCTCATCTATCTGCATGAGTTCATCAATTTCTTTCTGGACCATAATTGCAGCATTGGTGTCATGAATCGATATTTTCCTCTTAGGAGTGAGACGAGTTGTGCAATAAGAACAAAAGAAGGGAAGGCATTGAACAGGGGCACAGTAACAGACCAAGATCACAATAAAATAAATCACCATTTCAAGGATCCAATCCCAGCTGCCTAGAAGAGACCAACTACAGTTCCCACTTTCCTTTCCTTTAACATTTTCTAGGATGTCTAAAATGTGTTGGGTAATATTCTTTTCCATATTTGTGATCCTGACTACACACTGGTCTCCGACTACCATGTACACACGACCACTGTTAGCTAGGATGAACTCGACAGCATATCTAGTCTGCTCGGAATATATTTGCATACATTCCAATTGGGTGGTGATGTCATGCAAAGCTGCTACTGTGGAGTTAGACAATATTTGCAGATTACACCCAAACTATTCTCTAGCTTTCTCACTCCTGGCCATAGCAGTACCACCAAATGTAATTATGAAGGAAAGAATGTATCCAAAAGTAATACCGTTACTATAATTATTGACTTCAAGATCTGGCACTCCTTGTCAATGTTAATGTCCTTTTAACCCATCTTACTTTAGGCTTCGCATGTTTGCAAGGTACATGCAAGGGCAGCACCATCCCAAGTGCCACACCATTCATATCATTTTGAATATTAGAATACGTCCCATTAGAAAGAAAGAAAAAACCTGGGTGTGCATAAATCGGTCTATCATAGACCGCAGCAGAATATCAGGAATTCCACCCTAAGTTACTAGGGTCCTTTAGACTTACCAAAGAGTATGTGCCCTCATGCAATACTATCCCTGAACAATTAACATACAATTTAGTGTCAGTAAAATTGATATTTGGACAACAAGCAGGGTAATAACCAGCTTCTCGGGGAACTGTCAACTCCTTATGCTGGTAAACCACCAGGGTTACATTCTGTTTTTCCATATAGAAGTTGTCGCAATAAGTGTTATTGTCACACCCCGGATAACCCATGCCTCGTGACTTTCTATGATATAGTCAAGGACCTGGATGGTCAAATCCAAATACTCCTTGCACTTCTACGAAGTCAAGGGGTTGAGTTTAGGTATAATTGACAATGGATATGCTGTCCATAAACTAGTAACAGCTTCAGTGGGGTAACAAGCAGTACTTACTCCAAAGCACCTCTTGTGTGTATCAGAAACACATTGCTTGGGGCTTTCCTTTTCTTTCGGACTTGAGGACCAACATCTCCTTACTTTGTAAAGGTACACTTTGATTATTTTCCAAAACCCATGATACACCACATAATATGATCAACAACAAAAGAATCATTTGATTTGTCGGCAAGATGGACGATGGGTAGGCTAGGGATCCCCTTATGGTGAATATCCCTGAGAAAAGCTGGGGCTAAGGAGAGTGACGGGCCATAGACTGCGGCAACCGGGGGGCACAGAACTGTCTAAAGAGGTGCCCTGAGATCTGGGCTCACTGTTTTCTGAGTGCACACTGCTGCCTTTGAGGTGCAAGGTGGCCGCGTTGAACTCCACGTGAGGAGCTGGGAATCGCCGAGCAAAGAAGCGGAACTCGGGGGACACCCCACGTGGAATGGTGTTTCTGGATGCCCGGGAGGGCCCTGGGCCTGCAGGGTGCACCGCTGAGCTCCTGGCCCGCAATGGCTGACCTCAAATGGTGTGGTCCAGGTACCTCCTCACACAACTGCAAGCCTTTGTGTAGCCCTCCAGCCAGAAGCTTCGAAAACTTTAACAGAGTCCAGCCCACTCATGCATAACTATTTTTGTTCCCATGTCCAGTGTTTCCTAACCTTTGCGGCGATCGTCAATTAAAGAGGCCTGACCCTAAGATGGCGGCTAAAGTGCACAGGAAGGGCTCTATCTTTTCCTGTGCAGCTGTACTTTAAAGATTAGCAACACAAACCAATATTTCAAGTAAGACTGTGTCCGCTTGCTGTTAGGGATGCTTTTTTGCACAAATCTGATTCCACCAGCATGACAAAAAGTGGAGCCTGGCCCTAAGACGGCGCCCATGATGTAGCTAGCAGCAAATCAATATCAATCAGCAATATTGCAATCTGTGGTTGCTGCCACGTGGATGACTCCCATGATTCAGTTTTTGGCACATTCTTTCAAGGATATGGCCCTGAAACATTGATCAGAGTCTGTTTACCCTAAGCATCGAGTGAACTTCGACCAGCTGAGAGAGGGAGCTTGAGGCGGTCAGCGCCTCCCAGTAACACTGGAACTGGTGCAGCTGTTGGAACTATGACGATGCCCCTGGGCAGAATCCTTATATTTTATACTGACTGTGGCGACCGTGCAACATGGCCGATGCCAGGTGCAGCTGTTTAGGCAGTTGTAGGGGAGATTGGCTTTGGTTTCACATCCTTGGCCATCACCTAGCCAGCCAGATATTGGACATTGTTTTTCCTCGTCTCTCCGCTGTGTTTCCTTTCCAACCTCCACCTTCTCCCTCCGTGACCCTGTAGCTGCCTCCGCTTCCAGCCCTGCCTGACTTTATTTGTTTTTTTCCTACACCCTTCTCTCAACCCCTCTTACCAAACCCACCCCCATGCTTCAAGTGTCTAGTATCTTATTATTTAATGCTATGGTAACTTTGCACAACTGTTCTCATGTAAAGCGCTCAGATACCTCTGGGTTTAGCGAGTGCTATATAAAACTCTTCAAATAAAAAATAAATAAATACAAAATAAAAACAATGACAATACATGTTAACTTTTGTTTACGTGCCGACACTGCATTGTGCTGAGCAACAAGAAGCACTGGCTGCTCTTCTTCAGCAACCATTCTACCAAAGGGATGCATAACAAATGATGAAATGGGGGAGCAAAAGGCAAAAGAAATATATGAGTTCCCAGTGTCCGTCAGAGACTCACTGGTACAGGCTCCTATTGTCCATCAATACGTGGGCGCTCTTGAGCATCGGCGGTGGAGCTTGCTCTGTTCTAAGTTCATATCCCAGGTCGACCAGAATAATGTACCCCCAAGGGTAACTTCAATTTATCCTGTCCAATGTTCAAATAGTGCACAAAACTCTCATCACCCTAAACTAACTCCATTGGTACTATCGCAAAGTACGTCCTGACTTACAAAGTCCATAACTAACTAATCTTTCTTCTTTTTTGACGCACCGTCCCCCAGCCAAGGGTGCAAATTGTACCGAGTGGCTCCAGGCACCGAAGGGTCAATAAACCTGGATAGCTCGTACTTCCAGAGGAACCGCTGCATGCAGCACATCATCATTTTCCTTTTTAAGTCTCGGAACTGCGAACATATTGCGAAGCAATCTGTCGTTCCGAGACTCTATTGCAATCATTCTGGCTTTCAAGGAGTCAAGGGAGACAGGAGACAAGTGAGGTGCACGCGCAACCTTGGAACTGGGATCAGGTCGCGTGCGCTTCCTGTCTCCCATGGCTCCTTGGAAGCAGACTCACACGCACGCACACACACATACAGACCCCCCCTCGCCGCGCATACACACACTCACACACACACATACAGATCCCCCCGCCGCGCATACACACACGCACGCACACACAGAGACCCCCCCTTCCTACCTCGTCTCGGCGTGTCTTCGCGCTCCATGGTGACGTTCGCCAAATGAGGGTGAGCACTGGGCAGACTGTCTTGCACAAGGATGGGCAGGTGCACAGTCGTCTACAGGCCGCCAACAAGTCACAGTCGCGTGCCGTCCCTGCCTCTCACGCGGCCGTACATGCGCGCTCTCCTCGCCCTGCCACTGGAGCTTCTCGCCGGGATTGCGTGCCAGTGCTCACGCGCAGCCGCCGTCCACGGCTGCGCGCGCACCCCCGCAGCTGAGGCAGCAGGCCTAAGGTCGCTGGTTCGTGGGGAGAAGCGGGTTGCTTTGCTAACACCCAAGCGTGCAGGCTTGCATGGTTGTGCAGGGCCCAGTGCTCCTTGTTAAAACGAGGGAAAGCCTCACTACGATGATACAACAACCAACAACTACCGTTTTCCTCATCCTTCCGCTCTGCACGTTTTACCCACCCCAGGTTCAGAGAAAGAAGCATATCAGCGAGGAATGGAAGATTTGAGATTTAAATATATGGGAAGAACCTTACTGCAGGGTTTGAAAAAATGCGCACATATGCCTCATATTTATAATACATTTTCAGACCATTCTTTCAGGAAAACATACATATATTTTTAGAGACTGAAGCAAACCTCAACTGTCCATGAATTAATGTATACTGACCTCTGGTGGATATACGCGTAATAACACTTTGGACGAAAAGAATGTTAGCGTTACAGTGACCTGATAGATTACATCGGGTCACTGTAAGATTGAAAGATACTTAAAGCAGGGCACTGGGAGCATGAGGCCCTCCAGACCTTTACATGCGGGCCCCCGACGTTTACATGCGGGCCCCCGACCCGGCCTTTACATGCGCCCACCCTGTGCAACGGCAGCACTGGGCTTCAATTTACTGGACTCAGCACCACCATTTAACAAGCATTTGCAATGCAATAGGTCTCGCAATTACGCGACTTTAAGCTATTGGCATTGTAAATGAATATGCCTGTTATTTATGTTTTAAAAATGAAAATAAAAATAAAAGGTATTATCATTTACAATGTCAATAGCTCTAACTCGCGTAAATGCGAGACCTATTGCATTGCAAATGCTTGTTCTGTTTGCATCCAGGTCAAATTTGCATTACTGAAGGGGACAAACCGAAGCACTGTCTTGCACGCAGAGTCCCCTACTCCATCATTCACCCACTGGTCATAGGGCAGGGGCAAAGGAATCCTTCGACAATGAGTTGAGTGATTCCAGTTCTTATGGCCTGAGACCTTGAAAGCGGTGCGTGTTTCCAAAAGGACTTTTTCTGGCCCCCTCCAATGCAGCTCCAAACTTTCCTTGCACTGAAAATTCCTAATCAAGATGAAATCACCAGGCTGAATCTGGTGTAGGAGGCAGGGAATCCGGGACCTGTTGTTGAATAGAACATAAACTTTAGGTTAACTGGCCAAGAAATAAGAAAACTACCGAGGTCACGGGATGCCCAAAACATTTGCCGGCGTCCAAACACGACCACAGACGGTGACAATCCTAGAATGTGCCATCATTCTTGTTGACAAAAGAGTTACCAGTAAAGCATCTGGCCACTTTAACTCTTGTCTCCTGATTGTTTTTGCCAGTTTGAGCTTGAGAGTACATCTCAACCAAACCTGCTGACTGCGGGTGATTGGCAGCATGGAACTTTTGCTTCATGTGTAAACCATCACAAATCAATTGGATCACTTTCGCTTTAAAATGACTTCCATTATCACTCCAAAATAATCGGCCCTGTGAGGCTCCAGCATTCTGAGCCCTATCAGCCCCACCAACTTCATGACCCTGTCTACGAGAACCTCATCCTCTAGGGACTGCCAACCTTCTGCAAAAGCACGGGACACTCGCTACGCCAGTGACCTTCTTTCTTACAATACGGACACTGATTTGGCCACAAAGGCATCATATTTGTCTGCCTACTAGTACGTGAGAGCTGTCGGGCAGGACCACCAAGTCCTCTACCATTTCTTCTAAACGCTTGCTGCAACAATACCTTTGTCTGAAAATCCCTTAGCTTTTTCTCCATCCTCTCTTTCTCGTCTTGGTTCCGATGTTCATAATATTGAGCCATATTCAAAATATCAGAAGGGGAAGAGGTGGACCAGGTACTTACAGAAGCCTGTAATTGAGTTGCAATTTCGGGAAGTAAATTGGAAACAAACCTGTTGAGAAACAACCAAACACCTCCCTCAATAGACAGATATTGCCCACTGTTATCCAAAATGTATCCTCATACTGAGTATAAAAATAAGACACACTCTCATCTCTCTTTTATCGACAAGCCATAAACTTGTTTCAATCAACTTTCCTCGGCGGAATAAGAGAATGCATATATTGAATAATATGGCCTGGCAAAGCAAGTATCTCTGCTCGAGGCTTGTCACCTGGCTTTTCTTTCTTGATCCCATGCTTTTATTTGATACAATGTACCACGCAACTCCACAACATGATCTTGAGTATAAACCTGGCTCCAAATATCAACCGGAAAAAGAAGACCAAAAAACATTTCACTGGACTCTCTGATTGATATATGGGATGAACTTCTCGTATGGGAAACTGAAACACTGGGGTAGGACCCTTTTAATGCAATCTGCCCCTATAAGTAACCAACGTGGTGATATTACCAAAAACGTGGCCAAAGCCCAAACACCGTAGAGGACATATGTTTAAGAGCATGCTGCTGAATATAAGGCTTATAATCTTTCATCACATCTCAAGCATCTTCCACACTTTACATGATATTACGACCCCACTGTGCAGCCCTAGCTACTACCTTCTTTTCTTCATCCCCCCACCGGAGTCAAAGCTACAGCTGTTGAAAGGACAGCAGTAGATAGAGGGAAAGTGGGAACAACTGTAAGAGGCGGCTGTGATGGCACAGGGACAGTGGGATATATCCTTTGTGGGACATACTGGGGCGGGGGTCGAGTGTCTAACAATTCTTCCGTAAAATTATCAGTTCCCTCCTGAGCCATATACAATTTTTCAACATGCAATCGAAAGCTCCTATCTTCACATTGAACTCTCTTCTCCTGTTTTTCTCTATCATATGCTATAGCTTTCTGAGTCAGCGTCTGCATCTTCCGTTTTCGTGCATCTTTTTCCACTTTCAATCATCTCTGCGTAGCTGCTTTCTGCCACATTCTTAGGGAATCAAACATAGACTGCCTACTTTGCCTCTTGAACAACTGTTCCATCTTTTGTTTATCAAAAGTGCCCGTCAACGGCCACTGCAACTCAGCAACGTCCCTCGTACTTTCGTGCCATAATGTTCTTTACATAATAGGGCCAAGACCATGCTTCACATACATATCAACATTAGGAGTGCCTTCTTGAGGCACCAGCTGAGCTTCTTCCTATTGAGCAGCCGCAAAACTACAGCAACAGCACAAAGAAAACTGTTTACTGATACCAGTCATTCTCAAAAGAAAATAAGTTCACTATTTATGCCTGGAAAAGCAATTGCAAATGCTTTTTTCCCAAAGACAGTCCTCAGACCGCATAAAATTCAAACCAAAATGGTACCATATCCACAAAGAACGAAAACAAACTCACGAGATTTATGCTGGTCAAGCAAAATAATTCTCCACTGCCGACTCTTCAGACCAAATGGTCAGATCCAAGGATTTCACCATTGAGGACTCCAGTCGGGATGACCACTGGGGAAGGTACAGTTAGGCAGGACAGAAGCGGCAGCTGCGAGTATCAGAAACTCTCTGTGCAGCGATCCTTGGTCTGTCAGATCGACCCGATGATTGCCACAACTCCCAAGGGGATGGATCACTCACCCAAAGGAGTCCATGGTCGGGCACCAACTGAAGGAAGTGACCTGATTAGGGTCACCCAGGTCACTCAAGACCACCTCTTAGCCTTCCATATGAAATGAAGAGTCGGTCAGACAGTAGATCATACAAACCAATATCTGTTTATTTGGATACACTCAGAGTGGAGCCCAGTCTGCCCAGTTGCTTGGAATGCTGCAGAGGGACTGACATCAGCAAGTATAAAGATACATTATGTACATTTTACAACCAATGAAAACATGCCCACAATGGAATTTTTCAAGCAGATGCAGCTAAACTATAAAGTACATAGGATAGGTTTCGATTCCTAGGCCGGGCACACACTATCTGCTACCCAAGGTCGCTTTGCCAGGGCCCGCTACTAGACAAGTCGGAAAAGGCCTCTATCTAAATGGATAAGCTTGCACTAATAAGAACAGTGCATTCATTAGTGAAGCAAAACTCAGCCTTGGAGAAAAATAACTCAAGAGAGGCCTTTTCTTAGAAATAGCAAAGAATAAGTTTCGATTATAACTCAAAATGACGCCACGAATGCTAACATACGTGAAACAATGCGCAAACATGATTTTTTCATTCTAACAGGGAGGCCTCTACTCTTCAAGGGGACCCCATTCAGTCCAAGGCCAGTGGATTGCTGTGAGATATGGGAGACTCGGGCCCTCAACCCCCTTGTTATATTTTGCAGGGTGCCCTATCATTTTACGTTCCACCACTGAGTGTGACTGTGTTCAAATTAGGCCGTGCCGCAACTGCAAAACAAAATGCTTTCCTTGTAGCACTGGTATTCCATGGAATTGGTGGAGCCCGTAGACTTACTAGGATGGTTTAATCTCAATATACTCCTGTTTACAAACTCACTGTAGAGAATCCTTGCAACTCTGGAAAGATCGACTGACCTTTACCACTGTAGGCAAATTCAAGCTCTTTCAAAATAATAAAAACACCTTTATTTATTGTATAGGTAGAACCTTTAATTTTCTTTATTCAGTTTAGTACGTTTAAAGAAATATTAAATAGATTTGCTAAGAAGCCAGCATTAGAAAAACACACAGTGTTTCATAAAGAAACCCCATAAGCTAACTAAAGGACCTATTCTAAATAAAAAACCCATAAAGAGTTCCTGTGGAGAAGAGCGAGTAAGAGTTGAACTTCTCATAAACAGTATTTCTGGAAACTCAGCCGTGTTCCCTACAGATGCAGTACCAAATGTGAACAAAAGTGTGACCCTTGCAGTAAAATAGATCACTAACAATTCAAGAATCGTCAGCCACCTTAGGGAAATGGATAAGGAAAATTAACTCTCTATAAGAAGAGTCCTAGAGCAAAGAAATATGCACCTGCAGGACTACGTGAAAGTCGATGAAAAGATGGGTAAGGGCAGTAAGTGCAAGAGAATGAGTATGTGGAAAAAGTTTTCTAACTAGCCAGAAACACCCATTAATATAGATTCATACTTTCGTAACAATTCTGCAGGTGTCCTCTGTCAATATCCAATGAGAATAGTACACAAGGTGGGGTCATCAGTCATCTGATGCTTCTTCCTCCAATTCCCACAGTCAGTACTCTCGTCACCAATCGATTCAATTGTGACCGCATTTGTTACATGAAAGAAGGTTCTCATGATGCACTATGAGCTTGATGTGTGAACAATGGCTAGTTAGCAATATGGAAGCAACTATCAATGTTATTCGGAAACAGCATTCATAAAAGTCTCCAAGTCATGGCTTAACATAATCAGTGTTAATAAGCACTTTCTACTCTAACTCTTTCTATTCTAACATATGATCTAACATGGGGTAAGGAGCTACCTAATGGTAGTAGGATTAATAAAATACTCTAGATGATTAAGATCTTTAGAAAATTATAAAGATATCTTAGCCATGGTATCCTCATTACACCATCCAGTTTCAAAATATCCGAAAGGATATCTCTGTTCAGTTTGGCCTCTTCTTTGGTCCAGAGCCTGTGCCATAATAGCACAGGCTCAGGCCTGATTAAATCAGAGATAAAAAGAAGTTCTAGCTCTGCATTACAAATGCATGCTGAAGTACCACTCGGGACAGATAAAATGTAACTTAGGAAGGAATTTTCTACTCTCTGGATTGGGAGCAGATCAGCGAACCCCCCAGACCCCACACCCATAAACTGCCACTAAAACACACTTATAGATTTTAATGAGCTCCTCTGGGAGTTTTTTCCCCATTTTCTGGCAAAGGCAGTAAGAGCAGATGTAGTGCGTAGGAGTGCCAGTTTTTTTGCTACAACTGTTTGTACCAAAGAGTCATTGTGGGCAAAAAGAATGCCCAAATATGAGAATTTCTTTGTAACGATCCAAAACACGCTGAAAGCCTACTTGAATGTGAGACATCAACACCACGTTGTCTGGATACTAGAGAGCTGGGATTGGGTGACCGGCTACTAAGGGGAAGTCTTGGTTGTTTTTAAGAAGAGCCTCCCCAATCCATGTATGTACAAGGTAAAAAGGAATGGAGCCCAGACACAGCCCTGTCTGACTCCGCTCCTAATCGGGAAAGCAGCCGAACACCCACCCTCCAGTCCGCAGCGCACACGTGCCTTGGCATCACTATAAAAAAGCTTAAGAAAATTAATAATGTTTACATCAACCCCCATACCATCTGATATTGACCATAGTTTAGTGAGGACCACACAGTCAAATGCAGCTGTGAGATCCACAAATGCTAAAAACAGGTTCCCTGTCTTAGCCCTTGTATATTTCCCCACCAAGAGGGACAGATTACGGCCCTGCTCTACAGTCCCGACAACGGTCAGGAAGCCATATTGTAGATCGGACAAGGCAGAGCTCTCGTCAGCCCAATCCTGAAGGCGTTCCAATACAATTCTACTTTGTTATGGCATCCAGCAAGGAAATTGGCCTATAGCATCCTGGGTCTTGTCTGTCCCCTTTTCAAAAATGGGCACGATAGTATACTCCGCCCAAGTAGGTAAACAATTAGTGCTACAGCTGGCATTAAGCACCTGTGGCAGTAGGGGCCCCCAGAAAGAAATGTTTGATTTGAACATATCTACGGGGACCCCGTCCGATCCAGGCACCTTGCCACCCTGCCTTGCGCAGAGAGCGCATTCCACTTCCTCTAAAGTGAACATCAATTCCTTGTAATTTAAAAGATAATTTGTGCCATGTACCTCCCGAGCTTGGTTATCCATCGTGTCAAAATTTCCCTCACCATTATATACTTGGGCAAAGTGTTTGATCCACTGTTCTTCAGTTATGGCTATCTCAATTAACGTGCCAGCCTCTCTAGTTAGAAATGGTCAATAATTACCTTCCAAAATGCCACACTGACTTTAGCTACTGAGGCCGAGTGTAATGCCTCCCATGCCGCCTTCTTCAGTATAACTTTTCTGTACCTTATTGCTTGATTATATACCCCTCTAGACAACCTTATTTCTAGTATATTTCTCGGGGTTTTGTGCAGCTCTTTTTTTAGCTGAGAATATGCTTGGGTACATATCAAATCAAACCACCCATTCTGTGATACGTTACTCTTTTTAAGCCTAATAAGAGACTCTCCAATTACATTAGTTATTACTATAAAGGAGGCTAAGATTATATCAGGGGCAGCTTTTTCATTCAGGCATATCGCTATGTGTAGTTTGTATTTACACACCACTACTTTGATCAATGCTACTGGGTCTACCATGGCCCATCGAAGGGAGTACCCATTAATGCTCCCAATGGCTATATTTTTGAACAACTGATCATTATTAAAATTTGGTCTAAGAGTTTTACTAGAGGGGGTAATGTGATAGCCAGACAAAGAGGAAAGTGGTCACTAAGTGAGTTCTAAGAGACATCGAAGGAATGTAAACCATGTGCATGAGTGCTTGATATTAAGACATAATCAACAGTAAAACAAAGTCCCCTACCATTAAATGCCCAAGGCAAAGGAATGGTATTGGGCATAATTCATTTACAAATCCCAAATCAAAACTAAGAGTATTTTCATTTAGCTGCTCCCCCAAAGCGGCATGCCTAAAATGAGATGAGCATGCTCCTTCTTCTCTAAGAACTCTGCATAAATTGTACCCAGCATTCTCACATAACATGCAGTTTAAATCCCCTGCCAGTATTGTAATGTAATGTAAAAATTATTTATAGAGCGCACGGTCACCACTGGTTTCATGGCGCTTATTATTAGCATTAGTATTAGCATTATATCTTTTGTCTTGCTTTTACCTGCTGATTTCAATGATTGTGAAATCTTTTTCCCACTTTTCCAGGGGGAATATTGTTGTAAAAATTAACCAAAACTATGGAGAAGGTTGTATCTAGGTCCAATCTAACTAATTGATAATAATCGTCACTGGCAAGCATTGCTATTTTCTTTTTGTTTACATGCATAAACTATCATTAGCCCCACCACTCCGACCATCAACTGCTGGGGTGTGATAGGTCCTATACCTATTCAGGGTCCTATACCTATTCACCCTATTGGGTGTTTAACTTAGAACGGGTCCCAGCATTGTTCCACGAGACAATATTGCAAAGAGGAAATTTGAAGTCAGCAGAGCAGTTCTCGGGGTGGGTTACTGACCCCAGTGAGACCTCATTAGCGTGTCTAGATGGAGAGGGAACATTTAGAGTACCCTGGGAATCGGTCTGAACCACGATCTTTGAACCCATAAGCCCTCGTACCTTATCTCAATTATTACCAGCAGAGTCCTCGTTTAAGTGTCTAGATGGAGAGAAGACATTTAAAAAACCCTGCGGATCAACCTGAATCTCCCTGTTCAAGCCCGTAAACCCTTGAACCTCATCTCTATCACTTTCAACATAATGTTTGGAGACGTCGCCATTGTTACCCATTAAAGTAAACTCTGAGTTACCCCCCATAGCCATGCCTACAGATTGCACGATTATTATGTGTAAATTCTCCAAATTCCAGTCAATCCATGTCTTTCAGAGAGTTCAAGACTTTGAAATGATTGTAAACTGGGATGGGATATCTAGGCTGCCTAATTCTTGTGTGAATGTCTCCCTCAAACATAAAACCTTGGTGTTTTGAAAAGTTAAGTGGTCGATAAAAGTATCCCAGTGGTAGTATGTGTATGTCATTGGGATTAACTGGCCCACTATTGCCCCTCTAGGATTGTGTGCACCAAAAGAGGTGACTTAAACGTCAATACAACACAATCTCCACACAGTGATTTGGCAGAAGGGCCGACCCACCCGATCCTTTGTACCATTTTAAATTCTGAAAAGAGGGGCTTTGTTAAACCAGTCCTCATAGTTAAAAAGTGCAGGGACTTGTTCCTTATAGTCGACCAGTGTTCCAAAACATTGTGAGGTAGAGTGGGGACATTTGCCTGAACTACCGTACACAGGGTTGCTTCTGGGGCAGATTTAAGTTTTGTGATGATCTGTAGGACTCATCTTGCAGTTCCTGTGTATTTATGCCTCTCACCGCTTATTTATTTCCGCCATTCGCCCTGACAATCTGTACTCCTCTTTCTGTACTAACAGTGTTATTAGTAACTGCTACAGTGGGACCATCCTTAGGGGTATAATTCCCATTGCAAGCAGGTGGGTTATCTATAATATGTGTAGTAGTGTTAATATTATCCCTCCCATGATGTATTTGGTTAGTGCTATTGGGTCTAGAGGACGGTCTGGCTCCCTTTCATGCCCCCCTATTAGACGAAATACGTTCATTTAAGTTGGTGCTATCTGCCAATGTAGCTAGAGGTTTATTAATAACTAACTCCTTCATCTTAGCAAGCCTAGCTTCTATGTTAGTTACCTTTAACATAATGGGTTCCAAGAGGGTTAACATCATTGTCTCAAGTCTACTGCAAAAGTCCCCCTCTAGTATATTATCAGTGTGCTTGTCAATCTCATTCTGGTTTGCAATATTCAGGGGTCCCTCTTTGCGTTCACCCGTACCCATGACGGATTTCGCCTTCTTCTCATTAATTCTCTGGACAGGTTTACCCTGTTTTTGTGTATTTTTACCTTTCCTTTTTTTCGAGGGAACTTCTGCAATACAGTCTAACCTACGTGTAGCCTTTTGCCCTCTGGTGGTGACTTTAGAGCTAACAGGTCTGGATACGGTGTCAGAGGGTGAGGAAGAAACAATATCTATTGCTTGTTCTGTTATAACTTGTGCTGGAGTACTGGGCAATGAAGGGAGTGGCTTGTTATTAAGCCGCACCAGGTACCCTGGGGCAGATTTATGTCGGACTTGCGCCACGTTTACGCCGCCGTTGCGTCACGCAATGGCGCGGAAACGTGGTGCATCCCTGTGACCTATTTACAACGTGGCGCATCTAGGCAGATGCGTCACGTTGTAAAGCCCTGCGCCACATGAAACCTGCGTCAGGTTTCATGTGGGCGTTCTGTCGCAGGGTGGGCGTTCCCTCGTAGGAAAGCCCCGTAAAACTGACGCAGTGAAATCTACAAGATTTCACTGAGTCAGTTTTACGACGCTGCTGGGTCACATCCTTACGCCTGCTTGAAGCAGGCGTAAGGAGTGACGCACCACGTTATGTATGGGTGGCTTCTGTACATTGCAGGAGTTGCGTCGCACTTGCGACGCTACTCCAGCAATACGCCACCCGTACACCCCAAGATGCGTCACGCATCTGCCCTTCCTTGCACCATGGTGCGCCGCATTGTAAATGCGGCGCATCTGTGGTGCCGCAAGGAGGGAATTGCGTGACGCAACAGTTCTGGCGCATCCCTGCTGATTTGCAGAGATGCGCCAGAACTCATAAATCTGCCCCCATGAATGCAGGCGTAAGAGAGAGTCTATTCTGAGTGGGATGAAGTTCTAGGGACAACCTTTGTTCAATAACTTTTATTTCATTAATGAGGCATGATTCCGCCCTCTGTAGGAAAGCATCTAGAGTCCCGACAACGTTCTGACCTTTACTATGTTTTTGCTTACTCATGTTTTGTAATAACGAGCCACAACCTATAGTATGTGAGTGTCAGTACCAATAAATAAATAGATGAAGAATATGCGTTATCAGTCCCAAAGTCAAACTCCTAGGGGGATGGTCCAACCCAGCCCCTTACTGGCTCCGACGGGCTCAGACGGACCCACCCTTGGTCCGGGCTTTGCCAGGGCGCGTCACGCGCCGCGTGGGTAGAAGCAGCGCTTTATAGCGCGATGGTCACACCTCCCCCTCCCCCCCCCCGCAGCTGATGGCAATTAAGGAGGTAAGGTGCACCCTGGCACTCAGAGTCCAACCAGGGTGTGGCGATGGTGCAGGCGCAGCAAGGGTCCCACCAGGTGGTAGCAAAATGGAGTATGTCCGCCCGCAGCCTTAAGGAAGTGGATTCAGCCCAAAGTCTGCAGCTCCGAATGTGGAAAAGTTCATCGGGTTCCTAAATTCGTGCTAATTTCTCCCAGACTTCACTCTTATTGCACAACTGGATGTGCATGTGGCTCTTTCAGCATTGCTCACAACAGAGAACTTTAAAACAATGCCAACAGTCAAAGGCTGAAGGGATTGAACTAAAGGCTATTCTTCTGTTCAACATGAATAGCCTTCTGTAGGTGAGACCTAAAGGTTTTGATGCTTTTACAATGCTGTCTTGTATGCTGCTTCAAAATATGCTCTTGTATTGCTATTTTCACTAACTTTCTCTAGTATTCTATAAAAGAATCTTACATCATCTTGATTCAGTGGACTGATATGCAACTCATTTTAATGGTACACACGAGAACAATAACCCCGGGCGCACAGAAAAGGAAAGGTGTCTCTTAACTTTCTTTTACATTCACACCATTACTGGTAATATAAAAGGAAAGCAGTCTTGTACATTTCAAATGGCTTTTCGACTTTAAAACACATCATTTCTGCAAACCAGCATTACTTGCTACAGGGGCATTGTGGAGGATTATAGTCACTTCATTTTATCGACTTTGAAAAGGAAAGGCAAAGTAACTTTTACAAAATATCATATTTTCACAGGAAGTGATTTAATTGTCTTTGGTTGAATGTCGTGATTACATTTTTTAGGCCCCTTCAATACCTAATTTATAAAATTGATTTTGTCATTATAGATTTGCTACATTTTCATTCTTTTCGAATGCACTTAAAGTATGTATCTTGGAACTCTTAGCAATAAAACACAAATTGCCTAATAATTCAGCATGTCATTTTTAGAGAAATCTTTCTCTGGATGATTGTAAAAGAAAGTTGCTAAGGCAATTCAATTTGTAAAGCTGTAATATACATATATATTGAGCCAGCATAATACTGGTCTGAATTTCCTCTGATCCTAATGCAGGTGGATACTGTTACATGAGCATAGATTAAATTTTATTATAGCTGGGAGTGATAACACCGCCACCTTAGTATTTTAAACGCATGTTTACCAATACTGTTCTTGTCGGGCAGTAGCATTTTCTGTCTTTGAGTTTTTCATACCATTTAACTATATGGTATTGTGTTTCTTTCTCCTCATCACAGTTACTGTAGACGTATGGAGAAGCTAACATTTTCAACAAAATCCATTAAGCTGTTCAGAGTGGGTTTGCTACTGCCTCATTCTACAACACTATAGCATCTTCTGTGTATCCCTGAAATATGCTTCAAACTATTCCTCAAGGGCATGTGTGAGAAGTTGGCTTGGCATATGCTGTCCACTAGTTATAGTGGGCACCTTGTACCAGTCTAAAACAGCCCTTTAGAGGTGATAGGTAAAAGACAACCTTTTTTTGAAGCTATCCTAGTGGTAGCTATGGAGAGCAGCCTTCAGGCTAAGTCTTGAAGGAATGTAAAGCAGATTGTTTTACCAGTCTATAATCTCATGAATCCCCAAATGAAAAGAGAACCACACCAGGTATATATATAAAATATATGTATTTATTCTAAACACACCCTCTTTATGCGGCTAAAGGTAAAAGCACATATGTTACACTTAATATCACACAGTAAATTAACATATGTTGAGCCCTAGGGGCGTACCAAACCATATATTAAGAAAGTGGTGAAAGAACCACCCCTTGACTAGACACAAGGCCTAGAGCCTGTAGAATCGCTGGGACCACAAGGAACCACTCAAGGTACCGACAGAGGGGACCCACGGGGGACGCTTGCAGTGTGGAGTGGGAATAGTAATTTTTACCCCTATTGTTGCACTCACTGGAGTGGAATAGTAATGTTTACCCTTGCGCTATCCAACGCTTTCCCTCATGTTGCACTCTTTGGAGTGGAAATAGTAATTTTTACCCTTACTCTATCGAACGTTTTACCTACTGTTGTACTCACTGGAGTGGGAATAGTATTTTTTACCCCTACGCTATCCAACGCTTTCCCTACTGTTGCGCTCCCTGGAGTGGGAATAGTTAGTTTTACCCTCCCCCTTTCCAACGCTTACCCTACTGTTGCACTCTTTGGTGTGGGAATAGTAATTTTTACCCCTATGCTATCCACCGTTTTCCCTACTGTTGCCCTCACTGGAATGGGAATAGTAATTGTTACCCCTACGCTATCCAACGCTTTCCCTAGTGTTGCACTCACTGGAGTGGTAATTGTAATTTTTACACTCTCACTATCCAACAAAATCTCTACTTTTTTATATTACACTGAAACGTTTCATGTAGTCTCCACTCATCAGGGCCAGTGTTCAATACTATCAAAAAAGCCTCTCAATCACTTTGTGATTCATTAGCCACTTTTTTCCAAGACAAGGTGAGCCAAATCTATTAAAATTGTAATACTTCTACAGAGGACGCGAACCAGTTAGATGACAATAATATGATCAGAGAGTCTCCCAGTTTCATGGAATTGAAACGAGTGTCACTGGAACTGATCACTGATCTGATTATTACAGTCAAATCAGGACCGCCGTCTGACCCATGCCCCCGTCAGTCTTAAAAACGATTCAGGACCTGATAGGTACTAATTTAATGAGCATCTGCAATGCAATGTTTTACTCAGGCACTTACCCTTCAATATGGAAAAAAAACATTATTCAACCTTTGCCAAAGAAAAACAATCTTGATCTAGGAGAAACTAAAAACTCCAGACCAATTGCATGTTTACCTTTTCCAGCGAAGATCTTTGAGAAAATTACGAATACCCAGTTAACGCAGTTTATAGAAGAGAATAAACTGTTAGATGACACTCAATTCAGATTTAGGAAAGGACATGGAGACTGCTCTTATCAAAGCATCTGAAGAAATCCGAATGGTGCTAAACAGAGGAGGTGCCGCAGTCCTGGTGCTTCTGGATTTGTCAGCAGCTTTTGATACGGTAGATCATGTCACCTTGATCAACCATGTCTTAGCCCTAGGTGTCGTACGAAAGGCGAAGGCTCTTCTGTCCTCCTTTCTCTCTGAACAGACTCAGTCAGTCAACATGGGCGACTATAATTTCTCACTCTTTGCTCTTCCCTGTGGTGTTCAGCAGGGACCGTCACTGAGCCTGACCCTGTTTAATGTATATGTGACGGACTTAGCACGAGTAATTAAGACTTTTGGAATGGGTCTCACGTCCTATGCCAACGACACACAACTTGTGCTAGCGGTGCATAAAGACGGTGAGGCAGTGGCTACTGACTTTCATGATGGCATGCTGGCCATCAGCTCGTGGATGGCAAACAATTGCCTTAAATTATATTCGGATAAGACCGAGATCATGGTTTTTGGCAACCTAACTCCGGGATGGTCTCCAACGTGGTAGCCAGAGGAATTGAGATTACTCCCCACTCCTGTTAAGAAGGCCAGAAAGCTAGGCGTCATGTTTGACGAGAGCCTCTCTTTTAAACAGCATGTCAATGAGGTGGCCTCTTCGCCTGTGTACGTTCTAAGGAAGATAAAAAAGTTGCTACCCTATCTCCCGATGAGTGTTGGAAAAACTCTCATTAGTGCTCTAGTTATGTCAAGAGTTGATTGTTGTAACGGTCTTTTAATTAACACACAAGAAAATGTGCTAAATAAGCTGTAACTGATACAGAACGCAGCCGGATATTGTCAGGTACCCCACAGTTTAAGCCAATTTCCAGTGTCAGGCGTCAACCCCATCGGCTGCCCATAAAAAGCAGAACTAAATTGAAGGTGCTTTGCATTGCTTATAAAGCAGTCCATGGCACAGGGCCTGAATATCTGAAAAAAGCCCTGCAAGCACATGCACCCAGCAGAGCCTTACGCTCAGCAGCCGCCAATCTTCTTATCGTTCCCAGAATAAATAAAATTAACTGGGCCGACAGAAGATTTGTTGTGGCAACGTCTAAACTTTGGAACCTGCTCCCCCTACAAGTCAAGACCTGTCCAACACTATTATCATTTAGGAAACAAGTGAAAACCTGGCTATTCGAGCAAAAGAAGCCTTCTCGCTATCCTTACAGTCCATAGCGCCGAGACACCCTTGGGTATTTGCGCACTCTATAAATTGTTAAAATAAATAAATAAATAAAAATAAATCAATAAATAAATAACTAAATAAAATAAATACATTTTCCTGGCCTGCAAGTACTTCGGAGTCCGTTGGGAGCTTTGGTAATGCAGACGAGCAAATGCTTCCTTGGTGCCTGCCAAGCAGGTGAGTCACTCCTTGACCCCAAGGGAGATTCTTCTGTCCTCTAGTCTTGAGTAGAGCGTTGAAGTTCCATGATTTAGTTGCAGAGTTTCGTCCAGGTGTAATCTAAAGTCCTGTAGTCAGGGGTTCCTTTCTTATACCCAAGGAAGGGGTTGGACTTACACTGGGGACCCACCTTTTGGAGGATTTGTAAAGAGGGGTGGCTACACCCATTTCCTTTTTTCAGTTTTGCGCCAGAGTAGGGGCTGGTAGCCCCTGCAACCAGTTTGGACTGGGCTATGCACAGGGACACCAAATGTGCCCCCAGTTTAGACTTCAAAGCACTCTCAGAGTGCACTCACCCCTCCCCAATACACAAATCCTGCCTGGGAGGTGGTTACACCTCCCTGTGACAGGAAATCTATAGTCCAGGACTCTTCGGAGTTTCCTCCAGCAGCAAGAGGCCAGATTCGTGTCTGCGGCTGCAGCATCCATTTTGTGATACCAGGGTTCTTTAAACTTGGTACCGGATATACCAGTGTGTACATGTCTTTCTCTCTAGAAGGGTGGAATACTACCCCCGCCACCAGGACTGACGGGGTAGGATTCCAAAGTGTTTGATGACACCAAACACAGCATGTTCCCATGCAGCCATTCCAAAGTTAGCATTTACCGCAAGGTTATACTGCACTCTCCCTCTAGAAGGGTGGAATACTACCCCCGCCACCAGGATTGGCGGGGGGGTAGGATTCCAAAGTGTTTGACACCAAACACAACATGTTCCCATGCAGCCATTCCAAAGTTAGCATTTACCGCAAGGTTATACTGCACTTAAGAGTATATGGTCTGGCTGCAACACAGAACAGCCCCAGAGAATAGGTTCCAAAGGCACCCTGCCTTCAGAATTGATAAGGCCTGCCAGAGGGATGACTGATAGGTGTCTATGTGCAGTGATTTAAGGTAGATATAGGTAACCTATAACCTATTAAGGGGTGCAGGCACCACCTTACCCAGACTGCAGTAGCAGTCATGTGGTGTCATTTTGGAAGGCCTCCCAGGGGTGGCATAATACATGCTGCAGCCCCTGGTAGGCCTCTGGGGTTCCTATGCCATTGGTGCCTAAGGTACCATATACTAGTGACTCATAAGGGTACCCCAGTAACCAAACTGGAGTGTACCTAATGTACTTGCAATCGATTTTGAGAGGAAGCAGCTAGGCTGGGGTCCTGGATAGCAGGACCCCAGCAAGACTAAAGTTGAAAAACAGTGAAACATCAGCAAAAAGTGGGGGTAACCATAAGAGCAGATCCTACTTTCCTACAGCATGTTCTGCCAAACATATATATACAACCAGCACAGTAACTGAGCACTAAGTTTTTTATCACAGGAAGCATTATGACTGTTAAAAAACTACACAACGTGCACAACGTGCATGGAAATATTTGAGTAAAGCTTGCCACATTAGTTTTTCAATGTTGTGCTTTCATTGTAAGTATTTGTCGATTATTTTTCAAATACATGCATTTCATGGTGCTTTTACCTTTTGCCTGACACCTTATTCAAAGCATGCCCAACGGAAACAAGAACTCCGGGGTTCTATCCAGATCCTTTAGGAGAAATGTTGTGATTGCAGTTGCAATTACTAGCATTTAATATCTTGGCTGGTATTTCTTCCCTTATCAAAACCTACCTTTAACAGTTCACGTAAGAAAAAAACACTTAAATATGTGTTTTCAGCTGCCTTAATGGCCCCTCACTTATAATTTAAGTAAACAGAGACTAAAAGGCAATGTTAAAACCATACGGATTACTTTATGTTAAGTTCTACTTAAGAATCAAGTGCATGCCTTTACAGAATCCTAAAACATGAGGAAAGAGAGCTGGTATTTTTTCTCTGTGAAAGTTGGCAACCCTACCTCCGCTCCAGTCATTTCTGTGCTGCCTTTTACCCTCTAAGAGGAGCAGTGCCCCCCTGAGGATACTCTCCTTTAGGAGCCCCACCTACTCATATCGGTAGCTGACCGGCTTGGACTGAATATAAATATATACGTTTTCTTTCTTTTCAGTCCTGTCTTTGTACTTTGTCATCTCAAAGTAGCTGTTTTAGAGAGAGTTGCCCTGACAATTTGAGGGGGCCCCATTCATGTAAAGAAGACTGGGAGCCCCCTAACACCACGGGGGCTGCAAGGGTGTCTGTTACTCCCCAGATCATGTAGTTTGCGCTTTCCCTATTTCTTTGGCATATAGACATCCAAGATTTCCATGATACTCTCGCTGAACTGTCAAGTGTTTTCCACGACTAGGCATCTTGTACTCTCCACCAACTGACTCAGAAGGTATTAATAACTTGTCCTCAGACAACTTTGTATGATTCAATTTTTGCTCTTCTGACGAGAAAGACTTACTTTTCTGTATTCAAAAGGCTGCAACCAAGAAGATGTTATGATGTTTTATTGCCATTCCCTTTTGAAGAGCTGTCAGCTCACACTCTGTTTGTTACGCACAGCAATCGACGACTGACATATGTCGTAAACAGAGTTAAAGTGACCTTTTTCAAAAGCATGACATTTTAGTAGCTTTAACAAAATGTTCAATGTCGGGTGAAAATTATTTTGAACTTTGATGATTTTAATGATGCATAGTCATAATTGATGAATTTTCAATGTTGCACTTGAAATGAGTTTACTAAATTAAAGAGAAAAAATAAATAGTTATGCCACATTTTCTGTGGGACACTATTTATTTCAGTATAGATACAGTTTCTGTTGTTCTACTCATCTCACTCCTGCTCATTCCCTCTCCCAATCTGTGTCCCACTACAAATGATGTCTCCTCTCAATTTTGTGGCGTGCCAAGTGAACGACGTCAAAGATTCAAAAATGCACTACTGAATTATGAAGATTGTATTGTGAATTATCCTTCCAATGCATGCCCAAGAATGATATTCAAGGACTGGATCACTTACAGAATATTAAAAATAACAATATTGTGTTAAAAATATTTTTTACACTCACGCATATATATATTTCCTACTGTACACGATCCTGGAGTGCGAGTCTTTGTTTTCCCGGTGAATGCTTCTGCAATTTCCTACCGTACACGGATCCTGGAGTGCGAGTCTTTGTTTTCCTGGTAAATGCTACTCCAATTTCCTACCGTGCACGGATCCTGGAGTGCGAGTCTTTGTTTTCCCGGTGAATGCTACTTCAATTTCCTACCGTACACGGATCCTGGAGTGCAAGTCTTTGTTTTCCCGGTGAATGCTACAGCAATTTCCTACCGTACACGGATCCTGGAGTGCGAGTCTTTGTTTTCCCGGTGAATGCTACTACAATTTCCTACCGTACACGGATCCTGGAGTGCAAGTCTTTGTTTTCCCGGTGAATGCTACTGGGATTCCTTTCGCGGATATATATATATAGGACTGTGATCAAGGGCACCCCGCCCGAAACGCGTCAGTTTTCTTTCTCTGTTAAGCGTTGCTTAATAAAAACCTTTGCCTGGATACTGGATTCGTGGAGTTGTCTGCTTTCCTGGGGACCCGGGACGGCAGTTTGCTTCTTCTTGTTTTCGAGATATATATATATATATATATATATATATATATTCACTGAAAAAACCATAGGTTATAAACCATATATAGTTAGGAATTAGCATTTACAAAACCTTGAAAATTCACTGAAAAAACCATAGGTTATACACCATATATAGTTAGGAATTAGCATTTAAAAAACCTTATTTTACTCACACAAAACCATTGAAATTCCATATATAGTTAGTTGCACTAACTATATATCGCGCACCCGCAATCCACTGCTGATGATGTCACATATTACATCATTCATGACATGGTCAGTGACATCACTGATGACATCACTGATGACATCTCAAATGACATCAATTTCAGATTTACATTGGCTACACTCCATGTTGTGATCAGCTGCTTTTACTAGCTTATTAAAGGAGACTGATTTACTGTCTGGCAAAGTTAAATATATAAATCTTTCTGAGTCTACACTAGTAGTACTTGATACCATACAGTTCTCGCAGTCATGCTGCCATTGATAAGAAAGCCCAAACAGCTGATCTACATCTGCACCTTCAGCATGTAATACATCAAGCATATACATTAAAAACTCCTGAAAATCTTGCTGAATATTTTGAGAGAATTGTGTTTGGCCTGAACATCTGTCTAATTTCAGACACACTTTCTATGTTTCTTCTATCAGTGCTACATTTCTCTAACACAGAATTTAACAAACTGCAAAATCTTTGATCAGAATTGACCACAATCTCTTCTTTTACATTTTCTAGAGAAAACAAAACATTAACCACTACATTAGCATAGCAGTTGACACCAGAACTGTTTTCAAATTGAAAACCAACAACATCTTCAACAGAATCCTTTTTGTTTCTGCTTGTTATTTTAGGTTCATCGACTTTTCGTCTTTTTGCTACAACCTCCCCAGTATTGGTCAAATTTCTTCGTTTCCGGCCTACCACACGTTTCTCAAACAAAGGATACTGAGGCAAATGTGGCGCATACTCTCTTCTTAACCTATTGTATTCCTTAACACAATCTAGATCAGCACAAATGTTTGTGACATCACACTCAATCAAGTACAATCCCGATAAAGTTCTAACTCGTGACAATGCCACATATGCCATACCCTCCTTGAACACAGAACTGCCAATATTCACCAATGCACTGTCTACACTTAAACCTTGCGATTTATGGATTGTCACCGCATATGCCAAGCAAACAGGAAACTGCTTACGGCGAACATATAAGTCTTTTACAAGCAAAAATCTAGCAGAGCAACGACCAATTAGCTGTACTTCCTCAATGCCATCAAATTTAATTTTTTAAAATTCAATTCCATCTCTATTTCTGTATTTTACAAAATCAACAACATTACCCATTGATCCATTTACCAGACCTCTTTCAACATGTAAATTCCTTCTTAAAATTATACGGCAGTTCAAGCACACATTCAGAGTCTTTTCAAAACCTGCAGTTTTAGATATACTCTTCTCTAATGAATCCAATTTTGTTTTCAGATTCTCAGACAAAATAATTGTTGATCCCATATGCTCTACTCTGTCAATAGCTTCCAGTTTCACAATCTCTTGCTTTTCTAAATGCAACATTTTGTTGTTGAATTTGGCACATTCTGCAAGAGTTGGCATCAAACATATTCCAGATTTCTTATCAGTAATTTTCTGAAAAATATTCTCAGGCACAACATCTTGTTCTGGATATAAATTTGACAGTAATCGTGCATGTAAAGCTTCTTTCCCATGCTCGGTCACTTTTCCAATTCTAACATCTTGTAGAATAGTCTTGTAAACTTCATCCTTCGCCTGACGCATATTTTCATGCAGTTCAGCATAATTGAAGTTTAACCATATATTGACGTTGCCAATGCTGCCTAGGCACTTCCTGGTATCTTCATGCGTGAGCATTTTGAACACAGGTTGCCCTTTCACTGGTGTCAGCTGCAGAAGATCTCCGAAAACAATGATGTGTTTGCCACCAAATAACACATCATACTCTGTTTTGAGAACTTCTTGCATCCTCAAATGCACAAAGGCAAGCATGACATTGGAAACCATGCTTACTTCGTCAATGATAAGAAGTTTCATTTTCCTCAAGATTCTTGAAACTTCAAAACAAGCATCTCCAGATAGCTTGTGATATTGTAATTTGTTGTCATGCTCCACTGGCAGCATCAGTAAACGATGTAAAGTAATCCCTTTAATGTTATGTGCTGCCAGTCCAGTTGGAGCGGTGACAACACAAGACAGCGATGACTCTGTCCTTTCCTGCAAATAGCATGAAATTGCTTTAATGAGGAAACTTTTTCCAGTTCCCGCTTCTCCACTCACGTACAGTCGGACAGGCTTCAACGACGTACATGAGCACTCTTTCTTGTCATGACTTAATCCATGATCAATTTGCATGGTAACTTCGTCATATATTTTCCTCTGCTCAACGTTGAGTTGTCTTTCCAACTCTTCTAAGTTAACCGCATCCTCCTGAGCATGTGCCATGGCTCTTTCCACTTTATTCATGGCAGTGGCAGCTTCATTTTCGATAACAGGTCCTCCTAGTGGATCCTGACTCAATGAAGCAGAACTCTGACTGTCATGAGAACTGTCTCTGGCAATCTCGGCTGCAATCGTTGCTTCCTGCTCAATTTCCGCATTCAACATTTCTACATATTTGGGAAAAGCAGGACATTCTATGGTCTCCTTGGCGGCATTGAAAGAGTCTTCGTAACAGAGGAAATCTCCAAGCAGTTCCTCTTCTGCACGCCAAGGCTTGAAAAGTTGCAAAAGTGCTAAATAGAAAAACTCCTTTTTTTCAGGAGATTCGCCACTCAATTATCGATGCTTTACCAAGTGGCATTTTCTTTGCTTGACCAGACATCCCTCACTTCCTATTACATCATACACTCCTTTCTCAGTATCTTCTTTGATGTTCCTCTTGAATATGTAATTTTGAAGAACCTCATACAGACAAACATTGTCGAGGTGACTGCTTCTATTTGGATAATATGTATCCAACATGTTGGTCTTCAAAATGTCGGTACTGTTTGGCTCCTTTTCTGCCAAATACTCAATTTCCCGCACAGGTTTCAGAACTCGATTACGCGTTGCAGCAAGACCAAGACTCGCCCAAACGATACTCCTGGACTTGGCATAGAGACTTGCTGAAGACAACCGGTCAGAGCATTCGTAAGCTCCAATTTCTCGATGCGACAACATCTTCAGACTGAAACTGTACAACTTCTTGCTGAGGCTCTTTTCATGGGAAATGTCCTCCCACATATCCTTCAATTCTGTCTTCTCTTTTTTGGTGATGTAAGACGTCACATACCGAGCCACAGCCATACAGTTATCAGCCACAAACTGTATATCCATGTTAGCATTCCACATGGACAAAATCACCGGGTTGTAGTCGTTGATGTACTTGGACTCTTCGTTCCTCTTCAAATTGTATGTGTTTTTAGGTGATTTCTTCATGACATTATGTCGCAGCGAAGACATCAAACTGTTTACTCTTCCTTTAGAAATCACCGGTCGTGGAAAACCGAAACGACATTTGGTGTAGAACTTGTCCTTGTTTCGGAATTTACGACGGCAGTACTTTCCACATCGATGGCTTTGGAAACGCAGAACTTTTTCTCTTAGGCTTTTCTTCTCCTTTGCGTTTGGAACAGCACACGTAGAATACTGTTGGATGAAACTCATCACTGAGTCTTCTGGATCCGTTCCAAATTTAGGTGCATCCTTGATCCACAGCAACATATGTATATGAGGAGCACCTCTTGCTTGGTACTCCTTTCTCCAGAAGAAATCCAACACCTCTCCAAGAGGTGGATTCTTCTTATTCATGATGAAAGACATCATAGCTTCAAATCTATGATTGAAGTACCTACATACATTGACTGGATCCAAAGAGCACAGTTCTCCGGGTGTCTTGAATTCGATGTTATCTACGTTAGCATTTGCCTCTCGTAGAAATTCAAGTAAGTCTTCCCAGCCATACTCGGCACAGCTCAGAGTGAGGAACCATGTGGGAGTACCTAAGTTCCTCAGCATACATTTTAAATCACCATGACGACGGTACCAGTACTCATTAGTACCACGCTGACACGCCATGAGATTAATCAGGTAAGAATCCAAAATACTGTCTTGGACATTGACTTTATCCATAAAGTCACTTGCCGAGATGTTTTGCATGTGTATACCACTTTTCAAGATGTGGTTCACTGCATATGACAGTCCAGACAGATCGCTTTCAAACAGGAGATGAAACAAATAGGGAATGCATTGTCGAAACCTAGCATCTCCTGCATACAATCGCAAAGTCCGGTATTCAGAAGCAGGAATTTGATGAGGTCGCTCATCATATCTTCCTCCCTGACCTGTTGGAAAAAGCTGTGGGAAACACCGAGCTTCCAAACTTTCCTCCCAAACACTAATGGGACTCCCTTTGGCTTGTTTCATTTGAAACAACTCAATAGCATTCCCCATGACTTCCTTGGAATGCAAAGGATGAACACTATAATGTTCATATATTTCTTCACTAGTAGAGGGTTCTACTTTCTCAATTTGACCAGCACACAAATCGCTATCCTCTTCCTCACTTACTTCCTCTTCTGCAACATATACATTCTTATAGTATTTATTATTTTTTTTCAAATACAATGTTGCCTTTTTAACTTTCCTAACATCTACTAAATCTTGCCATATTTTCTTATTCTTTGTCGGAACCCCATTAACTAAGATAACCAGAGGTTCCTCTTCCACTTTTTCTACTCCAATTGTGTTAATGTTTTTCTTCAAATCTAGAGGCAAATAAACAACTCTTCCCTTTAATCCTCTCTGTAAATCTGATGGAGGCAATTTCCCTGTCTTTGGCTCCATTCTTACAATAGCCTGAAAGGGATGGATACTTTGAATCAAAATAGATTCATAAGTATTTAAATCCTTCAATTCAGAAGGAATCTCAACCAATTCCAGATTATTATGAACTGCTCTAGCAGGCATCTGGTTTTGATTTAATTTGCAACAACAATAAGTACACACACGTTGATCCAATCCCAAATCAAAACAATTTTCTACCATCAAGTATGTTGCGAAATCCTTCCATTCACTATTATCTTCCCTTTCACTTTTTGCATATAAATCCACTAACTTAGTCTGATTCTTATAATAAGTGCGTCGACAACACACACAAGTGAAATTAGGCCTCTCACTTGATTTCACCTCAAACGTCGCAATTTCCCTCTGGAAATTATCTGTACTGGAAACCTGTACACTATCTTCCACATGACCCTCTTCTTCTTGCTCAATTTCAACATTCTCCTCTTTACTTCCAAAGTAACAAAACTCAATTTCTTCACATATATTCTTCACATCTATTTCAGAACCATGCAAAAGAGCAGCGCATAATTGTTTAAGCATAATTGCTGGACTCTTAGCATAATACAACATTCTAACTAATTTCCTCACTTTATTATGATGCACTGCTAGCATCCTGAAATGATGAAAAACACTCTGGCATACTCTCCTGGAAAGACAAGCCAGTGAATGACCATGCAAACCTGTCACTTCTCTTACTCTGCAAGGATCTAATTCTTGCAACAACCTTATTTTCTGCTTCAAACTTTTCTTATTAAATGACCGTACAAAATCACAAAGCAAATTGATGGAATCCTGTCGCACACTGCAAATACTACTACACTTCCAGGTGTACACAGGACCCTTAGCACGTCTTCCTAAAACCTCATTACCTAACACCTCTTCTGCCTCTGTTGTCACAAGTTTTTCTTTTTCAACTGGACAACCATCTTTCACTTCATAAGCACGACCACTGGTGTCAACTGCATGCACCAAATCATTATCCTGGAAATAACTCTCCTCATTAAAAAATGCCTCACAGCTTGAACTATGCATCCATTCTCCAGAAAAAACTTCACAAAAATTACTACGATTAACTATTCTCTTCCATCTACTATTTCTTTTGAAATCATAAATTGCCTTGTTTAGCTTCCTAATTCTATTGATTATCAAAATAAATAACTTACGTTTAATTTCAAATGCCTGATCAATAACTTGTTCAACTTTTTTTTTTCTCTTATAAAAAACCAGTTTCTGTTGACCTTTCTTAATATTTTTTAACAAATTGCCAATTATCCTGTTGCGGAACATTCGTTTACGAATCTCCCTAAACTGTTGTTTCCTTCTACTATCATGCACAGAGTTATCTCTTGCTCTAGCAGTAACATTTTTGATTGGCCTTTCCTTTCCATTTGAATTCCTTCTCGTTTTATGGACTGAAACATTTTCTGTAGTAATATTTTTTTTACTACACATATTTCTTATGAAATATTTTGTGCTCTTACCCGGTGCTTTCTTCGTGACTTGACAAATCTTTTTGTTAGAGGACTGCTGCTTATTTTCTTTCACCTGCTGTCTTTGACGTTTTGCAGCCTTTCTCTGTCTTTCTATTGTTGGCATGGTGAAATCTTGAAATGATCTGCAGTTGAATCTGTGGTAAAATATAATAAAAAATGTTATTAACCATTATTACCAAACAGTCAAACAATAACAGTGATCAAAAACTTAACACACTACTTGACATTTTAAATAGAAGATTTTTTAGTCCTTGCAAATTTACAATACAGAAATAGCAGAAAAGAAATGACATTTATATTTATGTTACCTGTGCTATTTTATATGTGAATCTGATCTAATTTTATGAGCATATTTTAATATTTTATTGAAGACACTACACATAACCTGCTTTTGAAGGTGTCTTTATTTTTAAATTAAACGGTTTACCTTTTTACTTTTTATTAATTATAAATTTTAAAAATAAATGTTTATATTTCCATAGGCTCAAGCAGGTCAGCTTCCCATCCTATGTCATATAATTCGGACAAATCTGCATCCTCATCACGCTCTTCTTCATCCTCAGGATTTAAATCATCCAAGGGATCAACATCCACTGATGTTTCAATTACAAGTTCAATGATGAGGTCAAAATCAACTGATTGCAGATTGTCGCTCATGTTGAGGTTGTCTTTATCTTTAAAGAAAGATAACAACAATGAGATGTTGCAGAGTAAGAGACAAATCTCAGAGATTATAATAGTAAAATTGTTTAACAAGAGTAATATTTTGCAGCTATTATTTAGCCATGTCCAGCAATGCTGAGCAGGTGAAGACTATGTCTAAATTTTCAGTGAACAGGACTCATCTCTTCTTAATCTTGGATAAGCCTCACCGACTCTGTGTGTCCTGCACATACTTAAATGTAAAGGGGCAGATTTATGTTAAATGGCACATCCCCAGGCATGCACCAGTTAACGTGCACCACTACTCTGCCACCCATGGTGTGCCGTATTTACAATCAGATAGGAGAAAGCTTCGTCAAAACCCTGCGCCTGCTTTAAGCAGGCATAGGTCTTGACACAACATTGTGGGGATGGGGCACCCCTGAGCCTTGCTTGAGCTGCATCGCACTTGCGATACAACTCCAGCAATCACTACCTTTACAGCACAGATACGTCACGCATCTGTGCCATTTTTGCCCCATGATGCCCCGTATTCTAAATGCAGCACACCATGGGTGGCGGAACAGCGGCGCAGGATGACTGACACATCCCTGGTGATGCACCAGTCATCATAAATCTATCCCTAAGCTTCTTATCTTGTTACAGATGAACCGCCATATGTAGCATGAAACTATTTTGCATTTCCTAAATAGCGCATTTTAAGGAATAAATAGCAATTCTTTACCATTCCTAATTTGCAATGAGCAAATTGCTAATTGCAAGTTACCCATTCATTTCCATGGGCTAGGAGGCTCATAGGAATGAAGGTTTAATTTGCGATTAGCAATTTGCTCATCACAAATTAGGAATTTTTCCAAGGGTGCAGGGGTGTCTCAAGAACACCCTGCTGCACCCCTGAAAAAGAAATTTGGGGGCATATGGCACACATACATGCCCTAAGGGCATGTGTTGGCGTCATTTTGGCACCTTTTGTTTTTTTGAAAAAAAGCTTTTTGAAAAGAATTCACAAATTACCACCAATTTACCACAATAGTTTCCAAATCCTTAATGTCATTTTTTACATATTTTTTGTTTGATACATTGCATTTAAGTAGTCACAAAATTTGCAAATCCTTCAGTGCAATTGCAAAATAAGGAATAGAAAATTTTGCTACTCCTTATTTTGCATCAAACTTGTTTGATACATACCATTTGTCTAATTAACATTCGCAAAGGCCGAAATTCGTAGAATTTTGATCTTTGCGAATGCTAATTAGCTTGATACATATGGCCCCAAGTGAGGCCTGTCTTGCGACATGGTGCATCTTTTGCATCACTGCTGCATCGGTTTCATGTGGTACGTTTTTTTTACACCATGACATATCTGCCTAAATGCATCAATTTGTAATGTTGTCGCCTCATAGCAAATCTTTTGCACCGCCGCTGCATCATAAAAGTGACGCACAGTGGCACAAAAGAGGCATACACCTATCATAAATCTGTCCCTAGCATTTTAAAAGATTAATCCAGGATGACGATAAGGTGTGGCCTATCCAGAGGTTTGTTTAAGGTGAGGCCTACTCAGGATTGCAGATTAAAGTTACGCTTGATGAAGAATACAGAGGAGATAATACATGTAAAGGCCTACCAATGAAGTAAGTAATGTGCACTTTATTGCGCCAGTCATCATAAATGTATCCCTAAGCTTCTTATCTTGTTACAGATGAACCACCATATGTACCATCAAACTATTTTGCATTTCCTAAATAGCAAATTTTAAGGAATAAATAGCCATTCTTTACCATTCCTAATTTGCAATGAGCAAATTGCTAATTGCAAATTAGCACCGCCGCTGCATCATAAAAGTGACGCACAGTGGCACAAAAGAGGCATACACCTATCATAAATCTGTCCCTAGCATTTTAAATGATTAATCCAGGATGACAATAAGGTGTGGCCTATCCAAAGGTTTGTTTAAGGTGAGGCCTACTCAGGATTGCAGATTAAAGTTACGCTTGATGAAGAATACAGAGGAGATAATACATGTAAAGGCCTACCAATGAAGTAAGTAATGTCCACTTTATTGCGCCAGTCATCATAAATGTATCCCTAAGCTTCTTATCTTGTTACAGATGAACCACCATATGTACCATCAAACTATTTTGCATTTCCTAAATAGCAAATTTTAAGGAATAAATAGCAATTCTTTACCATTCCTAATTTGCAATGAGCAAATTGCTAATTGCAAGTTACCCATTCACTTCCATGGGCTAGGAGGCTCATAGGAATGAAGTTTGCAATTTGCGATTAGCAATTAGCTCATCACAAAATAGGAATTTATTCAAGCGTGCAGGGGTATCTCAAGAACACCCTGCTACACCCCTGAAAAAGAAATTTGGGGGCATATGGCACACATACATGCCCTAAGGACATGTATAGGCGTCATATGGCACCTTTTGTTTTTTGGAAAAAAATGCTTTTTGAAAAGAATTCGCAAATTACCACAAACTAGAAGTTGGTGGTAGTTTCCAAATCCTTAATATCATTTTTTACATATTTTTTGTTTGATACATTGCATTTAAGGAATCGCAAAATTTGCAAATCCTTCAGTGCAATCGCAAAATAAGGAATAGCAAATTTTGAATTAAGGACATTTTAAGTAATTTCCACATGTGCAGTGTTTTCAAATTATGATTTGAAAATCGTTTTTGGGGAAAAGTAATGGTTTGCAAATTTATGACAAGGACATAATGGTGTATGCTTCTCTATAAGGCATTTCAGTGTCTCTGATGTCATTTTTCCCATATTACATTATAAGACCTTTCCCCATGGAGCACAATCCTTGTAAATATGCTCCCACCTGTGCATGGTGAATTTAGATTTTGACTGTTTGAGTCACATAGCCATGTTAAAAGTCACCCCAAAAAATTGCAAACGCTTTAAAAAAACACATTCATGTGTCTTAAGGACATTTTAAGTCATTTCCCCGTGGACAGTGTTTTGTAAGTGGCGCAAAAGAGGCATACACCTATCATAAATCTGTCCCTAGCATTTTAAATGATTAATTCAGGATGACGATAAGGTGTGGCCTATCCAGAGGTTTGTTTAAGGTGAGGCCTACTCAGGATTGCAGATTAAAGTTACGCTTGATGAAGAATACAGAGGACATAATACATGTAAAGCTCTACCAATGAAGTAAGTAATGTCCACTTCATTGCGCCAGTCATCATAAATGTATCCCTAAGCTTCTTATCTTGTTAGACATCAACCGCCATATGTATCATATAACTATTTTGCATTTCCAAAATAGCGAATTTTAAGGAATAAATAGCGATTCTTTACCATTCCTAATTTGCGATGAGCAAATTGCTAATTGCAAATTACCCATTCATTTCCATGGAGCAGGAGGCCCATAAGAATGAAGGTGCAATTTGCGATTAGCAATTAGCTCATCGCAAATTAGGAATTTTTCCAAAGGTGCAGGGGTGTCTCAAGAACACCCTGCTGCACCCCTGAAAACGAAATTTGTGGACATATGGCGCACATAAATTTTAACAACATTCCTTTACCTCAAAAACGATTTTCAATTCATAATTTGAAAACACTGCCCACAGGGAAATTACTTAAAATGTCCTTAAGACACATGAAAGTGTTTTTTAATTGCCTTTCCAGCATGGTTGGGTCACTTTTAACATGGCTATGTAACACAAACATTTAAAATCTAAATTTCCCATGCACAGGTCGGAGCATATTTACAAGCAACTTGCGCCACAGAGAAAGGTCTTACATTAAAATGGGAAAAATAACATCAGGGACAGTCAATTGCCGTATAAAGAAGCATACACCATTATGTCCTTGTCATAAATTTAAAAACAATTCCTTTTCCCCAAAAACGATTTTCAAATCATAATTTCAAAACACTGCACATGGGAAAATTACTTAAAATGTCCTTAAAACACATAAAAGCGTTTTTTGATTGCCTTTGCAGCATGTTTGTATCACTTTTAACATGGCTATGTAACACAAACATTCAAAATCTAAATTTTCCATGCACATGTGGGAGCATATTTACAAGCAATTTGCGCCACATAATTCATAATTTTCTCCTAAAAGCACACTATTCTCTATCTAAATTAAAGAAATATTTTCTCACCTTAGCAAATACTTTGAGTTTGAAAACAGTCTCAGAAACACACCAATTTGTCTTCAGCAGAGCAAAAGGTATGCACTCCAGAGTCTGCAGCTATCAAAAGCACAGAAATGCTGTAATTCTTCACACATATCTCTCATGTCACCCAATCAAAACTCTTCCCTCACTTTTTTTCAAATGAAAACCCTTCCCCCCTCTGCCATTTCATGCCTTTTCTGCATGGCAACCACCTCTTGGAAGACTTCTGGTGTTTGCAAGTTCACACAACTTTGTTGCAATTGAACTCTGAACTCTCAGTGCACCTGCATATCCAGTGCATTCTTTCATTTAATGATTTTTTATTGACCATTCAAAATACATCTTTCAAAGAACACATCCGTGCACCCTAACTTTCTGTTTTCAGCAATCAAAATCCACCAATCACTGTTACTGCTTCATGAACACAGAAACTCCACAGTTTTTTTCATTTTAAACTCTCATTTTTTTAACTGCCATTTCATTGCCACACTTCATCTGACTGCAGGAGAACCTTCTCTCACCATGTTTTCTGTCTGGATTGTTGGACATAGTTATATTCACTGGGCTCAAAGGTACGTTGAAAACAGGAAATTACCTAACCTCAATTTACAAGATGTGGAAATTAAGTGGTTTGGCCACAGAGGATTAAAATGTCACCAATTGATACCATTGGTGAAAACCTTTATGCATTTGCCCAAACCTGACCTGTTAATTGTGCACTGTGGAGGTAATGACTTGGGCACTTTAACTGGTGTAGGTCTGGAAATGCTTTTAAAGGACACCTTTGAGCAATTAATGGCACTTTTTCCTCAGACTGCCTTGGTATATTCAAATATATGCCAAAGACAGAAATGGAGGTGGTCAAACCAATTTTGTCCACAAATTGAGAAGTCGAGGAAGCATGTAAACAAATCTGTTTCAGCTTACATGAGAGACCATGGAATGGGCTCCCTGTACAACAATAACTTGCGTTACTACATGCAAGATATCTACAGAGGAGATGGAGTTCACTTCTCAGATGAGGGCAACAGAGTTTTCACTCTGAATTTAAGAATGTGCATTGGTACCTACTTATAAGTACCTAAATGTACCATAAACCCAAAAGCTCTTCTCAGAGCTACCCTACATCTGATCACTCACAATTATTATTTTACTCTAACATTTTTCACTAATTTCCAACAAAGTACGCTCCCTGGGGCGCTACCCGGTACGCGAACCGGGAGCTAACCTCGCGAAATTTTTTTTAAAAATGTTTTTTTTTCGCACATATAAGCCTCCTCTGTCACCCTCAGAAAACCTAGGGGGTCAAGATAACTCTACCGTGCCCCCTTCTACCCATTCTGAACATTACTTGCCCTCCATCTTGTATCTTAATTCGACCGAAACACAAAATGGTGGACTCCCGGAACGCTTAAGGTTCGCGAACGGGGGCGCTCAACGGTACGCGTACCGGGTCGCTCCCTGGGAAGCGCACCATCAAAAAAGGTGGGAAAGTAGTTCACAGAAAAGCCACTGGAGACAATTTCACCAAATATAGATTAGCTCATACTACATACCAATCCCTACCATTTTCACAAATTTGATTGGAATTCCATTTAGTCATTTAGCCTGTAGACCTCTCTAAATACCCTGAGGTAAATTACTTCACAAAACACATCTGAAGTGTTGGAATTGACAACCAATGAAAATGTTACTTTCATTTTCTACTTTTTTTACCTGACATTTCATTGGTTATATACCTGAATATATATAAAGGAAGAGAAGAAAACACAGCCATTTTGACTACTACTTCTTGCTGTACATTTCAATAGTATTTTCACTAATTCCTTCAACTTCTTTCTAAAGGTAAGTTTTTATTTTTAAAACTGAAGTATATTGTGCACTATAAGTTAATATGGTAAACTTTTTCTGATAGATATATACTATCCCTCTGTAGTAGTTATAGATTTAGAGAGACTTCTCTGTTATAGTTATGGATGGAGTTAGGCTTCTCTTGTATAATTATGAATTTACTTACGTTAAATCACATACACTTTTTTATATTCCTACTTCCACTCTGATACTATACACTGCCCAAAGATAAATTCACTGATAAAAAATGCCTATTTAAAATATTCCCAACATTGCCCTATCTCTACTAATATATATTTTTTTAATCCAAATTTCAGGCAAAATGGAAGGCGAAAACCAAGTTTCTTTTGAAATGGACCTGCAAGAGAGCAGCCAAGAATTGATTGATACAATTGATCAAATTGACATTGAATTTTTCGATGAAACTTGGGACAATGAACTACTGCAATGTGTACAAGCAGTAGATAACCTCCTTGCAAATGTGGACATTTTACACCCTCAGAGACTACAATGTATATTCCATGATAATTATGAAATTTCTGACAATGAAATGTTAGAAAGTTTAATAAATTATGAAACACAATCACAATAAAAAAAAATGCTTAAAAAATAAAAAAATAAAAAAATAATCAACAAAAACAACAATCAATTAACATACAGCATTTGAAAAGTCTATCATTCATTTTTCATTGCAGTACGCTGCCCAGAACGCTTCCCGGTTCGCGGACCGGGCGCTCCCCACGCAAAAAAAACAAAAAAATGTTTTTGTTTTTTTTGCCCCGCGGGGCCCTTTTAAAACCTCCACATTAAACCTAGGGGGTCAGGGAGGATCTAGAATGCCCCCTTATGGTCATTTTTGCCTTTGTTTTGGCCTCCTCTTGTCTCTCAATCCTACCGAGAGACAAGATGGCGGCCGCTCCGGACTGTTTAGAATGTTGACAGACACCGGAGAGGCAATCAGCTTAGCTATGCGAAGTTCCGGTACGCTTAAGGTCCGCGGACCGGAGCGCTGCCCGGAGCGCGCTTACAGATATATATCTTTTTTTAAACGTTAATTTCTCAAAATCCACTGGAGCACATATATTGAGACCTAGAAAAGGCACATCGGGCTACCAGTCCCTACAATTTTGCCAAGTTTCATGCAAATCCATTCAGCCGTTCGGGCTAAAAGTTAGGCCAACCGCCCTATGGAAAACTCAATGTTAAAAACACGTTTTGGGACCCCCCTTTTTTCTCGGTCCCCCCTTGACGAAACCCCCCCAAATTTCCAAGGGCTGCTCAGAAACAAAATGTTCCATTTTCCAGAAAATTTCAGCCAATTCCGTCCACAAACGCCAAAGTTATTAGACATAGAATTTTCAAAAATCCCATAGGGAAAAAATCCTAACTATATATACCTACTGGCGACCGCCAGTAGGTAATATATATATATATATATATATATGTTAGAAAGGGTTCCACACACAGTAAAGTCGTTAGCCAGCCACATAAACTCACAGTCACCATTTTAAAGTGCACTAAGAGAGTAGTGGAAACTGACATAGGACCACAACCCAATTGGAACTACAATAGTCGTAAAGACTACAAATGAAGTGAAAGAAAGACTCAGTAGTGCAAAAGCTTGTAAGGACTGGTGCTTGAAATTAAATGTAAGTGACATTGTGATGTTTGAATAAACAAGCAATTGCAAAATAAATATTTACACTAAACAAATAAATTCAATTGTTTTCCGGCCAAGTGGCCAAATTCTAAGCATTAGATAATATTTACATATTTACACTACATCGAGTCCAAATTTGCGACAACATCAAAAATGGAGGCCAAGTGGCCGTTTGTTGTCTCTTGGCATGAAGAGTTTCTTACATATCTGACATTAGGTCAGTACATTTAAACATGAGAAAGGTGGAGAGAAAAAGAAATTACATTTAAACAAAGGACAAAATCTGAGTCACGGCCAGGTGGCCAAAAAAAGGGATAAAAAATATATACAACAGGGACACTTGGTGTGATACCACTATAACTCTCTCTGTGTACATGTTAACAAACTGCCAAGAGAATAAATCCGAATTCGTATGTCCAATGGGATGGGGCTAGGTCATTGCGAGTGAGGGGGTTGCCCGGCTTAAAAAGCCAATCCAGGGAAATGGCTAGATGCAAACAAAAGGTGCTAAAATCATCAGCCTTTTAGCACTGTGAGTAGTGCAGGAGGTGAGCCCGATACTATCTGTTGAGAGCCTAACAGGACCTACAACAAAGGTATAAATCTGGGTGTGATTGTGAAGTTAAAACGTGGGGTAAGGTAGTGTGCAACCGAGGGAATTAGGGAAATTTTTATCAAAGTGACGTGGTGATGGGTTGCTCATTAGGTGTGACCTACCCCATGTGCTTGACCAGGTGGGTCGTGACGAGGTCGTCTAGTCAAAGCTCTAATGTGAAGCTCCTAACTCCACATCCACCGACAGAGAGAGCCCTCTCTGAAGGAAAGTGTGAGTTGGACATTGCAAGCACAACAGCTGGGGAAAGGGTAGCGATGAGGGTCAGGTGCAAGGGTTAGGTAAGTACTGTAAAGGCCTAACATAAGGTTTTCACCCAATTTGCACATGTAACTCCTCATCCTCATTCAGGCCAAAGGGGTTTCTTGAATCCAGACGAATGATGTACTGGGATTCCAGGACACGTAGTTGCTTGAGTCTGTTGCCCCCTCTCGGGTTCGCAGGAATTCTGTCAATGCCAAAGAAGGAAAAATTATTAACATCGCTATCATGAAAGCGTAACCAGTGGCGCGCAGTGGCATAGCTCATGTCAACATTCTTAATTGCCCTCATGTGCTCCAATATACGTTTCTTTATTGAGAAGATGGTGCTCCCAATATAGAATTTCACACATGTGCAAACAATCACATACACACAGTAGTCAGTATTGCCATTCATACATTTCCCAATCACCTCACTTCTGCCTGTAGGAAGGGGATAGGACTTGACATTTTTGCTAGTGGCACAGGCCTTACACTTGCCACATTTGTAAAAGCCTTTCTGTTGTTTTAGCCAATTCTTTTTCTTCGTAGGTGCCTCGAAGTAGCTTCTCACTAGCATGTCCTTTAATGAACGTGCCTTTCTGTATGTCAACTGTGGTTGTCTATTGATCATTTTGCCTATGACTGGATCACTCTTTACAATGTGCCAGTGTTTCTTCAGTATCTCACATACTCTGCCAGCTTCTGCACTGTATGTTGTTATCATCCTGACATTGTTGGATCCCAGGTTCTCATTTGCTCTCACTGTCCTTTTGGTCAAAAGTGTCTCCCTATTCCTTGCTTTGGCTTTTTCTTTGGCCACCAGCAGTACCTGGTCAGAATAGCCCCTGGCCTTATATCTCCGTGTCATGGTGATCTGCTCTTTCTCAAATGCTGCCTCTGAGCTGCAATTACGCTTAGCCCTCAGGAATTCTCCATATGGGATGCTGTCCTTGAGGTTACTGGGGTGGTGACTCCTAGCATGTAAAATGCTGTTGCCTGAGGTGGGTTTCCTATATAGGCTGGTTTGGATGGCTCCCTCCACAACTTTTTCTGTAACATCTAGGAAGTCCGTTTCTGTTTTAACTATTTTGTTGGTAAATTTTAGATTAACCTCATTCCTATTGATGCTAGCAAGGAATTTATTCAACTCAAGTTTGGGACCATCCCAGATCAGGAAAATATCGTCAATATACCTGGTGTAAAAGGCAATCTGACATGTGAGATTGGTATTTTTCTCAGACCATAGGACTTGTTCCTCCCACCAACCCATCAACATGCAGGCAAAACTAGGAGCAAAGCAACTTCCCATCGCCGTCCCCACCTCTTGTTTAAACCAAGTGTTATCGAACAGAAAGAAATTATTCATTAAACAGAATTCCAACATTTCAAGCAGCATTTCAGTTTGTTGTAAAAAGAAAACAGAGCTGTCCCTCAAGAAATGTCTACATGCTTTCAAACCAGCGTGTCTGATACATGTGTACAGTGAGACCACGTCTACTGTGACCAACCAGAAACTGTCCTCCCATCTGATCCCCTCTATCTTGGTGATGAAATCCGTACTGTCCCTGCAATACGAGGGGAGGTTGAGGACATATGGAAAGAGGAAAGTGTCAAGAAAAATAGATGTGCTTTCAAGAAGACTGCCCTGCCATTAGCAGACACAATGGGCCTGCCAGGTGGGTTTGTGTTGTCTTTGCGGACTTTTGGCAACATATAAAAACTAAGGGAGACTGGCGGCTTCACACATAAAAATCTCAATTCTGACTCCACTAGCAGGTTCTATTCTCTCCAACCTTTACGTTTTTCATGGTACGCTGTGATGCTAGCTACATATTCTTCTCTGTTTGATCTCCTGTAGCTACCTGATAATTCTAGTTGTCTATTTTCCTCCTGTCTGTACAGATTCACATCCCATAAGACAACATTCCCACCTTTGTCAGATGGCTTAATTATACAACAGGGGTCAGCATTAAGTGTGCCGAGGGCTTTCCTCTGGTCTGTCGAGAGATTACGCGCATGTCTGTTCTAACTGCTCTCCCATAAAGAGAGAAGATCTCTGGTAACAACGTCATGAAATGTCTCTAGGTTGTCATGTGGCGTGATTGAATTGAAAGTGGATTTGGGTCTGTGATTTGTCACACTTCGTCCTCCTAAAGACAAGCCCATCCTGTCAAGTATCTCAGAGTCACTCAAACCACTCACATCTTCACCACACAATTCCAATGCGCTTGCCAAACTCTCAACATCCTGTATTTCTAAGACATTTGACACCTGTGTGCTCCAATCAGTATCATTGCTCCTTTGCTCAAGAGCCCGTTTTTTCTTCAACGTAAACATTTTCATTAGCTTTAGTTTTCGCACAAAAAGAAATACATCGATTCTAGTTTGGCTGTAATCGAAATTGGCCATCGGGCAAAAACTCAGGCCCAACTCCAATACCGATCTCTCTACCATAGTCAAGATGTGGGAGGAAATGTTAATGATAGTCAAATTGGGCTCACCCATCATTGCTGCTTGGTCGGTCGTGTTGCTTTCCCTTGCGACATTGTTCCTCTTGTGTTTCTTTCCTCCGAGCCTTGTGACTTTCCTCTTGTGTTTCCGTCTCTTCCTCTTCCGTATGACCGCTCCGGTGGTCTGACTCTGAGTGTCATTGCCGATTGTAAAAAATCATATTCTTCCAAGGGTTTAAAAGAAAGTAAATTCCTCCCGCTGGTATCCAATACTTCGTCCATATCTGAGTAGGTTTCGGAGCCTGATTCTGAAACCGTGACGTTGCGTAGGTTTGCACTTGCTCCAAGCTGTTAGAACTGTCTTATGGCTCCATCATATTTCTTGCCAAATGTTAAGATCCGCCCATTGGCATAATCCTGTTGGTCCCTCTGGAATTTATTTTTCTTCTTCTGCTTGATTTCATTTTCGTATTGATCAAGTCTTTTTTCCATTTGTTCGATTGCCTTGGTAATTTCATCTTTCGCGTCATGCTTATCAAGTTCTTCCTTAAGTTTGCCAATGTCTATGATGACCTGTCATGTTCCATGGCCGCATATTTAGACAGTAAACCAAGCATATTCTTGCAAGTTCCTGCCATGAGTTCAGACCTAGACGGATATCAGCTTGGGATGGGGGTTCTGGTAAGTCGGGGTAATCATAATTCGTAGCCCTCTCGGCACCCTGCCGACTTCTATGTAATTGTACAGAGAAGTTACCTCCCACCAGCGGTTGATTTCTTTTTTCATCAGTTTCCCATATTGAAACAGCATTTGTTTTAAAGTCTTATCTGGCGGTGTAGTTGTCGTCTCATTGGTACTCACTGTACTCACTGCTGTGTTGTCCGTCTCACAAAACAGCAACCTCGCCTCATCCACCCTGCCAGCACGGCGGTTCTTGCTCGCGGTGGTTTCATTCACCGTGGTGGTTTTTGTGATTGTTGTTACAGACACGGCAGCCGCCGCCGTCTGTTTGCCTCCGGTCATGTTGCCAGACAGGTGTGATGATCCCTCGATGGCACAAAGTTAAATTATTCACGGAAATTAAGTCCCTGCCGCGCTCACCTTGAAATCGGTAGCGCGGTACATCTGCCCACAATCCGAATATCCAAAGCCTCCCGGCGCTGTTTACTGCACGGGTCCGCAATCAGCAGGCGTAGAACGCGGTAACGTGCAACTTCCGAAGCGCATCTCCACAGCCCAAACTCACCAATCGATCTCCTGCGGCAAGCTGAATCACACTGTGTCGGATTAGGCGGTCGGAGCAGATTTTGGCCAAAGACCAGTTTGGAGGAAAAGATTCCGACTTGTCCACTCCAGTCCACTCGAGGTCGGTGCAAGTCCCGGGTGTCGGAAACCCGGAAGTATACGTTAGAAAGGGTTCCACACACAGTAAAGTCCCAGGAAACACAGAAGACTCGCACTCCAGGGTCCGTGTTCAAAAATCATTTATTGGCGACGCGTTTCGACCAGGCGGTCTTCTTCGTTAGCCAGCCACATAAACACACAGTCACCATTTTAAAGTGCACTACGAGAGTAGTGGAAACTGACATAGGACCACAACCCAATTGGAACTACAATAGTCATAAAGACTACAAATGAAGTGAAAGAAAGACTCAGTAGTGCAAAAGCTTGTACGGACTGGTGCTTGAAATTAAATGTAAGTGACATTGTGGTGTTTGAATAAACAAGCAATTGCAAATTAAATATTTACACTAAACAAATAAATTCAATTGTGTTCCGGCCAAGTGGCCAAATTCTAAGCATTAGATAATATTTACATATTTACACTACATCGAGTCCAAATTTGCGACAACATCAAAAATATATATATATACATACACACATATATATGGCGCAACCAATAGGCCAAAAAGAGGAGGAACAAGCGCCGCCAAAACTCCAGTGGGAATGGAGACAAGGATCAAAATACAGTAACAAACATGACGATAGTCAACTTATGTAAGAGGACTCTTTCAAGTGATGAAATGGAGAACCTAGCTTTTGGCCTCTCATTTTGCCCTTCCTCAAACATGAATTTTGCACAGACAAGGTTCGACCTGTTCTTATTCTCTAGGAAGTTGAAACTGAAGAAGTGGTTCTGTACGAAACCAAAAGGAACTGAAACTGTGAGTAACAGAATCACTCAAAGTAATCTTGATATGTGTGATGTAGAATTGTTACATGCATGGGATGAAGGGACACAGGATATGGACTCTACACCAGACTGGGGGGCATGGGGAGTGGAGTTGGGGGACAATCCTGGCTCCAGTTTTAATCCTAAATCTATATTTCTCCCCAATATACAGTGTGAAGCGATTGAACTATTTGAAAAGGGAGTTTTGCAGGATTTGACTAAGATTCGTTACAAAAAAACATTGGGCAGTATGAAGAATCTTACTAGTAATCAAATCATAGCAATAGACAATCTGAGATCTGATAATGGGATTGTCATTCGACAATCCGACAAAGGTGGTAATGTCATAGTATTGGATAAAGCGAATTATCTCCAAGGAGGGTTAAGACAACTTAACGACAGAACCTGTTACTGTAAAACTAATCATGATGAGATATTAAAATCAAACACTGTGTTTAGAGACAAATTGAGAGAATGGAGGGAGAGGGGATTGTTGGAATGGGAGGAGTACTATTATCTATACTGTGCTCATCCCAGAATTCCCATTCTATATCTACTTCCCAAATTGCACAAAGGTCGAAACAATCCCCCTGGACGTCCGATAGTGTCCTCTATAGGATCACTATTGGAGCATACATCAAAATATATTGACCACTATTTGAGACCTTATGTGGTAGCTCTGCCTTCTTACATAAGAGATACTACTCATTTCCTTACAGTAATCAATGGGATATACTGGGAAAACTATTACACACTGGTGACACTAGATGTGAGTAGCTTATACACGAGCATCAAACACAAACAGGGTCTAGATGCTGTTCAACATTTTTTGAAAACCCGTTCTGTCTCCTTTTTCCATCAATCGCAGATGCCCAAGTGGGCAAACAATAATGTTCGGAGAAAACGCCAAAAAAAATTTGAAAAAGAATTTTCTTAAAATATAACCGAAAGTCCTTGCCCAAGTGGGCATATCTTAAAGAAACTCCATACCACTTCCATTACCCTCAGCAACATCTATTTCATTAGTTAGAGTCCGTCAGAAGAAACCAGAAGAAGTGCCATCTAAAAAATAATAATGATAAAATCAACAGCTGAAGATCTCTCACCGGAACTTGTGAAGTATATATATATATATATATATATATATATATATATATATATATTACCTACTGGCGGTCGCCAGTAGGTAGTTATAGTTAGGACCTAGTTTCCATAGGAAATCCTCAACATTCTATTTGGATTAACTTTGGCCCTGCTGGATGAATCTTTGCGAATTTCTCAAAGAAGATGGCTCGGTCCGCTGCGCTCCTTCCCTGAAAGTTTGGGGGGATTGGTGAAGTGGGGGCTGAGATAAAAGGGGGGTCCCAAAACGTGTTTTCTCCATGTTATTTTCCATAGGACGTTTAGACACGGCTATAGGTCGAACGGCTGAATGGATTTATAAGAAATTTGGCAAAACTGTAGAGTCCGGCTCGCAGATTACGCTTTTTTTGGAATGGTGTAAATCCGTTCAGTAGTTGCTGAGAAAATTAAAGTTAAAGTCAATTATATATCTATACGCGCGCACGGGTGCGCGCACTCAAGCGGCTGCGCGCGAGCGGAATTTTTTTTGCTGCGTGACGTCTGTTAACGTTCGATTCGAAGGAAATCAGGAAAAGTTGACCGCCATTTTGTCACTGCGAGTAAATATATTGTTCATTTCAAAGCGTTGGAACATGGAAAAGGGAGAAGGTAGAGATTGTTTTGCTGCGTAGGTTTTCTCAGGGTGTGCAGTAAGGTCCTTAAAGGCGAAAATATATATTTCTTTTTTTGAAAAAAGTTGCGGGGTGCGCGCACTCGGGCGCGCACACCTATTTACAAGAGTGTGAAAATGGAGATAAATCAGAAGTTTGAGTGCTTTGATATAAGGTGGCTCTGAAAAGAGCCCTTGTGTTAATTGAGTTTTTTCTGCATTTATAAGTAAGTAGCGATGCAGAGCCGGATGTTGCAGAGGAAGATTCTGTTTCTGCCTTCCTTCTTACTTAGTTATGGTTTTTTCACTCCCACTCCAGGCTTTTAGTCTGTGGATGGAAATCCATGAACCTAGACTCACCTATGAAAATCATACTATTGATGCTTGACTGAGGCCAAGGAGATCAGAGTGCATGTGTGTGTAAGGTGATGTACCTCTGGGGAGATGATGTTACGTTTAAACGTAGCCCCTGAGTGCTTAGTTTGGTTCTGTTCTCTGTCACTGTTGTTGATTTAGAGCCCCAAATACAAAGGCTTGTTGTTGCTTGTGAATCCCCAGGTGTATATTTGCTCATACTGATCCATAACGCCCCGGCGTATCCATGTCGTAGGCCGCAAGAGTGGGCGAAACTCAGCTGGCCGAGCAAGACTTGGGGAGGGGGCAGGAGCCAAGAGGAAACAAGGAGGGGTTTTCATCATTTGGGACAAAAAATATTTCTAAACCAATGAAAAGTTTTATTAACAAGTCACATGACCTGTTATGCTTACGTTACGCGCTCCGCGCCGCGCCCCGGATTGCTTCCGGGAAGCTGCGCTTCGCGCCTCGCGCACCGGAGCACTTCCGGGTGCGCTAACGCGGCGTGTCATATGACGCATTATGCAACAACGCGATACGTCGTTGGGGCTCCACCGGAACTGATTGAATTGGTAGTCTACAGTGTTTCTGGAAGTTTCAGACTGAAGCTGGCGTCAGCATGAGAGCACCCCATGGCGACGTCGTGGCCATTCTGCGAGCAATCATGGCAGAAGCTCCCCACCGGAACTCTGCGGGAGTCGGGGGCCCCGGTGACTCTTGTAGAATCTTCAAGGCTGATGGGACGCTTTTGGGAATGGGGCCCATGCCGTAGCAGTCAAGCGTCCGAGTTCCAGGGTTGTCCAGAGCCATCCTTGCAGGCCAGGCCCTAGTCTGTGGAGCCGACCGCCATTTCCTGAGCTCTGTTGCAGCCGCCTGTCGCTGTACCGCAAGAGTGGGTGCAATTCAGCCGGATGGCGGGTGAGACGCTGTAATAGCAAGAGCAGGCGTAATTCAGCTGGCCGAGCGAGGCAATGTGCCGCAGGAGCGGGCGCAACTCATCTTGTCGAGTGAAGCGCTGGGGTGCAGCTGAGAAATCTCCACCTGGGGAGGTGGGGGAGGCTCGTTCGCGCCGCCTCTCCCTTCCAGTGCACCCCACGCCGTCTCCTGGCGCAGGTATATGTGATGGTTGGACCAGGGCACCGCAGGACGTGTCTTTAGGTCAAACCCTCAACTATGGCACCCAACATCCAGGACTTATGCCATTTGTGGAAGGCAGTGACATCGAAGCATCTCAGGGACCAAGCATATCCAGAGTCCTTCCTACAGCCTCTGCGTTCCTTCTTACCTAGTTATGGTTTTTTCACTCCCACTCCAGGCTTTTAGTCTGTGGATGGCAAACTATGAACCTACACTCACCTATGAAAATCTTACTATTGATGCTTGACTGAGGACAAGGAGATCAGTGAAGCGCTGGGGTGTAGCTGAGAAACCTCCACCTGGGGAGGTGGGGGAGGCTCGTTTGCGCCGCCTCTCCCTTCCAGTGTACCCCACGCCGTCTCCTGGCGCAGGTATATGTGATGGTTGGACCAGGGCACCGCAGGGCGTGTCTTTAGGGGTGTAGCTGAGAAACCTCCACCTGGGGAGGTGGGGGAGGCTCGTTCGCGCCGCCTCTCCCTTCCAGTGCACCCCACGCCGTCTCCTGGCGGAGGTATATGTGATGGTTGGACCAGGGCACCGCAGGACGTGTCTTTAGGTCAAACCCTCAAGTATGGCACCGAACATCCAGGACTTATGCCATTTGTGGAAGGCAGTGACATCGAAGAATCTCAGGGACCAAGCATATCCAGAGTCCTCCCCGGGGTATTTGCACAATGGTCCTCCACCCCTAGGCCGCCAGCTATGCTACCTTGACAGGAACAGTGTCATGCATTTGGATCGATGTTGCAGCAGGCTGCCATGTAAATAGTTATTTAATGAAACGTTTTACCCTGTTACTTTGTTGGTGTGTTGTATATATTTATAATATTTGCATAGGGTTTGTCGTTATTTTGGGCGGGGTGGGGGGCGGAGCAAATTCACTGAAAAAACCATAGGTTATAGACCATATATAGTTAGGAATTAGCATTTACAAAACCTTGAAAATTCACTGAAAAAACCATAGGTTATAGACCATATATAGTTAAATATCTCAAGTCCATCTCTGCACTCGATGGAGATACAGGTCGTCGATCAGAAAATGTGCTGGCCACCTCTAATGGTAATAGCGTGGCCAGGGCTTTTGTCGTTGCCTCTGCAAATTGCACAGGGTGCACTTGTTTGACATGCCGCACCATGGTATGTATGGAAAAGGAATATTTTTTTGTTGGATTTCCTCTTGAGAGAAACGAGTCACATATCGTGCAGGTTACTTTTGGTGCATTTACTTTCTTTTGATCTTCAGGATAAGTGAAAAATTGCCAGATGAAAGATTCTTTTTTTCTTCTTAAAGGTAGTCGATCATTTTGTTCAGATTCGGAAGATGAATGAGATACGGTAGCCATTTCACCAAAGTCTTCCGAAAAATGTAGGACGTTGTTCTCTCTTGAGAGTAGAAAAGATAGTGAGAGAAGTGGGTGGAGTGCTGCGTGTAAATTCCAGAATAGAAACTAGTAAGAACCAATTGGAAGTGTTGTTTTCATGTTGCAGCAGGCTGCCATGTAAATAGTTATTTAATAAAACGTTTTACCCTGTTACTTTGCTGGTGTGTTGTATTTATTTATAATATTTGCATAGGGTTTGTCGTTATTTTGGGCGGGGTGGGCGGCGGATCCGAGCTATCTTGCAGCCATCAAGGCGTCGAGCTCGGTTTCTCTCACTAGTTTCATATTTCCCATGAGGGGTTGTTCCTAATGTTTCTATTTTAGCGAGGTCAAAAAGAGATCCTATCAGTGGCCTACTGATTTTTCTCGATTCCTTTTGTTTTTTCTAACGATTTTTAAGTTAAAGTTTGCTAGCACGATACAGCGGCTAGTCCGCATTTTATATATATGTCTTTTTTATTAGGGGTGTCCTCCGGTGGAGTCGGACGATCTACCTCTAATAAACGGTAAGTGTTCCTCTGAAGGAATGCGTCTTGAAAGTGGCTGACTGTAATGTATGATATTTCACTCAGTGACTTTCAGGCCCATGCTGTTTCAAAACTGTGCATGTGCTTGAAGCAGGCGTAGGTATTGACGCAGCATTGTGAATATAGTGCATTGGTGAGCCTTGCTGGAGCTGCATCACAGTTGCGATGCAACTCTAGCAATGTATTACTTTTTCAGCACAGATGTGTTACGCATGTATGGTGTTTTTGTACCATGGTGCGCCACATTTCAAATGTGGCACACCATGGGTAACGGAGCACTAGCATACTGTGGTGCACATTAACTGGTGCATATCTGGGTATGAAGTAGTTAACATAAATCTGCCCCATAGGTTACAAATCCGCGTTTAGTAGACTGTTTGGCCTTTGTAGTTTTATGTTTTTTCTGTTATTCTATGTAGGTATGTAATATTGCAATATTTTTGTCACGAAAAAGAAGTCATGAGTATTGGGTTTGTGAAAGATTGCAAGATTTTTAAAATTAAAAAGCAACAACCATGGCATTGTTTAATATAGTATTGTAAATACTTATCTTTAACAATGATGAGAGAGTAAAAAAAGGTTAACCTGATGTTTTAAAGTTATTCACAGGCTTCTTTAGAGGAAGTATTCTATATGATTGTAGCGTGGGTGTTTCACTTTTTTATAGGTAATAGAATGCATTCTGCAAGCATGTAGTACTCCTCCTGCTACAGCATAAATATTCTTCAGTGCTTATTTTCATTTCGTAAGTGGTATTGAGACCAACACAGAACTTCAATGGATCGGAGGGGCTGTTCCTGTGCATCTGGAGGACTGCCAAGCCGTTGCAGCAGTGGGAGTGAGGCCTCTTACAGGGGCGTAGCGCAGCTCCTTTTGATGTTCACAATTGCAGATAACAGGGTAGAGATGTCCGTGGAATTTATGGATGGTTAGTCACACTAGAGTGTGCGCGGCGCCCCTAGCACCTTATTACGGCACACAGGGGAGCCGCGTTGCACAGTTTGAGAATCAGAGACTTAGGAGATAAACCTTCATAATAGGAAGGCTTCTAAGTGATAAAAATTGCCGGTGCTCGGCGTTAAAAATATCACTGCTATCGGTGGAATTTTCCACGGTGTTAGTGCTTCAACAGAAATGGGAACACATATCTGATAGAAAATCCTGTAACAATCTCAGTATTTCACATTATCGCGTGAAAAGAAAGTCTTTCGAAAGATGTTGAACGTTGTTCTCTTTTGAGAGTAGAAAAGATAGTGAGAGAAGTGGGTGGAGTGCTCCGTGTAAATTGCAGAATAGAAACTACTAAGAACCAATTGGAAGTGTTGTTTTCAAGTCACATGACTTCACATGCGCGTCTCAGGACGTGTACGCGGTGATAGTATCTGGTCACGTACGCCATTTGGAAGTAGCGGTCTAATTCAGCGAAGTTTCAAAACGTGAAAAGGAGTAAATCCAAACACATCCGGATTTAATATATCTTCTGAGCTCGATTCAAGCATACAATTGTTAAAGTATAAAACCTTTTATATATTTTTTTTTAAATACCAAGGTGTGTACATTCGGTCACGCACGAAAGTTTAAAAAGACATTCGGCTCCATTTAATGAAAATTTTCATAATAATAAAAAAGAAGCCTAGGTTTAGTGTCTTTGACGTAGTATAAGTTCTTTGATGTGTCTATGAAGAAATTTAATAAGTTGCAATTGCAAAGTTTTCACGAAATATATGGGCGGGTGCGCGCACACGGTCGCGCACGAACGAAAGCCAAAAAAGCGGAGATAAACCCCCTTTATAATATGCTCCTGGAGCTCTTTTTGGTAGAATGAGTTAGTTCTGAAAAGAACTTTTTTTTTTTTTTTAAAACAAGTGTTATGTTGTTTTTGATTTTTTAAACTTGCAACAACATTTTCATGTGTGACACAGGATAAAAATGAAATGAAGAAATTTATCTTTTCTCGGGGCATTCATGACTCTCAATTTTTAGTTTAGTAAGAATGAGGCTCTGCTCTCCGTACAGAAGAATTTCTCCACACTCGTTGCATTTCATGTGCACCTTTGCAAGATATGGTCTCAAGTCCATCACAGCACTCGATGGAGATACAGGTCGTCCACCAGAAGATGTGCTGGCCACCTCTGATGGTAATAGCGTGGCCAGGGCTCTTGTCGATGCCTGTGCAAATTCCACAGGGTGCACTTGTTTGACATGCCGCACCATGGTATGTATGGAAAAGGAATATTTTTTTCTTGGATTTCCTCTTGAGAGAACCGAATTGCATATCGTGCAGGTAACTTTTGGCGCATTTACTTTCTTTTGTTCTTCAGGATAAGTGAAAAATTGTCAAATAAAAGATTCCTTTTTTCTTTTTAAAGGTAGTCGCTCATTTCCTTCAGATTCGGAAGATGAATGCGGGGCGGTAGCCATTTCAGCAAAGTCTTCCGAAGGGTGTTGAACGTTGTTCTCTTTTGAGAGTAGAAAAGATAGTGAGAGAAGTGGGTGGAGTGCTCCATGTAAATTGCAGAATAGAAACTACTAAGAACCAATTGGAAGTGTTGTTGTTTTCAAGTCACATGACTTCACATGCGCGTCTCAGGACGTGTACACGGTGATAGTATCTGGTCACGTACGCCATTGACGTATTATACGTTCTTTGATGGGTTTTCTCAGGGTGTGCAGTAAGGTCCTTAAAGGCGAAAATATATATTTCTTTTTTTGAAAAAAGTTGCGGGGTGCGCGCACTCGGGCGCGCACACCTATTTACAAGAGTGTGAAAATGGAGATAAATCAGAAGTTTGAGTGCTTTGATATAAGGTGGCTCTGAAAAGAGCCCTTGTGTTAATTGAGTTTTTTCTGCATTTATAAGTAAGTAGCGATGCAGAGCCGGATGTTGCAGAGGAAGATTCTGTTTCTGCCTTCCTTCTTACTTAGTTATGGTTTTTTCACTCCCACTCCAGGCTTTTAGTCTGTGGATGGAAATCCATGAACCTAGACTCACCTATGAAAATCATACTATTGATGCTTGACTGAGGCCAAGGAGATCAGAGTGCATGTGTGTGTAAGGTGATGTACCTCTGGGGAGATGATGTTACGTTTAAACGTAGCCCCTGAGTGCTTAGTTTGGTTCTGTTCTCTGTCACTGTTGTTGATTTAGAGCCCCAAATACAAAGGCTTGTTGTTGCTTGTGAATCCCCAGGTGTATATTTGCTCATACTGATCCATAACGCCCCGGCGTATCCATGTCGTAGGCCGCAAGAGTGGGCGAAACTCAGCTGGCCGAGCAAGACTTGGGGAGGGGGCAGGAGCCAAGAGGAAACAAGGAGGGGTTTTCATCATTTGGGACAAAAAATATTTCTAAACCAATGAAAAGTTTTATTAACAAGTCACATGACCTGTTATGCTTACGTTACGCGCTCCGCGCCGCGCCCCGGATTGCTTCCGGGAAGCTGCGCTTCGCGCCTCGCGCACCGGAGCACTTCCGGGTGCGCTAACGCGGCGTGTCATATGACGCATTATGCAACAACGCGATACGTCGTTGGGGCTCCACCGGAACTGATTGAATTGGTAGTCTACAGTGTTTCTGGAAGTTTCAGACTGAAGCTGGCGTCAGCATGAGAGCACCCCATGGCTACGTCGTGGCCATTCTGCGAGCAATCATGGCAGAAGCTCCCCACCGGAACTCTGCGGGAGTCGGGGGCCCCGGTGACTCTTGTAGAATCTTCAAGGCTGATGGGACGCTTTTGGGAATGGGGCCCATGCCGTAGCAGTCAAGCGTCCGAGTTCCAGGGTTGTCCAGAGCCATCCTTGCAGGCCAGGCCCTAGTCTGTGGAGCCGACCGCCATTTCCTGAGCTCTGTTGCAGCCGCCTGTCGCTGTACCGCAAGAGTGGGTGCAATTCAGCCGGATGGCGGGTGAGACGCTGTAATAGCAAGAGCAGGCGTAATTCAGCTGGCCGAGCGAGGCAATGTGCCGCAGGAGCGGGCGCAACTCATCTTGTCGAGTGAAGCGCTGGGGTGCAGCTGAGAAATCTCCACCTGGGGAGGTGGGGGAGGCTCGTTCGCGCCGCCTCTCCCTTCCAGTGCACCCCACGCCGTCTCCTGGCGCAGGTATATGTGATGGTTGGACCAGGGCACCGCAGGACGTGTCTTTAGGTCAAACCCTCAACTATGGCACCCAACATCCAGGACTTATGCCATTTGTGGAAGGCAGTGACATCGAAGCATCTCAGGGACCAAGCATATCCAGAGTCCTTCCTACAGCCTCTGCGTTCCTTCTTACCTAGTTATGGTTTTTTCACTCCCACTCCAGGCTTTTAGTCTGTGGATGGCAAACTATGAACCTACACTCACCTATGAAAATCTTACTATTGATGCTTGACTGAGGACAAGGAGATCAGTGAAGCGCTGGGGTGTAGCTGAGAAACCTCCACCTGGGGAGGTGGGGGAGGCTCGTTTGCGCCGCCTCTCCCTTCCAGTGTACCCCACGCCGTCTCCTGGCGCAGGTATATGTGATGGTTGGACCAGGGCACCGCAGGGCGTGTCTTTAGGGGTGTAGCTGAGAAACCTCCACCTGGGGAGGTGGGGGAGGCTCGTTCGCGCCGCCTCTCCCTTCCAGTGCACCCCACGCCGTCTCCTGGCGGAGGTATATGTGATGGTTGGACCAGGGCACCGCAGGACGTGTCTTTAGGTCAAACCCTCAAGTATGGCACCGAACATCCAGGACTTATGCCATTTGTGGAAGGCAGTGACATCGAAGAATCTCAGGGACCAAGCATATCCAGAGTCCTCCCCGGGGTATTTGCACAATGGTCCTCCACCCCTAGGCCGCCAGCTATGCTACCTTGACAGGAACAGTGTCATGCATTTGGATCGATGTTGCAGCAGGCTGCCATGTAAATAGTTATTTAATGAAACGTTTTACCCTGTTACTTTGTTGGTGTGTTGTATATATTTATAATATTTGCATAGGGTTTGTCGTTATTTTGGGCGGGGTGGGGGGCGGAGCAAATTCACTGAAAAAACCATAGGTTATAGACCATATATAGTTAGGAATTAGCATTTACAAAACCTTGAAAATTCACTGAAAAAACCATAGGTTATAGACCATATATAGTTAAATATCTCAAGTCCATCTCTGCACTCGATGGAGATACAGGTCGTCGATCAGAAAATGTGCTGGCCACCTCTAATGGTAATAGCGTGGCCAGGGCTTTTGTCGTTGCCTCTGCAAATTGCACAGGGTGCACTTGTTTGACATGCCGCACCATGGTATGTATGGAAAAGGAATATTTTTTTGTTGGATTTCCTCTTGAGAGAAACGAGTCACATATCGTGCAGGTTACTTTTGGTGCATTTACTTTCTTTTGATCTTCAGGATAAGTGAAAAATTGCCAGATGAAAGATTCTTTTTTTCTTCTTAAAGGTAGTCGATCATTTTGTTCAGATTCGGAAGATGAATGAGATACGGTAGCCATTTCACCAAAGTCTTCCGAAAAATGTAGGACGTTGTTCTCTCTTGAGAGTAGAAAAGATAGTGAGAGAAGTGGGTGGAGTGCTGCGTGTAAATTCCAGAATAGAAACTAGTAAGAACCAATTGGAAGTGTTGTTTTCATGTTGCAGCAGGCTGCCATGTAAATAGTTATTTAATAAAACGTTTTACCCTGTTACTTTGCTGGTGTGTTGTATTTATTTATAATATTTGCATAGGGTTTGTCGTTATTTTGGGCGGGGTGGGCGGCGGATCCGAGCTATCTTGCAGCCATCAAGGCGTCGAGCTCGGTTTCTCTCACTAGTTTCATATTTCCCATGAGGGGTTGTTCCTAATGTTTCTATTTTAGCGAGGTCAAAAAGAGATCCTATCAGTGGCCTACTGATTTTTCTCGATTCCTTTTGTTTTTTCTAACGATTTTTAAGTTAAAGTTTGCTAGCACGATACAGCGGCTAGTCCGCATTTTATATATATGTCTTTTTTATTAGGGGTGTCCTCCGGTGGAGTCGGACGATCTACCTCTAATAAACGGTAAGTGTTCCTCTGAAGGAATGCGTCTTGAAAGTGGCTGACTGTAATGTATGATATTTCACTCAGTGACTTTCAGGCCCATGCTGTTTCAAAACTGTGCATGTGCTTGAAGCAGGCGTAGGTATTGACGCAGCATTGTGAATATAGTGCATTGGTGAGCCTTGCTGGAGCTGCATCACAGTTGCGATGCAACTCTAGCAATGTATTACTTTTTCAGCACAGATGTATTACGCATGTATGGTGTTTTTGTACCATGGTGCGCCACATTTCAAATGTGGCACACCATGGGTAACGGAGCACTAGCATACTGTGGTGCACATTAACTGGTGCATATCTGGGTATGAAGTAGTTAACATAAATCTGCCCCATAGGTTACAAATCCGCGTTTAGTAGACTGTTTGGCCTTTGTAGTTTTATGTTTTTTCTGTTATTCTATGTAGGTATGTAATATTGCAATATTTTTGTCACGAAAAAGAAGTCATGAGTATTGGGTTTGTGAAAGATTGCAAGATTTTTAAAATTAAAAAGCAACAACCATGGCATTGTTTAATATAGTATTGTAAATACTTATCTTTAACAATGATGAGAGAGTAAAAAAAGGTTAACCTGATGTTTTAAAGTTATTCACAGGCTTCTTTAGAGGAAGTATTCTATATGATTGTAGCGTGGGTGTTTCACTTTTTTATAGGTAATAGAATGCATTCTGTAAGCATGTAGTACTCCTCCTGCTACAGCATAAATATTCTTCAGTGCTTATTTTCATTTCGTAAGTGGTATTGAGACCAACACAGAACTTCAATGGATCGGAGGGGCTGTTCCTGTGCATCTGGAGGACTGCCAAGCCGTTGCAGCAGTGGGAGTGAGGCCTCTTACAGGGGCGTAGCGCAGCTCCTTTTGATGTTCACAATTGCAGATAACAGGGTAGAGATGTCCGTGGAATTTATGGATGGTTAGTCACACTAGAGTGTGCGCGGCGCCCCTAGCACCTTATTACGGCACACAGGGGAGCCGCGTTGCACAGTTTGAGAATCAGAGACTTAGGAGATAAACCTTCATAATAGGAAGGCTTCTAAGTGATAAAAATTGCCGGTGCTCGGCGTTAAAAATATCACTGCTATCGGTGGAATTTTCCACGGTGTTAGTGCTTCAACAGAAATGGGAACACATATCTGATAGAAAATCCTGTAACAATCTCAGTATTTCACATTATCGCGTGAAAAGAAAGTCTTTCGAAAGATGTTGAACGTTGTTCTCTTTTGAGAGTAGAAAAGATAGTGAGAGAAGTGGGTGGAGTGCTCCGTGTAAATTGCAGAATAGAAACTACTAAGAACCAATTGGAAGTGTTGTTTTCAAGTCACATGACTTCACATGCGCGTCTCAGGACGTGTACGCGGTGATAGTATCTGGTCACGTACGCCATTTGGAAGTAGCGGTCTAATTCAGCGAAGTTTCAAAACGTGAAAAGGAGTAAATCCAAACACATCCGGATTTAATATATCTTCTGAGCTCGATTCAAGCATACAATTGTTAAAGTATAAAACCTTTTATATATTTTTTTTTAAATACCAAGGTGTGTACATTCGGTCACGCACGAAAGTTTAAAAAGACATTCGGCTCCATTTAATGAAAATTTTCATAATAATAAAAAAGAAGCCTAGGTTTAGTGTCTTTGACGTAGTATAAGTTCTTTGATGTGTCTATGAAGAAATTTAATAAGTTGCAATTGCAAAGTTTTCACGAAATATATGGGCGGGTGCGCGCACACGGTCGCGCACGAACGAAAGCCAAAAAAGCGGAGATAAACCCCCTTTATAATATGCTCCTGGAGCTCTTTTTGGTAGAATGAGTTAGTTCTGAAAAGAACTTTTTTTTTTTTTTTAAAACAAGTGTTATGTTGTTTTTGATTTTTTAAACTTGCAACAACATTTTCATGTGTGACACAGGATAAAAATGAAATGAAGAAATTTATCTTTTCTCGGGGCATTCATGACTCTCAATTTTTAGTTTAGTAAGAATGAGGCTCTGCTCTCCGTACAGAAGAATTTCTCCACACTCGTTGCATTTCATGTGCACCTTTGCAAGATATGGTCTCAAGTCCATCACAGCACTCGATGGAGATACAGGTCGTCCACCAGAAGATGTGCTGGCCACCTCTGATGGTAATAGCGTGGCCAGGGCTCTTGTCGATGCCTGTGCAAATTCCACAGGGTGCACTTGTTTGACATGCCGCACCATGGTATGTATGGAAAAGGAATATTTTTTTCTTGGATTTCCTCTTGAGAGAACCGAATTGCATATCGTGCAGGTAACTTTTGGCGCATTTACTTTCTTTTGTTCTTCAGGATAAGTGAAAAATTGTCAAATAAAAGATTCCTTTTTTCTTTTTAAAGGTAGTCGCTCATTTCCTTCAGATTCGGAAGATGAATGCGGGGCGGTAGCCATTTCAGCAAAGTCTTCCGAAGGGTGTTGAACGTTGTTCTCTTTTGAGAGTAGAAAAGATAGTGAGAGAAGTGGGTGGAGTGCTCCATGTAAATTGCAGAATAGAAACTACTAAGAACCAATTGGAAGTGTTGTTGTTTTCAAGTCACATGACTTCACATGCGCGTCTCAGGACGTGTACACGGTGATAGTATCTGGTCACGTACGCCATTGACGTATTATACGTTCTTTGATGGGTTTTCTCAGGGTGTGCAGTAAGGTCCTTAAAGGCGAAAATATATATTTCTTTTTTCGAAAAAAGTTGCGGGGTGCGCGCACTCGGGCGCGCACACCTATTTACAAGAGTGTGAAAATGGAGATAAATCAGAAGTTTGAGTGCTTTGATATAAGGTGGCTCTGAAAAGAGCCCTTGTGTTAATTGAGTTTTTTCTGCATTTATAAGTAAGTAGCGATGCAGAGCCGGATGTTGCAGAGGAAGATTCTGTTTCTGCCTTCCTTCTTACTTAGTTATGGTTTTTTCACTCCCACTCCAGGCTTTTAGTCTGTGGATGGAAATCCATGAACCTAGACTCACCTATGAAAATCATACTATTGATGCTTGACTGAGGCCAAGGAGATCAGAGTGCATGTGTGTGTAAGGTGATGTACCTCTGGGGAGATGATGTTACGTTTAAACGTAGCCCCTGAGTGCTTAGTTTGGTTCTGTTCTCTGTCACTGTTGTTGATTTAGAGCCCCAAATACAAAGGCTTGTTGTTGCTTGTGAATCCCCAGGTGTATATTTGCTCATACTGATCCATAACGCCCCGGCGTATCCATGTCGTAGGCCGCAAGAGTGGGCGAAACTCAGCTGGCCGAGCAAGACTTGGGGAGGGGGCAGGAGCCAAGAGGAAACAAGGAGGGGTTTTCATCATTTGGGACAAAAAATATTTCTAAACCAATGAAAAGTTTTATTAACAAGTCACATGACCTGTTATGCTTACGTTACGCGCTCCGCGCCGCGCCCCGGATTGCTTCCGGGAAGCTGCGCTTCGCGCCTCGCGCACCGGAGCACTTCCGGGTGCGCTAACGCGGCGTGTCATATGACGCATTATGCAACAACGCGATACGTCGTTGGGGCTCCACCGGAACTGATTGAATTGGTAGTCTACAGTGTTTCTGGAAGTTTCAGACTGAAGCTGGCGTCAGCATGAGAGCACCCCATGGCTACGTCGTGGCCATTCTGCGAGCAATCATGGCAGAAGCTCCCCACCGGAACTCTGCGGGAGTCGGGGGCCCCGGTGACTCTTGTAGAATCTTCAAGGCTGATGGGACGCTTTTGGGAATGGGGCCCATGCCGTAGCAGTCAAGCGTCCGAGTTCCAGGGTTGTCCAGAGCCATCCTTGCAGGCCAGGCCCTAGTCTGTGGAGCCGACCGCCATTTCCTGAGCTCTGTTGCAGCCGCCTGTCGCTGTACCGCAAGAGTGGGTGCAATTCAGCCGGATGGCGGGTGAGACGCTGTAATAGCAAGAGCAGGCGTAATTCAGCTGGCCGAGCGAGGCAATGTGCCGCAGGAGCGGGCGCAACTCATCTTGTCGAGTGAAGCGCTGGGGTGCAGCTGAGAAATCTCCACCTGGGGAGGTGGGGGAGGCTCGTTCGCGCCGCCTCTCCCTTCCAGTGCACCCCACGCCGTCTCCTGGCGCAGGTATATGTGATGGTTGGACCAGGGCACCGCAGGACGTGTCTTTAGGTCAAACCCTCAACTATGGCACCCAACATCCAGGACTTATGCCATTTGTGGAAGGCAGTGACATCGAAGCATCTCAGGGACCAAGCATATCCAGAGTCCTTCCTACAGCCTCTGCGTTCCTTCTTACCTAGTTATGGTTTTTTCACTCCCACTCCAGGCTTTTAGTCTGTGGATGGCAAACTATGAACCTACACTCACCTATGAAAATCTTACTATTGATGCTTGACTGAGGACAAGGAGATCAGTGAAGCGCTGGGGTGTAGCTGAGAAACCTCCACCTGGGGAGGTGGGGGAGGCTCGTTTGCGCCGCCTCTCCCTTCCAGTGTACCCCACGCCGTCTCCTGGCGCAGGTATATGTGATGGTTGGACCAGGGCACCGCAGGGCGTGTCTTTAGGGGTGTAGCTGAGAAACCTCCACCTGGGGAGGTGGGGGAGGCTCGTTCGCGCCGCCTCTCCCTTCCAGTGCACCCCACGCCGTCTCCTGGCGGAGGTATATGTGATGGTTGGACCAGGGCACCGCAGGACGTGTCTTTAGGTCAAACCCTCAAGTATGGCACCGAACATCCAGGACTTATGCCATTTGTGGAAGGCAGTGACATCGAAGAATCTCAGGGACCAAGCATATCCAGAGTCCTCCCCGGGGTATTTGCACAATGGTCCTCCACCCCTAGGCCGCCAGCTATGCTACCTTGACAGGAACAGTGTCATGCATTTGGATCGATGTTGCAGCAGGCTGCCATGTAAATAGTTATTTAATGAAACGTTTTACCCTGTTACTTTGTTGGTGTGTTGTATATATTTATAATATTTGCATAGGGTTTGTCGTTATTTTGGGCGGGGTGGGGGGCGGAGCAAATTCACTGAAAAAACCATAGGTTATAGACCATATATAGTTAGGAATTAGCATTTACAAAACCTTGAAAATTCACTGAAAAAACCATAGGTTATAGACCATATATAGTTAAATATCTCAAGTCCATCTCTGCACTCGATGGAGATACAGGTCGTCGATCAGAAAATGTGCTGGCCACCTCTAATGGTAATAGCGTGGCCAGGGCTTTTGTCGTTGCCTCTGCAAATTGCACAGGGTGCACTTGTTTGACATGCCGCACCATGGTATGTATGGAAAAGGAATATTTTTTTGTTGGATTTCCTCTTGAGAGAAACGAGTCACATATCGTGCAGGTTACTTTTGGTGCATTTACTTTCTTTTGATCTTCAGGATAAGTGAAAAATTGCCAGATGAAAGATTCTTTTTTTCTTCTTAAAGGTAGTCGATCATTTTGTTCAGATTCGGAAGATGAATGAGATACGGTAGCCATTTCACCAAAGTCTTCCGAAAAATGTAGGACGTTGTTCTCTCTTGAGAGTAGAAAAGATAGTGAGAGAAGTGGGTGGAGTGCTGCGTGTAAATTCCAGAATAGAAACTAGTAAGAACCAATTGGAAGTGTTGTTTTCATGTTGCAGCAGGCTGCCATGTAAATAGTTATTTAATAAAACGTTTTACCCTGTTACTTTGCTGGTGTGTTGTATTTATTTATAATATTTGCATAGGGTTTGTCGTTATTTTGGGCGGGGTGGGCGGCGGATCCGAGCTATCTTGCAGCCATCAAGGCGTCGAGCTCGGTTTCTCTCACTAGTTTCATATTTCCCATGAGGGGTTGTTCCTAATGTTTCTATTTTAGCGAGGTCAAAAAGAGATCCTATCAGTGGCCTACTGATTTTTCTCGATTCCTTTTGTTTTTTCTAACGATTTTTAAGTTAAAGTTTGCTAGCACGATACAGCGGCTAGTCCGCATTTTATATATATGTCTTTTTTATTAGGGGTGTCCTCCGGTGGAGTCGGACGATCTACCTCTAATAAACGGTAAGTGTTCCTCTGAAGGAATGCGTCTTGAAAGTGGCTGACTGTAATGTATGATATTTCACTCAGTGACTTTCAGGCCCATGCTGTTTCAAAACTGTGCATGTGCTTGAAGCAGGCGTAGGTATTGACGCAGCATTGTGAATATAGTGCATTGGTGAGCCTTGCTGGAGCTGCATCACAGTTGCGATGCAACTCTAGCAATGTATTACTTTTTCAGCACAGATGTGTTACGCATGTATGGTGTTTTTGTACCATGGTGCGCCACATTTCAAATGTGGCACACCATGGGTAACGGAGCACTAGCATACTGTGGTGCACATTAACTGGTGCATATCTGGGTATGAAGTAGTTAACATAAATCTGCCCCATAGGTTACAAATCCGCGTTTAGTAGACTGTTTGGCCTTTGTAGTTTTATGTTTTTTCTGTTATTCTATGTAGGTATGTAATATTGCAATATTTTTGTCACGAAAAAGAAGTCATGAGTATTGGGTTTGTGAAAGATTGCAAGATTTTTAAAATTAAAAAGCAACAACCATGGCATTGTTTAATATAGTATTGTAAATACTTATCTTTAACAATGATGAGAGAGTAAAAAAAGGTTAACCTGATGTTTTAAAGTTATTCACAGGCTTCTTTAGAGGAAGTATTCTATATGATTGTAGCGTGGGTGTTTCACTTTTTTATAGGTAATAGAATGCATTCTGCAAGCATGTAGTACTCCTCCTGCTACAGCATAAATATTCTTCAGTGCTTATTTTCATTTCGTAAGTGGTATTGAGACCAACACAGAACTTCAATGGATCGGAGGGGCTGTTCCTGTGCATCTGGAGGACTGCCAAGCCGTTGCAGCAGTGGGAGTGAGGCCTCTTACAGGGGCGTAGCGCAGCTCCTTTTGATGTTCACAATTGCAGATAACAGGGTAGAGATGTCCGTGGAATTTATGGATGGTTAGTCACACTAGAGTGTGCGCGGCGCCCCTAGCACCTTATTACGGCACACAGGGGAGCCGCGTTGCACAGTTTGAGAATCAGAGACTTAGGAGATAAACCTTCATAATAGGAAGGCTTCTAAGTGATAAAAATTGCCGGTGCTCGGCGTTAAAAATATCACTGCTATCGGTGGAATTTTCCACGGTGTTAGTGCTTCAACAGAAATGGGAACACATATCTGATAGAAAATCCTGTAACAATCTCAGTATTTCACATTATCGCGTGAAAAGAAAGTCTTTCGAAAGATGTTGAACGTTGTTCTCTTTTGAGAGTAGAAAAGATAGTGAGAGAAGTGGGTGGAGTGCTCTGTGTAAATTGCAGAATAGAAACTACTAAGAACCAATTGGAAGTGTTGTTTTCAAGTCACATGACTTCACATGCGCGTCTCAGGACGTGTACGCGGTGATAGTATCTGGTCACGTACGCCATTTGGAAGTAGCGGTCTAATTCAGCGAAGTTTCAAAACGTGAAAAGGAGTAAATCCAAACACATCCGGATTTAATATATCTTCTGAGCTCGATTCAAGCATACAATTGTTAAAGTATAAAACCTTTTATATATTTTTTTTTAAATACCAAGGTGTGTACATTCGGTCACGCACGAAAGTTTAAAAAGACATTCGGCTCCATTTAATGAAAATTTTCATAATAATAAAAAAGAAGCCTAGGTTTAGTGTCTTTGACGTAGTATAAGTTCTTTGATGTGTCTATGAAGAAATTTAATAAGTTGCAATTGCAAAGTTTTCACGAAATATATGGGCGGGTGCGCGCACACGGTCGCGCACGAACGAAAGCCAAAAAAGCGGAGATAAACCCCCTTTATAATATGCTCCTGGAGCTCTTTTTGGTAGAATGAGTTAGTTCTGAAAAGAACTTTTTTTTTTTTTTTTAAAACAAGTGTTATGTTGTTTTTGATTTTTTAAACTTGCAACAACATTTTCATGTGTGACACAGGATAAAAATGAAATGAAGAAATTTATCTTTTCTCGGGGCATTCATGACTCTCAATTTTTAGTTTAGTAAGAATGAGGCTCTGCTCTCCGTACAGAAGAATTTCTCCACACTCGTTGCATTTCATGTGCACCTTTGCAAGATATGGTCTCAAGTCCATCACAGCACTCGATGGAGATACAGGTCGTCCACCAGAAGATGTGCTGGCCACCTCTGATGGTAATAGCGTGGCCAGGGCTCTTGTCGATGCCTGTGCAAATTCCACAGGGTGCACTTGTTTGACATGCCGCACCATGGTATGTATGGAAAAGGAATATTTTTTTCTTGGATTTCCTCTTGAGAGAACCGAATTGCATATCGTGCAGGTAACTTTTGGCGCATTTACTTTCTTTTGTTCTTCAGGATAAGTGAAAAATTGTCAAATAAAAGATTCCTTTTTTCTTTTTAAAGGTAGTCGCTCATTTCCTTCAGATTCGGAAGATGAATGCGGGGCGGTAGCCATTTCAGCAAAGTCTTCCGAAGGGTGTTGAACGTTGTTCTCTTTTGAGAGTAGAAAAGATAGTGAGAGAAGTGGGTGGAGTGCTCCATGTAAATTGCAGAATAGAAACTACTAAGAACCAATTGGAAGTGTTGTTTTCAAGTCACATGACTTCACATGCGCGTCTCAGGACGTGTACACGGTGATAGTATCTGGTCACGTACGCCATTTGGAAGTAGCGGTCTAATTCAGCGAAGTTTCAAAACGTGAAAAGGAGTAAATCCAAACATATCCGGATTTAATATATCTTCTGAGCTCGATTCAAGCACACAATTGTTAAAGTATAAAACCTTTTATATATTTTTTTAAAATACCAAGGTGTGTACATTCGGTCACACACGAAAGTTTAAAAAGACATTCGGCTCCATTTAATGAAAATTTTCATAATATTAAAAAAGAAGCCTAGGTTTAGTCTCTTTGACGTATTATACGTTCTTTGATGGGTCTATGAAGAAATTCAATAAGTTCAGATTGCAAAGTTTTCACGAAATATATAGGCGGGTGCGCGCAGTCGGTCGCGCACGAAAGCCTGGAAATGCGCTATCCATTTTATTGAAAACTGTTGCCGAGAGTGCGCACACCGGGTCGTGCACGAAAGTTTAGAAAGGCAATTTTTATTTACAGACAAATTTTAATGCGTTGAAAAAAAGGCAAGGTACAGACTTTCTAATTCTGTATCGCTTTACAAGGAGTCTCTATGCAACTTGAACAGTGAAGAAAACGGCTTGTTTCCGAAAAAAATATTGCCAGAACTTTATTGACAAAAGTATAGGTTGTATACACGAGATATTTCTGAATTAGCATTTTAAAAACCAATGAAATTCACTGAAAAAACCATAGGTTTTACACACGTTATAGTTAGGAAGTAGCATTTACAAAACCTATGAAATTCACTGAAAAAACCATAGGTTTGACACCAGTTATAGTTAGCTGGAAATTTTACTGATATAAAACCAATGAAATTCCACGTTATAGTTAGTTGGACTCACTATAACTTGCGCGTGTAATGCACTGCTGATGACGTCACATATTACATCACTCATGACATCACTGATGACACCATCCTTGTGACACAGTGACAGACCTCCTTTCACTGTAATCTAACCCTTGAAACGCATATTCAAAAATAGAAACTAAAATTTTCAAAAAAATGGAGATACCCATACCAGTTACAACAACCAATTCAATAATTCCACCATCTATATACACATGCACTAATTCACCAACAGTTCTATATAGTCACTCATACATATATTCACTAATCATATGTAGTGATACACCTACACATCCTGTTACACACCGACAGTCATCCAAAAGTTATTCACACACATACTCACACATGCAAATAAACTATTGAACATCCATTTATTTGCATAAACAGCTATACACACACTACCACTTTACTTCTAAGGAAACTTACACATACTTACTTTCTTAAAAAATCACTTATAGAAACACATACTAATTTAAACAGGAACTCTTACAATCCCTCACTCTCACATATAGTCACTTATATACATCAATATTCACATATACTACATTAAAACATATGTAGTTACTGATAAAGACACTAATAAGACAGTCATTCACTCACTAACACAGACATATGCACACTAATCCACCCATACAGTCCTGCACATATGCTGTCTTCAAAACACATACAAACAGAGACTCAGTCATTCTTGCATCTATGTAGTAAGTAATACCCCCACCAAACCATGCAAACACTCATACTGATACTAAGAAAAACATCTAATAACCTATATACATACACATGTACCTACTCATCAACCCATGCAGCCACTTATACACAAAGTGAAACACTAATACATATATTTAAATATTTAAGCATTACTCAGTAATATATGTATTCACTAAGATATTCAATAATATATACATATATAACACATATTTATTTTTCAGAAAGACACACATTCACTGGATGGTGTCATGAGTGATGTAATATGTGACGTCATCAGCAGTGCATTACACGCGCAAGTTATAGTGAGTCCAACTAACTATAACGTGGAATTTCATTGGTTTTATATCAGTAAAATTTCCAGCTAACTATAACTGGTGTCAAACCTATGGTTTTTTCAGTGAATTTCATAGGTTTTGTAAATGCTACTTCCTAACTATAACGTGTGTAAAACCTATGGTTTTTTCAGTGAATATATATATATATATATATATTCACTGAAAAAACCATAGGTTATAGACCATATATAGTTAGGAATTAGCATTTACAAAACCATTGAAAATTCACTGAAAAAACCATAGGTTATAGACCATATTGAGGGGCCGATTAGGATGGCGGACGGACTTGCGTCCGTCCGCCACCCCTGAGTTGGAGGGACCGTCCGCATGGGCAGCGGCGGTCCCTCCATAGCAATTAGGATGTGACCGCCACCCTGACGGTCACATCCTGTATGTTTTACATTGCGGCGGATGCTGCTTGAAGCAGCATCCGCCGCAATGCAAAAAACGAAAGGTGTGCATTTGCATGCACAAAGCGGCAGGCACCGCGCGGTGCCTGCCGCTTCGTGCACGCAAGGGCAGGGGGGTACCATAGGTACCCCCCTGCACGAAGCATGCACGAAGCGGCAGGCACCGCGCGGTGCCTGCCGCTTCGTGCACGCAAGGGCAGGGGGGTACCATAGGTACCCCCCATGTGCACCCCCCACGCAACCTTCACCCAGGGGGCCCGCAACGGGCCCCCAAAGTGACTGTCCGTATGCTTTTCCACGGCAGAAAAGCCGCCGCGGAAAAGCATGACTCACCCTGCATCCTAATATGGCTGGCGGTGTCTGATAGACACCGCCAGCCATGTTATTGCTTTTCTGCCGTGGTCGCCTTCCGACCGCGGCGGAAAAGCGGCGGACGGATTGGGAGACCCAACAGCCATCCTGATTTGGCAGTGGGTCTTTCAGGCCTCCTCGGCGGATTTCCCGCATACTCCGGGCCGGCGGTGGCTTCCGCCGGCCCGGAGTATGCGGGAAATCCGCCATCATAATGACCCCCATAGTTAGGAATTAGCATTTACAAAACCTTATTTTACTCACACAAAACCATTGAAATTCCATATATAGTTAGTTGTACTAACTATATATCGCGCACCCGCAATCCACTGCTGATCAAGTCACATATTACATCATTCATGACATGGTCAGGGACATCACTGATGACATCACTGATGACATCTCAAATGACATCACTGATGACATCACTGATGACATCTCAAATGACATCACTGATGACATCACTGATGACATCACTGATGACATCTCAAATGACATCACTGATGACATCACTGATGACAAAGAGGTGCACAGCCATCATAAAAATGTCCCTAACATTTTAAATGATTGTTTCAGGATGCCAATAAGGTGTGTCCTATCCAGAGGTTTGTTTGAGGTGAGGCCTACTCAGGGTTGCGGATGAAATTTAGAGTTGTTGAAGAGTACAGAGGAGATAATACATGTGCAGGCCTCCCAATGAAGTAAGTCATGTCCACTGCACTCTTGAACAAAGGCCAGACCTCCTCTGTTTCCCTGGACAGGCCTAAACTTGATCTGCACACTGTGATTCGTAATATTAGGAAACACAGGTGATGTAATTGAAAAACGTGCAATTTCTTTTGCTCATTTCACAATCACATCACTTGTGTTTCCTTTGCTTAGGTATCTCATTGTGCAGATGTAGTCCAGCATATGAAAGAGTACGCAGAAGTGCAGCACTGCATGCAACAACTTTGACACTTACTGAAGCCTCAGCTTCTGCATGCCCCCTACACAGTCCTAAATATATACATTTTAAACTGACGGTATCTTGCTGGAGATGAACTGAGGCCTATCTTGCAACATGGTGCATCTTTTACACTGCTGCTGCGTCACAAAAGTGACGGAACAGCAGCGCTAAAGAGGCGCACGGCCATCATAAATCTGCCCTTAACATTTTAAATGATTGTTTCTAGATGCTGATAAGGTGTGGCCTATCCACAGCTTTATTTCAGGTGAGTCCTACTCAGGGTTGCAGATGAAATTTAGGCTTGTTGAAGAGTACAGAGGAGATAATACATGTGCAGGCCTACCAACGAAGTGAGTCATGTCCACTGCACACTTGAACAAATGTCAGACCTCCTCTGTCTCCTGGAACAGGCCTAAACCTCACCTACACAATGTGATGTGCAATGTTAGGAAACACAGGTAATGTAATTGAAAAACGTGCAATTTTTTTTGCTCATTCCACAATCACATCACCTGTGTTTCTTTTGCTTAGGTATCTCATTGTGCAGATGTAGTCTATCATATGAAAGACTACGTAGAATGTGAGCACTGTATGCAACAACTTTGACACTTACAGAAGCCTCAGCTTCTCCATGCCTACTACACAGTTCTAAATGTATATCATAAATACAAAAAGTACAGAATATTTTTGCTGTTCTCAGAATTTATCAAATTTCACTAAAAACAGTGAGTTGAAGGTATTCATCATATAACAGCGGGGAAAAAAAAAACACAATCAAAATGATTGTGTTTAAAAAACCCATATAACATAACCAATCAGAAATCAGAACTCCTGAAAAGTAACTTACTTTCCATGACGTCGAAGGATATCCTATGAACAGCTTACACTCTGTTGTGCTGTTATTAATTTCAGCCCGCCACTTTCTGAAAGAAAAGCTCCATCGTTTTGACAAATATGTTACATACAATAAATGACTTCTCGCTCTCTACCGCACTTTTCCACAAGGCCAAATCGTGTAAGAGCCATTTATAACTCTTGGAATTCTTCTAAGCAAATCCTGTCATTTTGTATTTCCGCAACTTTCAGAAAGAAAACGTTCAAGATCACTTTCACAATCCTGTACTAGTAATATCTCACCCTTCTTGCTCACTAATGTTCCACATTTCCTATGACACTGATACTGCTTACTATGAAGCAGACTTACACTACCTCTATGACTACTACAATTATTTAATTCTCTACATCACTTTTAATCACAAAGCAATTTAAAACAGTAGATAAAATTATATCAACCCCTAGAATCATTATAGGCCAGTTACCTACCCTAAATTCTCTTTTCTGAAAACAGAAAGTAAGAATATTTTTAAGTAAAAAGGCAACATTGTATCGTAGTCAAATGGGAATCATTTCCGAAACAGCAGCTTTTTTTACATTTTCAATAAGCTGTGTAATAAGCGGATCTTGTCAAAGGACCATCATGTCATATAATAGCTGCAGTTACAAATGTTCTTCCTAAAATCAACGACTGTGTAGCCACAACATTTGTAATTAAAGTTGAAGACTTACTTTCATCAGGTTTATATAGTTGGAATTTTAAAATGACATTATAACCAAAAGTTTGGTCAAATAATCTAGACAGCATTGCAGACTTACATTACCTCTACTCCATGTTTTGATTGGCTGCTTGAATTAGCTTATAAAAAGAAACAGTTTTTCTGAACTCATTCAAAGTGCAGTTGTTTTTCCATGACGTTAAGTGTTATGGTAAGAACACCATTTGCTTTGGGAAATACTCTGTTGTCCTTTAACTAATCCGTGCCCACCACTTTCTGTAAGAAAACCTTCTTTTTTTCCAGGAACTATTTAAAACTCAAAAATAACTTTTGACTCTGTACTACACTTATCCTCAAGGCCAAATAGTGTAGGAGCCATTAGAACCTCTTGAAATTTCTCAGAGCAAATCCCGAGATTCCTTCCCTAAAATCATGGTTTTAAAAACACCAGGTAAGAATTTTTTAAGGTCAAAAGGCAATTTTTTTTTAAACTTAAAACAAAATCATTGCAGAATGACCAGCCGTTTCTAGACTTTAAATAAGCTGTGTAATGTCCTGATGTTGTTGAAGGACCGTCATGATATATAATTGCTGCAGTTACAAAAGTCCTTCCTGATATTGACAACTGCGAAGCCACACATTTTTTTATTAAAGTTGTCAATTTTGTTCCATCAGGCCTACATCGTTGGAACATTAAAATGACATACTGGCCATATGTTCGTATAAATAATGTTGACAACATTTCAGACTTACATTGGCTACACTCCATGTTGTGATCAGCTGCTTTTACTAGCTTATTAAAGGAGACTGATTTACTGTCTGGCAAAGTTAAATATATCAATTTTTCTGAGTCTACACTAGTAGTACTTGATACCCTACAGTTCTCGCAGTCATGCTGCCATTGATAAGAAAGCCCAAACAGGTGATCTACATCTACACCTTCATCATGCAATACATCAAGCATATACATTAAAAACTCCTGACAATCTTGCTGAATATTTTGAGAGAATTGTGTTTGACCTGAACATCTGTCTAACAGATTTCGAATTTCAGACACACTTCCTATTTTTGTTCTATCAGTGCTACATTTCTCTAACACAGAATTCAACAAACTGCAAAATCTTTGATCCGAATTGACCACAATCTCTTCTTTTACATTTTCTAGAGAAAACAAAACATTAACCACTACATTAGCATAGCAGTTGACACCAGACCTTTTTTCAAATTGAAAACCAACAACATCTTCAACAAAATCCTTTTTCTTTCTGCTTATAATTTTTGGTTCATCGACTTTTCGTCTTTTTGCTACAACCTCCCTACTATTGGTCACATTTCTTCGTTTCCGGCCTACCACACGTTTCTCAAACAAAGGATATTGAGGCAAATGTGGCGCATACTCTCTTCTTAACCTATTGTATTCCTTAACACAATCTAGATCCGCACAAATGTTTGTGACATCACACTCAATCAAGTACAATCCCGATAAAGTTCTGACTCGTGACAATGCCACATATGCCATACCCTCCTTGAACACAGAACTGCCAATATTCACCAATGCACTGTCTACACTTAAACCTTGCGATTTATGGATTATCACCGCATATGCCAAGCAAACAGGAAACTGCTTACGGCGAACATATAAGTCTTTCACAAGCAAAAACCTAGCAGAGCAACGACCAATTAGCTGTACTTCCTCAATGCCATCAAATTTAATTTTTAAAAACTCAATTCCATCTCTATTTCTGTATTTCACAAAATCAACAACATTACCCATTGATCCATTTACCAGACCTCTTTCAACATGTAAATTCCTTCTTAAAATTATACAGCAATTTAAGCACACATTCAGAGTCTTTTCAAAACCTGCAGTTTTAGATATAGTCTTCTCTAATGAATCCAATTTTGATTTCAAATTCTCAGACAAAATAATTGTTGATCCCATATGCTCTACTCTGTCAATAGCTTCCAGTTTCACAATCTCTTGGTTTTCTAAATGCAACATTTTGTTGTTGAAGATGGCACATTCTGCAAGAGTTGGCATCAAACATATTCCAGATTTCTTCTCAGTAATTTTCTGAAAAATATTCTCAGGCACAACGTCTTGTTCTGGATACAAATTTGACAGTAATCGCGCATGTAGAGCTTCTTTCCCATGCTCGGTCACTTTTCCGATTCTAACATCTTGTAGAATATTCTTGTAATCTTCATCCTTCGCCTGACGCATATTTTCACGCAGTTCAGCATAACTGAAGTTTAACTATATATTAACGTTGCCAATGCTCCCTAGGCACTTCCTGGTATCTTCATGCGTGAGCATTTTGAACACAGGTTGTCCTTTCACTGGTGTCAGCTGCAGAAGATCACCGAAAACAATGATGTGTTTGCCACCAAATAACACATCATACTCTGTTTTGAGAACTTCTTGCATTCTCAAATGCACAAAGGCAAGCATGACATTGGAAACCATGCTTACTTCGTCAATGATAAGAAGTTTCATTTTCCTCAAGACTCTTGAAACTTCACAACAAGCATCGCCAGATAACTTGTGGTATTGTAATTTGTTATCATGCTCCACTGGCAGCATCAGTAGACGATGTAACGTAATACCTTTAATGTTATGTGCTGCCAGTCCAGTTGGAGCGGTGACAACACAAGACAGCGATGACTCAGTCCTTTTCTGCAAATAACATGAAAGTGCTTTAATGAGGAAACTTTTTCCAGTTCCCGCTTTTCCACTCACGTACAGTCGGACAGGCTTCAACGACGTACATGAGCACTCTTTCTTCTCATGACTTAATCCATGATCAATTTAGTTGGTAACTTCGTCATATATTTTCCTCTGCTCAACGTTGACTTGTCTTTCCAAGTCTTCTAAGTTAACCGCATCCTCCTGAGCATGTGCCATGGCTCTTTCCACTTCAATCATGGCAGTGGCAGCTTCATTTTCGATAACTGGTCCTCCTAGTGGATCCTGACTTAATGAAACAGAACTCTGACTGTCCTGAGAACTGTCTCTAGCAATCTCGGCTGCAATCGTTGCTTCCTGCTCGATTTCCGCATTTAACATTTCTAGATATTTGGGAAAAACAGGACATTCTATGGTCTCCTTGGCGGCATTGAAAGAGTCTTCGTAACAGGGGAAATCTCCAAGCAGTTCCTCTTCTGCACGCCAAGGCTTGAAAAGTTGCAAAAGTGCTAAATAGAAAAACTCTTTTTTTTCAGGAGATTCGCCACTCAATTTTCGATGGTTTACCAAGTGGCATTTTCTTTGCTTGACCAGACATCCCTCACTTCCAATTACAGCATACACTCCTTTATCAATATCTTCTTTGATGTTCCTCTTGAATATGTAATTTTGTAGAACCTTATACAGACAAACATTCTCGAGGTGACTGCTTCTATTTGGATAATATGTATCCAACATGTTGGTCTTCAAAATATCGGTACTGTTTGGCTCCTTTTCCGCCAAATACTCAATTTTCCGCACAGGTTTCAGAACTCGATTACGCGTTGCACCAAGACCAAGACTCGCGCAAACGATACTCCTGGATTTGGCATAGAGACTTGCTGAAGACAACCGGTCAGAACATTCGTAAGCTCCGATTTCTCGATGTGACAACATCTTCAGAGTAAAACTGTACAACTTCTTACTGAGGCTCTTTTCATGGGAAATGTCCTCCCACATATCCTTCAATTCTGTCTTTTCTTTTTTGGTGATGTAAGATGTCACATACCGAGCCACAGCCATACAGTTATCAGCCACAAACTGTATATCCATGTTAGCATTCCACATGGACAAAATCACTGGGTTGTAGTCGTTGATGTACTTGGACTCTTCGTTCCTTTTCAAATTGTATGTGTTTTTAGGTGATTTCTTCATCACATTATGTCACAGTGAAGACATCAAACTGTTCACTCTTCCTTTAGAAATCACCGGTCGTGGAAAGGCAAAACGACATTTGGTGTAGAACTTGTCCTTGTTTCTGAATTTACGACGACAGTACTTTCCACAACGATGGCTTTGGAAGCGTAAAACTTGTTCTCTTAGGCTTTTGTCTTCCTTTGCGTTTGGAACAGCACATGTAGAATACTGTTCTATGAAACTCATCACTAAGTCTTCTGGATCTGTTCCAAATTTAGGTGCATCCTTGATCCACAGCAGCATATGTATATGAGGAGCACCTCTTGCTTGGTACTCCTTTCTCCAGAAGAAATCCAACACCTCTCCAAGAGGTGGATTTTTCTTGTTCATGATGAAAGACATCATAGCCTCAAATCTATGATTGAAGTACCTGCATACATTCACTGGATCCAAAGAGCACAGTTCTCCGGGTGTCTTGAATTCAATATTTTCAATGTTTCCATTTGCCTCTCGTAGAAATTCAAGTAAGTCTTCCCAGCCATACTCGGCACAGCTGAGAGTGAGGAACCATGTGGGAGTTCCTAAGTTCCTCAGCATACATTTTAAATCACCATGACGACGGTACCAGTACTCATTAGTACCACGCTGACACGCCATGAGATTAATCAGGTGAGAATCCAAAATACTGTCTTGCACATTGACTTTATCCATAAAGTCACTTGCCGAGATGTTTTGCATCTGTATACCACTTTTCAAGATGTGGTTCACTGCATATGACAGTCCAGACAGATCGCTTTCAAACAGGAGATGAAACAAATACGGAATGCATTGTCGAAACCTAGGATCTTCTGCATACAATCGTAAAGTCCGGTATTCAGAAGCAGGAATTTGATGAGGTCGCTCATCATATCCTCCTCCTTGACCTGTTGGAAATAGCTGTGGGAAACACCGAGCTTCCAAACTTTCCTCCCAAACACTAATGGGACTCCCTTTGGCTTGTTTCATTTGAAACAACTCAATAGCATTCCCCATGACTTCCTTGGAATGCAAAGGATGAACACTATAATGTTCATATATTTCTTCACTTTTAGAGGGTTCTACTTTCTCAATTTGACCAGCACACAAATCGCTATCCTCTTCTTCACTTACTTCCTCTTCTGCAACATACACATTCTTATAGTACTTATTGCTTTTTTTCAAATACAATGTTGCCTTTTTGACTTTCCTAACATCCACTAAATCTTGCCATATTTTCTTACTCTTTGTCGGAACCCCATTAACTAAGATAACCAGAGGTTCCTCTTCCACTTTTTCTACTCCAATTGTATTAATGTTTTTCTTCAAATTTAGAGGCAAATAAACAACTCTTCCCTTTAATCCTCTCTGTAAATCTGATGGAGGCAATTTCCCTGCCTTTGGCTCCATTCTTACAATAGCCTGAAAGGGATGGATACTTTGAATCAAAATAGATTCATAAGTATTTAAATCCTTCAATTCAGAAGGAATCTCAACCAATTCCAGATTATTATGAACCGCTCTAGCAGGCATCCGGTTTTGATTTAATTTGTTACAACAATAAGTACACACACGTTGATCTAATCCCAAATCAAAACAATTTTCTACCATCAAGTATGTTGCGAAATCCTTCCATTCACTAATATTTTCCCTTTCACTTTTCGCATATAAATCCACTAACTTAGTCTGACTCTTAAAATAAGTGCGTCGACAACACACACAAGTGAAATTAGGCCTCTCACTTGATTTCACCTGAAACGTGGCAATTTCCTTCTGAAAATTATCTGTACTGTAAACCTGTACACTATCTTCCACATTACCCTCTTCTTCTGGGTCAATTTCAACATTCTCCTCTTTACTTCCAAAGTAACAAAACTCAATTTCTTCACAAATATTCTTCACATCTATTTCAGAACCATGCAAAAGACCAGTGCATAATTGTTTAAGCATAATTGCTGGACTCTTAGCATAATACAACATTCTAACTAATTTCCTCACTTTATTATGATGCACTGCTAGCATCCTGAAATGATGAAAAACACTCTGGCATACTCTCCTGGAAAGACAAGCCAGTGAATGACCATGCAAACCTGTCACTTCTCTCACTCTGCAAGGATCTAATTCTTGCAACAACATCATTTTCTGCTTCAAACTTTTCTTATTAAATGTCCGTACAAAATCACAAAGCAAATTGATGGAATCCTGTCGCACACTGCAAATACTACTACACTTCCAGGTGTACACAGGTCCCTTAGGACGTCTTCCTAAAACCTCATTACCTAACACCTCTTCTGCCTCTGTTGTCACAAGTTTTTCTTTTTCAACTGGACAACCATCTTTCACCTCATAAGCTCGACCACTGGTGTCAACTGCATGCACCAAATCATTATCCTGGAAATAACTCTCCTCATTAAAAAATGCCTCACAACTTGAACTATGCATCCATTCTCCTGAAAAAACTTCACAAAAATTACTAGGATTAACTGTTCTCTTCCATCTACTATTTCTTTTGAAATCATAAATTGCCTTGTTTAGCTTCCTAATTCTATTGACTATCAAAATAAATAACTTTCGCTTAATTTCAAATGCCTGATCAATAACTTTCTCAATTTTTTTTTTCTCTTATAAAAAACCACTTTCTGTTGACCTTTCTTAACAAATTGCCAATTATCCTGGTGCGGAACATTCGTCTATGAATGTCCCTAAACTGATTTTTCCTTCTACTACCATGCACAGAGTTATCTCCTGCTCTAGCAGTAACATTTTTGATCGGCCTTTCCTTTCCGTTTAAATTGCTTCTCTTTTTCTGGACTAAAACATTTTCTGTAGTACTACTTTTTTTTCTACAAATGTTTCTTATGAATGATTTCGTTGTCTTACCCGGAGCTTTCTTGGTGACTTGACGAGTTTTTATTGTAGAGGACTGCTGCAAGAATTTATTTAAGCTGCTGTCTTTGACGTTTTGTAGCCTTTCGGTTTCGTTCTTTAGACGGCATTCTCTAATTTTGAAATGATCTGCAGTTGAATCTGTGGTAAAATATAATAAACAATGTTATTAACCACTATTAGCAAACAGTAAATCAATAACAGTCGTCAAAAATGTAACACACTACTTGTCATTTTTACATAGAATAATTTTTAGTGCATTGGCAAATTTAGTATTCACAAATAGTAGCAAAGAAATGGAATGCTTCTACATTGACCTGTGCTGTTTTATATGTGAATCTGAACCAATTTTATGAGCATATTTGACTATTTTATTAAAGACACTACACAAAACCTGTTTTTGAAGTTGTGTTTAATTTTAAATGAAACGGTTTACATTTTTACTTTTCATTTCCAGTAACTTTAAAAATAAATGTTTATAGTTCCATAGGCTCAAGCAGGTCAGCTTTCCACCCTATGTCATACAATTCTGACAAATCGGCATCCTCATCATGTTCTTCATCATCCTCAGGATTTAAATCATCCAATGGATCTACTTCCACTGAGGTTTCAATGACAAGTTCAATGATAAGATCGAGATCAACAGATTGCTCATTATCACTCATGCTTGATGTTGTCGTTATCTTTAAAGAAAGAGAACAACAATGAGATGTTGCAGAGTAAGAGACAAATCTCAGAGACTATAATTGTACAATTTTTTAACAAGAGTAACATTTTGCAGATATTATTTAACCATGTCCAGCGATGCTGCGGAGGTGAGGCCTATGTCCAATTTTTCAGTGAACAGGACTCATTTCTTCTTAACCTTGGATAAGCCTCACCAACTCTGTGTCCCCTGCTCATACTTAAATGTAAAGGGGCAGATTTATGTTAACAGGCGCATCCCCAAGGATGCACCAGTTAACGTGCGTTGTTGTTCTGCCACCCATGATGTGCCGCATTTACAATGTGGAGCACCATTGAGCAAAAACAGCACAGATGCGTCACGCATCTGTGTCGCAAAAGCATCACATTGCAGGAATCACGTCGTAAGAGTGACATGTCTACTGCAATGCACAGGGGCAAGCCACACATTGCATGGTGCATCACTCCTTATGCCTGTTTCAAACAGGCGTAAGGATTTGATTCAGCAATGCCATATAGCTGACTCAGTGAAATCTTCTAAATTTCACTGTGTTAGTTTTACAGGGCTTTCATGCAAATGAATGCCCACCCTGCAAGAAAACGCCTATATGAAACCTGACGCAGGTTTCATGTGGCACAGGACTTTACACCATGACACATCTGCCTAGATGCATCAAGTTGTAAATATGTCGCAACATAGCACATCTTTTGCACCGCCGCTGCGTCACAAAAGTGACGCACAGCGGCGCAAAAGAGGCACACGGCTATCATAAATCTGTCCCTAACATTTTAAATGATTGATTCTTGATGACGATAAGGTGTGGCCTATCCAGAGGTTTGTTTGAGGTGAGGTCTACTCAGGGTTGCAGATGAAATTAAGGCTTGTTGAAGAGTACAGAGGAGATAACGATTTCATGTGTCCTAGGGCATTTTAAGTCACTTCCCGATGAATGTAGGTATATAATTGCTTTACATGATGTGTTTAAAAACGTTTTTTGAAATCAATTAGATTTCTGGATATGTACTGCTAGAGTTTCATAGGTTGCTTGGGGCATATTTATAAGGCCTTTGAGTCTCTCTGATGTTATTTTTCCCATTTTAATTTAAGACCTTTCCCCGTGGTGCAAGGTCCTTGTAAATACGCCCCCATCTGTGCTTGGCAAATTTAGATTTTGATTCTTTGAGTTACATAGCCATGTTAAAAGTGACCCAAAAATGGTGCAAGGGTCTTAAAAAACGCTTTCATGTGTCTTAGGGCATTTTAAGTCATTCCCCCTTGAATGTAGGTATATCATTGATTTACATGATGTGTTTAAAAACGTTTTTTAAATCAATTAGGTTTCTTGATATGTAGTGCTAGAGTTTCATAGGTTGCTTGGGGTATATTTAAAAGGCATTTGAGTCCCTTTGATGTTATTTTTCCCATTTTAATTAAAGACATTTCCCCGTGGTGCAAGGTCCTTGTAAATACACCCCCATGTGTGCTTGGCAAATTTAGATTTTGATTCTTTGAGTTACATGGCCATGTTCCATACAGTGCTCACCTTCTGCGTAGTCTTTGATATGCTAGACTCCATCTGCACAATGAGATATCTAAGCAAAGGAAACACAGGTGATGTGATTGTGAAATGAGCAAAAGAAATTCCCCATTTTTCAATTACATCACCTGTGTTTCCTAACTTTACGAATCACATTGTGCAGATGAGGTTTAGGCCTGTTCACGGACACAGAAGAGATCTGACCTTTGTTCAAGAGTGCAGTGGACATGACTCACTTCATTGGTAGGCCTGTACATGTATTATCTCCTCTGTAGTCTTCAACAAGCCTAAATTTCATCTGCAACCCTGAGTAGGCCTCACCTCAAACAAACCTCTGGATAGGACATACCTTATTGTCATCCTGAATAAATCATTTAAAATGTTAGGGACAAATTTATAATAGCCGTGTGCCTCTTTTACGTCGCTGTGCGTCAACATTTAGGACTGTATGTTGCGACATATTTACAACATGATGCATCTAGGCAGATGTGTCATGCTGTAAAATCCTGTGCCACATGAAACCAATGCAGCAGTGATGCAAAAGATACACCATGTTGCAAGACAGGCCTCACTTCATCTCCAACAAGATATCGTCCGTTTAAACTGTAAATATTTAGGACTGTGCCGAGGACGGGCCGAGGACGGGCCTAGGGCCACTCCCCCTGCACCATCTTGCGTCCGGCCCATCACCAACTCACCACCACTATCCTACTCCTTTGCTGAACTCCTTAGCATTAAATCTATTGCTGAGAAAGCCCACTCCTTACCCCTCCTCAACTATCACAACCCTTGGATAGGACCGCTTAAATGTCCCACATGCACTGAGACTCGGCCTGCACATTCCACAATCCCTCCTCGTTCAGTGTCAGCAGCTCTCATAAATGTGCGTTCTCTACCAAAACACAAATTTGAAATCGCTGATTTCATAGATTGACATAAATTAGACATACTATTTATCACCGAGACATGGGGAGACGAATCTTCTGGCCCTGATTTCAGAGACGCTACGCCTAATAACTACTGTGTAAGTAAGTTAGACAGACCATTAAGGAAAGGCGGGGGAATAGCGATTATTCATAAAGACCACCTTAAACTAATTACAACAGAGACTACTTTCTCTGAATGCGAGGCTCTCCTTTTCGCCATATGCCTCTCCAGTAAAACAACTTTTAAAGGCATGCTAATCTACCGCCCCCCAGGATCCAGATCGAAATTTCTCTCACTCTTAGATAAAGTTATTGAGACGTCAATTGGATCCCAACACTTTACCATCTTGGGTGATTTCAATTTTCATCTTGAATCTCTTGAAGACCCCGATACTGCAACAATACTCGGTGATCTAGAGGCAGCTGGCCTGTTACAAATTGTTAAACTACCCACACATTCAGCAGGACACACTCTAGACGGTCTCTTCACTAACAACATGGAGATCTCTATCACTAAGGTCTTCCCTTTAATTTGGACAGATCACTCTGCAATATGCTTCTCCGTTCCCATTAACTCCGGACCCCCCCCCCAGACAAATTCTCGGTCTACGAATTTCAGAGACTGGAAGAATATTAATCTCGACCAGCTCATTCAGATGATACATGACAGCCCTCGGCTAAATAAACAGGACCCCACAGCAGCTTCGGATACCTACCTGAATAATCTGAACGAAGCATGTAGCAAGCTAGCACCCATAAGAACTTCCCACCGGAACAGAAAACTCCCATCAGCCCCCTGGTTCTCTAAACCGCTCAGATTACAGCGTCAATACTGCAGAAACTTAGAAAGGCAGTGGCGTCACCACTTTAATAACTCTGACAAGATCATCTACAAAAACGCCCTTTCTAATTACAAAAAACTCTTAATAGCTGAAAAAACCACCTACTACACCAACCAAATCAATGAGGCCAAAAATTCCCCAGGGAAATTATTCCAGGTGGTAACATATCTGTCCAATCCTCTGCCACCCCGGTCAGAGGGATCTCAGGCCCTTTCAGACGCATTGGCCAAATTTTTTGAGGATAAGGTCAGAGCTATTTTTTCCACTTTCTTGCCTGACCCTTCTTTAACTTCTATCGGACAATCCACCACCGATAAAACCCCAAAATTTGTAGCCTTTGAAAATACCTCGGTAGAAGTCATCCAACCCTTGATCGCCCAAACCAGATCTGGCTCACCTTTAGATCCGTGCCCTCCAGGCGTTTCCAACCTCATTTCAGAAGCTATTGCGCCGTCACTAACTACCATTTGCAATGCAATGTTCACATCCGGCACCTACCCTTCGGTATGGAAGGAAGCCATTATTAAACCTTTACTCAAAAAGCCCAGTCTAGACCCTTCCCTTCCGGCCAGCTACAGGCCCATTGCATGCCTCCCATTCCCGGCCAAGATTTTTGAAAAAATCATGAACCTCCAGTTGTCAACCTTTATTCACAACAACAACCTACTGGATGACACCCAGTTCGGGTTCCGTCAGGGACATGGCACGGAGACTGCGCTCCTAAAAGCTGCGGACGAGATACGGTCCACTATGGACAATGGAGGAGCCGCCATCTTGATACTTTTAGATCTGTCCGCAGCCTTCGACACGGTCGACCATGCCACCTTGATCGACCGTGTCGCGGCCATAGGGATAAAAGGCAAAGCTAAGGAGCTTCTCGCCTCATTTTTGTCCAACCGCCCACAAACGGTGAAGCTAGGCCAATACACCTCCCAGACCTTTTCCCTGCCTTGCGGTGTACCACAGGGATCCTCGCTAAGCCCGACACTGTTCAATATATACGTGTCCGACTTAGCGAGGGTCATCAAATCCCACGGAATCCTCCTCACTACATACGCAGACGACACACAACTGGTGTTGTCCGTATACGACGATGGCACAGCTGTAGCTGCGAATTTCCAGACTGGAATGAAGGCAATAAGCTCCTGGATGTCATCAAACTGTCTTAAACTAAATTCTGATAAGACAGAAGTGATGACATTCGGGAGACTGCAGCCAACCTGGTCTCCACAATGGTGGCCCCACCAGATGGGACAGCCTCCAGAACCAGTATCTAAAGTACGAAACCTGGGGGTTGTCTTTGATAACAAAATGTCCTTCCAGCAGCACGCCAACTCGGTGGTTTCATCCTCCTTCCACATTTTAAAAAGGATCAAAAAACTAATCCCTTACCTACCATCTTCTGCAGGCAAAACCTTAGTCAGTACCTTAGTTTTTTCTAAAACTGATTATTGTAATGCCCTGCTTCTCAACGCACAACAAAAGGTCTTTAACAAATTACAGACAGTGCAAAATGCAGCAGCTAGGACCCTGCTATCCATTCCCAAATTTGCATCTGTCTCCCCCTACATCCGACAGCTACACTGGCTGCCGTTGAGGAGCCGCATCAAATTTAAAGCTTTATGTATAGCTTACAAAGCTATCCACAACCACGGTCCCCTATTCCTAAGACAAGCCTTCTGCCCGCTCGAACACCTACGTTCATCCTCGGCTCACCTGCTAAGAGTCCCCCGTACAAGGAGGGTTAACTGGGGAGACAAACGTTTCACTGTTGCCACAGCCAAATTATGGAACACTCTCCCTCTCCACATCAAATGTGCTCCAACTCTGCTCAACTTCAGAAAAAAACGGAAAACTTGGTTGTTCTCAGCCTAATTCCCCACCTATCCGCCAGCGAGTTCTGCAACAATAGCGCCGAGACACCCTCGGGTATTTGCGCGCTCTAAAAATCGATAAAATAAATAAATAAATAAATAAATGCATCAAGTTGTAAATATGTCGCAACATAACGCATCTTTTGCGGCGCCGCTGCGTCACAAAAGTGACGCACAGCGGCGCAAAAGAGGCACACGGCTATTATAAGTCTGTCCCTAACATTTTAAATGATTGATTCAGGATGACAATAAGGTGTGGCCTATCCAGAGGTTTGTTTGAGGTGAGGCCTACTCAGGGTTGCAGATGAAATGTAGGCTTGTTGAAGACTACAGAGGAGATAATACATGTGCAGGCCTACCAATGAAGTGAGTCATGTCCACTGCACTCTTGAACAAAGGTCAAATCTCTTCTGTGTCCGTGAACAGGCCTAAACCTCATCTGCACAATGTGATTCGTAAAGTTAGGAAACACAGGTGATGTAATTGAAAAATGTGGAATTTCTTTTGCTCATTTCACAATCACATCACCTGTGTTTCCTTTGCTTAGATATCTCATGGTGCAGATGGAGTCTAGCATATCAAAGACTACGCAGAAGGTGAGCACTGTATGGAACATGGCTATGTTACTCAAAGAATCAAAATCTAAATTTGCCAAGCACACATGGGGGTGTATTTACAAGGACCTTCCACCACGGGGAAATGTCTTTAATTAAAATGGGAAAAATAACATCAAAGGGACTCAAATGCCTTTTAATATACCCCAAGCAACCTATGAAACTCTAGCACTACATATCAAAAAACCTAATTGATTTCAAAAAACATTTTTAAACACATCATGTAAATCAATTATATACCTACATTCAAGGGGAAATGACTTAAAATGCCCTAAGACACATGAAAGCGTTTTTTTAAGGGCCTTGCACCATTTTTGGGTCATTTTTAACATGGCTATGTAACTCAAATAATCAAAATCTAAATTTGCCAAGCACAGATGGGGGCGTATTTACAAGGACCTTCCACCACAGGGAAAGGTCTTAAATTAAAATGGGAAAAATAACATCAGAGAGACTCAAAGGCCTTATAAATATGCCCCAAGCAACCTATGAAACTCTAGCAGTACATATCCAGAAATCTAATTGATTTCAAAAAACGTTTTTAAACACATCATATAAATCAATTATATACCTACATTCAAGGGGAAATGACTTAAAATGCCCTAAGACACATGAAAGCGTTTTTTTAAGGCCCTTGCACCATTTTTGGGTCACTTTTAACATGGCTATGTAACTCAAAGAATTAAAATCTAAATTTGCCAAGCACACATGGGGGCGTATTTACAAGGACCTTGCACCACAAGGAAATGTCTTAAAATAAAATGGGAAAAATTACATCAAAGGAACTCAAAAGCCTTGTAAATATGCCCAAAGCAACCTATGAAACTCTAGCAGTACATATCAAGAAACCTAATTGATTTCAAAAAACGTTTTTAAACACATCTTGTAAAGCAATTATATTCATACATTCATGGGGAAGTGAGTTAAAATGCCCTAAGACACATGAAAGCATTTTTGTAAGACCCTTGCACTATTTTTGTGTCTCTTTTAACATGGCTATGTAACTCAAAGAAACAAAATCTATTTGTAAAACACTTGACACAAAGCAACATTTTAAATACACAACTTTCTTCATAATTTTCTCCCTAAAGCATACTATTCTCTATCTAAATTAAATGAATCTTTTCTCACCCTAGCAAATACTTTATGAGTTTCAAAACAGTCTCAGACACACACCAATTTGTCTTTAGCAGAGCAAAAGGTATGCACTCCAGAGTCTGCAAGCAACAATGCCACAGAAATGCTGTAATTCATCACACATATCTCTCATGTCACCCAATCAAAACTCTTCCCTCACTTTTTTCAAATCAACACCCTTCCCCCCTCTGCCCTTTCTGCCTTTTTTTCCATAGCAACCACCTCCTGAAAGACCTCTGATGTTTGCAAGTTCACACAACAATGTTTCAATTGAACTCTGAACTCTCAGTACACCTGCATATCCAGTGCAATCTTTCATAAAATGATTTTTTCTTGACCATTCAAATTACATCTTTCAAATAACTCATCCATGCACCCTAACTTTCTGTTTTCAGCAATCAAAATCCACCAATCACTGCTACTGCTTCATTAACACAGAAACTCCACAGTTTTTTTCATTTTAAACTCTTATTTTTTCAACTGCCATTTCATTGCCACACTTCATCTGACTGCAGCAGAACCTTCTCTCACCATGTTTTCTGTCTGGATTGTTGGACATAGTTACATCTACTGGGCTCAAAGGTATGCTGATAACAGAAATTTACCTAACCTCAATTTACAAAATGTGGAAATTAAGTGGATTGGCCACAGAGGATTAAAATGTCACCAATTGATACCATTGGTGAAAACCTTTATGCATTTGCCAAAACCTGACCTGTTAATTGTGCACTGTGGAGGAAATGACTTGGGCACTTTGACTGGTGTAGGTCTGGAAATGTTTTTAAAAGACACCTTTGACCAATTGATGGCACTTTTTCCTCAAACTGCCTTGGTATATTCAAATATATGCCAAAGACAGAAATGGAGGTGGTCGAACCAATTTTGTCCACAAATTGAGAAATCGAGGAAGCATGTCAATAAGTCTGTTTCAGCTTACATGAGAGACCATGGAATGGGCTCCATGTACAACAATAACTTGCGTTACTACATGCAAGATATCTACAGAGGAGATGGAGTTCACTTCTCAGATGAGGGGAACAGAATTTTCATTCTGAATTTAAGACTGTGCATTGGTACCTACTTATAAGTGCCTAAATCTAGCATAAACCCAAAAGCTCTTCTCAGAGCTACCCTAACTATGATCACCATAAACAAATTTTTCAATGTAAATTTTTTTTTACTAATTTTCACAATTTACGCTTTCTGGAGCGCTACCCGGTACGCGCACCGTACGGTAACCGCGCGAATTTTTTTTTAAAAATGTATTTTTTTCGCACATATGGACCTCCTCAGCCACCCTCAGAAAACCTAGGGGGTCAGGATACGTCTACCGTGCCCCCTTCTACCCATTCTGAACATTATTTGCCCTCCATCTTGTATCTCAATTCTACCGAAACACAAAATGGAGGACTCCCGTAACGCTGCCGGTTCGCGTACCGGGGCGCTCACCGGGAAGCGCTCGATTAAAAAAGGTGGGAAAGTAATTTACAGAAAAACCACTGGAGACAATTTCACCAAATGTAGATTAGCTCATACTACATACCAATCCCTACCATTTTCACAAATTTGATTGGAATACCATTTAGCCATTTAGCCTGTAGACCTCTCTAAATACCCTGAGGTAAATTACTTCACAAAACACATCTGAAGTGTTGGAATTGACAACCAATTAAAATGTTACTTTCATTTTCTACTTTTTTTACCTGACATTTGATTGGTTATGTACCTGAATACACCACCGTACAAGTCAGAGGCCTCCGACGTCATCTGCGGCGTCCCCCAAGGATCATCTCTGAGCCCCACCCTCTTCAACGTCTACATGAGCCCCCTCGCGGCCATCGTACGCAAATACAACCTCAGCATAATCTCCTACGCCGACGACACCCAGCTGATCCTCTCCCTGACCCACGACCCCGCCGCCGCCAGAGCCAACCTGCACGAAGGGATGAAAGAGGTAGCCGAGTGGATGACGACCAGCCGCCTGAAGCTGAACTCGGACAAGACGGAGGTCCTCATCCTGGGCTCCTCACCCTCCGCCTGGGACGACTCCTGGTGGCCTCCCGCCCTGGGCACCGCACCCAAACCGACAGACCATGCACGAAACCTGGGCTTCATCCTGGACTCCTCCCTCTCCATGACCAGGCAAGTCAACAACGTCTCCTCGGCGTGCTTCAACATCCTACGCATGCTACGGAAGATCTTCTGGTGGATCCCCACCGAGACTAGGAAGACCGTCACCCAGGCCCTCGTCACCAGCCGACTGGACTACGGCAACGCCCTCTATGCCGGTACCACCGCCAAGCTCCAGAAGAGACTCCAGCGGATCCAGAACGCCTCAGCCAGACTCATCCTCGACATCCCACGAACCAGCCACATCTCCGGACATCTGAGAGACCTCCACTGGCTCCCCGTCAACAAAAGAATCACCTTCCGCCTCCTCACCCACGCACACAAAGCCCTACACGACCAAGGCCCGAGCTACCTCAACAGTCGAGTCAACTTCTACGCTCCGAAACGCCACCTCCGATCAGCCAACCACGCCCTCGCCGCCGTCCCCCGCATCCGAAGAGCGACGACAGGAGGAAGGTCCTTCTCCTACCTGGCCGCCAAGACCTGGAACTCCCTCCCGACCGACCTGCGCCTGGCCCAAGACCACCTCTCCTTCAGGAAGAAGCTGAAGACCTGGCTGTTCGAGCAGTAGCGGCACCCCCCCCCCCCCCCCCCAGCGCCTTGAGACCCTACGGGTATGTAGCGCGCTCTATAAGTGCCACTGATTGATTGATTGATTGAATATATATAAAAAAAGAGAGAGAAACACAGCCATTTTGACTACTACTTCCTGAACTACATTGCAAGATCATTTTCACTCACAACTTAAACTTGTTTTTAAAAGGTAAGATATTATTTTATAAATTTGAAAACATTTTCAGATAGTTATATACTATCCCTCTGTAAGAGTTACACATTGAGAAAGGCTTGTTTATTATAATTATTGATTGATTTAGGTTTCTGTGGTATAATTATGAATTTACTTAGGCTTTTTCACAGGCACTTTCTAATAGTACTACTTCATGCCTCAAAAGTACCTGTCTGTACTTAAACCCAACAGTGCCCTATCTCTACTGATATATTTATTTTTTATTCAAATTTCAGCACAAGAATGCAAGGAGAACAGAACGTTTCCTTTGAAATTGTCCTAGACATGAACAATGAGGAAATCATTGAACCCATTGACTTGGAATTCATGGATGAATCACGAGACCATGAACTTCTACAATGTGTAGAATCTGTGGATTTCTTACTTCAATATGAGGACGGTCAAATGTGGGAAGTTATGTTCAGTCAAAAAGAAGACATATCGGACAGTCAAATGTTAGACGTTCTATTAAATTTTGAAAAAGAATCAGAAAAATAAAATTATATTTAATATTAAAAAATTGTTTGAGTCTTTAATCATTTTTATATGTAATTCATAAACTAGTACCAAATTGATTATAATGTAAAGTCAGACTTATAGTATACTGTGCACAATCCCAAAAATAAATTTATGTTTAATAATCATAAATACTGCTACTTAAATAAAAAAAAACAAAAAAAACAACAAAAAGAACAATCAATAAACATACAATATTTCAAAATATCATAGTCTATCATTCTTTTTTCCTTATAGTACGGTCCCCAGACCGCTTCCCGGTGCGCGTACCGGGCGCTCCCCACGCAAAAAAAACAAAAAAAATATTTTCTTTTTTTGCCCCGCGGGGCCCTTTTAAAGCCTCCACATCAAACCTAGGGGGTCAGGGAGGATCTACTATGCCCCCTTATGGTCATTTCCCCCTTTGTTTTGGCCTCCTCTTGTCTCTCGATCCTACCGAGAGACAAGATGGCGGCCGCTCCGGACTGTTTAGAATGTTGACAGACACCGGAGAGCCAATCAGCTTCGCTTCGCGAAGTTCCGTTACGCGTCAGGTACGCGAACCGGGGCGCTGCCCAGAGCGCGCTTACAGATATATATATTTTTTTGAACGTTAATTTCTCAAAATCCACTGGAGCACATATATTGAGACCTAGCAAAGGCACATCGGACTAACAGTCCCTACAATTTTGCCAAGTTTCGTGCAAATCCATTCAGCCGTTCAGGCTAAAAGTGAGGCCAACCGCCCTATGGAAATTAACATGGGAAAAACGCGTTTTGGGACCCCCCTTTTTTCTCGGCCCCCCCTTGATGAACCCCCCCCAAATTTTCAGGGGCTGCTCAGAAACAAAATGTTCCATTTTCCTGAAAATTTCAGCCAATTCCGTAGACAAACGCCAAAGTTATTAGACATAGAATTTTCAAAAATCCCATAGAGAAAAAATCCTAACTATATATACCTACTGGCGACCGCCAGTAGGTAATATATCCAAAAAGACAGTCCTGCTCCAACGAAGAAGAGGCACGTACATCAGATATGTAGGTATAAGGCTTATTTATTCAAAGTCAGGTCTCCCACGACCCCGCAATGACAGAGAGACGCGTTTCGCCTGCGCAGCAGGCTTTATCAATCTAATTGGCGCCATAGTATTTCAGATATATATAGCCCGCCTCCTTCCTTCAGGTATGAATAGACATAAAAGATAGACTGTGCAAAAGCAAATAAAACTGGCAACACACACTTTTCTAAAGATATGTATAAAATGCAAAGTGCAAAAAATTAATCAAAACGAATAACAGCATAATACATAGTCCGCTTGTATTGTCAGTAATTAAAGGGCATCAGCTTCCTAATATATGCACAGTAGAAATATTTGTAAGTCATCTGCCTCTCGATATGAACATGTCGTAATGGCCAGCTGAGGTGCTTAAATGTTTATCTGAATTATGGCGCCAATACTCTCAGAACATGCTGCCTTGCTGATGATAAATCAGATCATTCAAAATAGAACTGCAGAATTTAAAAGTGTTTTGTATGCAAGTCATGCTGAAAAATAATGTCAATACTTGAATGCATCCACCACATTGCCTCATATCTAAACAAAAGAAAACCTGTCCGGTTTTAACAATAATGTTACACAGAGTGAAATTTGAACTATGCTTCCAAATGCACGCAGGAACAAACACATGGGGTAAACAGATATTGGGCTAGTAACAAAGCCACGGGGCTCTAATTACACAGGCTGTGTCTAATTTTGACATAAATGCTGCCTCCGGGTAATTGCTACTCCTCCCAGCGGGACTGCAAGACCCATACTCCCCCTAGGCAGCCTTGCGTGTTCCTGTTTGGTTAGCGAGTGTTTTATGTGGGAGTCCAGATTGAAAGTGCTACTTGAATAGTCTGTGCCAATAACCGGATAATATTTCAAAGAAGAGGGATGAAGTCCCTAATCAAGGTTGCAGTTACGGAAATGTTGCAAGTGTCAATCGAGCAGCATGAAGTATAAAATAGTCATAGGCACACATACGAGGTCGGAGGAGACCGATGCAAATAAATTGGTCATGCCCAGCACACCTCACCGCATATGCATTGGCAATCACGGTGCCCAGTCACCAAAGGGCGCCAGTATCCCAGGCAAGGCATTTCTTGCTGCGGAAAGCAGACCTACGTGCTGGCAGTCGCAGAGACCGCCCCGCTCCGCAATCTGGGATCTCCACAGCTGTCATCCTTTGTCCTCTTCCTGGCCAACTCCCTGGGGGCTCCATTGTGTAGCACTACCATGCTCCTCCAAAGGCAACTGCGGTCATAAGTGGAGCCACAAAACAACTGGTGGTACGTGTACAGCGCCAACCGCCGACGCTGAATTTAATCCAAAAAGACAGTCCTGCTCCAACGAAGAAGAGGCACGTACATCAGATATGTAGGTATAAGGCTTATTTATTCAAAGTCAGGTCTCCCACGACCCCGCAATGACAGAGATTCGCGTTTCGCCTGCGCAGCAGGCTTTATCAATCTAATTGGCGCCATAGTATTTCAGATATATATAGCCCGCCACCTTCCTTCAGGTATGAATAGACATAAAAGATAGACTGTGCAAAAGCAAATAAAACTGGCCCTCAGCAACATCTATTTCATTAGTTAGAGTCCGTCAGAAGAAACCAGAAGAAGTGCCATCTAAAAAATAATAATGATAAAATCAACAGCTGAAGATCTCTCATCGGAACTTGTGAAGTATATATATATATATATATATATATATATATATATATATATATATATATATATATATATATATATATATATATATATATATATATATATATATATATATTCATTGAAAAAACCATAGGTTATAGACCATATATAGTTAGGAATTAGCATTTAAAAAACCTTATTTTACTCACACAAAACCAATGAAATTCCATATATAGTTAGTTGTACTAACTATATATCGCGCACCCGCAATCCACTGCTGATCATGTCACATATTACATCATTCATGACATGGTCAGTGACATCACTGATGACATCACTGATGACATCTCAAATGACATCACTGATGACATCACTGATGACATCTCAAATGACATCACTGATGACATCACTGATGACAACATCCAGTGACTGTATTTTTCTGTAAAGTTAAAATATGTCTTACATATTGAAGAATGAGTGGATGTATAAGTGTCTGGATGAAGGATTTAGTAGGTGCATGACTGACTGACTGTATGAGTGAGTGGTTAAATGTGTCTCATTGAGTGCATGGGTTAGTGACTAAACTGTCTTAATTTGTGCATCATTATGTCTGTTGTTCTGTAAACTGCTGCATGTGTTGATCAGTAGCTATATGAGTAACTATATGGGTTATTGATTGGTTGCCCAAGCATTTGTATGGGAAACTGGGAGTGTGTGTGGGTGGCTGGGAAGGTGTATGACTCTGTGCATAATGTATGTGTTCAAAAGTGCATGTGGAAACAGCTGTATGGGTGGTTGACTGTGTGCATGACTGTATTGGTGAGTGAATGGATATCTCAGTGCTACATGTCAAAGTAAGTACATATGTAAAACACAGTACATGTGAGAGTTGACATATATAAATAACTGTGCATAAGAGCCAGTGAATGTGTGAGTGGCTGTATGGATCATTGTGCTCTTGTATCCAGGATTGTATAAGTGAGTAAATATGTTTAGTATATGTTTGAATAAGTAAGGTGTGTTTAACTGTATAGTTAAGGAAATGGAGGTGTGATTGATTGTTTGCATGACTGACTAGGTGTGTGTGTAACTTCATGGATGAGTGACAATCTGCGAGTCTGTGTTTACACTGAGTGTATCTAAGGTTATATTAGAGTCTGAAGAGGTTCATCGTATTATCACATGAATGATGTCATCAGTGATGTGATCAGTAATGTCAAATGAGATGTCATCAGTGATGTCATCAGTGATGTCATTTGAGATGTCATCAGTAATGTCATCAGTGATGTCATTTGAGATGTCATCAGTGATGTCATCAGTGATGTCATTTGAGATGTCATCAGTGATGTCATCAGTGATGTCACTGACCATGTCATGAATGATGTAATATGTGACATGATCAGCAGTGGGTTGTGGGTGCGCGATATGTAGTTAGTACAACTAACTATATATGGAATTTCATTGGTTTTGTGTGAGTAAAATAAGGTTTTTTAAATGCTAATTCCTAACTATATATGGTCTATAACCTATGGTTTTTTCAATGAATTTCATTGGTTTTTTAAAAGCTAATATCTATAGCTGTAAAATTTATTCTTCTTTAAATCCAAAAATATATTTTATATGTTTATTAATAATTTTTTTTAAATATTTTTTTTGTTTCGCTCCCGGTCCGCGAACCGGGAAGCTTCCCGTTAGCTCAATTTGATTCCGCGATCCGGTCCGCGAACCGGTAAGAAATCAACATAGTGACGGTATCGCGTTGCCGCGTAATGCGTCTTATGACGTACTGCGTTAGCGCACCCGGAAGTGTCCCGGGGCGCGGACCGGGGCGCGAAGCTTAACCATGTGACTTGTTAATAAAACTTTTCATTGGTTCATTTCACTTTTAGTTTCATAATTATGGAAGGCTAGGTCAGGTGACCTAAAAATAACACTTTTCATTGGTTGAGAAGTATTGTTTTTTCCAAATGATGAAAACCCCTCCTTCTTTCCTCACTCTGACTTTCATCATTGTGAGAGGAAGACCTATTTTTCTTGTTGGAAGACCTATTTTGCTTGTGTGAAAATGGCTTCATTGGTTGCTTCAGCTGGTGGACCCCCACCACCACCTCCACCTCCTCATGGGAAGAGAGGACCACCTCCCCAGGTGATTACCAACACTGAGGAGGAAGATGAAGAAATGGATGAGGAGGGAGAAGAACCACAATTCCTGGAAGAGTTGCTCCGGGTTTCCAGAAAGAAAGCCAGTTTCATCTGGCAGTTTTTTTCGATGCCTCGTGGACAAAAAAAAGTCAACGCGAGGTATGTCACCTGCCTCATATGCAAGGAACAATTGTCCCGAGGGACGGATAAAAAATACAGTTATGGTAATCACACCATGCATAGGCACATGACGAGGAAACATCCCCTAAATTACAGCCGGGCGGAATTAAGGGATATGCTGGACAATCCTAGACCAACTCCTGTGGCCAGACCAACAATACCAGTTTCTTTAACACCAGAGGAGGCACGGGAAACTGTGCCAAATATCCAAGAAAATTTTGGGCATATGATACATTTATGTATGCACTGTCGTGCATTATTAGCTTGTGGCAACATGAGCATCAATGCACTCAACCTTTCATATGAACACCATGATTGCCCTAACCGCCCCCAGTAATTTTTTTTTGCTCCTGTTGAGCCCTTTTCAACGCCTGTTTTTTGTTGTTTCCCCCCCCCAAAAAAACCAAAAAAAATATAAAATCGTTCAAAAAATACAAAAAAAACAAAAAATGTTCAAAAAATATATAAAAAAACAAAAATATAAAAAAAAAAGTTCTTTTCAGAACTACCTTCCCTTTCAAAAAAAATTGCTACAATGTTTAGCACTCTGGCAAGCTCTATTTCTTTTGGTTCGCTCCCGGGTTAGCTTCCCGGTACGCGGACCGGGAGCTAACCCAAAAATTTTTTTTTTTTTAAAAAGTGTAAGTATAAGGAAAGTAAACAGAGAGTGATGTTAAAAGAAAGACAGCTATAGGGAGTAAAGAAGAGATACTGTTTAATAGATCTATTTACCAAAGAAAAGACAGAAGAGGGTATAATTGTGAAAAACAAAATAGATAACGAAGTGAAAGAAAAAAAAAGAGAGTATAACATTAACAAAGAAGAGTTTCTTGGAGAATGTGAGTGAATGTTCAAAATAAGATTAAAATATGGGGAATAACAGAGAGAAAAAATAGAAAACAGAAAACAAAAAATAACAGAAAAAGATTAATTGAAACAGCAAAGAAATGTAAGTAACATAGAGCCATATCATCAACATAGGCAATAAAAGTTTTGCAGCTTTTATTGGCAGAAATGTGTCGCTAAAGCCGCTTTTGCGGCAGAAAACTGCCGCTAAAACCACTTTTTAACCAGTTTTCTGCCAATAAAAAGAGCAATAATTTTATTGGCTGTGTTCATAATATTCCCCTTAGTGTGCTTCAACTACACAGAGAAAGCATTATGAACAAGTAGTGATAGAGTGATCAGTCAAAGACACTAAGAGTAATAGAGACGGAGTGAGTGAACAAGAGTGAGGAACTATGAGAAGAGAGGGACTGAGAAAAAGAGTGGAAGGAGTTGAGTAAGTAGATAATAGAGAAAGGAATGAGGGAAGTAGCAAAGGCAGGAAACTGAGGGTTAAAGAAATGAAGCAGTGGAACTAATAGAAGTTCAATGTGATAGAAATGTAACGAAAAGAGTACAAAATATTTACCTTATAATTGTTGTTAAATTACTCACTTTTTGTTTTTATACTTTCAATCTGTGAAAGAGAGAACAAACATTTGAAAAATATTAAAACATGTATTTAAAAATTACAAAAGACAAGGGCAAAGATTGAAGGACAAACAGTTTTTCAACAACTTTGACACTTACAGAAGCTTCTGCTTCTCCAGGCCCCCTACACAGTCCTAAAGATATACATTTTAAACTAACAGTATCTTGATGCAGATGAAGTGAGGCCTATCTTAAAACATGGTGCATATTTTGCATTGCTGTTGTTTCAGAAAAGTGTCGCAAGACACTAAAATTTTAAATAATTGCTTCAGGATGCCAATAAGATGTCTACTATCCAGAGTTTTGTTTCAGGTGAGGCCTACTCAGGGTTGCAGATGAAATTTCGAGTTGTTGAAGAGAATAGAGGACATAATACATGTGAAGGTCTACCAATGAAGTGAGTCATGTCCACTGTACTCTTCAACAAAGTCCAAACCTCCTATGTTTCCCTGGACAGACCTAAACTTGATCTGCAAAATGTGATTCGTAATGATAGGAAACACAGGTGATCTAATTGAAATACATGCAATTTATTTTGCTCATTTCTCAATCACATCACTTGCGTTTCCTTTGCTTAGGTATCTCATTGTGCAGATGTAGTCTAGCATATGAAAGAATACGCAGAAGTGCAGCACTGCATGAAACAACTTTGACACTTACAGAAGCCTCACCTTCTCCATGCCTCCTACACAGTTCTACATATACATCATAAATGCAAACAGTACAGAATTAATTATACATGTTAAATGGTTTATTTTTGCTGTTCTCAGAATGTATCAAAATTCACTAAAAACAGTGACTTGAAGGTATTCATCATGTAACAGCGGGGAAAAAAAAACACAATCAAAATGATTGTGTTTAAAAAACCCATACAACATCAGAAATCAAAATTCAGAACTCCTTAAAGTTAACTTACTTTCCATGACGTCCAAGGATGTCCTATGAACAGCTTACACTCTTTTGTGCTGTTATTACTTTCAGCCCGCCACTTTCTGAAAGAAAATCTCCATCGTTTTTAAAAACACGTTACATGCAATAAATGACTTCTTGCTCTCTACCACAATTTTCCACAAGGCCAAATCTTGTCAGAGCCATTTATAACTCTTGGATTTCTTGTAAGCCAATCCCGTCATTTGGCATTTCCGCAACTTTCAGAATTAACATGTTGAAGATCATTTTCACAATCCTGGAATAGTAATATCTTCCCCTTCTTGCTCAGTCATGTTCTACTTTTCCTATGACACTGATACAAGCAGACTTACACTACCTCTATGACTACTACAATTATTTAATTCTCTACATCACTTTTAATCACAAAGCAATGTAAAACAGTAGACAGCATTGCAGACTTACATTCCCTCTACTCCATGTTTTGATTGGCTGCTTCAATTAGTTTATAAAAAGATACAGTTTTTCTGAACTCATTCAAAGTGCACGTATTTCTCCATAATGTCCAGTCCTATGGTTAGAAGTTATGTCTCTGAACTACACTTATCCTCAAGGCCAAATTGTGTAGGAGCCATTAGAACTTCTTGAAATTCCACAGAGCACATCCCGAGATTCTTTCCCTAAAATTTTGGTTTTAAAAACACCAGGTAAGAGTTTTTAAGGTCATACGGCAATTTTTTTTTGAAAATTAAAACAGAATCATTGCAGAATGACCAGCCATTTCTAGACTTTAAATAAGCTGTGTAATGTCCTGATGTTATTGAAGGGCCGTCATGATATATAATTGCTGCAGTTACAAAAGTCCTTCCTGATATTGACAACTGCGAAGCTACAAAAATTTTAATTAAAGTTGTCAATTTTGTTCCATCAGGCCTACATCGTTGGAACATTAAAATGACATACTGGCCATATGTTCGTATAAATAATGTGGACATCATTTCAGATTTACATTGGCTACACTCCATGTTGTGATCAGCTGCTTTTACTAGCTTATTAAAGGAGACTGATTTACTGTCTGGCAAAGTTAAATATATAAATCTTTCTGAGTCTACACTAGTAGTACTTGATACCATATAGTTCTCGCAGTCATGCTGCCATTGATAAGAAAGCCCAAACAGCTGATCTACATCTACACCTTCAGCATGTAATACATCAAGCATATACATTAAAAACTCCTGACAATCTTGCTGAATATTTTGAGAGAATTGTGTTTGGCCTGAACATCTGTCTAACAGATTTCGATTTTCAGACACACTTTCTATGTTTCTTCTATCAGTGGTACATTTCTCTAACACAGAATTTAACAAACTGCAAAATCTTTGATCAGAATTGACCACAATCTCTTCTTTTACATTTTTTAGAGAAAATAAAACATTAACTACTACATTAGCATAGCAGTTGACACCAGAACTGTTTTCAAACTGAAAACCAACAACATCTTCAACAGAATCCTTTTTGTTTCTGCTTGTAATTTTAGGTTCATTGACTTTTTGTCTTTTTGCTACAACCTCCCCAGTATTGTTCTCATTTCTTCGTTTCCGGCCTACCACACGTTTCTCAAACAAAGGATACTGAGGCAAATGTGGCGCATACTCTCTTCTTAACCTATTGTATTCCTTAACACAATCTAGATCTGCACAAATGTTTGTGACATCACACTCAATCAAGTACAATCCCGATAAAGTTCTAACTCGTGACAATGCCACATATGCCATACCCTCCTTGAACACAGAACTGCCAATATTCACCAATGCACTGTCTACGCTTAAACCTTGCGATTTATGAATTGTCACCGCATATGCCAAGCAAACAGGAAACTGCTTACGGCGAACATATAAGTCTTTTACAAGCAAAAATCTAGCAGAACAACGACCAATTAGCTGTACTTCCTCAATGCCATCAAATTTAATTTTTAAAAATTCAATTCCATCTCTATTTCTGTATTTCACAAAATCAACAACATTACCCATTGATCCATTTACCAGACCTCTTTCAACATGTAAATTCCTTCTTAAAATTATACGGCAGTTCAAGCACACATTCAGAGTCTTTTCAAAACCTGCAGTTTTAGATATACTCTTCTCTAATGAATCCAATTTTGTTTTCAGATTCTCAGACAAAATAATTGTTGATCCCATATGCTCTACTCTATCAATAGCTTCCAGTTTCACAATCTCTTGCTTTTCTAAATGCAACATTTTGTTGTTAAATTTGGCACATTCTGCAAGAGTTGGCATCAAACATATTCCAGATTTCTTCTCAGTAATTTTCTGAAAAATATTCTCAGGCACAACATCTTGTTCTGGATATAAATTTGACAGTAATCGTGCATGTAAAGCTTCTTTCCCATGCTCGGTCACTTTTCCAATTCTAACATCTTGTAGAATAGTCTTGTAAACTTCATCCTTCGCCTGACGCATATTTTCATGCAGTTCAGCATAATTGAAGTTTAACCATATATTGACGTTGCCAATGCTGCCTAGGCACTTCCTGGTATCTTCATGCGTGAGCATTTTGAACACAGGTTGCCCTTTCACTGGTGTCAGCTGCAAAAGATCTCCGAAAACAATGATGTGTTTGCCACCAAATAACACATCATACTCTGTTTTGAGAACTTCTTGCATCCTCAAATGCACAAAGGCAAGCATGACATTGGAAACCATGCTTACTTCGTCAATGATAAGAAGTTTCATTTTCCTCAAGATTCTTGAAACTTCAAAACAAGCATCTCCAGATAGCTTGTGATATTGTAATTTGTTGTCATGCTCCACTGGCAGCATCAGTAAACGATGTAAAGTAATCTCTTTAATATTATGTGCTGCCAGTCCAGTTGGAGCAGTGACAACACAAGACAGCGATGACTCTGTCCTTTCCTGCAAATAGCATGAAATTGCTTTAATGAGGAAACTTTTTCCAGTTCCCGCTTCTCCACTCACGTACAGTCGGACAGGCTTCAACGACGTACATGAGCACTCTTTCTTGTCATGACTTAATCCATGATCAATTTGCATGGTAACTTCGTCATATATTTTCCTCTGCTCAACGTTGAGTTGTCTTTCCAACTCTTCTAAGTTAACCGCATCCTCCTGAGCATGTGCCATGGCTCTTTCCACTTCATTCATGGCAGTGGCAGCTTCATTTTCGATAACAGGTCCTCCTACTGGATCCTGACTCAATGAAGCAGAACTCTGACTGTCCTGAGAACTGTCTCTGGCAATCTCGGCTGCAATCGTTGCTTCCTGCTCAATTTCCGCATTCAACATTTCTACATATTTGGGAAAAGCAGGACATTCTATGGTCTCCTTGGCGGCATTGAAAGAGTCTTCGTAACAGAGGAAATCTCCAAGCAGTTCCTCTTCTGCACGCCAAGGCTTGAAAAGTTGCAAAAGTGCTAAATAGAAAAACTCCTTTTTTTCAGGAGATTCGCCACTCAATTTTCGATGGTTTACCAAGTGGCATTTTCTTTGCTTGACCAGACATCCCTCACTTCCTATTACAGCATACACTCCTTTCTCAGTATCTTCTTTGATGTTCCTCTTGAATATGTAATTTTGCAGAACCTCATACAGACAAACATTCTCGAGGTGACTGCTTCGATTTGGATAATATGTATCCAACATGTTTGTCTTCAAAATGTCGGTACTGTTTGGCTCCTTTTCCGCCAAATACTCTATTTCCCGCACAGGTTTGAGAACTCGATTACGCGTTGCAGCAAGACCAAGACTCGCCCAAACGATACTCCTGGACTTGGCATAGAGACTTGCTGAAGACAACCGGTCAGAACATTCGTACGCTCCGATTTCTCGATGCGACAACATCTTCAGACTGAAACTGTACAACTTCTTGCTGAGGCTCTTTTCATGGGAAATGTCCTCCCACATATCCTTCAATTCTGTCTTCTCTTTTTTGGTGATGTAAGACGTCACATACCGAGCCACAGCCATACAGTTATCAGCCACAAACTGTATATCCATGTTAGCATTCCACATGGACAAAATCACCGGGTTGTAGTCGTTGATGTACTTGGACTCTTCGTTCCTCTTCAAATTGTAAGTGTTTTTAGGTGATTTCTTCATGACATTGTGTCGCAGCGAAGACATCAAACTGTTTACTCTTCCTTTATAAATCACCGGTCGTGGAAAGCCGAAACGACATTTAGTGTAGAACTTGTCCTTGTTTCGGAATTTACGACGGCAGTACTTTCCACATCGATGGCTTTGGAAACGCAGAACTTTTTCTCTTAGGCTTTTCTTCTCCTTTGCGTTTGGAACAGCACACGTAGAATACTGTTGGATGAAACTCATCACTGAGTCTTCTGGATCCGTTCCAAATTTAGGTGCATCCTTGATCCACAGCAACATATGTATATGAGGAGCACCTCTTGCTTGGTACTCTTTTCTCCAGAAGAAATCCAACACCTCTCCAAGAGGTGGATTCTTCTTATTCATGATGAAAGACATCATAGCTTCAAATCTATGATTGAAGTACCTACATACATTGACTGGATCCAAAGAGCACAGTTCTCCGGGTGTCTTGAATTCGATGTTATCTACGTTAGCATTTGCCTCTCGTAGAAATTCAAGTAAGTCTTCCCAGCCATACTCGGCACAGCTCAGAGTGAGGAACCATGTGGGAGTACCTAAGTTCCTCAGCATACATTTTAAATCACCATGACGACGGTACCAGTACTCATTAGTACCACGCTGACACGCCATGAGATTAATCAGGTGAGAATCCAAAATACTATCTTGGACATTGACTTTATCCATAAAGTCACTTGCCGAGATGTTTTGCATGTGTATACCACTTTTCAAGATGTGGTTCACTGCATATGACAGTCCAGACAGATCGCTTTCAAACAGGAGATGAAACAAATAAGGAATGCATTGTCGAAACCTAGCTTCTCCTGCATACAATCGCAAAGTCCGGTATTCAGAAGCAGGAATTTGATGAGGTCGCTCATCATATCTTCCTCCCTGACCTGTTGGAAAAAGCTGTGGGAAACACCGAGCTTCCAAACTTTCCTCCCAAACACTAATGGGACTCCCTTTGGCTTGTTTCATTTGAAACAACTCAATAGCATTCCCCATGACTTCCTTGGAATGCAAAGGATGAACACTATAATGTTCATATATTTCTTCACTAGTAGAGGGTTCTACTTTCTCAATTTGACCAGCACACAAATCGCTATCCTCTTCCTCACTTACTTCCTCTTCTGCAACATATACATTCTTATAGTATTTATTATTTTTTTTCAAATACAATGTTGCCTTTTTAACTTTCCTAACATCTACTAAATCTTGCCATATTTTCTTATTCTTTGTCGGAACCCCATTAACTAAGATAACCAGAGGTTCCTCTTCCACTTTTTCTACTCCAATTGTGTTAATGTTTTTCTTCAAATCTAGAGGCAAATAAACAACTCTTCCCTTTAATCCTCTCTGTAAATCTGATGGAGGCAATTTCCCTGTCTTTGGCTCCATTCTTACAATAGCCTGAAAGGGATGGATACTTTGAATCAAAATAGATTCATAAGTATTTAAATCCTTCAATTCAGAAGGAATCTCAACCAATTCCAGATTATTATGAACTGCTCTAGCAGGCATCTGGTTTTGATTTAATTTGCAAGAACAATAAGTACACACACATTGATCCAATCCCAAATCAAAACAATTTTCTACCATCAAGTATGTTGCAAAATCCTTCCATTCACTATTATTTTCCCTTTCACTTTTTGCATATAAATCCACTAACTTAGTCTGATTCTTATAATAAGTGTGTCGACAACACACACAAGTGAAATTCGGCCTCTCACTTGATTTCACCTCAAACGTCGCAATTTCCCTCTGGAAATTATCTGTACTGGAAACCTGTACACTATCTTCCACAAGACCCTCTTCTTCTTGCTCAATTTCAACATTCTCCTCTTTACTTCCAAAGTAACAAAACTCAATTTCTTCACATATATTCTTCACATCTATTTCAGAACCATGCAAAAGAGCAGCGCATAATTGTTTAAGCATAATTGCTGGACTCTTAGCATAATACAACATTCTAACTAATTTCCTCACTTTGTTATGATGCACTGCTAGCATCCTGAAATGATGAAAAACACTCTGGCATACTCTCCTGGAAAGACAAGCCAGTGAATGTCCATGCAAACTTGTCACTTCTCTTACTCTGCAAGGATCTAATTCTTGCAACAACATCATTTTCTGCTTCAAACTTTTCTTATTAAATGACCGTACAAAATCACAAAGCAAATTGATGGAATCCTGTCGCACACTGCAAATACTACTACACTTCCAGGTGTACACAGGACCCTTAGCACGTCTTCCTAAAACCTCATTACCTAACACCTCTTCTGCCTCTGTTGTCACAAGTTTTTCTTTTTCAACTGGACAACCATCTTTCACTTCATAAGCACGACCACTGGTGTCAACTGCATGCACCAAATCATTATCCTGGAAATAACTCTCCTCATTAAAAAATGCCTCACAGCTTGAACTATGCATCCATTCTCCAGAAAAAACTTCACAAAAATTACTACGATTAACTATTCTCTTCCATCTACTATTTCTTTTGAAATCAAAAATTGCCTTGTTTGGCTTCCTAATTCTATTGATTATCAAAATAAATAACTTACGTTTAATTTCAAATGCCTGATCAATAACTTTCTCAACTTTTTTTTTTTTTTATAAAAAACTAGTTTATGTTGACCTTTCTTAATATTTTTTAACAAATTGCCAATTATCCTGTTCCGGAACATTCGTTTACGAATCTCCCTAAACTGTTGTTTCCTTCTACTATCATGCACAGAGTTATCTCTTGCTCTAGCAGTAACATTTTTCATTGGCCTTTCTTTTCCATTTGATTTCCTTCTCGTTTTATGGACTGAAACATTTTCTGTAGTAATATTTTTTTTATTACACATATTTCTTATAAAGTGTTTTGTGCTCTTACCCGGTGCTTTCTTCGTGACTTGACAAATCTTTTTGTTAGAGGACTGCTGCGTATTATTTTTCACCTGCTGTCTTTGACGTTTTGCAGCCTTTCTCTGTCTTTCTATTGTAGGCATGGTGAAATCTTGAAATGATCTGCAGTTGAATCTGTGGAAAAATATAATAAATAATGTTATTAACCATTATTACCAAACAGTAAATCAGTAACAGTGATAAAAAACTTAACACACTACTTGACATTTTAATTAGAAGATTTTTTAGTCGTTGGCAAATTTACAATACAGAAATACCAGAAAAGAAATGACATTTATATTTATGTTACCTATGCCATTTTATATGTGAATCTGATCTAATTTTATGAGCATATTTTAATATTTTATTGAAGACACTACACATAACCTGCTTTTGAATGTGTCTTTATTTTTAAATTAAACGGTTTACCTTTTTACTTTTTATTAATTATAAATTTTAAAAATAAATGTTTATATTTCCGAAGGCTCAAGCAGGTCAGCTTCCCATCCTATATCATATAATTCGGACAAATCTGCATCCTCATCACGCTCTTCTTCATCCTCATGATTTAAATCATCCAATGGATCAACATCCACTGATGTTTCAATTACAAGTTCAATGATGAGGTCAAAATCAACTGATTGCAGATTGTCGCTCATGTTGAGGTTGTCTTTATCTTTAAAGAAAGATAACAACAATGAGATGTTGCAGAGTAAGAGACAAATCTCACAGATTATAATAGTAAAATTGTTTAACAAGAGTAACATTTTGCAGCTATTATTTAGCCATGTCCAGCGATGCTGAGCAGGTGAAGCCTATGTCTAATTTTTCACTGAACAGGACTCATCTGTTCTTAACCTTGGATAAGCCTCACCGACTCTGTGTCCCCTGCACATACTTAAATGTAAAGGGGCAGATTTATGTTAAATGGCACATCCCCAGGCATGCACCAGTTAACGTGCACCACTGCTCTGCCACCCATGGTGTGCCGCATTTACAATCAGATAGGAGAAACCTGTGTCAAAACCCTGCGCCTGCTTGAAGCAGGCATAGGTCTTGACGCAACATTGTGGAGATGGTGCACCCCTGAGCCTTGCTGGAGCTGCATCGCACTTGCGATACAACTCCAGCAATGCGCCACCTTAACGGCACAGATGCGTCAAGCATCTGTGCCGTTTTTGCCCCATGCTGCGCCGCATTGTAAATGCAGCACACCATGGGTGGCGGAACAGCGGCGCAAGATGACTGGCACATCCCTGGTGATGCACCAGTCATCATAAATCTATCCCTAAGCTTCTTATCTTGTTAGAGATGAACTGCCATATGTATCATCAAAATATTTTGCATTTCCTAAATAGCGAATTTTAAGGAATAAATAGCGATTCTTTACCATTCCTAATTTGCGATGAGCAAATTGCTAATTGCAAGTTACCCATTCATTTCCATGGGCTAGGAGGCTCATAGGAATGAAGGTTTAATTTGCGATTAGCAATTTGCTCATCACAAATTAGGAATTTTTCCAAGGGTGCAGGGGTGTCTCAAGAACACCCTGCTGCACCCCTGAAAAAGAAATTTGGGGGCATATGGCACACATACATGCCCTAAGGGCATGTGTTGGCGTCATATGGGACCTTTTGTTTTTTTAAAAAAAAGCTTTTTGAAAAGAATTCACAAATTACCACCAATTTACCACAATAGTTTCCAAATCCTTAATGTCATTTTTTACATATTTTTTGTTTGATACATTGCATTTAAGTAGTCACAAAATTTGCAAATCCTTCAGTGCAATTGCAAAATAAGGAATAGCAAATTTTGCTACTCCTTATTTTGCATCAAACTTGTTTGATACATACCATTTGTCTAATTAACATTCGCAAAGGCCAAAATTCGTAGAATTTTGATCTTTGCGAATGCTAATTAGCTTGATACATATGGCCCCAAGTGAGGCCTGTCTTACGACATGGTGCATCTTTTGCATCACTGCTGCATCGGTTTCATGTGGTACGTTTTTTTTACACCATGACATATCTGCCTAAATGCATCAATTTGTAATGTTGTCGCCTCATAGCAAATCTTTTGCACCACCGCTGCATCATAAAAGTGACGCACAGTGGCACAAAAGAGGCATACACCTATCATAAATCTGTCCCTAGCATTTTAAATGATTAATCCAGGATGACGATAAAGTGTGGCCTATCCAGAGGTTTGTTTAAGGTGAGGCCTACTCAGGATTGCAGATTAAAGTTACGCTTGATGAAGAATACAGAGGAGATAATACATGTAAAGGCCTACCAATGAAGTAAGTAATGTGCACTTTATTGCGCCAGTCATCATAAATGTATCCCTAAGCTTCTTATCTTGTTACAGATCAACCACCATATCTACCATCAAACTATTTTGCATTTCCTAAATAGCAAATTTTAAGGAATACATAGGAATTCTTTACTATTCCTAATTTGCAATGAGCAAATTGCTAATTGCAAATTACCCATTCATTTCCATGGGCTAGGAGGCTCATAGGAATGAAGGTTGCAATTTGCGATTAGCAATTAGCTCATCACAAAATAGGAATTTTTTCAAGCGTGCAGGGGTGTCTCAAGAACACCCTGCTGCACCCCTGAAAAATAAATTTGGGGGCATATGGCACACCTACATGCCCTAAGGGCATGTATGGGCGTCATATGGGACCTTTTGTTTTTTGGAAAAAAATGCTTTTTGAAAAGAATTCGCAAATTACCACAAACTAGAAGTTGGTGGTAGTTTCCAAATCCTTAATATCATTTTTTACATATTTTTTGTTTGATACATTGCATTTAAGGAATCGCACATTTTGAATTAAGGACATTTTAAGTCATTTCCACATGTGCAGTGTTTTCAAATTATGATTTGAAAATCGTTTTTGGGGAAAAGTAATGGTTTGCAAATTTATGACAAGGACATAATGGTGTATGCTTCTCTATAAGGCATTTCAGTGTCTCTGATGTCATTTTTCCCATATTACATTATAAGACCTTTCCCCATGGAGCACATTCCTTGTAAATATGCTCCCACCTGTGCATGGCGAATTTAGATTTTGACTGTTTGAGTCACATAGCCATGTTAAAAGTGACCCAAAAAAATTGCAAACGTTTTAAAAAACACATTCATGTGTCTTAAGGACATTTTAAGTCATTTCCCCATGGACAATGTTTTCTAAGTGGCGCAAAAGAGGCATACACCTATCATAAATCTGTCCCTAGCATTTTAAATGATTAAATCAAGATAACAATAAGATGTGGCCTATCCAGAGGTTTGTTTAAAGTGAGGCCTACTCAGGATTGCAGATTAAAGTTACGCTTGATGAAGAATACAGAGGAGATAATACATGTAAAGCTCTACCAATGAAGTAAGTGATTTCTACTTCATTGCGCCAGTCATCATAAATGTATGCCTAAGCTTCTTATCTTGTTAGACATCAACCGCCATATGTATCATATAACTATATTGCATTTCCAAAAAAGCGAATTTTAAGGAATAAATAGCGATTCTTTACCATTCCAAATTTGCGATGAGAAAATTGCTAATTGCAAATTACACATTCATTTCCATGGGCTAGGAGGCTCATATAAATGAAGGTGCAATTTGCGATTAACAATGTGCTCATCACAAATTAGGAATTTTTCCAAAGCTGCAGGGGTGTCTCAATAACACCCTGCTGCACCCCTGAAAAAGAAATTTGGGGGCATATGGCGCACATAAATTTTAACAACATTCCTTTACCTCAAAAACGATTTTCAAATCATAATTTCAAAACACTACACATGGGAAAATGACTTAAAATGTCCTTAAGACACATAAAAGCGTTTTTTGATTGCCTTTCCTGCATGGTTGGGTCACTTTTAACATGGCTATGTAACACAAACATTCAAAATCTAAATTTTCCATGCACATGTGGGAGCATATTTACAAGCAATTTGCGCCACAGAGAAAGGTCTTACACTAAAATGAGAAAAATAACATCAGGGACAGTCAATTGCCTTATAAAGAAGCATACACCATTATGTCCTTGTCATGAATTTAAAAACAATTCCTTTACCCCAAAAACGATTTTCAAATCATAATTTCAAAACACTGCACATGGGAAAATGACTTAAAATGTCATTAAGACACATGAAAGCGTTTTTTGATTGCCTTTCCAGCATGGTTGGGTCACTTTTAACATGGATATGTAACACAAACATTTAAAATTTAAAATTACCATGCACAGGTGGGAGCATATTTACAAGCAATTTGCGCCACAGAGAAAAGTCTTACATTAAAATGGGAAAAATAACATCAGGGACAGTCAATTGCCTTATAAAGAAGCATACACCATTATGTTCTTGTCATAAATTTAAAAACAATTCCTTTACCTCAAAAACGATTTTCAATTCATAATTTCAAAACACTGCACATGGGAAAATTACTTAAAATGTCCTTAAGACACATAAAAGCGTTTTTTGATTGCCTTTCCTGCATGGTTGGGTCACTTTTAACATGGCTATGTAACACACACATTCAAAATCTAAATTTTCCATGCACAGGTGGGAGCATATTTACAAGCAATTTGCGCCACATAATTCATAATTTTCTCCTTAAAGCACACTATTCTCTATCTAATTTAAAGAAATATTTTCTCACCTTAGCAAATACTTTGAGTTTGAAAACAGTCTCAGAAACACACCAATTTGTCTTCAGCAGAGCAAAAGGTATGCACTCCAGAGTCTGCAGCTATCAAAAGCACAGAAATGCTGTAATTCTTCACACATATTTCTCATGTCACCCAATCAAAACTCTTCCCTCACTTTTTTTCAAATGAAAACCCTTCCCCCCTCTGCCCTTTCTGTCTTTTCTGCATGGCAACCACCTCATTGGAAGACTTCTGGTGTTTGCAAGTTCACACAACTTTGTTGCAATTGAACTCTGAACTCTCAGTGCACCTGCATATCCAGTGCATTCTTTCATTTAATGATTTTTTATTGACCATTCAAAATACATCTTTCAAAGAACACATCCGTGCACCCTAACTTTCTGTTTTCAGCAATCAAAATCCACCAATCACTGTTACTGCTTCATGAACACAGAAACTCCACAGTTTTTTTCATTTTAAACTCTCATTTTTTCAACTGCCATTTCATTGCCACACTTCATCTGACTGCAGGAGAACCTTCTCTCACCATGTTTTCTGTCTGGATTGTTGGACATAGTTATATTCACTGGGCTCAAAGGTACGTTGAAAACAGGAAATTACCTAACCTCAATTTACAAGATGTGGAAATTAAGTGGTTTGGCCACAGAGGATTAAAATGTCACCAATTGATACCATTGGTGAAAACCTTTATGCATTTGCCCAAACCTGACCTGTTAATTGTGCACTGTGGAGGTAATGACTTGGGCACTTTGACTGGTGTAGGTCTGGAAATGCTTTTAAAGGACACCTTTGAGCAATTAATGGCACTTTTTCCTCAGACTGCCTTGGTATATTCAAATATATGCCAAAGACAGAAATGGAGGTGGTCAAACCAATTTTGTCCACAAATTGAGAAGTCGAGGAAGCATGTAAACAAATCTGTTTCAGCTTACATGAGAGACCATGGAATGGGCTCCCTGTACAACAATAGCTTGCGATACTACATGCAAGATATCTACAGAGGAGATGGAGTTCACTTCTCAGATGAGGGCAACAGAGTTTTCACTCTGAATTTAAGAATGTGCATTGGTACCTACTTATAAGTACCTAAATGTACCATAAACCCAAAAGCTCTTCTCAGAGCTACCCTACATCTAATCACTCACAATTATTATTTTACTCTAACATTTTCACTAATTTTCAACAAAGTACGCTCCCCGGGGCGCTACCCGGTACGCGAACCGGGAGCTAACCTCGCGAAATTTTTTTAAAAAATGTTTTTTTTCGCACATATGGGCCTCCTCAGCCACCCTCACAAAACCTAGGGGGTCAAGATAAGTCTACCGTGCCCCCTTCTACCCATTCTGAACATTATTTGCCCTCCATCTTGTATCTAAATTCGACCGAAACACAAAATGGTGGACTCCCGGAACGCTTAAGGTTCGCGAACCGGGGCGCTCAACGGTTCGCGTACCGGGTCGCTCCCTGGGAAGCGCACCATCAAAAAAGGTGGGAAAGTAGTTCACAGAAAAGCCACTGGAGACAATTTCACCAAATATAGATTAGCTCATACTACATACCAATCCCTACCATTTTCACAAATTTGATTGGAATTCCATTTAGTCATTTAGCCTGTAGACCTCTCTAAATACCCTGAGGTAAATTACTTCACAAAATACATCTGAAGTGTTGGAATTGACAACCAATGAAAATGTTACTTTCATTTTCTATTTTTTTTACCTGACATTTCATTGGTTATATACCTGAATATATATAAAGGAAGAGAAGAAAACACAGCCATTTTGACTACTACTTCTTGCTGTACATTTCAATAGTATTTTCACTAATTCCTTCAACTTCTTTCTAAAGGTAAGTTTTTATTTTTAAAACTGAAGTATATTGTGCACTATAAGTTAATATGGTAAACTTTTTCTGATAGATATATACTATCCCTCTGTAGTAGTTATAGATTTAGAGAGACTTCTCTGTTATAGTTAAGGATGGAGTTAGGCTTCTCTTGTATAATTATGAATTTACTTACGTTAAATCACATACACATTTTTATATTCCTACTTCCACTCTGATACTATACACTGCCCAAAGATAAATTCACTGATAAAAAATGCCTATCTAAAATTATTCCCAACATTGCCCTATCTCTACTAATATATATTTTTTTAATTCAAATTTCAGGCAAAATGGAAGGCGAAAACCAAGTTTCTTTTGAAATGGACCTGCAAGACAGCAGCCAAGAATTGATTGATACAATTGATCAAATTGACATTGAATTTTTCGATGAAACTTGGGACAATGAACTACTTCAATGTGTACAAGCAGTAGATAACCTCCTTGCAAATGAGGACATTTTACACCCTCAAAGACTACAATGTATATTCCATGATAATTATGAAATTTCTGACAATGAAATGTTAGAAAGTTTAATAAATTATGAAACACAATGACATTAAAAAAAAATGCTTAAAAAATAAAGAAAATAAAAAATAATCAACAAAAACAACAATCAATTAACATACAGCATTTGAAAAGTCTATCATTCATTTTTCATTGCAGTACGCTGTCCAGAACGCTTCCCGGTTCGCGGACCGGGCGCTCCCCACGCAAAAAAAATAAATTTTTTTTTTGTTTTTTTTGCCCCGCGGGGCCCTTTTAAAACCTCCACATTAAACCTAGGGGGTCAGGGAGGATCTAGTATGCCCCCTTATTGTAATTTTCGCCTTTGTTTTGGCCTCCTCTTGTCTCTCAATCCTACCGAGAGACAAGATGGCGGCCGCTCCGGACTGTTTAGAATGTTGACAGACACCGGAGAGCCAATCAGCTTCGCTACGCAAAGTTCCGTTACGCGTCAGGTCCGCGGACCGGAGCGCTGCCCGGAGAGCGCTTACAGATATATATCTTTTTTTAAACGTTAATTTCTCAAAATCCACTGGAGCACATATATTGAGACCTAGAAAAGGCACATCGGGCTACCAGTCCCTACAATTTTGCCAAGTTTCGTGCAAATCCATTCAGCCGTTCGGGCTAAAAGTGAGGCCAACCGCCCTATGGAAAACTCAATGTTAAAAACACGTTTTGGGACCCCCCTTTTTTCTCGGCCCTCCCTGGACGAACCCCCCCCAAATTTTCAGGGGCTGCTCAGAAACAAAATGTTCCATTTTCCAGAAAATTTCACCCAATTCCGTCCTCAAACGCCAAAGTTATTAGACATAGAATTTTCAAAAATCCCATAGGGAAAAAATCCTAACTATATATACCTACTGGCGACCGCCAGTAGGTAATATATATATATATATATATATATATTACCTATTGACAGTTACCTATTGACAGTCGCCAGTAGGTAGATATACGTAGGACCATGTTTACATAGGAAAGGCGTTTTTTGACCTGCTTATATCTTTAGTGCAGTTTGACAAATGTCCACAACATTTTTCCCAAAAAGTGCACAAGTGACTTTAACTGTGTACAGAAAGTTTCATGACGATCCGTGAAGCGGGGGCAAAGAAAAAGGGGGGTAAAAAAAAGTGTGTTTTCCGTATTAATTCCTGTAGCGTCTGAATCCCGAACTGATGGACGGAATTATACCAAATTTGGCAGAAAGGTAGATTTTAATCCAGAGATCACGTTTTGTTGTTATTTGGTGTAAATCTGTTCAGTAGTTTTGGAGATCTTAACGGAAAACCAAATCTGTATATCTAGGCAGAACCTGAGCATCTATCTCATGGTGGGATCCGATTGGCTGCCAACACTTCAACCAGGATGTGTTGGGAGCCACCTTGGGACCAATATACATTATAGCAACCCATTGAAATTCATTGTAGTGAATGTCAGGTTTTGAGGGTCGCAAAAAATGTATGTGAATGTATGAAGGTTGATAAGGGATTTTAGTTACAATATAAATTACTTGTTGATGATACTGATCTAATTTGAACAATTGTGGTGTGTTCTAAGGTGATTTTTCCCTGTGTAAAGCCTTCTACTGGGAATTCATGACTCATGTTTGAGAGAAGACTGTTTTCTTCTGATTTTCCTATAGAGATTATGGTTGGTGCACCAAAAGCTAAAATGAGAGCATATTTTCTGTAAATTCACAGTATGAGCTTTCGGAGCCTTACCGTGGTTTCAATTCCTAAACCGCCTAATTATAATCAAGGCGGTCGGAATTGAACATGGACCGTCAATCCGGCTGGATTCCAACGGGGTCAAGGAGCCTGTCGGCTAGTCGGAGACCAGCCCGTAATCCCTATAGATGGCGTTTCTACCGCAGGGATTACAATGCCCAGTTTCCAACAGGTTTCCCATGCCAGGCTTTCCGACTTGGAAAGCAAATTTGATGGTCCCTAGCAGGGACTCCTTCTCCTTGCCGTCTCCGGTTGGGGGTCGAGGATAATCCCTCCACCATGTAGCAGGCACCTTGAGGTGCCTGCTATGCAGTACAGGTATTAACACAGTCTCCCATTTCTCAATGGGAGCTTGTGCTAAGGCCAGTTTACAGCCTCAGCACAAACTCCCATTGAGAAATGGGAGTATGCACCCCCACGAAATGTGGGCGCATTGTGATTGGGCCCTGTGACCTATGGTTTTTACAGTGAAGACATATATATACCCGGTCCACTGATGGGAGAGCAAAAGAGCTGAAATATCTCATGCTTCTCTGTTTTTGTTTTATGTTTTGAACTCAGTGACAGGAGCAAGCTAGTATGTTTCAACTTCATTATTGTGGTAGATATCTGCCTTGATGAATTGTCATTGCCCACTGGGGCTAGACTCCTATGCCCAATGGGGCAGTATCCTTCGACTTTCGAACATAGCAGTCTACTGAGTTACATGGAGCTTCAATAGTGATGAATATCTTTTTATTTTCTGAGAAACAAGGTACAGATTGTATTATTCATGTATATCTAATTTGGAAGAATCAAGGGATCAAGTGTCAAACTATTGCTAAATTGTGCAGGAATTCTGATTACGCGCGATGGAAATATGCAGTGTGCATTTTTGCAAAATTGTCCTTTGTTATATTTACTTTTGGAACTAATTGCGAATGGCAAGATGTTGTATTATATATTATCTTTGAGTCCATTGACAAAACAAAGTTGCTTTGCGACAGGGCCAACATATCAAGTGGAGAGCTATTTGTATATATTATGTAAATCGTGTTCTTGCACTTTTTCTGTCTCATATTGATGTATTTGCACATATATATTTTCTGTTATCAATGAAATTTATCAAACAAATCGGTAACCTTTGATACTATAAGATGGTTGCCAAGGTAGATATTTTTGATTGTATTACAACAGTCACCCATTTTCTATGTCTAGTAATTTTACTTTTTATATGTTACCCGGTAACAGGGAGCCACCGTCGGGACAAAGGCTCAGCGCCAAAGCAAGCAGACGATTTTACCGATATTTTTCTTTAATGGAATAAAATCACATCCTGGATTTGAAGCCCTGCTGAGTGTTGTTCTTTTCTTCGGATTCATTTTGGGAAGGAGTTCCTTACCATATACATATATATATATATATATATACATTTATTACCATATAGTTAGGATTTTTTCTCTATGGGATTTTTGAAAATTCTATGTCTAATAACTTTGGCGGTTGTGGACGGAATTGGCTGACATTTTCAGGAAAATGGAACATTTTGTTTCTGAGCAGCCACTGAAAATATGGGGGAGGTTCGTCAAGGGGGGGCCGAGAAAAAAGGGGGGTCCCAAAACGCGTTTTTCCCATGTTAATTTCCATAGGGCGGTTGGCCTCACTTTTAGCCCGAACGGCTGAATGGATTTGCACGAAACTTGGCAAAATTGTAGGGACTGTTAGCCCGATGTGCCTTTGCTAGGTCTCAATATATGTGCTCCAGTGGATATTGAGAAATTAACGTTCAAAAAAAGATATATATCTGTAACAGCGCTCCGGGTAGCGCTCCGGTTCGCGTACTCAACGCGTAACGGAACTTCGCGAAGCGAAGCTGATTGGCTCTCCGGTGTCTGTCAACATTCTAAACAGTCCGGAGCGGCCACCATCTTGTCTCTCGGTAGGATCGAGAGACAAGAGGAGGCCAAAACAAAGGGGGAAATGACCATAAGGGGGCATAGTAGATCCTCCCTGACCCCCTAGGTTTGATGTGGAGGCTTTAAAAGGGCCCCGCGGGGCAAAAAAGAAATAATTTTTTTTTGTTTTTCTCCGGTGTCTGTCAACATTCTAAACAGTCCGGAGCGGCCGCCATCTTGTCTCTCGGTAGGCTCGAGAGACAAGAGGAGGCCAAAACAAAGGGGGAAATGACCATAAGTGGGCATAGTAGATCCTCCCTGACCCCCTAGGTTTGATGTGGAGGCTTTAAAAGGGCCCCGCGGGGCAAAAAAAGAAATAAATTTATTTTTGTTTTTTTGCGTGGGGAGCGCCCGGTTCGCGAACCGGGAAGCGGCCCGGGGAGCGTACTATAAGGAAAAAAGAATGATAGACTTTCCAAATATTGTATGTTAATTGATTGTTTGTTTTGTTGATTTTTTTTTATTTATTTTTTTTTTAAACAATTATTTATTATTGTGATTGTGTTTCAAAATTTAATAAAATGTCTATCATTTCACTGTCTGAAATGTCGTTATTTTCATTGAACATAGCTTGTAATGTTTGAGTGTGTAAAATGTCCTCATTTTCAAGGACATCTACTGATTGCACACATTGCAGTAGTTCTTGGTCCCAAGTTTCATCCATAAATTCAATGTCATTTGGATCAATGATTTCTTGGTTGGTCTCTGCAAGGACAATTTCAAATGAAACTTTCTGTTCGCCTTCCATTTTGCCTGAAATTTGCATAAAAAAATATATATTAGTAGAGATAGGGCACTGTTGGGATTAATTTTAGATAGGCAGTTTTTAACAGTGAATTTATCTTTGGGCAGTGTATAGTATCAGAGTGGAAGTAGGAATATAAAAAAGTGTATGTGATTTAACGTAAGTAAATTCATAATTATAAAAGACAAGCCTAACTCCATCCATAACTATAACAGAGAAGTCTATCTAAATCTATAACTACTACAGAGGGATAGTATATAACTATCAGAAAAAGTTTACCATATTAACTTAAAGTGCACAATATACTTCAGTTTTTAAAATAACAACTTACCTTTACAAAGAAGTTGAAGTTTTTAGTGAAAATCCAATTGAAATGTACACCAGGAAGTAGTAGTCAAAATGGCTGTGTTTCCTTCTCTTCCTTTATATTTAGGTACATAACCAATCAAATGTCAGGAAGAAAAAAAATGGAAAAAAAAGTAACATTTTCATTGGTTGTCAATTCCAACACTTCAGATGTGTTTTGTGAAGTCATTTACCTCAGGGTATTTAGAGAGGTCTACAGGCTAAATGGCTAAATGGAATTCCAACCAAATTTGTGAAAATGGTAGGGATTGGTATGTAGTATGAGCAAATCTATATTTGGTGAAAGTGTCTCCAGGGTTTCTTCTGTAAATTACTTTCCCACCTTTTTTAATGGAGCGCTTCCCAGTGTTACGGGAGTCCACCATTTTGTGTTTCGGTCGAATTAGGATACAAGATGGAGGGCAAATAATGTTCAGAATGGGTAGAAGGGGACACGGTAGACGTATTTTGACCCCCTAGGTTTTCTGAGGATGGCTGAGGAGGCCCATATGTGCGAAAAAAAAACATTTTTTTTTAAAATTTCGTGCGGTTAGCTTCCGGTTCGCGTACCGGGTAGCGCTCCGGGGAGCGTACTTTGTTGAAAATTAGTGAAAAAAGTTAGAGTAAAATAATAATTGTGAGTGATCAGATGTAGGGTAGCTCTGAGAAGAGCTTTTGGGTTTATGGTACATTTAGGTACTTATAAGTAGGTACCAATGCACAGTCTTAAATTCAAAATGAAAACTCTATTGCCCTCATCTGAGAAGTGAACTCCATCTCCTCTGTAGATATCTTGCATGTAGTAACGCAAGTTATTGTTGTACATGGAGCCCATTCCATGGTCTCTCATGTAAGCTGAAACAGATTTGTTTACATGCTTCCTCGACTTCTCAATTTGTGGACAAAATTGGTTCGACCACCTCCATTTCTGTCTTTGGCATATATTTGAATATACCAAGGCAGTTTGAGGAAAAAGTGCCATCAATTGCTCAAAGGTGTCCTTTAAAAGCATTTCCAGACCTACACCAGTCAAAGTGTCCAAGTCATTACCTCCACAGTGCACAATTAACAGGTCAGGTTTTGGCAAATGCATAAAGGTTTTCACCAATGGTATCAATTGGTGACATTTTAATCCTCTGTGGCCAAACCACTTAATTTCCACATCTTGTAAATTGAGGTTAGGTAAATTTCTGTTCTTAGCATACCTTTGAGCCCAGTAGATGTAACTATGTCCAACAATCCAGACAGAAAACATGGTGAGAGAAGGTTCTGCTGCAGTCAGATGAAGTGTGGCAATGAAATGGTAGTTGGAAAAATAAGAGTTTAAAATGAAAAAAACGGTGGAGTTTCTGTGTTAAGGAAGCAGTAGCAGTGATTGGTGGATTTTGGTTGCTGAAAACAGAAAGTTAGGGTGCATGGATGTGTTGTTTGAAAGATGTAATTTGAATGGTCAAGAAAAAATCATTTAATGAAAGATTGCACTGGATACGCAGGTGCACTGAGAGTTCAGAGTTCAATTGAAACATTGTTGTGTGAACTTGCAAACATGAGAGGTCTTTCAGGAGGTGGTTGCTATGCAAAAAAGGCAGAAAGGCCAGAGGGGGGAAGAGTGTTGATTTGAAAAAAGTGAGGGAAGAGTTTTGATTGGGTGACATGAGAGATATGTGTGATGAGTTACAGCATTTCTGTGCTTTTCATAGCTGCAGACTCTGGAGTGCATACCTTTTGCTCTGCTAAAGACAATTTGGTGTGTTTCTGAGACTGTTTTTGCTAAGGTGAGAAAAGATTCATTTAATTTAGGTAGAGAATAGTATGGTTTAGGGAGAAAATTATGAAGAAAGTTGTGTATTTAAAATGTTGCTTTGTGTCAAGTGTTTTACAAATAGATTTTGTTTCTTTGTGTTACATAGCCATGTTAAAAGTGATGCAAAAAAAGTGCAAGGGTCTTACAAAAATGCTTTCATGTGTCTTAGGGTATTTTAACTCACTTCCCCATGTATGTATGAATATAATTGATTTACAAGATGTGTTTAAAAACGTTTTTTGAAATCAATTAGGTTTCTTGATATGTACTGCTAGAGTTTCATAGGTTGCTTGGGGCATATTTTCAAGGCTTTTGACTTCCTTTGATGTAATTTTTCCCATTTTAATTTAAGACCTTTCCCCGTGGTGCAAGGTCCTTGTAAATATGCCCCCATCTGTGCTTGGCAAATTTAGATTTTAATTCTTTGACTAACATAGCCATGTTAAAAGTGACCCAAAAATGTTGCAAGGGACTTAAAAAAAACGCTTTCATGTGTCTTAGGCCATTTTAAGTCATTTCCCCTTGAATGTAGGTATCTAATTGATTTAGTTGATGTGTTTAAAAACGATTTTTGAAAAAAATTAGGTTTCTTGATATGTACTGCTAGAGCTTCATAGGTTGCTTGGGGCATATTTATAAGGCCTTTGTGTCTCTCTGATGTTATTTTTCCCATTTTAATTTAAGACCTTTCCCTGTGGTGCAAGGTCCTTGTAAATACGCCCCCATCTGTGCTTGGCAAATTTAGATCTTGATTATTTGACTTACATAGCCATGTTAAAAGTGATCTAAAAATGAAGCAAGGGCTTAAAAAAACGGTTTCATGTGTCTTAGGGTATTTTAAGTAACTTCCCCATGAATGTATGAATATAATTGCTTTTCAAGTTGTGTTTAAAAACGTTTTTTGAAATCAATTAGGTTTGTTGATATGTACTGCTAGAGCTTCATAGGTTGCTTGGGGCATATTCATAAGGCCTTTGTGTCTCTCTGATGTTATTTTTCCCATTTTAATTTAAGACCTTTTCCTGTGGTGCAAGGTCCTTGTAAATACGCCCCCATCTGTGCTTGGCAAATTTAGATCTTGAATATTTGACTTACATAGCCATGTTAAAAGTGATCTAAAAATGAAGCAAGGGCTTAAAAAAAACGGTTTCATGTGTCTTAGGGTATTTTAAGTAACTTCCCCATGAATGTATGAATATAATTGCTTTTCAAGTTGTGTTTAAAAACGTTTTTTGAAATCAATTAGGTTTGTTGATATGTAATGCTAGAGGTTCATAGGTTGCTTGGGGCATATTTATAAGGCCTTTGAGTCTCTCTGATGTTATTTTTCCCATTTTAATTTAAGACCTTTCCCTGTGGTGCAAGGTCCTTGTAAATACGCCCCCATCTGTGCTTGGCAAATTTAGATCTTGATTATTTGACTTACATAGCCATGTTAAAAGTGATCTAAAAATGGAGCAAGGGCTTAAAAAAAAACGATTTATGATAGGTGTATGCCTCTTTTGCGTCACTGTGCGTCACTTTTGTGACGCAGCGGCGGTGCAAAAGATTTGCTATATGGTGACATATTTACAACTTGATGCATTTAGGCAGATGTGTCATGCTGTAAAGTCCCGTGGCACATAAAACCGATGCAGCAGTGATGCAAAAGATGCACCATGTTGCAAGACAGGCCTCATTTCATCTCCAACAAGATAAGAAGCTGAATCTTCTGTAAATGTCAAAATTGTTGTATACACTGCTCAACTTATGTGTACTCTTTGATATGCTAGAGTCCATCTGCACTATGAGATACCTAGGCAAAGGAAACACAGGTGATGTGATTGTGAAATGAGGAAAAGAAACTCCACATTTTTCAATTACATCACCTGTGTTTCCTAAGTTTACGAATGACATTGTGCAGATGAGGTTTAGGTCTGTCCACGGACACAGAAGAGGTCTGGCCTTTGTTCAAGAGTGAAGTGGACATGACTTACTTCATTGGTAGGCCTTCACATGTATTATCTCCTCTGTAGTCTTCAACAAGCGTAAATTTCATCTGAAACCCTGAGTAGGCCTCACCTCAAACAAACCTCTGGATAGGCCACACTTTATCGTCATCCTGAATCAATCATTTAAAATGTTAGGGACAGATTTATGATAGGTGTAAGCTTATTTTGCGTCACTGTGTGTGACTTTTATGACGCAGCGACGGTGCAAAATATTTGCTATGTGGCGACATATTTACAACTTGATGCATCTAGGCAGATGTGTCATGCTGTAAAGTCGTGTGCCACATGAAACCGATGCAGCAGTGATGCAAAACATGCACCATGTTGCAAGACAGGCCTCATTTCATCTCCAACAAGATAAGAAGCTGAATCTTCTGTAAATGTCAAAATTGTTGTATACACTGCTCAACTTATGTGTACTCTTTGATATGCTAGAGTCCATCTGCACTATGAGATACCTAAGCAAAGGAAACACAGGTGATGTGATTGTGAAATGAGGAAAAGAAACTCCACATTTTTAAATTACATCACCTGTGTTTCCTAAGTTTACGAATGACATTGTGCAGATGAGGTTTAGGTCTGTCCACGGACACAGAAGAGGTCTGGCCTTTGTTCAAGAGTGAAGTGGACATAACTTACTTCATTGGTAGGCCTTCACATGTATTATCTCCTCTGTAGTCTTCAACAAGCGTAAATTTCATCTGAAACCCTGAGTAGGCCTCACCTCAAACAAACCTCTGGATAGGCCACACTTTATCGTCATCCTGAATCAATCATTTAAAATGTTAGGGACAGATTTATGATAGGTGTAAGCTTATTTTGCGTCACTGTGTGTGACTTTTATGACGCAGCGGCGGTGCAAAATATTTGCTATGTGGCGACATATTTACAACTTGATGCATCTAGGCAGATGTGTCATGCTGTAAAGTCCCGTGCCACATGAAACCGATGCAGCAGTGATGCAAAACATGCACCATGTTGCAAGACAGGCCTCATTTCATCTCCAACAAGATAAGAAGCTGAATCTTCTGTAAATGTCAAAATTGTTGTATACACTGCTCAACTTATGTGTACTCTTTGATATGCTAGAGTCCATCTGCACTATGAGATACCTAAGCAAAGGAAACACAGGTGATGTGATTGTGAAATGAGGAAAAGAAACTCCACATTTTTCAATTACATCACCTGTGTTTCCTAAGTTTACGAATGACATTGTGCAGATGAGGTTTAGGTCTGTCCACGGATACAGAAGAGGTCTGGCCTTTGTTCAAGAGTGAAGTGGACATGACTTACTTCATTGGTAGGCCTTCACATGTATTACCTCCTCTGTAGTCTTCAACAAGCGTAAATTTCATCTGAAACCCTGAGTAGGCCTCACCTCAAACAAACCTCTGGATAGGCCACACTTTATCGTCATCCTGAATCAATCATTTAAAATGTTAGGGACAGATTTATGATAGGTGTAAGCTTATTTTGCGTCACTGTGTGTGACTTTTATGACGCAGCGACGGTGCAAAATATTTGCTATGTGGCGACATATTTACAACTTGATGCATCTAGGCAGATGTGTCATGCTGTAAAGTCGTGTGCCACATGAAACCGATGCAGCAGTGATGCAAAACATGCACCATGTTGCAAGACAGGCCTCATTTCATCTCCAACAAGATAAGAAGCTGAATCTTCTGTAAATGTCAAAATTGTTGTATACACTGCTCAACTTATGTGTACTCTTTGATATGCTCGACTCCATCTGCACTATGAGATACCTAAGCAAAGGAAACACAGGTGATGTGATTGTGAAATGAGGAAAAGAAACTCCACATTTTTAAATTACATCACCTGTGTTTCCTAAGTTTACGAATGACATTGTGCAGATGAGGTTTAGGTCTGTCCACGGACACAGAAGAGGTCTGGCCTTTGTTCAAGAGTGAAGTGGACATGACTTACTTCATTGGTAGGCCTTCACATGTATTATCTCCTCTGTAGTCTTTAACAAGCGTAAATTTCATCTGAAACCCTGAGTAGGCCTCACCTCAAACAAACCTCTGGATAGGCCACACTTTATCGTCATCCTGAATCAATCATTTAAAATGTTAGGGACAGATTTATGATAGGTGTAAGCTTATTTTGCGTCACTGTGTGTGACTTTTATGACGCAGCGACGGTGCAAAATATTTGCTATGTGGCGACATATTTACAACTTGATGCATCTAGGCAGATGTGTCATGCTGTAAAGTCGTGTGCCACATGAAACCGATGCAGCAGTGATGCAAAACATGCACCATGTTGCAAGACAGGCCTCATTTCATCTCCAACAAGATAAGAAGCTGAATCTTCTGTAAATGTCAAAATTGTTGTATACACTGCTCAACTTATGTGTACTCTTTGATATGCTCGACTCCATCTGCACTATGAGATACCTAAGCAAAGGAAACACAGGTGATGTGATTGTGAAATGAGGAAAAGAAACTCCACATTTTTAAATTACATCACCTGTGTTTCCTAAGTTTACGAATGACATTGTGCAGATGAGGTTTAGGTCTGTCCACGGACACAGAAGAGGTCTGGCCTTTGTTCAAGAGTGAAGTGGACATGACTTACTTCATTGGTAGGCCTTCACATGTATTATCTCCTCTGTAGTCTTCAACAAGCGTAAATTTCATCTGAAACCCTGAGTAGGCCTCACCTCAAACAAACCTCTGGATAGGCCACACTTTATCGTCATCCTGAATCAATCATTTAAAATGTTAGGGACAGATTTATGATAGGTGTAAGCTTATTTTGCGTCACTGTGTGTGACTTTTATGAAGCAGCGGCGGTGCAAAATATTTGCTATGTGGCGACATATTTACAACTTGATGCATCTAGGCAGATGTGTCATGCTGTAAAGTCCCGTGCCACATGAAACCGATGCAGCAGTGATGCAAAACATGCACCATGTTGCAAGACAGGCCTCATTTCATCTCCAACAAGATAAGAAGCTGAATCTTCTGTAAATGTCAAAATTGTTGTATACACTGCTCAACTTATGTGTACTCTTTGATATGCTAGAGTCCATCTGCACTATGAGATACCTAAGCAAAGGAAACACAGGTGATGTGATTGTGAAATGAGGAAAAGAAACTCCACATTTTTCAATTACTTCACATGTGTTTCCTAAGTTTACGAATGACATTGTGCAGATGAGGTTTAGGTCTGTCCACGGACACAGAAAAGGTCTGGCCTTTGTTCAAGAGTGAAGTGGACATGACTTACTTCATTGGTAGGCCTTCACATGTATTATCTCCTCTGTACTCTTCAACAAGCGTAAATTTCATCTGAAACCCTGAGTAGGCCTCACCTCAAACAAACCTCTGGATAGGCCACACTTTATCGTCATCCTGAATCAATGATTTAAAATGTTAGGGACAGATTTATGATAGGTGTATGCCTCTTTTGCGTCACTGTGCGTCACTTTTGTGACGCAGCGGCGGTGCAAAATATTTGCTATGTGGCGACATATTTACAACTTGATGCATCTAGGCAGATGTGTCATGCTGTAAAGTCCCGTGCCACATGAAACCGATGCAGCAGTGATGCAAAAGATGCATCATGTTGCAAGACAGGTCTCACTTCATCTCCAACAAGATAAGAAGCTGAATCTTCTGTAAATGTCAAAATTGTTGTATACACTGCTGAACTTCTGTGTACTCTTTGATATGCTAGACTCCATCTGCACTATGAGATACTTAAGCAAAGGAAACACAGGTGATGTGATTGTGAAATGAGGAAAAGAAACTCCACATTTTTCAATTACATCACCTGTGTTTCCTAAGTTTACGAATGAAATTGTGCAGATGAGGTTTAGGCCTGTCCACGGACACAGAAGAGATCTCGCCTTTGTTCAAGAGTGAAGTGGATATGACTTACTTCATTGGTAGGCCTTCAGATGTATTATCTCCTCTGTACTCTTCAACAAGCGTAAATTTCATCTGCAACCCTGAGTAGGCCTCACCTCAAACAAATCTCTGGATAGGCCACACTTTATCGTAATCTTGAATCAATCATTTAAAATGTTAGGGACAGATTTATGATAGGTGTATGTCTCTTTTGCGTCACTTTTGTGACGCAGCGGCGGTGCAAAAGATTTGCTATGTGGCGACATATTTATAACTTGATGCATCTAGGCAGATGTGTCATGCTGTAAAGTCCTGTGCCACATGAAACCTGCGTCAGTTTTCATATAGGTGTTTTGTTGCAAGGTATGCATTAATTTGCATGAAAGCCCTGTAAAACTAACTCAGTGAAATTTAGAAGATTTCACTGACTCAGCTTTATAGCATTGCTGAATCAAATCCTTACGCCTGTTTGAAACAGGCATAAGAAGTGATGCACCATGCAGTGTGAGGCTTCCTCCTGTGCATTGCAGTAGACATGTCGCGCTTATGCAAGATTCCTGCTATGTGCTGCTTTTGCGGCACAGATGTGTGACGCATCTGTGCTGTTTTTGCTCAATGGTGCTCCACATTGTAAATGCGGCACACTATGGGTGGCAGTGCAGCGGTGCACATTAACTGGTGCATCCGTGGGGATGCGCCACTTAGCATAAATCTGCCCCTGTACATTTAAGTATGAGCAGGGGACACAGAGTCGGTGAGGCTTATCCAAGGTTAAGAAGAGATGAGTCCTGTTCACTGAAAAGTTGGACATAGGCCTCACCTCCTCAGCATCGCTGGACATGGCTAAATAATAGCTGCAAAATGTTACTCTTGTTAAACAATTTTACTATTATAATCTCTGAGATTTGTCTCTTACTCTGCAACATCTCATTGTTGTTCTCTTTCTTTAAAGATAACAACAGCATCAACCATGAGTGACAATCAGCAATCAGTTGATCTCGACCTCATCATTGAACTTGTAATTGAAACGTCAGTGGAAGTAGATCCCTTGGATGATTTAAATCCTGAGGATGATGAAGAACATGATGAGGATGCCGATTTGTCAGAATTGTATGACATAGGGTGGGAAGCTGACTTGCTTGGGCCTATGGAACTATAAACATTTATTTTTAAAATTTACAATAAATGAAAAATAAAAATGTAAACCGTTTCATTTAAAATTAAACACACCTTCAAAAACAGGTTATGTGTAGTGTCTTCAATAAAATATTAAAATATGCTCATAAAATTTGATCAGATTCACATATAAAACAGGACAGGTAAAATGAATAAGAATTCCATTTCTTTTCTGATATTTGTGTATTCTAAATGTGCCAAAGCACTAAAAAATATTCTATGTAAAAATGTCATGCAGTGTGTTTAGTTTTTGATGACTGTTATTGATTTACTGTTTGGTAATAGTGGTTAATAACATTTTTTATTATATTTTACCACAGATTCAACTGCAGATCATTTCAAATTTTGAGAATGCCAACTAAGGATAGAATGAGAAAGGCTACAAAACGTCAAAGACAGCAGGTCCATCATTTACTGCAGCAGTCCTCTACAATAAAAAATCGTCAAGTCACCAAGAAAGCACCGGGTAAGACCACGAAAACATTCATAAGAAACATTTCTAGAAAAAAAAGTAGTACTACAGAAAATGTTTTTGTCCAGAAAAAGAGAAGCAATTTAAACGGAAAGGAAAGGCGAGTCAAAAATGTTACTGCTAGAGCAAGAGATAACTCTGTGCATGATAGTAGAAGGAAACAACAGTTTAGGGACATTCGTAAACGAATGTTCCGCAACAGGATAATTGGCAATTTGTTAAAAAATATTAAGAAAGGTCAACAGAAAGTTGTTTTTTATAAGAGAAAAAAAAAAGTTGAGAAAGGTATTGATCAGGCATTTGAAATTAAACGAAAGTTATTTATTTTGATAATCAATAGAATTAGAAAGCTAAACAAGGCAATTTATGATTTCAAAAGAAATAGTAGATGGAAGAGAACAGTTAATCGTAGTAATTTTTGTGAAGTTTTTTCCGGAGAATGGATGCATAGTTCAAGTTGTGAGGCATTTTTCAATGAGGAGAGTTATTTCCAGGATAATGATTTGGTGCATGCAGTTGACACCAGCGGTCGAGCTTATGAGGTGAAAGATGGTTGTCCAGTTGAAAAAGAAAAACTTGTGACAACAGAGGCAGAAGAGATGTTAGGTAATGAGGTTTTAGGAAGACGTCCTAAGGGACCTGTGTACACCTGGAAGTGTAGTAGTATTTGCAGTGTGCGACAGGATTCCATCAATTTGGTTTGTGATTTTGTACGGACATTTAATAAGAAAAGTTTGAAGCAGAAAATGAAGTTGTTGCAAGAATTAGATCCTTGCAGAGTGAGAGAAGTGACAGGTTTGCATGGTCATTCACTGGCTTGTCTTTCCAGGAGAGTATGCCAGAGTGTTTTCATCATTTCAGGATGCTAGCAGTGCATCATAATAAAGTGAGGAAATTAGTTAGAATGTTGTATTATGCTAAGAGTCCAGCAGTTATGCTTAAACAATTATGCGCTACTCTTTTGCATGGTTCTGAAATAGATGTGAAGAATATGTGTGAAGAAATTGAGTTTTGTTACTTTGGAAGTAAAGAGGAGAATGTTGAAATTGACCCAGAAGAAGAGGGTAATGTGGAAGATAGTGTACAGGTTTCCAGTACAGATAATTTTCAGAAGGAAATTGCCACGTTTCAGGTGAAATCAAGTGAGAGGCCTAATTTCACTTGTGTGTGTTGTCGACGCACTTATTATAAGAATCAGACTAAGTTAGTGGATTTATATGCAAAAAGTGAAAGGGAAAATAATAGTGAATGGAAGGATTTCGCAACATACTTGATGGTAGAAAATTGTTTTGATTTGGGATCGGATCAACGTGTGTGTAATTATTGTTGTAATAAATTAAATCAAAACCAGATGCCTGCTAGAGCGGTTCATAATAATCTGGAATTGGTTGAGATTCCTTCTGAATTGAAGGATTTAAATACTTATGAATCTATTTTGATTCAAAGTATCCATCCCTTTCAGGCTATTGTAAGAATGGAGCCAAAGACAGGGAAATTGCCTCCATCAGATTTACAGAGAGGTTTAAAGGGAAGAGTTGTTTATTTGCCTCTAGATTTGAAGAAAAACATTAACACAATTGGAGTAGAAAAAGTGGAAGAGGAACCTCTGGTTATCTTAGTTAATGGGGTTCCGACAAAGAATAAGAAAATATGGCAAGATTTAGTAGATGTTAGGAAAGTGAAAAAGGCAACATTGTATTTGAAAAAAAATAATAAGTACTATAAGAATGTATATGTTGCAGAAGAGGAAGTAAGTGAGGAAGAGGATAGCGATTTGTGTGCTGGTCAAATTGAGAAAGTAGAACCCTCTAAAAGTGAAGAAATATATGAACATTATAGTGTTCATCCTTTGCATTCCAAGGAAGTCATGGGGAATGCTATTGAGTTGTTTCAAATGAAACAAGCCAAAGGGAGTCCCATTAGTGTCTGGGAGGAAAGTTTGGAAGCTCGGTGTTTCCCACAGCTATTTCCAACAGGTCAAGGAGGAAGATATGATGAGCGACCTCATCAAATTCCTGCTTCTGAATACCGGACTTTACGATTGTATGCAGAAGATGCTAGGTTTCGACAATGCATTCCCTATTTGTTTCATCTCCTGTTTGAAAGCGATCTGTCTGGACTGTCATATGCAGTGAACCACATCTTGAAAAGTGGTATACAGATGCAAAACATCTCGGCAAGTGACTTTATGGATAAAGTCAATGTCCAAGACAGTATTTTGGATTGTCACCTGATTAATCTCATGGCGTGTCAGCGTGGTACTAATGAGTACTGGTACCGTCGTCATGGTGATTTAAAATGTATGCTGAGGAACTTAGGAACTCCCACATGGTTCCTCACTCTGAGCTGTGCCGAGTATGGCTGGGAAGACTTACTTGAATTTCTACGAGAGGCAAATGGAAACATCGAAAACATCGAATTCAAGACACCCGGAGAACTGTGCTCTTTGGATCCAGTGAATGTATGCAGGTACTTTAATCATAGATTTGAAGCTATGATGTCTTTCATCATGAATAAGAATTTTCCACCTCTTGGAGAGGTGTTGGATTTCTTCTGGAGGAAGGAGTACCAAGCAAGAGGTGCTCCTCATATACATATGCTGCTGTGGATCAAGGATGCACCTAAATTTGGAACAGATCCAGAAGACTTAGTGATGAGTTTCATAGAACAGTATTCTACATGTGCTGTTCCAAACGCAAAGGAGGACAAAAGCCTAAGAGAACAAGTTCTACGCTTCCAAAGCCATCGTTGCGGAAATACTGTCGTCGTAAATTCAGAAACAAGGACAAGTTCTACACCAAATGTCGTTTCGCCTTTCCACGACCGGTGATTTCTAAAGGAAGAGTGAACAGTTTGATGTCTTCGCTGCGACATAATGTGATGAAGAAATCACCTAAAAACACATACAATTTGAAGAGGAATGAAGAGTCCAAGTACATCAACGACTACAACCCAGTGATTTTGTCCATGTGGAATGCTAACATGGATATACAGTTTGTGGCTGATAACTGTATGGCTGTGGCTCGGTATGTGACATCTTACATCACCAAAAAAGAAAAGACAGAATTGAAGGATATGTGGGAGGACATTTCCCATGAAAAGAGCCTCAGTAAGAAGTTGTACAGTTTCAGTCTGAAGATGTTGTCGCATCGAGAAATCGGAGCTTACGAATGTTCTGACCGGTTGTCTTCAGCAAGTCTCTATGCCAAATCTAGGAGTATCGTTTGGGCGAGTCTTGGTCTTGCTGCAACGCGTAATCGAGTTCTGAAACCTGTGTGGGAAATTGAGTATTTGGCAGAAAAGGAGCCAAACAGTACTGACATTTTGAAGACCAACATGTTGGATACATATTATCCAAATCGAAGCAGTCACCTTGAGAATGTTTGTCTGTATGAGGTTCTACAAAATTACATATTCAAGAGGAACATCAAAGAAGATATTGATAAAGGAGTGTATGCTGTAAAGGTAAACCATCGAAAATTGAGTGGCGAATCTCCTGAAAAAAAGGAATTTTTCTATTTAGCACTTTTGCAACTTTTCAAGCCTTGGCGTGCAGAAGAGGAACTGCTTGGAGATTTCCTCTGTTACGAAGACTCTTTCACTGCCGCCAAGGAGACCATAGAATGTCCTGCTTTTCCCAAATATGTAGAAATGTTGAATGCGGAAATCGAGCAGGAAGCAACGATTGCAGCCGAGATTGCCAGAGACAGTTCTCAGGACAGTCAGAGTTCTGTTTCATTGAGTCAGGATCCACTAGGAGGACCTGTTATCGAAAATGAAGCTGCCACTGCCATGAATGAAGTGGAAAGAGCCATGGCACATGCTCAGGAGGATGCGGTTACCTTAGAAGACTTGGAAAGACAACTCAACGTTGAGCAGAGGAAAATATGTGACGAAGTTACCAAGCAAATTGATCATGGATTAAGTCATGAGAAGAAAGAGTGCTCATGTACGTCGTTAAAGCCTGTCCGACTGTACGTGAGTGGAGAAGCGGGAACTGGAAAGAGTTTCCTCATTAAAGCAATTTCATGTTATTTGAAGGAAAGGACTGAGTCATCGCTGTCTTGTGTTGTCACCGCTCCAACTGGACTGGCAGCACATAACATTAAAGGTATTACTTTGCATCGTCTACTGATGCTGCCAGTGGAGCATGATAACAAATTACAATACCACAAGTTATCTGGAGATGCTTGTTGTGAAGTTTCAAGAGTCTTGAGGAAAATGAAACTTCTTATCATTGACGAAGTAAGCATGGTTTCCAATGTCATGCTTGCCTTTGTGCATTTGAGAATGCAAGAAGTTCTTAAAACAGAGTATGATGTGTTATTTGGTGGCAAACACATCATTGTTTTCGGAGATCTTCTGCAGCTGACACCAGTGAAAGGACAACCTGTGTTCAAAATGCTCACGCATGAAGATACCAGGAAGTGCCTAGGGAGCATTGGCAACGTCAATATATGGTTAAACTTCAATTATGCTGAACTGCATGAAAATATGCGTCAGGCGAAGGATGAAGTTTACAAGAATATTCTACAAGATGTTAGAATTGGAAAAGTGACCGAGCATGGGAAAGAAGCTTTACATGCACGATTACTGTCAAATTTATATCCAGAACAAGACGTTGTGCCTGAGAATATTTTTCAGAAAATTACTGAGAAGAAATCTGGAATATGTTTGATGCCAACTCTTGCAGAATGTGCCATCTTCAACAACAAAATGTTGCATTTAGAAAACCAAGAGATTGTGAAACTGGAAGCTATTGACAGAGTAGAGCATATGGGATCAACAATTATTTTGCCTGAGAATTTGAAATCAAAATTGGATTCATTAGAGAAGACTATATCTAAAACTGCAGGTTTTGAAAAGTCTCTGAATGTGTGCTTAAATTGCCGTATAATTTTAAGAAGGAATTTACATGTTGAAAGAGGTCTGGTAAATGGATCAATGGGTAATGTTGTTGATTTTGTGAAATACAGAAATAGAGATGGAATTGAATTTTTAAAAATTAAATTTGATGGCATTGAGGAAGTACAGCTAATTGGTCGTTGTTCTGCTAGATTTTTGCTTGTAAAAGACTTATATGTTCGCCGTAAGCATTTTCTTGTTTGCTTGGCATATGCGGTGACAATCCATAAATCGCAAGGTTTAAGTGTAGACAGTGCATTGGTGAATATTGGCAGTTCTGTGTTCAAGGAGGGTATGGCATATGTGGCATTGTCACGAGTCAGAACTTTATCGGGATTTTACTTGATTGAGTGTGATGTCACAAACATTTGTGCGGATCTAGATTGTGTTAAGGAATACAATAGGTTAAGAAGAGAGTATGCGCCACATTTGCCTCAATATCCTTTGTTTGAGAAACGTGTGGTAGGCCGGAAACGAAGAAATGTGACCAATACTAGGGAGGTTGTAGCAAAAAGACGAAAAGTCGATGAACCTGAAATTATAAGCAGAAACAAAAAGGATTCTGTTGAAGATGTTGTTGGTTTTCAATTTGAAAACAGTTCTGGTGTCAACTGCTATGCTAATGTAGTGGTTAATGTTTTGTTTTCTCTAGAAAATGTAAAAGAAGAGATTGTGGTCAATTCTGATCAAAGATTTTGCAGTTTGTTAAATTCTGTGTTAGAGAAATGTAGCACTGATAAAACAAAAATAGAAAGTGTGTCTGAAATTCAAAATCTGTTAGACAGATGTTCAGGTCAAACACAATTCTCTCAAAATATTCAGCAAGATTGTCAGGAGTTTTTAATGTATATGCTTGATGTATTGCATGCTGAAGGTGTAGATGTAGATCACCTGTTTGGGCTTTCTTATTAATGGCAGCATGACTGCGAGAACTGTAGGGTATCAAGTACTACTAGTGTAGACTCAGAAAGATTTATATATTTAACTTTGCCAGACAGTAAATCAGTCTCCTTTAATAAGCTAGTAAAAGCAGCTGATCACAACATGGAGTGTAGCCAATGTAAATCTGAAATGATGTCAACATTATTTATACGAACATATGGCCAGTATGTAATTTTAATGTTCCAACGATGTAGGCCTGATGGAACAAAATTGACAACTTTAATTAAAAATGTTGTGGCTTCGCAGTTGTCAATATCAGGAAGGACTTTTGTAACTGCAGCAATTATATTTCATGACGGTCCTTCAATAACATCAGGACATTACACAGCTTATTTAAAGTCTAGAAATGGCTGGTCATTCTGCAACGATTCTGTTTTAATTTTTTTTAAAAAATTGCCGTATGACCTTAAAAATTCTTACCTGGTGTTTTTAAAACCAAAATTTTAGGGAAAGAATCTCGGGATGTGCTCTGAGGAATTTCAAAAGGTTCTAATGGCTCCTACACGATTTGGCCTTGAGGATAAGTGTAGTACAGAGACATAAGTTCTTACCATAACACTTGACGTCATGGAAAAATAACTGCACTTTGAATGAGTTCAGAAAAACTGTTTCTTTTTATAAGCTAATTCAAGCAGTCAATCAAAACATGGAGTAGAGGGAATGTAAGTCTGCAATGCTGTCTACTGTTTTATATTGCTTTGTGATTAAAAGTGATGTAGAGAATTAAATAATTGTAGTAGTCATAGAGGTAGTGTAAGTCTGCTTCATAGTAAGCAGTATCAGTGTCATAGGAAATGTAGAACATGAGTGAGCAAGAAGGGTAAGATATTACTAGTCCAGGATTGTGAAAGTGATCTTGAACGTTTTCTTTCTGAAAGTTGCGGAAATACAAAATGACGGGATTTGCTTACAAGAATTCCAAGAGTTATAAATGGCTCTTACATGATTTGGCCTTGTGGAAACGTGTGGTAGAGAGCGAGAAGTCATTTATTGTATGTAACATATTTTTCAAAACGATGGAGGTTTTCTTTCAGAAAGTGGCGGGCTGAAAATAAAAACAGCACAACCGAGTGTAAGCTGTTCATAGGACATCCTTCGACATCATGGAAAGTAAGTTACTTTTGAGGAGTTCTGATTTCTGGTTGGTTATGTTATATGGGTTTTTTAAACACAATCATTTTGATTGTGGTTTTTTTTCCCCGCTGTTATATGATGAATACCTTCAAGTCACTGTTTTTAGTGAAATTTGATACATTCTGAGAACAGCAAAAATAAACCATTTAATATGTATAATTAATTCTGTACTGTTTGTATTTATGATGTACATGTAGAACTGTGTAGGAGGCATGGAGAAGGTGAGGCTTCTGTAAGTGTCAAAGTTGTTGCATACAGTGCTCACATTCTACGTAGTCTTTCATATGATAGACTACATTTCCACAATGAGATACCTAAGCAAAGGAAACACAGGTGATGTGATTGTGGAATGAGCAAAAAAAATTGCACGTTTTTCAATTATATTACCTGTGTTTCCTAACATTACACATCATATTGTGTAGATGAGGTTTAGGCCTGTTCCAGGAGACAGAGGAGGTCTGACATTTGTTCAAGAGTGCAGTGGACATGACTCACTTCGTTAGTAGGCCTGCACATGTATTACCTCCTCTATACTCTTCAACAATCCTAAATTTCATCTGCAACCCTGAGTAGGACTTACCTGAAACATCTAGAAACAATTATTTAAAATGTTAAGGGCAGTTTTATCAAGGCTCTGTGCCTCTTTTACGCCGCTGTTCTGTCACTTTTGTGTAAAAGATGCACCATGTTGCAAGATAGGCCTCAGTTCATTTCCAGCAAGATACCGTCAGTTTAAAATGTATATAATTAGGACTGTGTAGGGGGTATGGAGAAGCTGAGGCTTCAGTAAGTGTCAAAGTTGTTGCATGCAGTGCGTACTCTTTCATATGCTGGACTACATCTGCACAATGAGATACCTAACCAAAGGAAACACAAGTGATGTGATTGTGAAATGAGCAAAAGAAATTGCACGTTTTTCAAATACATTACCTGTGTTTCCTAACATTACGAATCACATTGTGCAGATGAAGTTTAGGCCTGTCCAGGGAAAGAGAGGAAGTCTGAACTTTACTGGTTGGCCTGCACATGTATTATCTCCTCTGTACTCTTCAACAAGTCTAAATTTGATCTGCAACCCTGAGTAGGCCTCACCTGAAACAAACGTCTGGATAGGACACACCTTATTGCCATCATGAAAGAATCATTTAAAATGTTAGGAACAGTTTTATGATGATTGTGCACCTCTTTTGCGCTGCCATTGCGTCACTTTTGTGAGACAACAGCAGTGCAAAAGATGCACCATGTTCCAAGATTGGCCTCACTTCATCTGCATCAAGATACTGTTAGTTTAAAATGTATATCTTTAGGACTGTGTAGGGGGCCTGGAGAAGCAGAAGCTTCTGTAAGTGTCAAAGTTGTTGAAAAACTGTTTGTCCTTCAATCTTTTCCCTTGTCTTTTCTAATTTTTAAATACATGTTTTAATATTTTTCAAATGTTTGTTATCTCTTTCACAGATTGAAAGTATAAAAATAACAAGTGAGTAAGTTAACGACAATTATAAGGTAAATGTTTTGTACTCTTTTCGTTACATTTCTATGACATTCACCTACTATTAGTTCCACAGCTTCATTTCTTTAACCCTCAGTTTCCTGCCTTTGCTACTTCCCTCATTCCTTTCTCTATTACCTACTTACTCTACTCCTTCCACTCCTTTTCTCAGTCCCTCTCTTCTCATAGTTCCTCACTCTTGTTCACTCACTCCATCTCTATTACTCTTAGTGTCTTTGACTTATCACTCTTTCACTACTTGTTCATTATGCTTTTTCTGTGTAGTTGAAGCACACTAAGGGGCATATTATGAACACAGCCAATAAAATTATTGCTGTTTTTATCGGCAGAAAACTGCTGCAAAAGTGGTTTTAGCGGCAGTTTTCTGCCGCAAAAGCGGCTTTAGCGACACATTTCTGCCGATAAAAGCTGCAAAACTTTTATTGCCTATGTTGATAATATGGCCCTATGTTATTTACATTTCTTTGCTGTTTCAATTATTCTTTTTCTGTTACTTCTTCTTTTCTGCTTTCTGTTTTTTCTCTCTGTTATTCCACATGTTTTAATCTTATTTTGAACATTTACTCATATTCTCTAAGAAACTCTTCTTTGTTATTCTTCTACTCTCTTTTTTTTCTTTCACTTCCTTATCTATTTTGTTTTTCACAATTATACCCTCTTCCATCTTTTCTTCGGTAAATAAATCTATTAAACAGTATCTCTGGTTTACTCCCTATAGCTGTCTTTCTTTTAACATTACTCTCTGTTTACTTCCCTTATACTTACTCTTCTTTTTTTTTTTTTTTTTTTTTAGTTCGCTCACGGTTCGCGTACCGGGGAGCGAACGGGGAAGCGAACCAAAAGAAATAGAGGTTGCCAGAGTGCTAAACATTCTAGCAATTTTTTTATAAAGGGGAGGTAGTTCTGAAAAGAACTTTTTTTTTTATTTTTTGTTGTTTTATATTTTATGTGTTTTTTTGGAGGGGGGGGAAACAAAAATGATTCAGTACAAAGGGCTCAACAGGAGCAACCAAAAAAAAAGAAAATTTAGTTTCGGGGACGTTTTGAACATTGATGATGTTCATATGCTGTATTTATTAGAGTAACACTCATCTGTCCACATGAAATTAATTTGCCACAATCTAAACATGTCATTTTAATTTTTCCAAAGTTCTTCTGAATATTTGGGACCGTTTCCCTTGCCTCTGATGCTGTCAGTGCCACTTCATTGGTGGATGTACTGGCAGGTCGGGGGTTGTCCACCAAATCTCTCATTTGTGCAGCACTATAATTAAGCGGGTGCCACCTCTCCATGTGTCGATGCATGGTATAATTACCATAACTATATTTTTTTCGGTCCCTCTGGAGAGTTGATCGTGGCAGATCAGGCAGGTAACGTATCTGGCGTTTACTTTCTTTTCATGTGGATGCAAAGAAAAAAATTGCCAAATAAAATTGACTTTAACATGGGACGTCCTTGGCATTTCTTTCAAAAACCCCCTTGTCCCTTGCTCCTGTTCCTCGTCTTCCTCTTCTTCCTCCTCTTGTTGGAAGATGACCTGGCCAGTTAGACCTCTCTTCTTTGGTGGTGGTGGAGGTGGTGGGGAGCCACCAGCTGCAGCTACTACAGATGCCATGAGTAAGCACCCAAAAACAGGTCTTTCTCTCATAAAAATGAAAGTCGGAGTGAAGAAAAAAAGTGGGACTTTCATCATTTGGGAAAAAAAATGTTGTAAACCAATGAAAAGTGATTATTTTACGTCATATGATCAAACGTTCCATCATTAGGAAACTAAAAGTAAAATGAACCAATGAAAAGTTTTATGAACTAGTCACATGACCTGTTATGCTTACGTTACGCGCTCCACGCCGCGCCTCGGATCGTTTCCGGGGCTCTGCGTTTCGCGCCTTGGTTCGCGTTCCAGAGCGCTTCCGGGTGCGCTAACGAAGGGTGTCATAAGGCGCATTACGCAGTAACGCGATACGTTGTGATTACGCGACGCATCACGATGTGGCTTTGTAACGTGGTACTTGCACTAACGGGACGTTTACCGGTTCGCGTACCGGCTGGAAAAAAAAAAAATAATTTAAATTATAATATAAATTAAATTAAAAAAATATAATACAAAAATATATAAAATATATTTTTCCTTTACAAGAAGAATACATTTTACAGCTTTTCATATTTGCTATTAAAAAACCATTGAAATTCACTGAAAAAACCATAGGTTAGAGACCATATATAGTTAGGAATTAGCATTTACAAAACCTTATTTTACTCGCACAAAACCATTGAAATTCGCATATTTTAAATGCTAATACCTAACTATAATGAGTGACAAACCTATGGGGCCTTATTTACGAGCCCCTTGCGCCTCCGGAACGTCACTTTTTGTGACCTTCCGGTGGCGCAGAAGACTGAGTGATATTTATCAGGCAGGACTATGCCACTTTTTGTGGCGTAATCCTGCCTGATAAATATCAGTCCCTTTAACGCAGTGTCCTGCGTTAAAGGGGCATGCAATGGGTGTTGCTGGGGAAGTTCCCAGCAGCATTCATGAACTTGAGTAATTTATAGCATCCTCAAAGTCAGTCTTTCAAAAATTCCAAAGTATAGGACATGATAATCCAAATCCAAATGTTTCTCAAGAAAAGTAATAAACCGTGTCTGTGGGTCATATCTGCCCAAACGCCGATATTCCGAACGATTGAAAATGACTTTTCTTGAGAAACATTTGGATTTTGATTATCATGTCCTATACTTTGGAATTTTTGAAAGACTGACTTTGAGGATGCTATAAATTACTCAAGTCTGCCCGAATTGTGTGGGTAAAATTGATACCTAGTCACTTTGAATAAGAATGTACTTACGACTCGTCTAACATTTGGAAGAAATATCTAGTTATATGACAACAGGATACCGACATAACTTGAAGGAAATAAGAATGCCCTGAAGAAGTTCTGTTGTACAGAACGAAACGCGTCGGCTGGCTGTGATACATAAACTTAAAGAAAATAAAAGCATTTGAATATACACCAAGATTCAGCGCCTCAATAAGGACTCTAAGTGATATGATTTGATTGGACTTGTTGTGCAAGTGGTGCTGTGCCAAACTTTGGAATATTCTCCACTACTCTCTACTACTCACTCTCTACTACTCCACTACTCTCTAATACTCACTGTCTGCTACCCATTCTCCACTACTCTACTACTCTCTCTCTACTACTCACTTCCTACTACTCACTATCTACTACTCTCTACTACTCACTCTCTACTACTCTCTACTCTTTGCTACTCACTCTCTACTACTCTCTCTCTACTACTCACTCTTTACTTCTCACTCTCTACTACTCTCTACTACTCACTCTCTACTACTCTCTCTCTACTACTCTCTACTACTCACTCTCTACTACTCACTCTACTACTCACTCTACTACTCACTCTCTACTACTCACTCTCTACTACTCTCTACTACTCACTCTCTACTACTCTCTCTCTACTACTCTCTACTACTCACTCTACTACTCACTCTCTACTACTCTACTATTCTCTCTCTCTTCTACTCACTCTCTACTACTCACTCTCTACTACTCTCTACTACTCACTCTCTACTGCTCTCTACTACTCACTCTACTACCTACTCTCTACTACTCCCTCTCTACTACTCACTCTACTACTCTCTACTACTCACTCTACTATTCATTCTACTACTCTCTACTACTCACTCTCTGCTACTCTCTCTACTGCTCTCTACTACTCTCTACTACTCACTCTCTACTCTCTATTACTCACTCTCTACTATCTACCTCTCTACCTCTCTCTACTTCTCTCTCTACTAGTCTCTACCTCTCTACCTCTACCTCTCTACCTCTACACCTCTACCTCTCTACCTCTCTCTACACGCACACATATACACATATATGCATATATATGCATATGCATTTATATATATGTATGTGTATACATATATTCGGCAGAAGGACGTCATGCAGCAGTCACGCAGCATCAAAAGACGAGGCAAACCCAGGTAGTAGTGCTCAGTGTTTTATTTTGCTCTTCACCACACCACCACTACGCGTTTTGGTCAAACAAGACCTTGATCACATGACAACGTTATGGGGCGGGAGTTCTCCTTTTAAAGTGACAAGTGCCAATAGTGGGTTGTGTTTCACAAAAGACATAGAAGACATACTGTCACAATTCTATGATTGCGTAAATGCAGGTAAGCACAATTATAAGAGTTGCTTTGTATTATATCTGGTTCAAAACATGGCAGTCGTGGAGAGGTGCTTATCTCAACAAAAACATGTAAATATATAAATACATAAATATTAATAAATATATAAATACACATAGCATAAATATAGTAGCAAGAGGAAAAATAGTATACAAAACATATAAATAAATGAATCAATAAATATGTTTAAAATTGATGATACTTTCCACATATGCAGCAAAAACACCATAATATATGGCTGCCACCCCTAATTAAAAACTGAACCAAGAATTTGCACACAAGCTTGTTAGTGGGCCGTGGAAGACTTCCTCCTTACGAATGCGCAAAAAAAACACTAGAGTAAAAACACAACAAGATAAATATTGGCATAAGTTAAAAGTGAGTGCTACCCTATATAAATGTGAATTTCATAAAAGTGAATTTAAAAATTACTATGAACATTATTTGAGGTTGCGACAGCTACTATATTCCCATGTGGACCGTTAACATTGTCATAGATGGTACTTATAGATACGTATGACAGTCCTCCCCCGCATTTAGACCATTAGGTGTCATGGTGTCTAAAAGAATTATATGTCGGGTTTCCAATCTCCGTAACATCTGTTCGCGGTCACTTCCCCTCCTCTGAGGGGGAACTGTGTCGATTACAAAATACCGCAATTCAGACACATTTTTGTTGTGTACCTCCTCAAAGTGTCTCGCAACCGGGTACGCAGTGTCGCCGTTGGTAATGGCCCTGAGGTGCTGGAGAATACGTTTGTATACCTGTGGTCTTGTGCTGCCCACATAACGTAGACTACAGGGACACTCCAGCACATACACTGCGTACTCGGTGCGACATGTCAGTTTATATTTGATGGTGGTAGGAGTCACACTGAAAGGGTTAGAATATTCTGTCCGACTAACTCCATTTCTACATGCTTTGCAAGACGAGCATTTAAGAAAACCCTTGCTAGAGTCTAACCACAGGCCTGTGGTCCTAATCTCAGGGCTGCTAGACACCAAGCAGTTACTCGTAGTTCTAGCTCGCTTGTAGGCTATGCTGGGCACGCTAGAGACCTGATTACTCAGAACCGGGTCACTTGACTATATTTCTAATAGTCCGATGTTGATTATTAAATGTAAAAACAAGCCTAGTTTCACTATGGGCAGTACCACCTGCACCTTTCTTGCTCTGTTCTGTAGCAGAAAATGGAGTTCCTGTATTGTGGATAGTGCTGGGCAATAGGGATACTCTGTCTTGTCAGTTAGCTCTTACCATAGATTTCTCAATTACCTCATTAGAGTAACCCCTTTCCCTGAATCTTTTTTTTACATAGAAGTTGTGCCTCTCTACAGTCTAGCTCTGAACTGCAGATCCGTTTGATGCGGAGCATTTCACCATAGGAAATACTCCTTATGAGATGCGCAGGATGGTGACTGTCTGCATGGAGGACACTGTTACCGGCAGTAGGTTTTCGGTAAAGTTTGGTTTCAAGTTTCCCCTCTCTGATGTAGATTTCCACATCCAAAAAACAAACGGATTTGTCACTAATATGGCTAGTGAACTAAAGATTAAGAGTATTGATGTTCAGTTTATCAATAAATTCAACTGCCTCATTTTCCGACCCATCCCATATGATAAAGAGGTCATCTATGTACCTTAACCATGTTACAATTTTGGTATTCATAGTGTCCGCAAAGTAAGGCAGGAGGACCTGCTCCTCCCAGTATCCGATATGTAAGCAGGCATAACTGGGAGAAAAGCAGGCCACCATTGCCACACCCCTTATCTGTTGGAATAACTGCTTCCCGAACATGAAAAAGTTGTTTTCAAGACATAACTCGATCATATCTAGTATCATGCGTGTATGATCATTGAACAACATAGGTCTAGACCCCAGGAAATGTTGTACTGCTCTCAGCCCATCCTTGTGATAGATGCTAGTGTATAATGAGGAAACATCTAAAGATATTAACAAATAGCTAGATTTCCACTCCACATCATACACTTTTTTGAGAAAATCTCCCGTGTCGAGCACAAATGAGGGTAATGCCTTAACAAACTCTTGGAGGAAGAAGTCCACATATTTACTGATATTCTCAAGTATACTGTTGCAAGCAGATATAATGGGACGCCCTGGTGGTAACTGCGAGTTCTTGTGGATCTTTGGTATGAAGTAGATAACAGGTGTAACAGGATTGTCATTTTTCATGAATTTGAACTAATCCATGCTTATGACACCGGTACTTCTCCATGCCATGAGTTTGGAATAAATGTTGTTCTTAGCCAATTGTACCTCTTTGGCATCTGTCCGTCGGTAGCAGGCACGGTCATTTAATTGTCTAAGTGCTTCATCCATGTACATCTGGGGAGGCCAGAGCACCACATTTCCTCTTTTATCGGATTCCCTCACGATAATATTAGTGTTGTTTTTTAATTAGTTGATGATATTCAAAATCACGATAGTGATGTTTCTTCGAGAATTTGCCATGCTTGAGAAAGAGTTCCCTTAGTTCTAGGGAAACTTTGCTATGGAATTGGTCAATGTTATCTTTAATCATCAAAGGGCAAAACTTGGACTTAGGTTTGAAGTTAGTGACTTAGATAAATTTGTTATTGACATCATGCCCGAGCCCGGGGTAGATGCTTGCACTGTCGATTCATTTTGCATTTCCAACAGGTCAAGTAATAGATTTGATTCTGGTGAAGCCATTGTAGGAGATTGAGAACATGACACAGCAATTGAGGTAGGTTGTGAGTTCTTATGTAGGCAATGATATTTGCGCAGCTTGAGTTTCCGCACATATTTGTACAAATCAATTCTTGTGCCCGCATAATCAAACTTGCTTTTGGGGCTGTATGAGAGGCCTAAAGCAAGCAATGAATTTTCCTTGTCTGTGAGAGGCAGATCGGTAAGATTGATAACTGTGGGTGGTTTTCTTGTTGCAGGGTTTATCTGCGATTCCACTGTTTGCGTTGTTTTTTGATTGGTTGGTTTGTTATGCCTGCGTTGTCTGTTGCAGCGCCTCCTTGCTGCCCGTTTGGCGTTGGCACTTTGCTTGCTGTTGCACCCTTGACACCTGAACGGAGAGTCTGCTTGCGATCCCGCTGCACTACCTCCAATTCTTGTGCTAAGGTGAGTTTGCGAAACCCCATTCTCCGTGATCTGACCAGCTCGTTGTTGGATTCACTGTCGATGTTAGAGCTGCCTCCCGACATGGATGAGGTTTCAGCTATCACCGCTGTTGCTGTAGGATTAGACGTTGAGGAGCTTGCCGGTTTGGTGGTATGTGTGGCTTTAATGTGATCGTACTTTCTCGCAAATGTAAAGATTTTACCATATTCATAGTCAAGTCGGTCTCTTTGGAACTTATACGCTTTGCACCGCTTTATCACATCTTCCTCTCATTTTCAACCGTACAAGCATGTCATCCCTGTATTTTGCTAGCTGTGGTGTGCTGCATATATAATTTGCATATCTATATAAATACAAATATAAATGCATTCGTACATATACATATATGCATTCATATGCATGTTATTTACATGAAAGTTTGAAAAACACTAATAAAAGCAAAGCTAAAAAGCCACCTCATTACAAACAGAATGGCTTTAACTTAAACGAGGGCGAGATCTATTGCATTTTCAATGCTTGTTTACTTTGATTCTATCAAGAAGGCATTTAGATGTGTCACACATTTGCCATAAATTCTGAATGTTAGCACCCTAGTTGCTCATTAGATCACTGTAGTAAAGCTACTGCTCACCAGGGAAGTCTGCTGCTGGTATTCAAAGTGCATGTTTCAGTCTGCATGTCAGAATTGTTTTAATGAAATAGAAGAGGATTTGAGAAGTCAAAATGTGCCCTAATTTTTCTTTCTTCAGCACTAATCATAATTTCTATGCCAAAATGAACCCCCTCATTTTGTTCCATTGCAAATTGAATGTTTTAAGTGTTACCACTTTATTCCAATCAAGATGACTTCAGGTGTGCTATACTTTTGTAAGACTGTTAGCGCTCTAGTTGTTCTTAAGAACACTCTGGGACCGGTAGAACATTGGAAATCAAGAATAGAGGGGTAATCTATTCTACAATATTAGCTTATAATATTATAATAATTTGTATTTTTTATTTTTTGCTTCTTGCTTTCATGAACTTTAGTTCGTTTGTGTAAAGACTCATATGACCTGTGAAATTATTTTTTGTCTTCGTTTATAAAGATGCATATCTGCTAAAAGAAATGTATATTTGGAATGAAATAATTGATTGTAATCATGTGGAACTGTACTTTCTGATGATGAATAATAAAAAATATCAACAAAAAAAAAAGAACACTCTGGGACATTCTGTCATTGGGCTATACTTGGGCTACATCTGGGGGATATTTGTGCTACATTTGGGCTCTTTTGTCTCTGGTAGCCATCATAGGGAGACTTATTTGTTATGAAGCTTCCTAATTTCCTCATTTACTACAGTCTCCTCAGTAGGAAATACTTTCAGTTTTCTACTTTGATTCCATCAAGAAGGCATTCAGATGTGACACATATTTGCCATAAATTCAGAATGTTAGCACGCTAGTTGCTTATTAGATCACTGTAGTAAAGCTACTTCTCACCAGGGAAGTCTGCTGCTTGTATTGAAAGTGCATGTTTCAGTCTGCATGTCAGAATTTTTTAATGAAATAGAAGAGGATTTGAGAAGTCACTCAAAATGTGCCCTAATTTGTCTTTCTGAAGCACTAATCATACTTTCTATGGCAAAATGAACCCACTCATTTTGTTCCTTTTCAAATTAAATGTTTTCAGGCTTACCACTTCATTCCAATCAAGATGGCTTCTGGTGTGCCATACTTTTGTCAAAAGTAAGACTGTTAGCGCTCTAGTTGTTCTTTAGAACACTCTGGGACATTCTGTCATTGGGCTATACTTGGGCTACATCTGGGTGATATTTGGGCTACATTTGGGCTCTTTTGTCTCTGGTGGCCATCTTGGGAGACTGCATGTCAGAATTGTTTAATGAAATAGAAGAGGATTTGAGAAGTCACTCAAAATGTGCCCTAATTTTTCTTTCTGCAGCACTAATCATACTTTCTATGGCAAAATATACCCCCTCATTTTGTTCCTTTTTAAATTAAATGTTTTAAGAGTTACCACTTTATTCCAATCAAGATGGCTTCAGGTGTGCCATACCTTTGTAATAAGTAGGACTGTTAGCACTCTAGTTGTTCTTTAGAACACTCTGGAAGCTGCAGTAGAACACAAAGGAATCAACTGACAGTCTCTGTCCTTGTTGGATGTACATGTTTTACTGAGAATGTCAGACTTTATTCTCACATGACTGAGAAAGATAATGTGAATTTACAGAAAATATGTTTTCAGTTTAGCTTATAGATCCCCTTCCAAACCACTGTGAGAAAAGCATGAGATAATAGTTTTCTTTCAAACATGATTCATGATATCCCAGCAGAAGGCTTTTTCACATGGTAAAATCACCTTAGAACACACCACAATTCCTAAAATGAGTATGGTACCATCAACAAATGATTTATTATGTAACTAAAGTCCTAAAACCTTCTATTAACTGCAATGCTTTTTAATGAGGTGCTATCATGTATATTGGTCCCAAGATGGCTGCCAACACTTCTTGGATGAAGTGCTGACAACCAATCAGATCTCACGATGAGATGTATGGTTAGGCTCCGCCCAGATATATATATTTTTTTCTTTTGATTTTCTCAGGAACTACTGGAGGGATTTACACCATTTAACCAAAAGGGTGATCTGCATACCAGACCCTACCATTTTCCTAAATTTGGTGTAATTCTGTTCAGCGGTTTGGGCTGTAGCCGTGTCTAATCGTCCTATGGAAATGAACATGGTGAAAACACGTTTTGGGACCCCCTTTTTTCTCGGCCCCCGCTTGACGAATCTTCCCGAGACTTTCAGGGAACAATGTCAATGCCCAGCCTCTCAAAGGGGGTGCTGACTACCAGGAAAGGTTCGAGGGGACCCTTGCACTTCCTTCTACTCTCACCACTTGCCTGACAAGTCTGACAGGTCCTGCAATGAGTATCAGAACTCTTGCGCATTTGAGGCCAGTAAAAGTGGGTGACAAGCCTCTCAAAGGTCTTGTCCTGCCACAAATGTCTTGCTAAAGGTACATCATGAGCCAACCCCAGTGGGAAAGCTCTGAAGCGCTGGGATACCACCAGCGCATGGGCTGACCCAGACTCAGCAACTGTAGGCTTACTGTACGGGAGATCATTCTCCCAGTAAATCAAGTGTGATCCAGACTGATCACCTGCTGCCTGTTTTGCTGCCTGTGGCCGCAAACCTACAAGAGAAGGGCACTTCTTTTGCTCTTCACAGAATTCTACCCTGGAGGGCCCTCCCTCATGCTGCCATTCAATCAGCTCAGGTAGGTCCCCCAGTTCAGCCCCTTGTTCCCCCGTGGGTTCCAGGACATGTTCAGCCACTTGTTCCCCCGTGGGTTTCAGGGCATCCCCCTGAAGGGTGCCCCCTACTGGACAATGGGAACTGTGGGGGCCAATTTCCTGCGCCCCCTGCATCTTCTCTTTATGGCAGGCACCTGGGCCACTGTTTCAGGCTCCAGGTCCTCTTGAATACATTTAATGGCTGCCACAGACCGAGAGCTCACACAAGCCCACTCAAGCGGACCCAACATCCCCAAATGCGCCTAGCGCTCTACCTCCTTCCAAGGGGTACTCTGCAGGTCCTTCCCCAGCAGACAGTCTACAGGCATGGACGGACTTACAATGACCTTCAAGCAACCTGAGGCCCCCCACTCATAGCGAACCAGCACCACCTTGCAGAGGCGCACTGAGTTGTCTGCTGCAACTACAGGGTGAAACGGGAATTACCTGCTCTTCAGACACCAATTGACACCTGACAGTTGTCAAACAGGGTCCGGTGTCCCTCAGAGCCTGCACCCTCCTTCCATTGATGGCTACCCACTGCCTGAATTTTTTAGTATTCTCAAGCAGAGAGATTTCCTGAGCCATCCCGCGATCTCCCAAAGAGACCTGGGTCATAACTGCTTGCTCCTTCCCATTCCAAGGGCTCATTCCCTACCCCAATGCTACACACACTAATCTTGGTGTTGGAACACCAGTGGGTGTAGATGACTTCTTGGGGCATCTAGGGGAAGAATGACCCACTTCTTTTCAGTAATAACAAGTAGGAGGACCTTGGTTGTCCCACTTCCCCTTATGGGGCCAGGACCTTTTAGCCTTTTGGTAGTGGTATCTCCAATCCACTTATGGACCCAGGTACTGGTCCAGCGGTCCGCCTCTTCAGCATACTTACTGGGATCAGTCAGCTTACTGTCCAACAGATGCTGGCGCAGCTCTGGAACACACAGACTACTCAAGTGCTCTCAACTAATTAAATCGCATAACCTCTTAAAATCAGTTGCCTTGCTGCATTTCAGCCAACCATCCAGTGCATGCGTGTATGCATTCACACACTCAACCCAAGTACTGGATTCCAGTTTCTTGAAGTTCCTGAATTTCTGCCTGTACTGTTCAGGAGTGAGTCCATACCTGAGGCATGAAGCCTCCTTCATGTTAGCGTAGGTCAGGGTTCCCGCCATCTCTAAAGGGGGTAAGACATCCTTCCCCGAAGCCTCAAAGTGTTTCCATTGGCCCGCCCCCAATACTTCTCTGGTACCTCTTTATCCTCATTGCAATCTCAAATGCTGTGAACCACGCATATATATCATCACCCCTCTTGTAATCGCACACTAATTCTTTGGGAATGTACACCTTCCACACTGGCACTGGTTGTGTGCTGCCACCATTTGAACTGGACTCGGCCTGTTTAACCTTCATTTCCAGTACCCTCAAGCTTAATTCATGAGCTAAGAGTATCTTTATCTCTTCCAGGATGAGAGTATACCTGCTCTCCTCTGCCTACTTTTCACTTTCAATGAGCTGCTTTTTCTCTTCTGCTTGAGCTCTAAGTTTTAAACCTCCAACTCATGCCCTCTGGTGAAAGACTCTTCCCTGAATGGCTACTACCAGCCCCTGAAGCTGGTCCCTCCACTGGAAATCCTGTGAACCAAATCTATTCCCTGGGTCATCCTCATCCACCTCAACATCACCAGCCTCCTGAGTCCCTTTGGCTTCCCACCAGGCCCTCAAGGCCATTTGCAGCTCCTCCTTCTTGGCGCTACTTTTCATGGGACATCCCAAAGCTCTGCAGAATTGCCTCTATTGATCAACTTTGTAGGTAAGCAATGCCTCAATGTCAAACTCTAATTCTGCAGTCTCACTTGGTACTTCACTCCTATGTAATATGATGTGTGGACTAAAGGTTGCTTAAACACAAGAACACAATATTTGGTTGCGTCGTGGTCTGCGCTAAACTTGTGATGTACACCAATCACTGTGAGTGAATTTGCAAATACACATTCAGCTCCCACCGCTGCCACCAAATGTTAGATCCGGGATCCCTGGTGACTGAGGTAGGTACCTTAGGCCAAATAGGGACCCACATTTCTACACCAGGGAAAGTAAGGACACCTTCTGACATAGCCCCGCTCACCCACTTGGTAGCTTGGCAAAAGCAGCCAGGCTCATCTTCAAGGCAAATGTGTAAAGTATTTGCAACCATGCTCATTGTAACCCAATGATGACACCATAAACAGACTCCACATGAGTTTTATAAAAACGAGTATACATTTTATATAAAAAGATATACGAAAAGACCACAATATATAATATCCAACACATGAATATGTGTACTATCTCTCATGGCCAGTTCTTAGGCCAGCCAGCCACTGTAAGTTCTGGTGATATTAATGAGCACTTCTAAACATTCCACTGTAATCCTAATGCCATGTTATGTAGTTCGTAATGCTAGAATCAGTCACTTTTGCAATGTAAAAATAATGCAATGCGTAACACAATAATCAGGCACTTTGCAATGTAAAAATAATGCAATCCGTAACACAACAATCAGGCACTTTTCAATGTAAGAATAATGCAGTGCGTAATACAACCACCCGATATGTTGTTATGCAGTAATAAGGCAATGAGTAATACACTAATCAGGTAGTTTGTTATGCAGGAATAATGTGATGCACATTATTCTAATCAGGTAGTTAGTTATGCAGAAACAATGCAATGTGTCATACGACAATCAGGTAGTTCATTATGCAGAAATAATGCCAAGTGTCATACACTAATCAGGTAGTTCGTTATGCAGGAATAATGCAATGCATGATACACTAATCAGGTACTCCGTAATGCAGAAATGCGTAATACCATACGGCACCAATCACAGTGCCTTAGGCAGTCTCTCCGCCACTTCTTAAGACTCGCAGTCAGCCTCTATCAACAGTTGCTCCCAACACGGGCATGGTGTAAAAAAAAGTGCAGCTCCGCACTCCGGCCCCAGTACAGCCACTCCCTTGGCAATACGGGTCGCAATATGAGCTGTAGCAGAGGCTCACGCTGCCGGAATGAGAGAGAGGCAGAGAGCATCTCCCTCCAAGCCCGCACCCCGCCCCATGAGTCGACACACTTTACCTGGGGGGGTAAACTCACTCTCCTATCCTCGTCTAGTGGTTTGGGCCTCCGATGCAAACTTTGTGAATTGGCAACAGTGGGTTTGGGCCAGCAGCTCAGCTCCTCCGGGGCTGCCGGTCCGTGCCACTACTGCTACGAAGATCTCAGGCTGCCACAGGGCACACGCACACAGCGTCGCTGAGACTCCCTTGAACCTCGGGTGCACGATCACCAGGCAATCCACACGAAGGTCTCAGGCTTCTCAAAGAACACGCAAACAGCGTCGCTGAGACTCACTCTATCTCCGGGTGCACGTTAACAGGGCAATCCTCACGAAGGTCTCATGCTGCACAAGACACACGCACACAGCGTCGATGAGACTCACTTGGATTCCATTGCACACGATAACTGGACAATCCTCACAAAAGGATCAGTCTGCAAAAAGCACTCACACACAGCATCGATGATCCTCGCTTCGACTCCAGGTGCCCACGATCACAGGGCACACCTTACAAGGGTCTCAGGCTGCAACAAGCAAATGTATACAGCATTGCTGAGACTCTCCGGGAAACTTTTGTGTTCCTGTGTTTCCGCAACAGAGACCCATCTCACCTCCGGCCCTTGGGGATAAGTTACTTCAGGACACAGCACAGCAAAGTCCTTCCAAGCAGGGGGACACAGCGCACAGCAAAGTCCCTTTAGTCTTTCCTTGGTTAAAACAGCAAACTGCAGGCCAGCCCCAGAACAAACAGCAAGTGTCAGTCCTTTCCTTCAGTCTCTTCAGTTGTTTCTTCCTTGGCAAAGGTTCCTCTTGACCACAAAGTAGCACCAGTCGTGTTCAATCTTGATCATGCCATTCTCCAAAGTTAAAGGTCTTCAACTTTCATAGTTATACACCTTCTTCCTTTGATTAGTGGGGGTCTGGATTCTCAATCAGCAGGAGATGGTACAATTGTTTTATAGCAGCAACCCAGGCCTCATCACCTCTAGGGGCTACTCCTCCCCCTACTCTCCAGGTGCAGGTCAGCCTGTTGCTGTCTTACCTCCTCCCCTGGGTCAAGACATTCCCTAGATCCTGTCGCTTTCAAATCCAGACAGTCAATCCACAACAAGGCAGAGACACCCAGAAATGTTAGAGCACACACACCCAGCCACTTCTAAAAGAGTGGCTTCTAAACAACTAATGCAAAGACCACCTTCATAGAAAGATGTGTTACTTACTACATTGTGAGTTCAGGCATACTAAACTTCACCTCTCCATCTTAAGCCTTTCGGAAGAGAGGCTGGAAAACATATTACACAGCCTTCCCATTCTATCCAATGGGCAAGATGGCCTTTCAACAGTGAGAAACTAAATAGAGATTATTTCACTGCCAGGACATGGTACACCCCTTGGTACATGTCCTACCATTCACATGCACTGCACCCTGCCCAGGGGGTACCGTGGATCTGCCATAGGGGTGTCTGATGTGCATAGAAAGGGAAGGGTGAGGTCTAGCAAGTGGATGCACTTGTCAGAACAACATGGCAGTTTAACAAACTGTGTGCAGGCACTGCAATGGCAGACCTGAGTTCCCTTTTTAAGGCTACTTGTGTGGTTGGCACAATTAGTGTTTCAGGCCTCCTAGTAGCATGTGCATTACCAGCCCTGGCACACATAATGCACTTTACTAGAGACTTTTACTAGGAAGGCAAACATATCAATCATGGACAACCAATTAGCATTACACTTTATACCGGGAGCACTTGCACTTTGACACTGTTTAGCAGTGGCAAAGTGTCCAAAGCTTCTAAGTTGGCAAAACAAAATCTATCACAGCACAAAAAATAGAGGAGGTAGAGGCAAAAATTCTGGGGTATTCACGCCAAGAAATGCCAGGTCTAACAATAAACAAAACAGAAAATCATGTCACTGGGAAATGAAGGAATAATATTGCATAACACACTGTTCATCTTAAAGAATAAGAAGAAAATGCCCAATTATCTATCTTGAACATTATTTAAGAGGACTTCATAGTGTGCAGATTTGCGCAATGCACAATATGTCAAAAGACATTGTCAAAGGGTACAAAAAAATATTCTTGCGGGACTACGTCCATGCTTTACCATCTAAAAACATACCATAGCAATAGAGTAAAAGCAGCAAAAAGGCAATGCTAGGCTGAAGGACCCTCAACTTCAATAGCAGCCACAACAAAACTCAGGGAGAGAGTTCCTTTAGAGGTCTTATCCCAACTTCAAGATTTGGCTCCACAGTTTTCCTGGATGACATCATACTGCATGGATTGTGGAGTGCAGGAGAGCAGTCCTTCGCAATGCTACTAAGAATCATAAATGTTGTATTTTTTTTTGTTTTGCCCTTCATAGTTTTTCTACATTAGCAGGCATTTTATTGTCTTGCAAAATGGCTATCTAATATCTATTTGTTGTTCATTTTATTATCTTCTAATCTATTGTAAAACTACTTCCATATAACAAGTCAACGTCCTCTACAGAAAAATACACAGCTAACCTTTGCCAGTTATCAATATTTACTTTTTCTTTTTTTAAATACAAGGCAACAGTCTGTTTTTGAATATTCTAGTGATTGCATCAACAACATATACAAACATACTCTAGGTTTTGAGACCACATTGTGTTAAATCTGTAATCTCTTTCAAAACTATCAACTGTAATATCTGCAACTCCTCATCTTAATAACACTTCATTTTCTCTAGAATCCTGCTCAGGGCAAAAGAAAAAACTGCACATCGTCAAAAACCTTTTTCTACGTCTGCCACACTACCATGCAAAAGTGCTCTGTTCATTTCTCCTACACATAACGCAGGAGTTTTCACATAATACAACCTCCTAAATAAAGTAAGCTTGTTGAGTGGTGTACGGCTAACATCCTGAAATGATGAAATGATGAAAGGTGCTTTGGCACACTTTGTTTGATAAACAAGCTTGCAAGGATCCAATCCTTGTAAAGTTCTAATTTTGTGTTTTACACTTTGCCTTGGAAAGATATGTAAAAATGTCTTTAATATATGAATGGATTGCTGTTGAATACTACAAACATTACTACAATTCCATTTCTATACAGGCACCTGACTCCCTCTTCTTTTTACCTGTTCTCCAATAAATTGTTCTACATGTGTAGGTACCATCACCTCTTTCGCTATAGGAGTGCTATTCTTTATTTCATAACATTGTTCTCCGTAATCAATAGCATTAGCTAATCTATTATCCTGGAGATAGCTTTCTTCATTAAACAAAGAATCTATACTAGAAGTAGGTATGCATCCTTCACTAAAAACTGTACAAGAGTTACTTCTACTCACTAATCTTTATTTCTGTTTTTGTCTCCCCATGCACACCACCATTTTGTCAAGAGACTTCATTCTATTCTATTCTATTCATTGTAATAAAAATTAAAAGCTTCACCTTCAGAGCAAAGGACTTAACATCTACTCTCTCAACTCGTTCTTTCTGTTTCAGTGCATGTCTACTTCTTCTATACTTCTTCATTTTTCTCAGTAGATTTATAACTACTCTACTATGAAACATCCTGGCTCTTATTTCCTTAAACTGCTTCTGTCACCTGGTTAAGATGTGTCCATCTTTGTTACATTTTTACCTATACTTGTTATGAAGATTTTGTCCATGTTAATCTTTCTCATAGTTTGAATGTTATTTTCTTTATTACATAATCTCAGGAAATATCCACATATATTTGTAAGAAATTACTTTCTCCTCTTCCAATAGCTCTTTTCTCATTCACCACTTTTTCTTCGTTTTGCCCCTTTCGAGGTTCGGTTCTGCATAGATACTGTAGTTGCTACTGTTCCTTTTTCCTCTGAGCTTTTGTAGGAATTCTGTCTGTAATCATGCAGATATTGTTCTGTAAAATAAAAGCTATATTTGATTTTTTTTTACTTTACTACCAGCTTACACACATAATGCAAAACAGTTTTTATGTTATGTTGCAGTTTTAAATCTTCAAATGAACCTACCTACAGAACTACAAGCACTTACTTCAATGTACCAAACCTAAACGAAAACACAAAACTTAAATTATTAGTTACCTTTTAATATTATAGCACCCTGTCCTACAACACAGCTGCACCACAAAAGCTACATGCCAAGTGAAGTTAGCACAGGAGCTCTCAAGGGACATTATGCACTATTAACCCTCCACAATTTTAAGCGTAGCAAGTTTAAAGAAATAGACCACCCTCACCATATACATGAAATTTTCAACACCTTTAAAGAACACAGATCACCATGTAAACATATATGTGATTTTATAATTGATATACACATTCAGGCCATTTTTCCAAAAACATATATTTCTCTGCATCGTCATGTAAACTCAAAGGCTCATCGTGCATATAACTATCTGCAACCACAAAAATCATATCTCGCCATCTAACTATATGCAGACCGGCCATATAAGTTAAAAATCACATTGACAAACACTTCCTAATACATACCTAACAAGTATTACCACTGTATTATATTGTATTGTAATTGCATTTATATAGCGCTTACTGACCCTGACGAGGCATCAAAGCGCTTTTTCGGTGAGTAGCACGCTACTCCCGGACCCATAGAGGATTAGTGTTGAATAAGTATAGTGAAACATGCAAGTACATTTTAAGTGGTGGATAGGTTAGTCAGTTATTTGGATTTGGAAGGATGGCAGAAGGATAGAAGAGGAAAAAAAGCTTTGTATTTATATAGCGCTTGTTACTCCTGATGGGGTGTTGAAGCACGATACTCCAGATACCCATAAATGATTAGTGGTGAATTAGTATGGTGAAATTTGAAAGTAATTTGAGTGGTGGATATTAGTCAGGTCTTTGGAGTGAGAAGGATAGCGGAGGTCTTTAGGGTCTTCCTAAACTGCATTTCATGTTCTATCGATCTCAATTTATTTGGCATTAGATTCCAGGCATTTGCACCTAACACGGTTGCAGATTTCCCTCCCTGCATTTTGAGTTTAAAACCCGGCAGTTTGAGGAGGTTTCCTCATGAAGATCTAAGTAGCGTCGTTGTCGTATATGGTGTGAATCTTGTTGAAAGATATACCGGCCCCAGTCGGCGAATAGCTCTAAAGGTGTTGACAAGAAGTTTGAATAAAATTCTCTTGTGTAGCGGAAGCCAGTGAAGAGATTTCAGAGCTGCTGAGGCGGAAGCCCTACAAGGAAGTTTCAAGACCAATCTAGCTGCTGCGTATTTCACTACCTGTAGCCTCTTCAGGGTTGATTTATTAGCCCCTGCCAGGAGGTTTTTACAGTACTCTAGGCGCAAAGTATCAGCGCCACCGCCACTGTTTTCCTGGCTGAAAGAGGAATAAGATCCCCATAAAATGTCAAGGTTTTAATTAAGCCAAAGCAAGGCACCACCACCCTAAGTGCATGGTGTTTAAAGGAGAGGAAGGAGTCGAACAACACCCCCAGATTGTTAGCCACTTCCATAGTGGATGGGGGGGCTGCTACATCCTCAGGCCACCTAGCCTTAACTTGAAAGGTATTGTCTTTTCCTATAAGCAGGATTTCTGTCTTGTCGGTATTACATCGGAGGTGGTTGTTTTTCATCCATTTGATGACCTCCGAAGGCAAGATTTAAAATTGTCTTCTGCATCCGTAGAATTTCTATCAAGGGGCAGGATCAGCGGTGCATCGTTAGCATAATATGTTATCTCAATCCCATATGATGAAATAAGGGAGATACGCGGAGTCATGTATATATTGAATAAAAGTAGACCAGTGAGGAGCCCTGTGGGACTCCTGCTGTAATGGTGTGTTCTGAAGACAGGAAGGGGCCAAGAGAGACTGCTTACCTCCGGTTGGTCTGCACGGACTTGATCCAGGCCAGTGCAGTGTCAGAAATGCCACAAGATTTTGGTCTGGCCAAAAGTATGTTGTGAGAGATTGTATCAAAGGCGGCAGACAAATCGAGCAAGATCAGCACTGCCTTCCTGCCATTATCTGTGATAAATTTCATATTATCGGTTATCTCTAGCAGTGCAGATTCTGTAGAGGGGAAAACCTGACTGTCGAGGGTGGAAGGTCTGACATGTTTCAAAGAAGTTCGAGAGCTCCTTATAGACCATTCTTTCAGTTATTTTACCCAAAATTGGCAGCAGGGATATAGGCCTAAGATTGGAAAGGTTGGATGAGTCCATGTTTTGTTTTTCCTTTAGTGGCTTTCACTATGGCAAGTTTCCACTCGTCAGGCACCCTGCTGGAGCCAGGAGAGGAATTCACAATATGGTTGATCACTGTATTTACTATATCCATGATTTGATGTAATATCACAAGGGAGCACGCATCCAGTGGTGAACCTGATTTACAAGCTAAGATTGCTGCGTGTGTACTCGAAAGAGTGACAGGTTGAAAAGCATGCAGGGAGGGCCTATTGTGCATGTGGTCCAATTCATGATCGTTGACGAGTTCTTGGAAACATAAAGTTCCAAAATCGTTTTGATATTCTTAATCTTGTCCTCAAAGTATATTGCAATATCATTGCAGAGAGTCTGAGAGGTGAGAATTCCTGAGTGTAACGCTTTGAGGTCAATAAAAGATTTTATGATTGAGAAGACTACAACATCCTGGACCCATCCCAGTCCGGCTTCCACAGCAACCACAGCACCGAGGCCGCCCTCATCGCCGCCACCGATGACATCAGGATCCTGATGGACAAAGAAGAAACAGTTGCCCTCATCCTTCTAGACCTATCAGCAGCCTTCAACACGGTCTGCCACCGCACCCTAACAGCACGCCTCCATAACACCGGAATCCAAGAGAAGACCCTGGCCTGGACCACATCCTTCCTCTCCGGCAGAACCCAGAGCGTCCGCCTCCCACCCTTCCGCTCCAAGACCACCAAGATCATCTGCGGCGTCCCACAAGGATCTTCCCTCAGCCCGACGCTATTCAATATCTACATGGCACCACTCGCCCTCGTCGCACGACAACATAACCTCAACATCATCTCCTACGCCGACGACACCCAGCTGATCATATCCCTCACCGAAGACCCCCACACCACCAAAACCAACCTCTACAGAGGAATGAAGGCCATCGTCGAATGGATGAAGGACAGCAGGCTGAAGCTGAATTCAGGCAAGACTGAGGTCCTCATCCTCAGCCCCACTCCATCAGCCTGGGACGACTCCTGGTGGCCAACAGCACTAGGAACAGCCCCAGAACCCACCGACCACACACGCAACCTGGGGATCATCCTCGACTCTGCCCTCTCCATGAACAAACAAGTCAACGCCGTCTCCGCGTTCTGCTTCAAAACCTTTCGAATGCTCCGCAGAATCTTCAAATGGATCCCCTCCGACAGGAGGAAAACCGTCACCCAGGCCCTCGTCACCAGCAGACTGGACTATGGGAACACGCCCTCTATGCAGGAACAACAACCAAGCTCCTGAGAAGGCTGCAACGCATCCAGAATGCCTTGGCACGACTGATCCTCGACGTCCCCCGACGCAGCCACATCACACCCCACCTGAGAGGCCTGCACTGGCTCCCCATCAACAAGAGGATCACCTTCAAACTCCTCATCCACGCACACAAAGCCCTACACAATGCCGGACCAGCATACCTCAACGACCGACTCAGCTTCTACACCCCCACTCGCAGCCTCGGCTCTGCCAGCCTTGCCCTCGCCACAGTTCCCTGCATCCGGAAAACAAACGCCGGCTGCAGATCCTTCTCTTACCTCGCCGCCAAAACCTGGAACACCCTCCCTACCAATCTACGACAGACCCAAGACCTGCTGGCTTTCAGAAGACTTCTCAAGACCTGGCTCTTCGATCAGTAGAAGCCCCCCCCCCACCCAGCGCCATGAGACCCTCACGGGTAAGTAGCGCGCTTTACAAGTGTTCTGATTGATTGATTGATTGAGAATATCTCTTTTTGATTGTGCTTGGCCATAGCTATTTTGTTAAAAAATAGTCTTTTTTTGCTAATTTAATAGCAGAATGATATTGTTTCCTGTGAGTTTTAAAAACATGCAAATCGGATAACTTGTAACTCCTTCTCCATCTACGTTCTAGTTATTTGCAGTGTAGGTGCTGTTTCGCTAGATCTTTTGTAAACCATGGGTCATTATGCGATTTTGCTTTGCCGCTTCTAGTAGCGTGTTTAGATGGAATTCATTCCTCACTTATAGCCATCATCCATGTGTGGAAACGGTAGGAATTCTCTACGGGATCACCAGTAAGAACTGTCTTCTTTTCTTGGGCAATATTCAGCAGGTTAGGGGTGGTAGCTAGCAGATGACATTTACGCCTAGGCACTGCCATAGGAGTATTTTTAACTGCCTGTGTAATCTTGGGCATTAAGATGGTCAAGTTGATAAAGTAATGATCTGACTAGGCCTGCAAAGTAGGCTTCCCTGTAAGGAGTGAGGTGAAGATGAAGCAGACTCCATCCAGTGTATGTCCTGCCCTGTGTGTCGGCGCCCTAACTAGTTGATTCAAGCCAAGGGGAGTAATTGTTTCCAAAAAGGTGGCGACCCCTGGGTAGTTACCGCATTCTTAGTGCAGATCACTAACACCAAGCATGGTGAAATTCCCCTAATGAGTCAAGAAAGGCACTACTATGGCCAGGAGGGCGATAAATCAAAGCTCCAGAGAAGGAGAGGGATCCATTTATAGCGCAGCAGAAGCCAATGCTTTCTGCTTCCTTAAGGGTGTGTAGGTCGAAATTGTTCCGTTGTAGTGAGTCTCTGTGGATAACGGCCAACCCTCCTACCCTGATAACCTTTCTATCCTTCCTACAGATCATATAGTTAAGGGGCAGGGCAGTTGCAATATCTGGGTTACAATCTTCCTTTAACCAAGTTTCTGTTATATATAAAAAGTCTAATTCTTGTTCTACGACTAGCTCTCTGATATTAAGCGCATGTTTGACTAAGGAACGTGCATTGATTAATCCCCCCTTTATTAAAACCTGATGGTTGACGGCTTTATTTCCTACCATTGTGTGTTTGACTTCAATGAAAGTTAGCTCTGCTCGACATCCCCAGCAAGATACAGGGCATTTGATTTTGTCTACTTCCATATGGTGGCCACACTTACTGCTAATATTTAGATGCCTTAAGTGAGTCGATGAGAATACTTTATCTGGATGGGAACGGGCAGCATAACTGGCGCTCGACGCGATCGGGGTGTGGACTTGCGGAGACGGGCTTGCTTTGGCGCACCTTTGGCGTGCCGGCTCCGCTTCTACTGCGCATCAGTGCCATTCCCCACTTTTGTACTGTGAGGCCGGTACGCCTCTGGAGAGACTAGACCGTCTTCCTCTCAAGATGGTGTCCGCTAGGTGTGCTGGCGGAAGTGAGGAGAAATCTAGCGTCGATGCTCCTTCTACACAATCAGCAGCAGCTGTGGTGCAGCGGGGAGGAAACCCAGGCAGGGAACAAGAGGAATTAGCGAGGTAAGGACAAAGTTTCGATTTTAACATATCAATGCCAGTATCAACAGCTATAGTTTAAATGCAACAAAGAAATTAATGGAGAGTACAAATAAATGAGCAGAAGACTTTAGCAATGCAGTGCAATTTAAAATCCGAAAGAACAGTGGCAGACAGTTTAAAACAGCTTAACTGGCACCTAAAGCCTACTAACAGCGTTATAGCACTTGTTATCCCTGATGGGCGTTGAAGCACTTTTCTGGTGAGTAGCAGGCTACTACGGAACCCATAAAGGTTTAGTGTTGAAAATTAGCAGAGTGAAATATGAAGTAAATTGAGTGGTGGATATGTTATTCAGTTATTTGGATAGAGAAGGGTAGATGGCGGGCTAGAAGAGGGAAAGAGGTTTGTATTTATAGAGCTCTTGCTAACCCTGATGGTGTTTTGAAGCACTTTTTTGGTGAGTAGCACTCTACTCTGGAACCCATAAGGATTAGTGTTGAATTTGTAAGGTGAAACAATGAAATTAATTTCAGTGGTGGATATGTTAGTTATTTGTATTGAGAAGGGTTGGGGAGGGGTAGAAAAGGGGAAAAGGTTTGCATTTATATAGCGCTTGTAACCCTGATGGGGTGTTGAAACGCTTTATTGGTGAGTAGCACGCTACTCTGGAACCCATAAAGGATTAGTGGTGAATTAGTATAGTGGAATATGGAATTTGAGAAGTGAACATGTTAGTCTGTTATTTTAATTGAAAGGGATAGTGGAGGGATAGAAGAGTGATGGATTTTTAGTTTTGGAAGTCATAGCAGTAGGAAGAGGCTTTTGGATGAGTAAAAAGGGATTTTGGAGGGACAGCGTCAGAGGGAAGAGTTCGGAAATGTTTGTTTTGGGGGATCGGTATAGTAAAAGAAGTGTCAGATGAAGCAAGAAGTGTTATTTTGGGGATCATAGTAGTTGTATGGGGTTCGGGATAAATGAGAGAGTGGAAGTAGAGGTTATATTGGTAGATGTATAGGGTGAGAGATAGGGTAGTGCATTGGAAAGAGTATTAGAAAGAAGTTTGAGACGAGTCAGCAAGTTGGTCTAGAAGATATATTGAGAGAAGTATAGGCTGAAAAATAGGGTAGTGCATTAGAAATGCTAAATTAGAAGAAAGTGATAAATATATTTTTATTAATTTAATTGCAGTTTTATATAGCGCGAACATACGTTAGGGTATCAGAACGCTTTCCAAGGAGCGAAACGTTACGTACATGAGGCATGGGCAAAGTACGGGGATGGGGGATAGGGAAAAGTCACTAGCGGGACAGAGCCATGGATTTACACAGGAGTCAATACAGTTTCAAGATCAGCGATCACATGAGTACAATGGGGCACAAGAAGAGATATATACAATAAATGGAACAGATCCAAGTAAAGGATGGCGTGGTCAGAGTACAAGGAAGGGGGTTAGACGACCTTGCCCCTCTGAAGACCCCGCCTAGCAGACCCGGTAGCAAGAAAGCCCCATGGTTCACCGACAAACTCAAGAGCTCCAAGAAGAACTGCCGAGCCCTCGAGAGAACATGGCGCAGAGACCCAACACCGGACAACATGACTGCCCTCAAGCTCGCCACCCGAAAACACCACCAACTCATCCACGCCACCAAGAAAACCGCATTCAAGGAACGACTGGACAACAACGCACACAACAGCAAGGAACTCTTCAACATCATTAAAGAGCTCTCCAACCCCAACGCCGGAAACAACGACATCACCCCTTCGCAAGACCTCTGCTACTCCCTCGCCTCCTACTTCCACAACAAGATCGCGGACATACACAACAGCTTCAGCACTCAACCGACGCACGCCACGACTGAACCACTGCCCCCCCACCACCACCCTCCGCGCCTGGACCCCGATCAGCACCAAAGACACCGTCCGCACGATGAACTCCATCCACTCCGGATCTCCTACCGACCCCTGCCCTCACCACATCTTCAACAAGGCCGACGCTGTCATCGCACCCCACCTGCGGGACATCATCAACACCTCCTTCGACACCGCTACCTTCCCGGAGAGCTGGAAGCACGCTGAACTCAGCGCTCTACTAAAGAAACCATCAGCGGACCCCACCGACCTCAAGAACTACCGCCCCATCTCGCTGCTCCCCTTCCCTGCTAAAGTCGTCGAGAAGACCGTCAACAAGCAGCTGGCCGCCTTCCTCGAGACGAACGGATCACACGACCTCTCGCAGTCCGGCTTCCGGGCCAACCACAGCACCGAGACCGCCCTGATTGCAGCCACCGATGACATCCGAGCACTGCTTGACAACTGAGAAACAGCAGCCCTCATCCTCCTAGACCTCTCCGCAGCCTTCGACACGGTCTGCCACCGTACACTAGTGCAGCGCCTCAGCAACGTCGGAATCCAGGAGAAGGCACTGGAGTGGATCATCTCCTTCCTCGCCGGAAGGACACAGAGAGTCCGCCTCCCCCCGTTCAGATCTGAAGCCACCGAAGTCATCTGCGGAGTTCCTCAAGGCTCCTCGCTCACTCCAACCCTCTTCAACGTCTACATGAGCCCCCTCGCAGACATCGCACGCCAGCACAACCTCAACATCATCTCCTACGCCGACGACACCCAGCTGATTCTCTCCCTCACCAACGACCCCGCCACCGCCAGAGCCAACCTTCACGAAGGGATGAAAGAGGTATCCGAATGGATGAAGAACAGCCGCCTGAAACTGAACTCAGACAAGACGGAAGTCCTCATCCTGGGATCCTTACCCTCCGCCTGGGATGACTCCTGGTGGCCCCCCGCCCTAGGCAACGCACCCAAACCAACAGACCACGCACGCAACCTAGGCTTCATCCTGTACTCCTCCCTCTCCATGACCAGACAAGTCAACGCCGTCTCCTCGTCGTGCTTCAACATCCTGCGCATGCTACGTAAGATCTTCCGGTGGATCCCCACCGAGACCAGGAAGACGGTCACCCAGGCCCTCGTCACCAGCCACCTGGACTACGGCAACTCCCTCTACGCCGGAACCACCGCCAAGCTCCAGAAGAAACTCCAGCGGATCCAGAACGCCTCAGCAGGTCTCATCCTGGACATCCCCCGCCGCAGCCACATCTCCAGACACCTGAGAGACCTGCACTGGCTCCCGGTCAACAAGAGAATCACCTTCCGACTCCTCACCCACGCACACAAAGCCCTACACAACCAAGGCCCAGGATACCTCAACAGCCGCCTCAACTTCTACGCTCCCAAACGCCAGCTTCGATCGACCGGCCACGCCCTCGCCACCGTCCCCCGTATCCAAAGAGCCACCACAGGGGGACGGTCCTTCTCCTACCTCGCCGCCAAGACATGGAACTCCCTCCCGACCACCTCCGCCTGACCCAGGACCACCTCGCCTTCATTAAGCAACTCAAGACCTGGCTGTTCGAGCAGTAGCGGACCCCCCCCAGCGCCTTGAGATCCTCTGGGTGAGTAGTGCGCTATATAAATGCCTTGATTAATTGACTGAGGGAAATGAGAAACGAAGGACAAAGCCGTGGGTATGTACAGGTGTCAATGCAGTTCCAAAATCAGCGGGCGATTTGATAGCAATAGGACAAAAAAGATATGTACAAAGATCAGGGCGCATTGTAAGGAATGAGAGTTGCAGGTCAAGTGTGAAAAAAAGATCACAACAAAGGTAGTATGTGCACCAATGGAGGGTTATTGGAGGAATTTGCTCATTAAGGTTTTAGCTTCTTTTCTGAAGAGCGCCAGAGAAGGTATTCTTCTGATGGAGGATGGACGCGAGTTCCAGATTCTTGGTGCAGCTCCAGAGAATGCTCAATTGTATGGTTTTGCCTTGCGGAAGCGGGGTGGCTGAAGCACATGGTCTCTGGCGGATCGGGAGTTTCTGGATCTCCAAGATAGGACAATTGTCTGGGCGAGATATGCCAGGGAGTTCGTGTACAAGGCTTTGTGAGTGATGCAGGCCAGCTTGAGTTGAATTTTGCCTTCAAGGGGAAGCAAGTTCAAGGCCTTCAGGTGTGGTGAGATAAGATCAATTTTTTTTAACCGGATAAGAGTCTGGCTACTGCGTTGAGGCAGGCTTTTAGGTGGGCAGTCGATGTCTTGGGCAGGCCAGATAGTGTGGGGCAGCTATCTTAGATTCTGGAGATAACTAATGCCTGCACAGCGCTTTTTAGGTCGGCAGTTGCAAGGAATCGTTTTAGTTTTCTCAAGTAGCTCAGATGGAATCTGGCAGTTTTGGCCATTGCGTTGAAGTGTTCAATCATATTCAGGGTGCAGTCCAAAATGATCCCAAGAGATTTGACAGAGTCCACAATGGTAGGGGTGCCGTTGAGTGCTGTGATGGAGTTAGTCCATACCAGGATGCGGCAGAAATGTTTTGGGGGGGGATGAGAAGAAACTCAGTTTTTTGGGCATTCAGTTTGAGCTGGTTGTTGGCAAGCCAATGGACAGTCAGTTTCAGGGTATCATTCAGATGGGTGATCTCCTCGAGAGAGGAGATTTTAATGTAGGTCTGGTGATCGTCGGCATACATGTGTAAGGATATGTTGGTCGGGTTGAGAATTTCAGCTGAAGGTTCGAGGTAGAGATTGAAGAGGGTAGGGGACAGAGTGGAGCCTTGCGGGACCCCAATGGCGATCGGGGAGGGAGCAGATAGGTTGTTCTTGACAAGGAATCTTTGTGTGCAGTTCTGGAGGAAGGAACCAAACAAATTGATGATAGTACCTCCTAAGCCCATCCTGTGTTCGAGGCGTTGAAGGAGTAAACGTGGTTGACTGTGTCGAATGCCAAGGATTGATCCAGAAGGATCAGAAAACAGGTTTTGCCTTGGTCCAGGCCTAGGAGATCATTGTCAATGATGTGAAGACTAGTAGTTTCAGTGCTGTGCCCAGGTCTGAACCCAGATTGGAATTCGTCAAGTAGATTGAAATTGGCGATGTGTTGGCTTAGTTGTAGCTGCACTAATTTCTCCAGTACTTTCACGAGAAGAGGGATATTCGAGATGGGTCTGAAGTTATCAGGAATTTCTGGATTCAGAGTGGGTGTTTTTTAGGATGGGGATGACTTGATTGTTTCAGTAGTTTGTTTGATTGAAGTTTGACTAGCTTGAAAAATGTACATGTTCTTTTCTTGGCATTTTCCAGCTCTGAGTTGAAGAACTCTTTTTTGGACAAGAGGATATTCTTGATGTATGAATTTCTTGCCTGACGGCGGAGTTTAAGTTGGGAGGCTGAGGGGTGCTGTCTCCAGATCCTTTCCTTCAGACGGAGAGCTCTCCTTTCGTCATTGAGAGGTCCTCTGAACCGAAGGTTTTTGTCTTTGATTTGGGACCTTTTGAGCTTAAGTGGGGCAGATCGTCCGACTCCAGAATGTTTATCATAATCGAATTATAGTGATCTGTGAGGTTGTTGACCGTAGATAGATTCAGGGGGGCAGAAGCTCATTCTCGCAGCGGGCTGTCAGTTTCTTGAGGTTCCTGCTCTTAGAGTCTCTGATCCAGCATTTTGGTTCCACAGGTTGCCCAAGTTTTTTTCAGGCGGTAGCCAGGTGTAGTGAAGGTGATGATGTGGTGGTCTGACCCATCCCATGGCTCTATTGAGTTCAGCTTGACTGACGAAGCCTTAGCAATAATCTAGTCCAAAGTAGCGCCTTTTGTATGGGCAGGCAAGGTGCAGGCCTGGGTGAGTGATTGATTGGCAAAGAAAACATTGACAGCGTTGATCTGGGAGTTATTGGGGTCATTCCAGTGCATATTAATGTCACTCAGGAAAATGTCATTTGAATGAGGGGAGACCTTAGCAGTGATGATTTCCATGAGGAGATCCGAGAAATTGTCGTTCCTGCCATGGGGGTGGTAGAAGTTGTGCAGTTTGCGTAGCTGAGAAGTGGTACTACTAATAGAGAGGGCAGGATATTCGCACAAATCCGAAGGTTCCACGTGGAGTTGTGTGATGAGGAGGTCGGAGTGGTAGATGCAAGCAATGCCTTCCCCTTCTCAATTTGTCTCTCAAGTCTGGTTATGTAATAGTTGGGCGGGACCAATATTTCAAGACAAGGAGATGAGGATTCATTGAGCCACGAGTCGGTTAGGATAGCTACATCGGTGTTGTGGTTAAGGATGAGGACAGCAATGTCTGAAGCGTGTCTCGTAGCAGACCAGCATTTAAGAAGGAGGCCGGAGAGTGGGCCATCAGAACGAATGTTGTATATAGATCCATAATTACATTGAACGTATATAGATGCATAAAGGATGTTCTAGGAGGAACATGTTACTTCCAAATGAGATATAACAGGTGTGGTTTACTCCACAGATTCAAAAGCATATCCACATCCGTATTACATTTAAATAGCCAATAATAGGACTTCTTGCTAAGGCATCCAACACACTACCTAATTTTATTCACGTTCATGCTGACAGCATCCAATGAAATATATCTTTAAAAAAAAAACAGCGACTCTATTTTAACTGCTTTTCATTTGGAAGACTACCTCATTCAGCTCCTGCCTGCTATTGGAGTATGCATTGTGGACCACAGCTATGTCTATTGGGCTAAAGAGGCTGCAAAAAACAGATGTATTGACAAGGCCTTGGGTTTGCCAAATGTGGAGATTACTTGTTTTGGCTGGAGAGCGTTAAAGTTTCAGCAGTTGCTGGCTTTGGTTACATTCTTTGTGGATTGCCAAGTGCCTCACCTCATGATTGTGCACTGTGGTGGCAATGACCTAGGCTCATTGAATGGGGTAGGACTGGAAATATTAATGAAAGATACCTTTGCAGAACCGATGTTGCTTTTCCCTCACACTGTCTTGGTGTACTCTAATATATGCCAAAGACAGAAATGGAAGTGGTCAAATCAATTTGGTCCACAGATTAACAAAGTCAGGAAACATGTTAATAAAACTGTTTTGGCATTCCTCAGAGAACATCGCATGGGCTGTATCTATAAAAACAATCTGCGTTTTGACATGCATGGAAGGTATAGAAATGATGACGTGCACTTTACAGACAAAGGCAACAGGGTGTTTCTAAGTAAACTGAAACTCTGCATTTGGAATTATGTGTAGCTGTCATATACACACAATCAACACAAAGGATCTTCTTAGAGCCAACCGAGTACCCGAAATATTGTACATTTTGTTTCTAAAGATCCTTTTGATTTAGGTTTTGAGAATCTTCATGATGACTTTGTGATGGTCACAAATAATTCCTGAATTCACGAAATTGCTAAACAAAAGCAGACATTCAACCGCCATCAGCACATCCAAAAATATTAACTAAAAACCATACATATTAATATATACATGCTTCTTTAAAAATATGTATAAACTCATTTGTTGGTAATAAGTATCTCTAAAATCCATCTTTAAGACCTATTTTCTGTTTTTGCGACTATTCCGGAAGTCGCGATGACTCCATTAACAGCGACGATCTCCCCTATTATATAAAGTAAAAACACAAATAAGCACATGTATTCCAGTATTTTACACACTAGGGGTTTATTACTGTACACTTCAAACTCATGTTTTTCCTGTGTATTTCTAGAACAACCATCTCTAAAACCTATCTTCCATTCTCTCAGTGAAGCCAGATATTGTGATGATGTCGGTAATCGCGATCCCCGCAGATAATGTGCAAAAAAGTGGAAAGCAAAAGCAGGAATTTATTATCCACCACCACATACAAAAAATACAACTATATAATGAATTCTAACCATCCCAATGGATAAATCACTGTCTAACTAAATCTAGAAAAACATTTATCAGAATCTTAATTCAATACAATGTGTATTATTGAGTTACTGATATATTTTTTTATATTTCCACCAATTTTTGTGGTGTTGTCTCAATACTCGCTATTTTCCCTTGACAGTCACAGCATTGTCACGAATATCATGTGCTGTGAAAAAATCTATTTCGGACACATAACTTGTCTCACTAACACAACCATTTCTCAAACAATGGGTCAGAGTATATCCACCCTGACCCCTTACGTTAGCTTTCACCCACATTTTCAGCCCCAGGAACTGTTCCCAAACGACAAAATGGTGGCAGCAATTTTCTGTTCAGTTTGTGTCCAGCCAACGACAGCATTTCCAATGGTACATGAGAGGAGTTGAGAGGAGTTGGCCTAACGGCTAGGGCGCTCGACCTCGGACCTGGGGATCTGGGTTCGAGTCTCGATAACGACGCCAAAACCTCCTGTGATTCTGGGCAAATCACTTAATCTCCCCGTGCCTAAAAATGAATGTGTCTCCGTCCTCATGTAACGTAACTGGTGCTATGTAAACTGCTCTGATACCTGATTCGGTTCGGGTCTAGTTCGCGCTATATAAAACTCTGCAAAAAAAAAAAAGAAAACATGAATCTGTGATTAATCGCAGAGCCACAGCAAAAAAAATCAGCAACTTGAGACATACCTATAAATTTTGGCTTATATTTCTCTAAATGAAATTGCACCAAATAACAAAAAGCACAATCTGCGTAAAACATCTAGCTTTCAGCCAAATTTGGTGTAACTCCGTCCAGCAGTTTGGGCTGTAGGTCTGACAATGCATTCGTATGGGAATTAACATTACAAATGCACCTTTTTTTGCGCCCCTATTTCTATAAAGTTTCCATATCACACAGAAACTACTTTGACACGTTTTTTAAAATCATTCAATGAATTGTCAAATGACGCCAAAAGTATAGACGAATAAAAATAGACATTTCCTATGGAAATAGAGTCCTAACTATACCTACCTACTGGCAACCACAGTAGGTAATATAGATATTTATATATTCATTTCAGGTTGGTATTTTACCGATGCAAAGCTGTAATACTGTGCCTGGAGTGGTAAAAGGCTTTTGTCATTTTACAGCTCGGTATGGATGGCAATGTGCTAATCCTATGCTTCAACATTTTTATAGAAAAGCAGACATTTGAGGTGTGCAAATTCAGAGTGTCACTAGTGTTGGAGCTGCTCTTTATAGGAGCAGCTCTCCACCTAAACTTTGGAGCTACCCAGAGTTCTCTGCTTCATATTTGCATAATTTATGTATCACTCTATGCCTTAAAGGATATTGCTTTGACTTATAGTGGGTGCTCCCTGGTGCATGGACAAAACTAAACCTCTCTGAAAAGCTATAATGATAGTGAAACATGTGTCAGAGGTTACTTTTGTTCATTTCAGGTTTGCTTGGATAGTATTTTACCAATTCAAATTTGTAATAAATACTGTGTCTGGAGTGGCAATGGGCTTTTTACAACTCAGCATGAATGTCACTGTGCTAATCCTTTGTTTAAAAACCTTGCTGTAGAAATGGCAAAAGACTTTGGGCCTGATTATGATGGAGGACGTACTTCAGTCCGTTCGCCATTGTTTCACATTTGGAACTGCCTGCCTACAAGGCGGCGGTCCTAAAGGGCTAATTATGATGCGACCAACACTGTGGTGGTCGCATTGCCCATGTTTTGTACTGCTGCGGGTGCTGTGATCTGCAGCACCCAGCGCAATACAAAATAGACACCACACACATATCCCTGCACTACGTTGCTGGCACCATGCGTTGCCTGCTACATGGTTCAGGGATATGTAGGAGGGCACCATAGGTTGTTGTGTGGCGTTTTAAGCTCCGAGTGAATTTACCCGATTGATGCCCTTATATAGGTACAATTCACATTGCCCTTATGTAGGCACAGAAATCAATCCCTAATTTAGGCATAGCTCATGCTACCCAAATACAGGCATGGCTACTTCCACCCGTACCAAACATCACAACGACTTCTTGGAAAACCAGCTTAAGCTGTCAGGGACTTTCCCTTGCTTGAATATTAATTTGTCCAAGAACTCAGTTACTTTACAAAGAACAAATATTCCTTAGGGGTTCTTTCCTGACGTTCATATGCCCAACTTTCCGTCAAACTATGGCATTTCTAAACACCTTCAAGGTATAAATATACCTTCACTTGCTCTAGCAAGATACAGTGGTTCAGAGCAGTTCGAAGACCTACTTGCCCGACGCAGCTCGCTACAGCAAGTGCAGAAGGAAGCCGACTCTCCAGCTGATGCACTGATCAAGAAGCTGCCTTTCTCCTGCCGAGAATCCAGTTCCAGTGTTTTCGGCTCCCCTTGTGGGGTGGTGGGAAATCGAGTCCAGAGACAGAGATTCCAGACCTCCTTCATTCTAAACCAAGGTATGGAGCTGATTAGAACCTATAGAAACCTTTGGTAGATTCTTGGCAAAAACTAAACCTATGCTACACAAAACTTACTTATTCCCGCGTACTACACTTAGGTTAGGTACATTGGGGTAGGCGCATTTTAGAAGCACCAGTTGAGTATTTTAGTCAATGTTATTTATGTATGTATTTTTATATGGCTTAGAAACCATACAATGCTCCTACAGTATTATTTTATATTACTGTTTACGCTGTACACATTATACTTTGCAGTCTGCATAATGATTGTAGCAGTTCACTTCTCTTGCACGAGAAAGAAAACTGTTCAATAAACCTTTTCATTGAAAATGCCCGTCTCTCTATTTCTCTGCAACTCTGCAGAAAAAAAGCATGCACGATTGACTGAGTGAAATACTTATCTATTGCTTCCGCGACTCTGAGAGATATATTCTTATTCTTGGGAAAAAAAAGTTGTCATGTTTATGCGGTTGTCAGAAACTAATCGCTTCTTGTGTACTCGAGAAAGTTTCTAGTGACCTCTGAGTTAGCTAGTACACACACAATTAAGTTTAGTATATTCAATAGAGACCTAGTTGACCTCAGTCCTACGTCAAATCTATAGGATATATTATTCCAATGCGCAGAGCCTATTGGGAATATAGGAACTACACTACATGGCGCCCAATGTTTGGTAAGGCACTAATTTAAAACTAGATACTAAAGTAACTCAGTCGTGCTTTTCTCAGAGACCCCTTTTTCCGTAATACTCCAATAGACGTCTGGAGTTGGTAAACGGATAATATCCACCATAACTGAGTAGGACGAAAATCCTATGTATTAGTTTTTGTTTTTTCAATGTTGAAGGATAGAGTGTTCCAAAATATTGTGCACCTTATCTTTGTTTCCTTGAATTTTGCTTTGCAAACTTTCATCAAACAAAATGACCGACGAAGATAATCCTGGGGCTGGTGGGGCTATAGGCAACAACGCTGTACAAGCTTTAAACTTTACAGGTCTCCAGAGACTGATGAGGATGCTATAAGCATTCCCAAAACTTTAAGGAAAGCCATCACTATGAACCTTTTAAGAAATGGCCTATCATCTAGAGGTGATAGGGTAGTTTTTGTGATAGAGGCACATGAATATCATCACACAGAGGTATTCTATTCATGGATAATCCAGGAATAAAATTGTTTCACTTCTACAAAGAAGATGAACCACCAGAATGTATTCCTCCTTTCGAGGATATTGAAATTCCACTAACATACCAAGAGCATGCGCTCTGGGTAAAAGGCGCCCTAAAACATATACATCACATTACCGGGCTTGGTCCACTAGGTAGACCAGGAGCAACATTGCCGGTATTAGCCAGCTATACACCACATCCTGCCATTGAAGATATGTCGGCTGAGGAACTATTAGTTCAACTAAAATAGCTAATCAAAATTTACAGACAGTTAGTTCAATATGTCATGCGGACATTTACTGTCCAAACGTCAATAAGGATTCCACAACACACCCCTTACCAGGGAAACACAAATAAAATTACACCACAGACTGTACACTCAGTCATTGGAAAATTACCCGCAAAACGTGAACAAATTCAATTCTGGATAGCTCAAAAAATTACTTAATCGGGGCAGTATTTCCTGACTCTACCCTTCATGAGAAACACAGAGTTCTAAAAATCTGTTTACCTATGGGGATCGCATCACATCTGGAGGACTGCGACACTTGGGGTACAGTCTTTGCTGCAATCTACACCAAAACACATGGTGTTCCGTCTATGGTGGTAATGCCAGACGTCCTGAACCAGATTCAAAATTAATACGGGGCAACGCCTGCTCTAAATCTAGGCATGAAATTAATGAAAGATTTCAAACAGGTCTCAACAATAATATTAGCTAATATTAAAGGTGAAGCACCATCCGTTGTGATCCGCCAAAAGATAAGAGAATTTGATATAACTGAGCAAACACATGAACTGGCCAAAATAATTGAAAAATCCTATGAAGAATTAGGCGAGACAGCTTGGGTGGGAAACCAGTTAAACCTCAACTGTCAGAAAGTCCTGAAAAGGTCTTTATTAAAAACATTCCTACTCCTCCCAAAAAGAAGTGGGAGTACACTAAACAAACTTCTAAAGAGAAGCGTTCTCAGTCCCGAGTAAGGTCTCCTCAAAAGGAGCCCTCTGAAATGAGGTATAACCTCAGGAATAGGGATATTTTGCAAAAACCTGATAGATATCAAGATACTGATACACGTTCCTCTCATACCTTTCAGACCTCCTCACAGAAATCCGAAAGAAGAGGACGGTCAGAACAAAAGGAAGAACTTGTGAAGTCTAAAGACGACCAGCACGTTCCAAAAAATAAGAAAACTCATTTCACCAAAAAGAAGATAGCAGGTCTAAAAATCAGACATGCCGAGGATTTTGAGCACACACCTCAAGAATGGGGAATGAGCTCAAATGATGCTGGACAGTGCAGCAGAAGTCACCATAGCTCGCAAGATTTTGAAGGATCATCTGGAGACAGTGGAAGTTAAAAACTGCAGATTCCAGGGTTAGTGTCCCACATAAGTTACATGAAGTAACACTCCGGATGGAGGGGGACATAACTAGAAAAATAAGAGCACTCTTTTGGGAGAGACTCGCTCAGCATTATGACATTCTTCTAGCTGAACAAGACTGATCACCCAAATTTGTCAGGGAGTGCCCACATGGCGAAAACATAAACATGCCAGGTTTCTCCAACCACATTCCAATTCATTTAAAATATACTTATGCCAGGAAATGGGCAGTAGCCCAGGCTCCTGCATTATATAAAAATCATGTAGGATGGGATGAGGATTCTCCTCACCATAAGATCCAGTTAAAAAATCAATCAACTGCACAAAGGCAGTACCCAGTGAAGCAAGAAGCTGTAAAACAGGTCAGGGAGATATTAGATCAACTTGAATACCAATGGGTGATTGAAACATGCACCTCGTCATGAACAATCCTTTGTTTCCTATCTCCAAACCAGACAATACATATCGGCTAGTTTTGGATTACAGACATCTAAACTCTTGTTGCAAAACCTTTGCAGTACAAAATGCACATAGTGCAGCATTAATGAATAACATTGTGCGTAAAAAATACAAAACCACATTCGATATTTCTAACGGGTACTTCTGTCAAAATATTGCACATGAAAGTAGGTATTTGACTGCTTTCTCAATTATGGGGACACAGCATCAATTCTGTTGTCTCCCTCAGGAATTCAAGAATAGTCCAGGGTTATTTTCAGCCAGAGTAACAGAGTTACTACAAACCTATGATGATGAGGCATTATCATATGTCGATAACATCTATCTAACAGACGATGACTTGGATAGGCACTTAAACATGGTGAACACCATAATATTGGGCTGCGCCTCTGAAGGGTATAAATTAAATTTCGAGAAATCGAGAATTGCCCATTTAAACGTCCTTTTCCTAAGATATGAACTTTGAAGTGAAGGCAGAAGCCTGGCAGCAAACTTTCTAGAGAAATGTGCACTGCTCCAACCTCCAAAAGCGCTGAAAAACTTACAGTCGATTCTAGGTTTCCTAAATTTCGGAAGAACACTGGGGCATATTAACAAGGGCTTTATCTCTGCTTTTTTGGCTTTAAAGCCAAAAAGGCAGAGCTAAAACTATCACCCTATATACAAGATTATGCATGTTAGCACCCTTTTTCCTGATGCCCCCCTTTGCATCTCTAATGAGATGCTACATGGACGTCACTGGGCAGTACAGCCTTGCAGATATTGCTGATGTGCACATCGCAATATTTACAAGGCTGCCCCGGCATTTTAGCAGATGTTCGTTTTTGGAGAAAACTGCTGTTTCTCCAAAAACTAACGTCTGCTAAAATCCTGACTTACCCATCCCCAACATATGGGTCGTATCAGCAAGGTTATCACCCTTTTGCAGGGAACATCGCTGGAAAACCAGCAAGGTTCTCTGCAAAACCTCGATTTACCCCACTATCTCTGGAATGTTTATCGCCCTGGAGCAACGCGTTGTTGATAACGCGCTACCAGGGCAATACATTCCAGAGACAGCCGGCGTTGAATAACAAAGCGCTAAGCACGCTTTGTGTTATTCATTGCCGTTCCTTGCTGAGATGTCCCTTACATTATAAACCACGCAGAAAGGGTTAAACCTCTCTACGAATTAATCAAACCTTATTTCAAAACAGTTAACTGGACTCGAAAACACAGAGAAATTTTGCGTTCATTGCAAACAGACATGTTAACAGCACAACATTTTTCAAACAAGTGTAAAGGTACGCAACTTAGTGATCTGAATCATTCCAGGACAATGCGGATTAACATACTTAACCTTTAATGAAGGAGCAAAAGTACCAATAGCTTACAAATCACATTTGTACACACAAGCAGAAATGAAATTCACTTCAACAGAAAAAATTCTGAGAGCGGTTCAAACTGCAGTAGCAAAAGAAAGAGCCCTCTAACAGGGTAAGCGCATTATGGTCGTTACTCCTGTACCTGCCTTAGAGGCAGTGACAAAAGCGAGCATTTCGAATGCTAAAGCTTTACATCCGAGATCGATACAATGGGTTAATTCTCTTGCTGCAACAGACGTTGAATACGTTTTTGACCCTTATTTGAAAACACAAGCATTTCTACAATATGAACAAGAATGTCCTCTGCCTACTGAGATTGTGCCTCTAGAGCAGTATGAATGTATAATTTACACTGACGGATCAGCCCAACCCGCTACAGGGGGTAAACAAGCTTATAGTGCTGCGTGTGCGATTGTTAAAGGTCACTGGCGAGATGGTAAATTCCGACCAATGGTCACTAAAACACTATCTCTAGGAGATTGTACAGCTCAGTGAGCTGAACTACAAGCATTCAAACTCATAGTGTGCGATTCGTATTATTGTGTTCAGTCTTACAATGAATACCTGCAAAACTGGATTCAAAACAGTTTCAAAGATGCAAAAGGTGGCACGATCAAGCATGAGTTGCTTTGGGAACAAGTAGTTCAGTTACGAAAAGAACTACAAAAGGCTCCCGTGATACATACACTGAGTCATCAACGTGATAGCGTTCACGTTGCAGGGAATTCATTGGCTGATGAAGCCGTGAAGGCAGCTCTGCAAATGGCTTCCGTAGCTGCAATCACTCGTTCAAAAACTAAAATAGACTGCGAAATAATGCTGGCTGTCAATGCCACAAGCAAAGGCAGCTGTGCAGTGTTACCCCAAAACTATCCTCTCAAAATTCTTGAATCCCATCTGAATTCACACTTGAGTACGTACCTGAGGGAAAACCAGATTTTAGATGTTTCCCAACATGGGTTTAGGTGGGCTTACAGTACGGAGACTGCTCTTACCATGGTGTTGGACAATATCCGAGTGCAGGTTGATGCTGGGCACACCACTCTCCTCATCTTACTCGATCTTACCGCCGCATTTGATACCCTGTCTCCCCTGAGACTGGTGGCGCGCCTTAAGGAGATTAGGGTTGGCGGCCTGGCCCTAGACCTGCTTGCCTCATTCCACAGCCAGTGGTCTCAAACCGTTAGAATGGGCAATCTTTAATCTAAATCGTCCCCCCTGGTCTGTGGGGTGCCCCAGGGCTCCTCCTTGAGCCCCACCCTTTTTAATATCTATGTGGCCCCACTGGCAAGGGTGGTAAAATCTTTCGGCCTGGAGGTGCTGTCTTATACCGATGATACTCAAATCATGGTCTCTATTACTCATAAGGCCAAGGACTCTGCGAAAAATTTCAAAGACTGTATAACAGCCGTCTCTTCATGGATGGATCAAAATTACCTCAAATTAAATGGTGAAAAGACGGAAGTCCTGATTTTCGGGGACAACTGTGGCATCTGGTCGAGTGAGTGGTGGCCCGATTCTCTGGGCTCCTGTCCTATGCCGGTATCCTATGGAAAGAACCTTGGCGTGGTGGTCGATGACTGCCTTTCCATGACTCGTCAGGTCTCCAGAACAGTGGCCACGTGCTTTGGACTAATTCGAGTCAAAATTTCACAATTTTTGTCATCGGAAGCGTGAAAAAGGGTGGTCGTGGCCTTAATATTGGCCAGGTTGGACTACTGTGATGCCCTTTATTTGGGAATTAACAAGGGTCAGTTACGCCGCCTTCAGCTGGTGCAAAATGCCGCCACCAGGCTGGTGCTAAATCTCCCCAAGCATTCCTCAGCTTCATCCTCTCTCTGTTCACTGCACTGGCTCCCAGTGGAGCGCAGAGTTCTGTTTAAAACCTTATGTCTCGCCCACAATGCATACTATGGACATGGCCCGGTGGGCATAAAAAACATCTTCCATAGGTATGCACCTGCCAGAAACCTTAGGTCAATCAATAAAAACCTGTTGTCGATTCCCAGATTTAAAAAGATGAGATGGGGTGGAAGAGCCTTTTCGCTAGCTGCAGCCAAGGGATGGAATTCCCTACCCCCCTCCCCCTCGGCCCAACAAGCTCACTTACTCTTTCATAAGACCCTTAAGACCTGGCTGTACCCTGTGAGACTGGCTTGAGCTCCTTTACTGGTCTGCCTGTAGGTATGTCTGTACATAGCGCCTTGATGCCCTTGGGCTTAGTTCGCACTCAAATAAATCTCATTTTCATTCATTCATTTCAAATACTCATACATAATTGACGCATACTCCGTTCCTTTTGCTCGAATTCCTGGAGTGGGGGATAGAGTAATTCCAAACAGGAAACGTAGAGTAGCTTTGATAAACAAAGCAAATTTAGGCGAGGGTCTGATACTTTAGGGGATCTCTAAATCTATGCTAGATTTAAAAGAGACGTACTGGTTGCCAGGGATGAATGGTCACATTCACACATTCGCAATGAACTGCCATAACTGCAACAGAGATCGCAGCAGAGGACGCCGCCAGATACCTGACTACAGTGTAGCCAGTACAGACACCATTGTTAGACAGCATTAGACTTTCTACACGCAGACGTCCCTATGGACAAATGCAGTCCCACAAATATTAAGACAACGTTCATTTGGATGTGGCCTCAGTGCTCGGCTGACGCTCAAACTGTTATAAAAGATTTGCGAGTCTTTATCGGCACATACGCAGTCAGCACGCTACATTCTGACAAGGGTCCTGCGTTTAGCTCTCATGCTTACTAGGAGGCCATGGCTAAATTGGGCATTGTATTGCGGTACTCTAGTCCAGTCCATCCTGAGGGAAATTCAGTAGTGGAGAGAAAAAAATGGGACATAAAGCAATCCATAACAGCTAGGGTATTAGGCTCGGGTGAGGGGTGGGTCAAACATCTAATAAGTATCCAACGTAGTCTTAATAATTGGCCAAGAAGTTCCGTAGGGGGAATCAGTCCATATGAAATCCTTTTTGGAACAAGAATGACTATATCGGATCTCAATTGTCACACTTCAGTGGTAGAACAAAAACCCTTTGATATCAAAGACCATTTGGCTGTTTTGCAGGACTTAAATGAAATAAGAAAAAGCCAAAGTAACGTGTTCCTGAAGCCAACGACCACTAAAGAAAAACCATCCGCACCAGCAAGGCCTGTCTGGATTCCAAAGATTGGGGATCTAGTCAGAGAAAAGATCGCGGACAAGAAGGAATTTGGGCCTTCTTACAGATAACCATTACCTTTCCTAGCCATCCACGGATCAAGAACAGTATTACTGCTGCCCCTTGCTGGTAAAAAGGAGAACAGGTTTGGGTCCATCAACCTGCTAAAACCACATCATGTGGCTGATCATAAGCAGTAGGCCAAATGGTCTCCAAAGATGTAGCAGACGCCCAAATCTGGCTACTATCCAAGAGGTTCAAACTGAGAGAGTCATCACCGTTGAAGAATCTGCAGTGCGAAAAGAAGGACTATGCAACAAAGTCATGGAACTCGTACCTCTTGAGACCCAAATAACTGTTCGTCAAGAAACGCCTGTCTACAATGAAATAGCATCTGACTATACAAATGTAGCACGTGATCAAGTGGTTCCAGCGATTTCAATTAATCCTGATGCAATCCCTCCAAATTGACAGAACTGCCTCTTGCTATTTCATTAACTTTGATACATTTTCCGAGGATCCCAGCGAACCTGAAACAACACCAGTAAAAAGAACTTTCAAAGAACAAGCAACAGAATTTTTTCATCAACTGGAAAATACTTATCTGGTTTCACCATGGATTGAACTTTGGATTGCGTTGGGTGTACTTTTTCTTCTACTTTGGTTGCCTCTAGTATTTCCTTTGGGAATGCTGATAAATGGAAGATTTGTTAAAAAGGACACAACAAGTAAGAACATTAACTTACTCCTCAAGCCACACAAATCATCTCATCGTGAACAAAGAGACTTGTCATCAGTGAACATTACAGCCGTTCCTATACCTGGTGGTATAGCTTGGAACAGAACAGAATATGACATTCTTGGTCCGGCGGAGCTTTTGAAGATTCCACACCAGTTCAAGATTTCCTTGAATGACTTTGTATCACCTAGTACCTTTTCTGATGATTGGGACTTCGAGACTGTTAATAATATGATGTCAGACTCAGAAATGTCTGCAAAGTTTACAAATCATTAATACTAAGAACGTTTATCAGGTTATGAACAAATGTATTGTTATACTCACTATGGTCATCATTTCTTGCACAATTCTGCAAATCCTAGAAATGTATTAACTTATAATCAATGGGAACATTGTCCTACGCCACCAAAGGGTAGCTCAAAAACATTTTATGGCAAATTTCCATACTTTTCAGGTTTTAATGTTTCAAATCCAGAATCATTTTACTTTAAAAATGTTAATAGGACAGGGATGAAAAGTATGTTGACAAATACCAAGCAAATTTATTCTGCGGCCTTTTATGCTCAGCTGTCTTCGTTAGGTTTTGACTTTTGGAAAGACAACATTGAGACAAAAACTGTCTGGGGCACAAAAGACTGGCAGGTGCAGGGCTTAGAAGCTTTATTTAGAGCCTGCATCATCCCAGAGCAAATAATGTTTTTAGGTCTCGTCTATTATATTCCGCAAGGAATAAATAGACGAGAGTATTGGGGCCAAACCAAGGGCTAAGCCATCGCGGATTTCCTCGATTGCATGGGCTCATGCACGCGCTTGCCATTTGCTCCCGCCCGCCTCTGAGAGCTTCACTTCAAAGGCATCCGCTTCCCCGCCCCCTGCTTCACACTTCACAGCCGCCAGGCCGTGTCTCGTATTTCTCCTCCCCCCCTCCCCACAGCAATGCCAAGAGCTTGTTTAAGTCTAGTTCTCTGCCTTGTTTCTTTCTCTCCCATGAATCCCTGCCACCCGTGCTCCTCTGCTCCCTAGGTCTCTCTTTCCTTCATCGATCTGTCTTTGTTTCCCGTGTTTCTCTTCCACCGTCTCCTGTGCATCTCTTCCGTGTTGTTTTCTCGCTCATGAATCTCTGCCTTACTGCCACCTGTGCTTCTCTTTCCTTTTTTGATCTGCCTCCCATGCTTCTCTTTCTACCATCTGCCGCTGGTGCATCTCTGCTGTGCTTCCCTTTTTCCCGTGAATATCTGGCTCCCGTGCTCCTCTTTCCTTCATCGATCTGTCTCTGCCCTCCTTACCAGATACTCCCACACCGATGTCTGTTGCCCCTCCCTCTCCCACTCCCCCAGCTGTGTTACTCTCGCTTCCGTCGTCCACCTAATTCTTTGTTTTCAGTTTAGCGCACGCACAGTCCCCTGTGTATCTCTGCCTTGTTTCTTTCTCTCCCATGAATCTCTGCCACCCGTGCTCCTCTGCTCCCTAGGCTTCTCATTCCTTCATCGATCTGTCATTTTTTCCCGTGTTTCTCTTCCACCCGTCTCCTGTGCATCTCTTCCGTGTTGTTTTCTCGCTCATGAATCTCTGCCTTACTGCCACCCGTGCTTCTCTTTCCTTTTTTGATCTGCCTCCCATGCTTCTCCTTCTACCATCTGCCGCCAGTGCATCTCTGCTGTGCTTTCCTTTCTCCCGTGAATATCTGGCTCCCGTGCTCCTCTGCCCCCTATGCTTCTCTTTCCTTCATCGATCTTTCTCTGCCTCCCATGTTTCTAATCCATCCGTCTCCTGTGCATCTCTTGCTTCCACCTGTCTCCTGTGCATCTGTGCTGTGTCTTTTCTCTCCCATGAATCTCTGCCTCCCGTGCCTATCTGTTTCCTGTGTTTCTTCCTTCCATCCATCTCCAGTGAATCTCTGCCTTGTTTCTTTCTCTCCCATGAATCTCTGCCACCCGTGCTCCTCTGCTCCCCAGGCTTCTCTTTCCTTCATCGATCTGTCTTTGTCTCCCGTGTTTCTCTTCCACCCGTCTCCTGTGCATCTCTTCCGTTTTGTTTTCTCGCTTATGAATCTCTGCATTACTGCCGCACGTGCTTCTCTTTCCTTTTTTTATCTGCCTCCCATGCTTCTCTTTCTACCATCTGCCTCCGGTGCATCTCTGCCGTGCTTCCCTTTCTCCCGTGAATATCTGGCTCCCGTGATCCTCTGCCCCCTATGCTTCTCTTTCCTTCATCGATCTGTCTCAGTCTCCCGTGTCTCTATTCCATCCGTCTCCTGTGCATCTCTTTCTTCCACCTGTCTCATGTGCATCTATGCTGTGTCTTTTTTCTCCCATGAACCTCTGCCTCCCGTGCCTCCCTGCCCTAGTTAGACGCTGGCCCAAACTCTCGCCTGAAGAATGGGCCTCCAGGCTCACGGAATCCCTCCCCCCCCCCCCCAGCACTAGACGTAGTCACCGCCGATGTGCAATTTAACTCCTGGCTCCCCCAATCACTTGATTCCCTTCTCCCCAAAACAAGCACCTTGAAACAAGCCAAAAGAGCCAACCCTGCCCCCTGGTACACCCATGAGCTCAAACTGCTACGAAAGGAGTGTAAAAGAACGGAGCGCACCTGGAGGAAGGACAAATCCACATCCAAAAAAGATGCCTTCCGCTCCTCCATAAGAACTTATAAATCCGCCCTACGCAACACTAAAAGCCAATTCTTTGATGAAAGAATAAGAAACTCTTCCTGCTCTGCCAGAGAAACTTTTACCATCATGAAAGAGTTACTCAAAGTCCCTGACCCTCTCCCAGTTCCTAACACCTCCGAGGATAAATGCCACAAATTGGCAAAATACTTCGACAAGAAAATACATAAGATTCTCACTACCCTACCCCAAGTTAACCATAGAGCAATCGATAATGGTCTTCTCAAATCTGGCCATGACTCAAATCCTCACCAGGAGATCTCTGACATCCACCTAGACACCCTCGGTCCGGTAACAATAGAAGAGGTCCTGACAACGCTAGCCACTATCAAAAGTGGCTCCCCCAGCAACCCGGTGCCTATGCGCATCCTAAAAAAAGTGGCACCCACTATCGCCTCCCCCTCTAGTTGACCTCATCAATTCGTCACTAAGTCAGGGTAAGGTCCCCCCTAGCTGCAAGGCTGCTGTCGTCAAAGCCCTTCTTAAAAAACCTTTACTGGACCCATTGGACCTGGCCAACTATCGGCCAATCTCCCTTCTCCCTGGAATCAGTAAAATTACCGAAAAAATAGTGAATAAAAAACTTTCCTATTTTCTGGAGTCTAATAAACTGCTCAGGAATTCTCAGACTGGATTCCACCCTGGTCAGGGCACGGACACCGCCCTCCTGGCTGTAGTGGAGGAGACCAGATGCATTCTGGATGCAGGAGGATCAGTGGCAGTGATCCTCCTGGACCTCAGTGCGGCCTTCGACACTGTCAATCACCGGGTACTAATCCAGCGTCTCAGAAACATCGGGGTGGAAGGCACCGCGCTGGCTTGGCTCTCGTCATTCCTAAACCACCGCACCTTCCAGGTCTGGGAGAATAACACCCGCTCCCTTGCGATCCCCCTCCAGTGTGGAGTACCACAGGGCTCTTCGCTGAGCCCGACATTATTTAATGTCTACATGTCCCCACTGGAGGAGGTAGTGATCCCGTTCGGAGTAAAGATCATCAGCTACGCTGACGATACCCAACTGGTAGTATCCCTATCCCATCCCAACCAAGAACCATCTAATCTTCACAACTGCCTTTCCGAAATCCATGAGTGGATGAACAAATCAGCGCTGAAACTCAACGGGTCTAAAACAGAAATCTTGCTTCTCGGTCAAAAGGGGCCCACCCTTCCCCCTAACATTTGGCCCATCTGCCAGGGAGAACCCCCGGCCCCCAAAGAAGAGATCAAGAGCTTGGGAATCTGGATAGAGAAAGACTTGTCCTTCAAAATCCAAGCAAAAAAAAACGCGGGGATCTGTTTCGAGCTTCTCAGATCAGTCAGGAAAATTCTGCCCTTGCTCCCACAAATCTCCCGGAAACTGCTTATCCAAGGCCTGATTCTTTCCAGGTTGGATTACAGCAACGCCATCTACCTGGGAGCACCTGAAGCCACCCTTAATAAATTACAAACAATTCAGAACGCCGCGGCCCGGCTTCTTACTAACACCCCAGCCAGATCCTCGGCCAAACCAGCTCTGAGACTCCTGCACTGGCTCCCAATAAGAGAAAGGGTCAAATTCAAGGCCCTTTGTCTGGCTGACAAACTCTTACAGGACAAGGGCCCCCCCATCCTCAAAAACTTTATCACGCCCTATAAAGCCACAAGATCCCTCCGGTCGGATCACGAACACCTGATTACGGTCCATAGAGTGAGAAGGGCACGCACGTCGCACAGGAGGCCGGCGATTCTCAGTGAACACGGCTAGACTATGGAACACCCTCCCTCTCAAACTTAGGACAGAATCCGATCACTCCCGTTTCAGGAAGCAACTGAAAACTCACCTCTTTCCCTGATTCTCCCCTCCCTCTCTCCTTGGCATTCCACCGTCTCTGAGGTCTCGGTTTTAGCGCTGGGATGCTTCCGGGTTACTATGCGCTCTACAAAACCCGCACTCACTACCTTCTAGGTTGTAAAGGCATTTTAGTAATTGTCTTCTATCTGGTAAAGCATAAAAGTTATCACTATACCGTCCTAAATCGATATAAACATACTTTATGCTATTTCTCTCTGATTTCCTGATTTTTTCCCCATTCCAGTAGACAAGCACGCTTACCGTGTGGAGGAGGGGGAGTGGAGGGGTGTGCAAACTCTGGTAAATCCATTACATCACAGGCTACATGCATTCACAACAACACAGCAAGGCTTTGTTCAAGTTCTCTGCAAACAGAAATTTCACTGAACGCCAAATTGGCCTACTATGAAAGGGAATATACAAGTGAATGTTCAACATTGTACATAGGTATTATGGACTACACTTAATTTATAAATGTCTTCTATGATTATCAACCCTCTGCATGGCATCCTTTTGCACATTTTCAACAAAATTTTGTTGGAGGTTTTACTTGATAAAATAGATGTTTCCATCAACCATGTCCTGCACCCTCACTCATGTGCGCCGTCTCCATACTCCCCCACACCCCCTGCCCGTCGTTCTGTGTATAGTCACACAGTGATTTACATTTCTTTTAAGATATTTACTTAAACTGTTTTGCTCGTAGCGTTCTCGTTTTCAGTCGATCCCCTTCTTTCCTCCGTCTCTACTTCTCTTGACATTGTTTCCTCCTCTGTGTTTGTCTCCAACTCTTTATATTTCTTGTCACCTGTCTTCATCCATTCTCCCATTCTATTTCGTTCTATGTCAGTTTATCTGTTTGCTTACTACTGTGTTTCTCTTTCCCTTCCTTTATTTTATACCATTTCACACTTTAAATCCCATTTTCTAGTTCTGTTTCTTGTGCCCCTCCTGTGTCCCCCCTTTCTCATCTGATTCCCTTCTCGTTCACTTATTCCGAGCGCTCAGCCTTTACTGCACCCATCTTTAAAGCGCGCCCCTTGCCCCCTCAAACACTCTTGCTTTTGTCTTTATTCCTTTGTGAAGCAGAAGCCACAGGGGGCAGGGAGAGATTGGGGAGGGCACATGCAGAATGGGGGAGAGGTTAATTGCAATCAATAATGTTCCTGTGTTTTCTTCCCTCCCATGGGATGCCACACTGAGTGACCTCAACAGGCTCTTCCTCACAAGGGACTTAATTAACACCCCCTGCCTGTCTGGCACTAACTGTGCGCTATCTTCCCCCAGCACACATCTCCGGTCGTCCGCGTGTTAATCCCCCCATCCCTTCTTGGTCTGCACCCCCCTGAGCTGCGTTCACTGGCATTCCACCAGCGCCACCCCAGCATCACTCCGCACCATCACAGCATCAGTCTTTGCAACCATTCAACAACAACTGGTTCTAATATGTACTCTCAATGTTTCAAGCTTTATTACAAATGTCACAAAAAGATGTTAATATATCACTTCTGTATACACTGAACATAATCTTCATAAAAGTTATTTACAAAAGTTTCAGCTATTGCCATTAGAAATTACAATAACTTTTATTTAAGTATTAATTATTTAAAAAAAGTAAAAGCCATTGTTATTTGTAATATCAATACATCTAAGTCACGTAAATACAACACATATTGCATTACAAATGCTATAGGTGTCACATTTGCGAAAGTTATAACTATTGGCATTGTAAATGACAAAGCTGGTAATTTCTCTATTTTCAAAACCAACACATAAATAAAAAAAATTCATTTACAATACCAATACCTCAAACTTTCCTAATGCGAGACCTATTGCATTGCAAATGCTTGTTTTAAATGACACTGCCCAACAGACATCTTTTCTTGGGTTAGCCAAGATCAAGGAGTTAAACAAACCGCCCATACCTACACCTACACCTGATAGCAGTAACACTTCAGAGGGGGTGGTTGACATACATACTATTTTGCTTCACAACAGACCAGATCCAGATTGGAAAAAATGGTTAATCTGGCCCACAGACACAAACAACTGTCAAGATAGTTTCCTGAATAAAACACAAGGGTTCACATTCACTAGGCCAGATTCAAGATATGTTCATAAACAGCATCCAGGAATAGTAACAACATACAGTGAGGGAAACTGTGCCTTGAATGGCTACACAAGTCAATACTCAAGGAAGTAAAACAACACTTATCGTTACTTAAAGATGGCGCTTACCTGAGGGATTCTTACAAGGACCTACTAAACCGCATCATAAACATTTTATATACGCCGGTATCTATGCAATGAAAAGTGAAGTATGGAAGATTACGCAAGCAGAGATTGCAGAACGAATACGAGAAATTGATTGTATTAATTTAGAGAAATCTCTCTCTGTAGTTGACAATGGGTTAACGACTCTGTCTTCTAGGACATATTCTTTGGACAGCATAGTATCCTCTGCCATAGACATAGACATAATGGAACAGGACTTGGTCATGTTGCAACAAGGTCAGTCGCAATTACGTTCTATAATGCTATTAGGCTGGACGTTACAAAACCTTTGTTCAGGCTATGTGCCTTGGCGTTTAATCAATACCACGTCACTGTTTTCAGAATTCAATCTCACTGATCAAATTGGTACAGAGGGGAGCAGACTATACGTTGCTGATCATTGAAAACCTGGAAAGATTGCCATTTACAGTAGCTGAAAAACCAGCCATTGAATGGATAATACACGGTACAATCAAACGTATACCTGCAGGCCTATATGAAAGGTTGGGTAAAGAATACATCAAGACATCCTGGGAGTTACCTTACACACACAGATGTTGGAGTGTGGGGAAAGAAGTGTTTCTTAGTGGTAATCATTGTGAAAACGCGCTAAGCGTCTCACTACTTTGTCAGGGTATAAATTTACACAGGGCCTGCGATAGTTCCTCTAACAATTTATCCTGCCACCTGCAAGGTTCACCAGCGGGAGTGATTGATCCAAATTTTAGGCAACTTTCTAATGTGAGTTATGTTATGTTGAATAATCACAGCTGCTGTGGCATGTTGCCAGGTTTAGCCTATCTCGTAACTGTGTCAGCCAGGGTCACTTGCTGTATGCAAGTATTATTTCCAAAAACCAAGACAGACCGGAAGTCGCCATTATGGCCTTAACTGAACTTCTCTTCTATACGAATTGATACTTTAAGCAGAATGAAAGCCATTCTTTTACAGACAACTGTGCCATTGACCTCGGCCAAAGAGACCTATGATCTGCAAGTCGCAAGGACTTCTGCAGCGATACCCACCCTATTAACTACAAACTGCCCTGTACATTTCTCAAAAATGTTAGGTTGTATCTTAAACATGTCTGATACGACTGGTATTGTACATGTATTCAAGGTGATTTTTTCAGGACTATTAGCACCTTTTGAAGCAGTCCTAGGAATATTTCCAAACTTCGTGCACTCTGTGTTTGGCGGATTGCCTCTCATTTGCAGCAGTTAACTTCTTTTGCATGAGAAAGAAGACTGTTCAATAAACCTTTTTATTGAAAACGCCCGCCTCTCTATTTCTCTGCATCTCTGTAGAAACGAAGCATGCACGATTGACTGAGTGAAATAATTATCTATTGTTTTCGCAACTCTGAGAGATATATTCTTATTCCCGGGAAACAAAGTTGTCATGTTAATGCGGTTGTCAGAAACTAATCCCTTCTTGTGTATTCGAGAAAGTTTCTTGTGACCTCTGAGTTAGCTGGCACACACACAATTAAGTTTAGTATATTCGATAGAGACCTAGTTGACCTCACTCCTACGTCAAATCTATAGGATATATTATTCCAATGCGCAGAGCCTATTGGGAATATAGGAACTACACTACAAGGTCCTGTGTCTGTGGGCCAGGTGGTAAAGTGCCCGCTAGTGGCCCCTAATGCCCTTTCTGACCAGCCTTTTCACAGCTTGTTCACTGCATATGAATGGCCCAACTGAAAGGAACATCATGATGCCTGCGATGGTGCTTGGTAGGCACCACCGCCATTGTAAGCTTTACTCTGCCATCCGTGTTGGTAGGTTTTTCTGACGCGACACAGCTGCCCGCCAGCTAAATGAGCCAGGTGGTAAAGTTGTGGAATACTACTGGGAGACCGCCACCGACAGGCCCTTTGTTCCTTTCTATCTCACCCTGGATGGCACTCTGCCAATCTTATGCTTAAAAACGTTGTTAGAAAAGCAGACATTTGAGGTGAGCAAATTAAGAATGTCGCTGGTGTTGAGGGATGCTCCACACAGGAGCTACGCTCCACCTAAACTTGAGAACTACCTAGAGTGCTCTGCTTCTTTTTTTTGCATAATGTATGCATCACTATATGCCTGTAGGGGTATTGTTTATATATATATTCACTGAAAAAACCATAGGTTATAGACCATATATAGTTAGGAATTAGCATTTACAAAACCTTATTTTACTCACACAAAACCATTGAAATTCCATATATAGTTAGTTGCACTAACTATATATCGCGCACTTGCAATCCACTGCTGATGATGTCACATATTACATCATTCATGACATGGTCAGTGACATCACTGATGACATCACTGATGACATCTCAAATGACATCACTGATGACATCACTGATGACATCTCATTTGACATTACTGATCACATCACTGATGACATCATTCATGTGATGATACGATGCTCTTATGCACAGTTATTTATATATGTCAACTCTCACATGTACTGTGTTTTACATATGTACTTACTTTGACATGTAGCACTGAGATATCCATTCACTCACCAATACACTCATGCACACAGTCAACCGCCCATACAGCTGTTTCCACATGCACTTTTGAACCCATACATCTAGTGAATCAACTGCTCACACATCTATGCACAGAGTCATACACCTCCCAGACACCCACACACACACTCAGTCTCCCATACAAATACTTGGGCAACCAATCAATAACCCATAGAGTTAGTCATATAGCTAATGATCAACACATGCATCAGATTACAGAACAACAGACACAATGATGCACAATTTAAAACAGTTTAGTCACTAACCCATGCACTCAGTGAGACACATTTAATCACTCACTTATACAGTCAGTCATGCACCTACTAAATCCTTCATCCAGACATTTATACATCCACTCATTCTTCAATATGTAAGACATATTTTAACTTTACAGAAACATACAGTCACTGGATGTTGTCATCAGTGATGTCATCAGTGATGTCATTTGAGATGTCATCAGTGATGTCATCAGTGATGTCACTGACCATGTCATGAATGATGTAATATGTGACATCATCAGCAGTGGATTGCAAGTGCGCGATATATAGTTAGTGCATCTAACTATATATGGAATTTCAATGGTTTTGTGTGAGTAAAATAAGGTTTTGTAAATGCTAATTCCTAACTATATATGGTCTATAACCTATGGTTTTTTCAGTGAATTTCAATGGTTTTGTAAATGCTAATTCCTAACTATATATGGTCTATAACCTATGGTTTTTTCAGTGAATTTCATAGGTTTTTTAATAGCAAATGTTTATAATAATAAATTTTAAAGCGAATTTTATATTGTATAATTATGTCATTTTTTTTTTTTTATTCTTTTTGGTGCGCTCCCGGGGCGCGGACTGGTGAACGCACGGGTAAGCGCAATCTTGCGGCGCGCCCCGGGGCGCGTACTGATGAGCGTCCCGATAGCGCTATTGCCGCGAACGAAAACAACATCGTGACGTATTGCGTAGCCGCCACGCCTTGCGTCATAAGACACGTATCGCGTAGCCGCGAGATGCGTCTTATGACGCACCGCGTAAGCGCACCCGGAAGCGCATGCGATCGCGCAACGTAAGCGCCCTGATGTGCTTATGAAACACGCCCCGGGACGCGCCCTGGGGCGCGTAGCGTAAGCGCGTCAAACCATGTGACTTTAAAATAACACTTTTCATTGGTTCAGAACTTTTTTTTTCCAAATTGTGTGAAACCCACCCATTTCTCTCACTATTGCTTTGTACTTGGAGAGAGCAAGAGCTGTTCTGTGTACTGTCTTCATCTCCTACTTTCCTGATCTACAGCAATGGCTGCAAGAGAGTCATCCAGCAGTGATTCCGACGGATTTTTAGATGAGGACCCTCCTCAGCAGAAGAAAAAAGACCATTTCATCTGGAAATTCTATGACATCCCTGAAGGACAAAAAAATGTCAATGCTCCCAAAGTAACTTGCAAAATATGTGGTAGTACTTTATCCAGAGGCAATCCTCTGAAAAAATATAGTTTTGGAAATGCCAATTTAATCAGGCATGTCAAAAGAAGACACCCAAACAACTTTGCCAGGGAGAGTGTCAGAGAGCTGGCACGGAAATTACCCACAGATGGCGGCAGCACCTCCACTGGTGGAGCAACACCTTCAGGACCACCCCGTGGAAGAATGGTCCCTAACATACAGCCGGTGTTTGCAGGCATCAAATTTCTGTGCACGGAGTGTGACGAACTGCTCTGCTATGGGGAGCAGAGTGTTGAACTCATTGCCATAAAGAAACAGCAACACCGCTGCACTGCCAGTCCCTAAATTTTCTCATTTTTTTGCTCCTGTTGAGCAGTTTTGGAATCCCTGTTTTTGTTTTTCCCCTGACAAAAATCCAAAAAAAATATAAAATCGTTTTAATAAGTCTAAAAAAATATAAAACAACAAAAACAAAAAAAGTTCTTTTCAGAACTACCTCCAATTTATAAAAAAATGCTATTTTTAAAAAAAAAAAGTCTGTCATTTTTTATCTCCATGGTACGCTCCCCCGTACGCTCCCCGGTGCGCGTACCGGGCGCTCCCCGTCCCCCCCCCCGCGAATATCGATTTTTATTTTTATTTTTTTTACCCGCGGGACCCTTTTATGGCCCCCACATCAAAACTAGGGGGTCAGGGGGGTGTACCCTGCCCCCTTTTGCTCATTTCCCCCTTTGATTTTTGCCACCTCTTGTGTCTCAATCCTACCGAGACACAAGATGGCGGCCGCTGCGGACTGTTTCGAATGTTTACAGACACCCGAGAACCAATCAGCTTGCCGTGCGCAAGTCGCGTGGCGCGCCCGGAGCGCTCCCTGGTACGGGCACCGGGCGCGGCTCTAGATATATATCTTTTTTTAAACCTAATTTACTCAAAATTCACAGGAGCACATATCTTGAGACCTAGCAAAGGCACATCGGGCAAACAATATCTACAATTTTGCCAAGTTTCGTGGAAATCCATTCAGCCGTTCGAGCTAAAAGTGAGTCCAACCGCCCTATGGAAAAATGAATGGGAAAAAAACGTTTTGGGACCCCCCTTTTTTCTCGGCCCCCCCTTGACAAAACCCCCCCAAATTTTCAGGGGCTGCTCAGAAACAAAATGTTCCATTTTCCTGAAAATTTCATCCAATTCCGTCCACAAACGCCAAAGTTATTAGACATAGAATTTTCAAAAATCCCATAGAGAAAAAATCCTAACTATATATACCTACTGGCGACCGCCAGTAGGTAATATATATATATATATATATATATATATATATATATATATATGCAAAAAAGAAGGAGAGAACTCTGGGTAGGTCTCAGTTTAGGTGGAAAGCAGCTCCTGTTAGAGCACTCTCAACACCAGCGACACTCTAGATCTGCTCACCTCAAATGTCTGTTTTTCTATCAAAGTTTTTAAGCATAGGATTAGACAGTGCTATCCATGCCGAGATAGAAAATGACAAAGTCTTTCGCCATTTAAACAGCAAAGTCTTTAAGCATAGGACTAGTACATTGCAGTCCTTGCCGAGCTGTCAAATAACAAAAGCCATTTATCACTCCAGGCACAATATTACAGCTTTGAATTGGTAAAATACCAACTCAAGCCAACCTGAAATGAATAAAGCAACCCCTGACACAGTGTTTCGCTCTAATTAGAGCTCTTCAGAGAGGTATAGCTTTGTCCAGACACAAGGGAGCACCCAGTATTAAGTCAAAACAAAACCCTTTCAGGCATAGAGTGACGCATAAATTATGCAAAAAAGAAGGAGAGAACTCTGGGTAGGTCTCAGTTTAGGTGGAAAGCAGCTCCTGTTAGAGCACTCTCAACACCAGCGACACTCTAGATCTGCTCACCTCAAATGTCTGTTTTTCTATCAAAGTTTTTAAGCATAGGATTAGACAGTGCTATCCATGCCGAGATAGAAAATGACAAAGTCTTTCGCCATTTAAACAGCAAAGTCTTTAAGCATAGGACTAGTACATTGCAGTCCTTGCCGAGCTGTCAAATAACAAAAGCCATTTATCACTCCAGGCACAATATTACAGCTTTGAATTGGTAAAATACCAACTCAAGCCAACCTGAAATGAATAAAGCAACCCCTGACACAGTGTTTCGCTCTAATTAGAGCTCTTCAGAGAGGTATAGCTTTGTCCAGACACAAAGGAGCACCCAGTATTAAGTCAAAACAAAACCCTTTCAGGCATAGAGTGACGCATAAATTATGCAAAAAAGAAGGAGAGAACTCTGGGTAGGTCTCAGTTTAGGTGGAAAGCAGCTCCTGTTAGAGCACTCTCAACACCAGCGACACTCTAGATCTGCTCACCTCAAATGTCTGTTTTTCTATCAAAGTTTTTAAGCATAGGATTAGACAGTGCTATCCATGCCGAGATAGAAAATGACAAAGTCTTTCGCCATTTAAACAGCAAAGTCTTTAAGCATAGGACTAGTACATTGCAGTCCTTGCCGAGCTGTCAAATAACAAAAGCCATTTATCACTCCAGGCACAATATTACAGCTTTGAATTGGTAAAATACCAACTCAAGCCAACCTGAAATGAATAAAGCAACCCCTGACACAGTGTTTCGCTCTAATTAGAGCTCTTCAGAGAGGTATAGCTTTGTCCAGACACAAGGGAGCACCCAGTATTAAGTCAAAACAAAACCCTTTCAGGCATAGAGTGACGCATAAATTATGCAAAAAAGAAGGAGAGAACTCTGGGTAGGTCTCAGTTTAGGTGGAAAGCAGCTTCTGTTAGAGCACTCTCAACACCAGCGATACTCTAGATCTGCTCACCTCAAATGTCTGTTTTTCTATCAAAGTTTTTAAGCATAGGATTAGACAGTGCTATCCATGCCGAGATAGAAAATGACAAAGTCTTTCGCCATTTAAACAGCAAAGTCTTTAAGCATAGGACTAGTACATTGCAGTCCTTGCCGAGCTGTCAAATAACAAAAGCCATTTATCACTCCAGGCACAATATTACAGCTTTGAATTGGTAAAATACCAACTCAAGCCAACCTGAAATGAATAAAGCAACCCCTGACACAGTGTTTCGCTCTAATTAGAGCTCTTCAGAGAGGTATAGCTTTGTCCAGACACAAGGGAGCACCCAGTATTAAGTCAAAACAAAACCCTTTCAGGCATAGAGTGACGCATAAATTATGCAAAAAAGAAGGAGAGAACTCTGGGTAGGTCTCAGTTTAGGTGGAAAGCAGCTCCTGTTAGAGCACTCTCAACACCAGCGACACTCTAGATCTGCTCACCTCAAATGTCTGTTTTTCTATCAAAGTTTTTAAGCATAGGATTAGACAGTGCTATCCATGCCGAGATAGAAAATGACAAAGTCTTTCGCCATTTAAACAGCAAAGTCTTTAAGCATAGGACTAGTACATTGCAGTCCTTGCCGAGCTGTCAAATAACAAAAGCCATTTATCACTCCATGCACAATATTACAGCTTTGAATTGGTAAAATACCAACTCAAGCCAACCTGAAATGAATAAAGCAACCCCTGACACAGTGTTTCGCTCTAATTAGAGCTCTTCAGAGAGGTATAGCTTTGTCCAGACACAAGGGAGCACCCAGTATTAAGTCAAAACAAAACCCTTTCAGGCATAGAGTGACGCATAAATTATGCAAAAAAGAAGGAGAGAACTCTGGGTAGGTCTCAGTTTAGGTGGAAAGCAGCTCCTGTTAGAGCACTCTCAACACCAGCGACACTCTAGATCTGCTCACCTCAAATGTCTGTTTTTCTATCAAAGTTTTTAAGCATAGGATTAGACAGTGCTATCCATGCCGAGATAGAAAATGACAAAGTCTTTCGCCATTTAAACAGCAAAGTCTTTAAGCATAGGACTAGTACATTGCAGTCCTTGCCGAGCTGTCAAATAACAAAAGCCATTTATCACTCCAGGCACAATATTACAGCTTTGAATTGGTAAAATACCAACTCAAGCCAACCTGAAATGAATAAAGCAACCCCTGACACAGTGTTTCGCTCTAATTAGAGCTCTTCAGAGAGGTATAGCTTTGTCCAGACACAAGGGAGCACCCAGTATTAAGTCAAAACAAAACCCTTTCAGGCATAGAGTGACGCATAAATTATGCAAAAAAGAAGGAGAGAACTCTGGGTAGGTCTCAGTTTAGGTGGAAAGCAGCTCCTGTTAGAGCACTCTCAACACCAGCGACACTCTAGATCTGCTCACCTCAAATGTCTGTTTTTCTATCAAAGTTTTTAAGCATAGGATTAGACAGTGCTATCCATGCCGAGATAGAAAATGACAAAGTCTTTCGCCATTTAAACAGCAAATTCTTTAAGCATAGGACTAGTACATTGCAGTCCTTGCCGAGCTGTCAAATAACAAAAGCCATTTATCACTCCAGGCACAATATTACAGCTTTGAATTGGTAAAATACCAACTCAAGCCAACCTGAAATGAATAAAGCAACCCCTGACACAGTGTTTCGCTCTAATTAGAGCTCTTCAGAGAGGTATAGCTTTGTCCAGACACAAGGGAGCACCCAGTATTAAGTCAAAACAAAACCCTTTCAGGCATAGAGTGACGCATAAATTATGCAAAAAAGAAGGAGAGAACTCTGGGTAGGTCTCAGTTTAGGTGGAAAACAGCTCCTGTTAGAGCACTCTCAACACCAGCGACACTCTAGATCTGCTCACCTCAAATGTCTGTTTTTCTATCAAAGTTTTTAAGCATAGGATTAGACAGTGCTATCCATGCCGAGATAGAAAATGACAAAGTCTTTCGCCATTTAAACAGCAAAGTCTTTAAGCATAGGACTAGTACATTGCAGTCCTTGCCGAGCTGTCAAATAACAAAAGCCATTTATCACTCCAGGCACAATATTACAGCTTTGAATTGGTAAAATACCAACTCAAGCCAACCTGAAATGAATAAAGCAACCCCTGACACAGTGTTTCGCTCTAATTAGAGCTCTTCAGAGAGGTATAGCTTTGTCCAGACACAAGGGAGCACCCAGTATTAAGTCAAAACAAAACCCTTTCAGGCATAGAGTGACGCATAAATTATGCAAAAAAGAAGGAGAGAACTCTGGGTAGGTCTCAGTTTAGGTGGAAAGCAGCTCCTGTTAGAGCACTCTCAACACCAGCGACACTCTAGATCTGCTCACCTCAAATGTCTGTTTTTCTATCAAAGTTTTTAAGCATAGGATTAGACAGTGCTATCCATGGCGAGATAGAAAATGACAAAGTCTTTCGCCATTTAAACAGCAAAGTCTTTAAGCATAGGACTAGTACATTGCAGTCCTTGCCGAGCTGTCAAATAACAAAAGCCATTTATCACTCCAGGCACAATATTACAGCTTTGAATTGGTAAAATACCAACTCAAGCCAACCTGAAATGAATAAAGCAACCCCTGACACAGTGTTTCGCTCTAATTAGAGGGGCTGCTCAGAAACAAAATGTTCCTTTTTCCTGAAAATTTCATCCAATTCCGTCCACAAACGCCAAAGTTATTAGACATAGAATTTTCAAAAATCCCATAGAGAAAAAATCCTAACTATATATACCTACTGGCGACCGCCAGTAGGTAATATATATATATATATATATATATATATATATATATATATATATATACATACATATATATATATATATATATATAACATTTCTATGGCAAAATGAAACCCCTCATTTTGTTCCTTTTCAAATTAAATGTATTAAGTGTTACCACTTTATTCCAATCAAGATGACTTCAGGTGTGCCATACTTTTGTCATAAGTAAGACTGTTAGCGCTCTAGTTGTTCTTTAGAACACTCTGGGACATTCTGTCACTGGGCTATAGTTGGGCTACGTCTGGCTGATATTTGGGCTACATTTGTTTTTTTTTGTCTCTGGTGGCCATCTTTGGGCTACATTGGGCTACATTGGGCTACATTGGGCTACATTTGGGCTCTAACATATATATAGCCCAATGTAGCCCAATATATATTTTTCAAAGTTAATTTTCGTAAAAACCACTGGAGCATATATCTTGAGACATAGCAAAGGCACATCGGGCTACCAGTCCCTACAATTTTGCCAAGTTTTGTGGAAATCCATTCAGCCGTTTGAGCTAAAAGTGAGTCCAACCGCCCTATGGAAAACTCAATGTTAAAAACACGTTTTGGGACCCCCCTTTTTTCTCGGCCCCTGCTTGACGAAACCCCCCCAAACTTTCAGGGGACGCTCAAAAACATAATGTGCCATTTTCCTGAAAATATCAGCCAATTCCGTCCATCAACGCCAAAGTTATTCAACATAGAATTTTCAGAAATCCCTATTCAAAAAAATCCTAACTATATATACCTACTGGCGACCGCCAGTAGGTAATATATATATATATATATATAGGTTTCAGGGAGGTAATAGTTAGTTGGACATTTCACTCGTACAAAACCAGAGGAATTTGAACGTTATAGTCAGTAGAGCTAACTATAACTTGCGCCCCCACAATGCACTGCTAATGACGTCACATATTTCATCACTCATGACATGATCAGTGACATCACTGACGACATCTCAAATGACATTACTGATGACATCCTCCAGTGAATGTGTGTTTCTGTAAAGTTTAACTATTTTTCATATATGTTAATGCTAATGTATATTGAAGAATGAGTTGGTGTATAACTGTGTGGATAGAGGATTTAATAGGTGTGTGACTGACTGTATACGTTAATGATTAAATGTGCCTTACTGAATGCATGGTTTAGTGACTAAACTGTGTGAATGTCTGTATCATTCTCTCAGTTGTTGTGTAAGCTGCTGCATGGGTTGAAGATTAGGTACATGACTGTCTATATGGGCTAATCCAATCCAATCCAAAAATTCTTTATTTCGGTCATTTAGACCATAAACGATACAGAACATATTCACATTTAAAACATAAATATTATAAAAACACATTACATACAATTACTTCCCATTATAATCCAGGCACAAGTGAGGATTAAAAAACAGTTCATGACATTGTCCGTACTTTCAATAGTTTATTCCTTATCTGCCACATGGCCGTTAAAAACTTAGCAACTGCAAAAACTATATGGGGCAGAGTGCTAGTTTTCAGTATTCTGTACGCATACAGGTGACTCCTAAATCCCAAATTCCTGCATAATGGGACCAACCAGTATTTTCTGGGTCTGTTGTATGCTGGGCAGAAAAACAGGAGATGGATATCATCTTCATCTTGGATATTACAGCCTGGACAGATTTTGTCCTCCCCCTTTAGCCATTTACAAGTAAAGGTTTTAATGGGCAATGTGCCTAACCTCCATTGTATAAACAATTTTCGTGACAAAATGGGAAAAATAGTATCCATAAAACCTTCAAATTTATAGGAATTTTCGGATCCCAGAAAACGATCGGTTAGGGTGCCGTTATTCGACGCAGAGACCCAAAGTGCTAGTCTTTCCTCCTTGTAAATTTGCACCAGTTTTTTGCGGGAAACCCTTTGGCAGCCTTGTGCAGGATCATCCCACAACTCAGACAATTTCAAACGATACAATTCTTTCTTCACAAAGGCCAACCAGGGGATTCTATCACAATGATTGAGGTTCAAAACATGAATAAGGTCTTGCCTATAGTACGCAAGTTCACTAGTAGACCAGAGCCTATGCCAGAACCTTAATGGCTTTGACTCAAGGTCCTCAGCAATAGAGGGGAGACCCATATCTAGTCTTAGGGGGAACAGCGGTGTGCCTCGAGGGAGGGCCAAAAGGCGTCTAAGAAAATTATTCTTCACTCTGGCGAGTTCTTGCCCTGCTTTGTAGCCCCAAAGTTCACTCCCGTAGGTTGAGGCCGCCTTTGCTTGGGTTTTGTACAGTTCTACAGCTGGGCTGACGGGTTTAAAGGTAGAGGTGTTTACAACCTTCAAAATTGCGCCAGACAATTGGGACAGCTTTAGCCGGGATCTCACTATCTGGGGGTCCCAGGATAGATTTTCATGTAGTGTTACCCCCAGATACTGGAAAGTTGTTACCCTTTTGAGGCTAGCTAGCCCCAATGTGGGGTTAGGTCTAGTTTTAGGGGATGGATTAAAAATCATGAATTTGGTCTTTTCTGTATTGATCTCTAGACCATGTTGTCTACAGAAAAGGCCAAATCCATCCAGAATTCGCTGGATACCCATCGGGGATTTGGAGAGCAGTAGGGTGTCATCGGCGAACATAATAGCCAGCACCCTCCTGCCTGCCATACAGGGGGCGTCATTGTCCCTAACATTGTCAAGATGGGATATGACACTGTTAACAAAGAGGCAGAACAGGGTTGGCGCCAGGACACAACCCTGCCTTACCCCTCTGAGAACAGGGAACCTAGATGATAGCGCGCCATCCCTCCCGCACTTAACCTGCGCATAATTGCTATCTATGCAGCCTAGTTATAGCATGCAGTAGCTGGGCCGGAACACCCAGCTTCTTCAGAACCTCCCACAGTTTCTTGCGTGGGACCAAGTCAAAGCCTGACCTCAGGTCAACGAACACCATGTACAGCCTCCCCCCCCTCGATCCTCACCGTTTTCCAGTACAGCAGGACGAGGCGGAAAATCTGGTCCATGGTGGACGTATTTTTCCTGAAGCCAGCCTGGAAGGGACTCAGTATTTCATTGGCCTCCATCCAATCTAAAAGGTGGTCCAAAAGGATGCGAGAGAATAGTTTTTGGGAGACATCTATAAGGCTGATCGGCCTGTAGTTGGCTGGGAGAAGAGGAGAACCCTTCTTAAAAATAGGGACTATCTCCGCCCCCAGCCAAGTACACGGGATCTCCATAACTCCTAAGATGGCATTAAAAAGAATAAGGAGGTACGGACCCCAGATCTCGGAATGATGTCTAAAAAGATCACCAGGCAATCTATCAAGACCCAGGGCCTTCCCCATCGCCAGTCTCTCTATTGCACTGACCACCTCACTGAGTGTAAATTCCAGACCAGTTACAGGAATAGACATGGCCTCAAGGGCCATGTCATTGGCAGATTGAATAGTGTCTTGGTACAGTTTACCGAAGTAGGCCTCCCAAACAGGAGAAGCAATGTTGGGCTCCACTGCCGCTTTGGGTTCTCCTGTGCCAGTGTTTACTAGGGACCAACATTTTCTAGAGTCCTTCGCCTCTAATGCTGCGAAGAGGTCCTGCCATCGGTAACAATCCCACTCCGACCTTGCCAATGCCATGGCCACCTTATATTCCCTCCTTAGTTCAGCGACGCTGACCTTGTTTGAACCTGCTTTAATTGTGGCAATTAGTTCTGACTTAATCTTCTTGCAAGAAGAATTATACCAGGATGGAGTTCGTGTCTTTTTACTACGTGGTGCTGCCACTGGATAGAAAACCTCAGCAAGTTCTCCCACTAAGTTGGCATGGATTTGACCCAGTTTCTCGTTATAATCTGGGACTCTAGGTTGTTCAATTAATTCATCCACTTCTTCGAACTTGGGGAGTGCTATTTCATAGATTTTGCTTAGGTTTCCTTCAGCGTTTATCAATTTCCCCATTTTACTCTACGTCTGTTAGAAGTGAGGACCAGGTTCACTGGGTCATCACTAGGGTTAGGGGCTGGTGATCCACTAACAGGTGCGGGATGTTGTATCTCTAATAAAAGCGCGTTGTGGTCGCTATCGGTTCTAGCTACCACCCTGAAGTCCTTGACCTTAGACCACAGAGCAATGTCTATAAAGATATAATCCAGCCTCGACTCATGGTCCTTCCTATTGGAGGTACATAGAGAGGGGCTGTCTGACGGGGTACGCCCATTACAAGCCCTTATCGCAAAGTTTAAAGTAAGGGACATCATTTGCACTGCAAGTGGGGACCAAGATTTAGGGTGGGGGGATAGGCAAGGTGGAACACCCCAAAAGTCATCCTCAGCAGTAAGGACACCCTCCTTTAAGCCCTCCAGGGGTTCAAAATGGCAGTTAAAGTCTCCGCCCATCACAACCTTGCCGTCACTTGGCAGTTGGCCCAGGAAAGATGATAAACCATCGAGAGTGGACGATTCCATGGCCACACTGACAGGGCGGGAGTATACATTAACAATTGCCAGATTTATAGCACCGGGCCACTTGAGCAGTACACACTGAAAGTCCTGCGAGAGCGTAGGTACGTTCTCCACATCACATCCAGTGTGACTAGCTACCCAGATCGCCAGACCACCCGAGGGCCTCCCCTTGCCACTCCACCTTGCCGAGATTTCAAAGACTGCGTAACCCGTTCTACTCAGGGGTTCCCTAGCCCTCGTCTCCTGGAAAAGACAGACGTCACTGCTACCTACTAGGAAATCCCAGTCTGCTGTATGTATCTTATTTGCAATGCCCGCCACATTCCAGGAGAGAACCTTGAGTGTTTCAGTAGGGGCTTTTAATCCCGGCCCCTCAGTTGCTTCTAGTACAGTATCCGTGGGTGGGACTACGGGCCTTTGCAGTGATATTTCTGGGGCAGATGGGGCAGCTGATGTTAATACAGGAGCACATACGGCCATGGATGTAAGGTTGCTACCCAGAGGGCTCTGGAGTAAAGCAACTACTTGGCCCTCAGAACTAGTGAGGATTGGACTGCTCTTTAAGGTGGGTTCCGATTCTCGAGTAGAAATCTCGATATCACCTCTCGCCATCCCCTGACCTACACATTCACTTTCAGTCTTTTGATTAGATTGTAGGCGCACACCCTTTTGTGGTCAATCGACATAATCGAGACAAGAGAATCTGTTTGGATGCGTATAGTTAACATAGGCAGGGCAGGTGTTATGTTTGGGCCTGTATCGTGACCCATCCATTGCAAAGCCCACACGTGTCCAGCCATCGTCCCTCCTCAAAGTTAGATTACGTGCATTTGGATAAAAATATGAGAGAGGGACCAGTTCAATAGAGGTATTACCTAAACTACCAAGCCAATTGCAGATGTAGGTAGCAACCTGCGGACTCTTAAAACTAACAATTATGCAGTCCCCCACACATTTCTTAACGGTGAGCCCAACCCATGGAACCCTTCTAACCATAAGAACTTCTCCTCTTAAGTTAGATGGTAATGGCCTATGGATGTTTAACTGATTACCTTATTGCGTAAGGAATCATGCGATTCCATCACGCCACCAGTAAGCTCTGGTACCCCCATCAGAATCATGGTATAGGCTGGGCTAATTATTGGGTGCATGAGTAGCTGTATGGGTGCCTCAGTGTTTGTGTGTGTGGGTGGGTGGGCGGTATGTGACTTTCTGCCTACATGTGTGAGTAGATAATTTACTGGGTGTATGGGTTGAATAGTGCATGTGGAAATAGCTGTATAGTTGAGTGAGTGAGTGTATCACTGTGTTAGTGAGTAAATGTATGTCTCATTGGTATATGTATGAGTAACTACATATGTGAAAGGCTTGTGTCAGTGATTCTATAAGAGAGTAAGTATATGTTAGTATCTGTATGAATAGGTTAGATAGTGAATGTATAACTGTATAGGTGAGTAAATGGCAGTGTTATTTATTCTTTACATGTCTAGCTAAGTGTGTCAATAACTCTATGGATGAATGACGGTTTATGAGTGTTTGTGTAGGTGTATGAGTACATATAATAGTGCTGTATTGATGAGTGACTGCATGTATGAGTAAATGTATGGGTGAATAAATGAATGTGTGTGTATAGCAAGAAATTAGTCAGTGGGTATATAGTAACTGCTATTGATTTGTCTATGGTTTCGAAAATGGTAGTCTGTATTTTAGAGTGGGTGTATCAAAGCTTATATTAGGGTGTGAGGAGTTGCATCAGATTATTATGTGGATGATGTCATCAGTGATGTCATTTGAGATGTCATCAGTGATGTCAGTGACCATGTCATGAGTGATATAATATCTGACGTCATCAGCAGTGCATTGTGGGGGCACGAGTTATAGTTAGCTCTACTAACTATAACTTTAGAATTTCTCTGGTTTGTACGAGTGAAATGTCCAACTAACTATAACATCCCTGAAACCTATGGTTTTTCAGTGTATTTCAAATGTTTTTTTAAATGTTAATTTATAACTATAACATCCCTGAAATCTATAGTTTTTTCAGTGAATTTTAAAGGCTTTTTAAATGCTAATTTCTAATTTAATGTTCATTAAACCTACAGTTTTTTCAGGGATTTTAAATTATTATTCCATTCTCAACCTGTTGAAAACACCCGATATCTCCAGTTTTCCAGCAATAGCTTCCTCAAAAAAATAATTGCCACAAATGAGAGCAACAACTAACGCTAATAAAATGCAGAGTAGGTGTTCCTGTGCAAAAATAACATGAACACACCACTTCCCGATATTTTCAACGTGCATCCAAATCTGCGGTGCGATCCAAAAACAGGCGATAAGCTGCGTTAACAGTAGGAATGTAACATCTGCATTTTACTAGTGTAAAATAGGATGACTTCCTACAGTGTGAAAGGGAGACCTGCCCAGAATCACAAATGAAGACCAACACATATCATAGAGCTACCGATCATGCACCTCCAACCCCCAAGAAGACCACAAACCCCACTGCTACCACCCTCAGTACCTCCCCCCAGAACATCCCCCTACTACCACCGAGGCAGTGCACAACAGGACAGCAGACTTTCCAAAAATGGCATGGACCCTCTGCCACACAATAGCTGAATGTTGCACCATAGACGTCCCACCAGCGCCAGGAGGCACATTTAAACAGTGCTTTGCCCGGCAGGAGCGGGAGAGAACTTACCTGCATACCGGGGCCACAGCAGGACGACACAGCACTTCGCCGCCACCGCCAGGAGTTACCGGATGCCGAGACTCGCGCCGCCGCCCCGGGTCTACAATTCCCGGCAGGCTCAGCGGCTGCGCGCTCCATAGACGTCCCACCAGCGCCAGGAGGCGCATTTAAACAGTGCTCTGCCCGCGTCGTGGGACGCGCGCGGGACGAGCCTAGCGAAGCCCGGGCCAAGGGCGGGCCCGTTTAAGCCCATTCAAGACAGGACAAGAACGGGACGGGCCACCCCACTAACACCTGGAGCTCTAGAATAACAAGGTTAGTGCTTCAATATACATCATTGGGCAGATATATTTGATTGTGCAGCAACACTAGCCTCCCACCAGTTGTAACCAAACATGGCTGCCACGCCCGAAGAGGGGACAGTCGGAAGGAAATCCACTGGGGGCACACTAATGGGCACTTTAGATAACTTTCTGATTAGAGTGTCATCATCCCTGGCAAAGGACATAGAGCTCACTGAGAAAAAGCTCTCCCTTGACATTGCCTTTGATAAAAGATCTTCCCTGGGCACCCTGGTGAGGAGCAGATCGCCACGGAGTCATCATGCTGACATAGAGGGGACGCTTCCGCCATCGGGAGTGGAGGCGTGATCCCTATCGACCAAGCCAGTAATTATCCTTGATACATGCGAGGCCTCGCTTAATAGCAACAGTTCCGAAGGGAATGTAAACAGAGCCCCAACACCTAATATAAGAACCTGCTCAGCATGCCAAGCAAAACAAGGAACGGCACCACAGACTGGGGGTGCACCGGCAAAAAGAAAGCGACCAGGGGCACAACCACATACAGGGGGAAGGAAGGCAAAAAGCGCAAAAAACTCTGCTACTAAAGAGGACTCTGTGGTAATTCCACCACACAGCCCTAAGCAGCCTGGTCCACATGGTAAAGATGGCCATAATATGAATCCGAGGGGGTGAAAACTTACCCAGACTTGGGCCCTCAGTTTTGGAAAAAACTGGAGGGCACTATTACGAAGATATGCCATCCAATCCATGATCGCTTGGACTCAATCAAAAATAGACTGGTATGTCTTGAACTTTCACTCTCACAAGCCCAAAAGAAGGCAGGACTGAGGAACAGTATCACTGCTGCTCGCCCGATAACATCAACTGTGCATAATACAACTGATCTTAGCCCTAGTGGTACGATGATTGAGGGGGACAAAGCAAGCCAGCCTAGTAAAGGGGTGCCACCTGCTATCTCTCAGCCTCCGGTGCCGGCAGGGGATGGGATCGTAGCACATACTAATAGATGCCCCCAGGCTAAGAATGTAACTAAAGCCTTACCCCCGGTTCCAAATAAAGTAGGGGCTGAGTCATCATTGGTAGGGAATAATGGAACAACCAATGGTAGAAGGAGGGAATGGTAGAAGGAGGGAAGCTAGACAACAAAATCTGCCCCACCTATCCCCGGTATATGATGACGCCCAATACCTTACATTGATCTCCCTCCCCAATCAGCCCCTTTTGTAGTAGTGTTGGTTGGGGTCCCACCAGTTGCTCAGGGGAAGCAGGAATCCTATCTTGATCTCAAACATAAGTGTATTTTTTGGCTTAATAAGTTCCGCCCATTGCCAACCAATATGCGAGCTGAGATCATGGGTGTTAGAAGAGTCAATTGGATTGGAAGAAGATGTAAGACTGTTGCAGGGGACTGTATTATTATTAATTTTAGAAATTACAGATGTGTTAATCACATTTGTAATTGGCCTTATAACGATCATTCCCCTGGGATTCAGGCTCTTTCACTTGCTTACTTCTATGGCCCTCCAGTTCCCTCTGAGAGGGATATTTTTTAGCCGGCCACCACACCAAACTACTGCCCATTGGGGAAAGTAAGGCTGTTCAACAGATTCGAGGCTCTTTCTGGGCTGGCGAATTGCGACTGACATCATGCATATCTAAGTCCCGCCTTATGTAGTACAGTAGAGAGGAATAGGGACGAGGGAGAACTGAACCTGAGCTTAAACTTAGTGCCTTCTCGGGGAACAGCGTAGTGAGGAAGGGCAATTCTGGTTATAATGTTACAGCCATTGTTAATACTGTGGGGGAGGGCAACGCTGGTTATAAGGCTACAGCCACTGCTAATACTGTGTTACACAATGAATCTTATTCCCTGGAATGCCAGAACACTGTATATTATAGGTCAAGTGATGATCCTACGGGGGCGACTTGATTCCAGTTTCCAAAGAGCCAGTGTGCTACACCTCCTTCATCTCATGGAATGTGGCAGGAATAGGGACTACATTCATTTCGCCTGATTGACATATGCCTGTTCCAAGAGGTGTGGGCAACTGATGCTATATATAAAGTGGGATACTTGAATTTCTTTGTCCCAGCAGTCAAAAAAAGTCAGGGTCAGACATAGTCTTAAATGTCACATTCAGCAGCTTCCTGTAACGAGTAGTGACATCTTAGTTATTAGACTTAGATTCCCAAATGACTTAAGAATTGATATTTATAATGTATATGCAAGGGGCCTTCTAGGTAGCAAGAAATCTGATGTGGTTACAAAGTTAGAAACATTGTTACAGGCTACTCCCCCCAACATACTGCCATTAACCGCGGGGGACTTTAATACTAGGTTTGAGCCCCTTGGTCTGGATGATACTTACTTAACAGAGGAGGAGGACCTGAGGTGGGGAATTCCACAACTGGGCATTAATCCTATAAAAAAATGGACAGAGGCCGCGATACAGATGAAGGGCCTCTGTATGGGGAGTCAGCTAAGGGCTGCTAATGGGCGCACATTGTCAGACAAAATGGGAAAGGAAACTTTTGACAATGGTGTAAGGGCAAGTAATATTGATTATTTGCTTGTCCCGCTTAAGTTGTGGAGTACTCTCCTAGATATGGAGGTGGTTGCTCGTGTCGAGAGTGACCACAACCCTCTTTCGGCATCGTTTTATTTGGGACTTCATAAAAAGAATGAGGTTCCTGGAGGATCAATTTTGCCTGATTTGGTATTGTCAAACAATGAGCACCACCTTAAGTGGTTCCAGGTTGTGGGGCATCAGGAAATTATTTCTGATATTAGTGAGGATCTGGAGGGAGCACTAGCAGCTATTGAGGAGGCCACTTTGTTTGGCCCTTCGCATCAACCCCTGATGGAGATTCATAATAGCCTGTTTGCTAAATTAAAAAAATACTTTTGCAAATCTAACTTTAGCAAACCTAATATAGGCGGCAGATCCCAGACTAGAAAATAAGAAAGCTGGTATAATGACCTCTGCCGCCAAGCTAAGGGAGAACCAGGCCTTGCTCTAAAGACTAAAGACCTAAGGAAAATAAAGCTGGCCCGCACAAATTATAGACAAACGCAATATGTAGCAAAAAAGGAATGGGAACATAACTGGTGGCAAGATCTCAAAACGGCATGTAAATCTAAAAACCCCAAATTCTTTTGGAATATTTTTAAATGGGACAGGGGAGGGCATAGAGTGAGCCCTCAAAATAACATTCACCAAAACTCATGGGTTGAGTATTTTAGCCCCCAATATGCTAGCAGTGTAGCTGATAGTAGCGAGGGGGTGGTTGTTCATGCCTTTTATAAAGAAGCCACTTTCACCTTAGGCGAAGTGGACAGGGCACTAGACCTAGTTAATGAGGGTCGTGCTACAGGCATGGACTGTGTGCCCGCAGACGTATTTTTGAATAACAGAGCCCGCTGGAGGATGTATATCCTGTATGTGGCAAATGCCATAGCACAAGGGATGGAGGTACCCCAATCATGGATATGTGCAGAGATAGTGCCAGTGTATAAAAAAGGGGATAAGTTGTCAGCAGCTAATTATAGACTGATAAGTCTGATCGACTCGATCCAAAAGATTGTGGGCCGACTTGTATTGGGCAAAATCCAGTCCTGGATGGATGATGATAACATTCTTAGTCACCTCCAGGCTGGCTTTCACCCGAAAACAAGCACTATAGACCAGGTCTTTAGGTTTATCATGTTATACTGGCGTACGGTGATCTTGGAGAAAGGCACTTTGTACGCGGTCTTTGTTGACCTTAGGGTGGCTTTCGACCTTGTTCCGCGAAAAATCTTGTGGCAAGTCCTTGCAGGGCTGGGGATGGCGCCTGAATTGTTGAGCCTAATCGTCCACCTACATGAGGATACATTTGCCCGGGTTCAGTGGGGTCGTCAGGGAGAGGTAACGGAAACCTTCCCGGTTGAGCGAGGAGTGAGACAAGGTTGTGTCATGGCACCGACCTTGTTCTCGCTCTTCGTGAACGGGGTGGCTGTGTTCCTCTCCCTGATCCCGACTGATGCCCCGGCTATGTGTGGTGAGCGGGTCCCGATCCTCATGTTCGCCGACGATACATTGATTATGTCAAAAACGCCAAGTGGGCTACAGCGCACTCTAAAGCGCTTTGACATTTTTTGTCTGAAGAGAGGTCTTGAAATAAACACGGCAAAAACCAAGTTTATGGTCCTTAACGGCCGTATACCATCTGGGCCTGCTAAACCCTTCAGAGGAGCGATGTACATAAATGGCGCCCCGCTAGAGCGGGTTGACGCCTTCACCTATCTGGGGATCACACTCCAGAGAGATCTGGGGTGGACCAGCCAATTAGATATTGCAGTATTAAAACATCGCCAACAGGCTGGCATTCTTTTGAAAAATTTCAACTTATCAACAACAAAGACCATTAGCCCACTATTGGAAATCTATAGGATGAAGGTGCTAAGCTCGACATTGTATGGTGCCGAGCTATGGGGTTTTCAGAATTTGAAAAATTTGACGCTAGCAGAAAATGAATTTTTGCGCAAAGCAACTAGCGTCCCCATAAGTACTCCTCTAACACCTCTAATGTGGGATCTTGGTCAAAAAGCGGTCAAGGACCCTGCCTCTCTACGGCCCTTGCTGTACTGGCGACGACTGTGGACCACAGAGGAACTGCAACATTACGCACAGGGTTTAAGGGAGATTATGACAAAGGATGGCTGTCAAAAAATCCACTGGCTGAAGTCCATTCGGTCCCTACTAATTAGGTTGGGACTGAGAGAGCTATGGGACGATCCGATAAATGCTGCATTCCCTTCCAAGAAACTTCTGAAAATAAGCTATTGGGAGATGGTAAATGCAGAAGTATGTATAAGGGGTTTTTCTTCACACCTAACAGGCCGTTTCCTAGAGTTTAAGGCCCAACCGAAACTGGAACTGTATTGGGATGCCATAGAGAAAAATCAGGATCGCAAACTCTATTTCCAATTTAGAGTAGGCTCCCTTCCAGTTAGGTCTTTTACAGCCAATTGGGCAGGGGAAAACGGTAAGGATAAATGCCCTAAGTGTGGTGAGGAACGAGAAACAATAAGTCATTTCCTCTTCTTTTGCCCCTTATATTCTGCACCTAGAGCCATGTGGGTGAAGCCTATCGGCAGAGTGATTGGCACACGCAGGTATGCAGAGGCCTTAAGAATTTTAAGTACTGACCCCTGCCCTTTAATTGGTACTGCTGTGGCTAAATTCCTGAAATGGGCTTGGGTAATCCGTATGCGCCTTGTTGCGGAAGGGCTCCGATTATTGATGAATTACTGTGTGTAAATATGTGGGCCTACCCAACCTATGTAACCTATGTGCAATACCCCCTGTTCTGTTAAAAATGATGGATTTTGTTTTATGATTTTAGATTTTTTGTTTTAAAATAATTGATATTTGGCAATTGTCTATAGTAGTTTAATTCACTCAGATATTTATTGAATTGTTTTTATTGGAATTTTATACTGAAAAACTGTGGTTGTATGTATGTTTTTATGTACGCTTTTATGACTTAATTGTCGAATAAAGTATGAAATGGAATGTTGCAAGATGTGGCAATCAAACATGTGTGAAGGACACAAGTCACACACCAATAATAATGCACACAATACCAAGTGTAGTGGTGATGTGCTGGAAAGACCTAACTATGCAGAGCACAAACCTCTCCATGTGTACATAAACTGTTTGTGCTTTTAGTGTTGTGGACAATGGACGCAACCATGTTACCTCAGGCAGTGGGGAAGATCCTGGTCATGTACCTATGTCGTCGTCCCCTGTAAGCTGAAGCGCAGTGGGCTGGTCCAACGTATGCCACTCCAGCTTAGTAGTGTGAATAAATAGGCTGGGGCTCTGGGCGTGGCTCACTTGTGTGAAGGCCAATGTGTCTGCCAGAGCGGCGGCTCTCACCCGGCCACGTGGCTGCCGCCATGACCGCGGGCCTCCTCAAAACATGCCCCCTGCGAACACAGAGACACAGCACTGCAGTCCTATGTCTGTACAGACTACTGCCTTTGATCTAAACTGTAGACAGCAGGGCTCACAATTCAGATGCAGTTGCGATTGCAAATGACACAGTCCAGTAGGCAAGACACATTGCTCCCACTGCGGCCCGCCCGGACCACGCATCATCGCAGGCTGCCTACACGCTGAGCGCTAGAGGTACCACTACCTAAAGAGTGTTTCAGGTGCCACTAACTCAGTGCACAATACGTCATCTCCACATACCCTTATTGAGGCAGAATTCATTAGACAAAAGACATTTCTACAAGTGTGGCCTACCCGGACCACGCATCATCGCAGGCTCTGCACACGCTGAATGCTTCTGATGCCACTAACTGTGCAGCTCAACTCAAACCCACGTGGTTGTGGGCCCTTGCTGACCACTGCCTCCGGCCTACACTCCGGTCAGCAGAGCTCACCATTAAAATTGAGTCTTGATTCATTAATTACAGAGTTGAGTAGGCAAGTAACTACAACGTCCCTAAAACCTACATAATATCCTTTTAGTATCCTTGCTTCAAGAACTTTTTTGATATCAATTATAGCTTTAGTACAATGACCAAATTCATCTTGCAAGTCCATAAGAACACTGAAAGGCAGTCTACACTGCGGACAGCAGAGCTCACAATTTTAATCCAGTTTTGACTTATTTATTGCAGAGTGAACTGTACTCTATGACGTTGGATTTTGTCAAGAGGAAGTCACAAAAAGTATTCCTCAATGTCTGTGCTGACTACTGCCTTTGATATACACTGCAGACAACAGGGCTCACAATTCAGATGGAGTCGCGATTGCAAATGACGCAGTCCAGTAGGCAAGAGACATTGCTCCCAGTGCAGCCCGCCCACACCACGCATTATCACTGGCTGTGCACACGCTGAGCGCCACACTTACCACTAGCTCTATACCGCTCAAGTCAACGCCACATGGCTGTGGGCCCTTCCTGACCACTGCCTCCGGTCTACACTGCGGTCAGCAAGGCTCACAATTCAAGATTAGTACCGATGCAAATTGTGTAATAGACTGTAATCGGTTAAGAAAATCAAATGCTCTCAATCTGTGCAGCTAAAGTCAATGCCACATGGCTGTGGGCCTTTACTGACTGCTGCCTCCGGCCTACACTGTGGTCAGCAGGGCTCACAATTCAAATTCAGTCTTGGTTCATTAATTTCAGAGTCCAGTAGGCAATTAACTATAACGTCCTTGAAACCTACACATTTTGACAATCTATTCCATAAACATTTAATCTTTTGTTACCTACACTGCGGTCAGCAGAGCTCACAATTTGAATTCAGTCTTGATTTATTACTTGCAGATACAATTGTACTCTATGTCCTCGAATCGAGTTGTGATTGCAGATGACGCAGTCCAGTAGGCAACATACATTGCTACCAGTGCGGCCCTCACAGACCACGCATCATCGCTAGCTGTGCACACGCGGAATGCTTCTGATGCCCCTACCTCAGTGCACCACAACTCATGGACCCTTTATGATATAATCTTTTGTGTATGATTACAGATCTGCTGCACCTACCTCAGTGTACCACAAGTCATGAACCCTTTACAATAGAATCTTTTGCGTATTATTTCACATCTGGTGCCCCTAACCTAGTGCAGCACAAGTCATGGACCCTTTATGATTGAATCTCTGTGTGTGATCCGATGATTACTGTTGTACTCACCCTACACGCATGCAGCACAGACGTCACTGGACATGTGACGGTGGTAATAAAAAGGGGCCGAGCACACATGTCCGTACCCAGTTCCACTCTCTATTTAACTGTGTCTGCGTGTTCATTATGTATGCATGATGCTGCTCCTGGGCCCTACCACATTACATTCTGCTGTGGACAGGGCTCGCAACCATCTTGCCTCTGGCAGTGGGGAAGACTTCGGTTATGTAACTTTGTCTCGGTCATTGCATAAGTACATAGGTAGAGACTGGATCATTAGAGTACCGCAAAGAGAGTGTTTAGTGAATTTATAAGTGCTTCGGAATTGGCGGAGTGATTGGATAAGTACATATGTTGGCAGAGCCTAGCCGCTGAGCACGAGCTCGGCTCTAGTTGGCTGCCCTCCATATGCCAAAGACGGAAATTTGTTCTTTGCATGGCCCTGTATTGCTACAGCTGCAACACTCCACTGTATGTGCAATAAACATTCATACCCACACAGATGTGTCATGTGCACGATCTTTCATGTGTGGAAGTGTGGATGAATGTAGGGTCAGTGATACCCCCTACCTACCATGTTGGCCATGTTTTGGTTCTTGGGTCACAGGGTGACACATTGGCGCTTGCTGCCCGGGTGACAGCAGCACTACAACATGGACACCGGCATCAGTTGATTCCTCATACAGCCCAGGACAGAACCACGCCCAGAGCTTAGGAGTCATTGTTCACAGCCTCACTCAGGACTGGCCAGACCACTCAGCTTATGCATACAGGGAGTGACAACAGTGCTACATGGCCCAGATTTTCATTGTAGTGATCTGCTGCTCACAGGTCTAGTTGTCAGTACACCACAGCCACTCCCTGATGGCTGGTTTACAACCCCACTACACCCATCAAGCACATGCGTCACAGGACACATGGCCCTGCCAATAAAAAGGACAAGGCTCATGTGCTCCACGCCATTTCCATTTCTGGCACCGGATGCACTGCGGCTGTCACAAGCACACCGCCACAGGACGGTGACTTTCAGTGTACTGAGGTAGGGGCACTGTAAGTGCTGAGCAGGTGTGCAGCATGTGATGATGCCCCGTCCCGGTGGTCTGGACAGGTCAGGTTTTGTGTGCCCTGCTGGACCGCCTGAGCCATCGAACAGCGGGGGTCTACCGCCACGTGACGTGGACTCGCTGGTCACAAAGTTAGTGCCACTGCAAGGGCTGAGCAGGTGTGCAACCTGCGATGCTGGCGGGTGCACTGGAATGACCTCTGCCATGGTAAAAATCAAGACACAGCACCAAATGTTGGAACTGGTGACCTGCAGAGCGGGGCTGCATTATATGGAGGGTGCCCTGACAGTGGGCCCTGGGCTTGAGGCTTGCAGTAGCACTTGGTAGGCCCTCTTTTATACATGCAGGTTGCGAAAGGTGAGCAGAGAGCCTTGTTTGCACAGCGGCGGACAGTCACCTCTAGGCAGTGGGTGCGGTTGTTGTGCAGAAGCCTGGGTGCGCAGCGGCGGGCAGTCACCTCCGAGCAGTGGGAGTGGATGTGGTGCAGCAGCCTCGGTGCGCAGCAGTGGGCCGTCACCTCCAGGCAGTGGGAGTGGATGGGGTGCAACAGCCTGGGTATGCAGCAGCTGGCAGACACCTCTGGACTGTGGAAGTGGATGGGGTGCAGCAGCCTGGATGCTCAAAGGCGGGACAGCGATTTAGGCGTGCACACTTTTATGTACTCTGCCATTACTGATTCTATACTATGTTTCAGATGAGTGAGCTTGAGGGCTGCAGTATGTCCCGGCACGTGGTTGGAGACACACCGGTGGTGCAAAGGTGGGCTGTGAGGGTTTTCTACTCAGTGTCGGCACTCACTCTCCCTCTCCATCTTGTCCATTCTCTCTCTCACACTCTTTCTCTCTCTCTTCATCTCTATCTCACTCTTTCTCTCTTTCTCTATCTCTTTCTCTCTCTCTCTCTCTCTCTCTTTCTCTCTCTTCTTCTCTCTCTCACTCTTTCTCTCTTCCTCTCTATCACTCTTTCTCTCTGTCTTTCTCCCTCACTCTTTCTTTCTTTCTTTCTCTCTCTCTTCCTCTCTCTCACTGTTTCTCTCGCTCTCTCTCCTTTGATGGGCACATGACACACAGTCTTATCTTGTTTTTCATCTTGCAGGCTGTGATTCACAGATTGTTGACCCCCCAGACTCGAGCCTCCCGCCACGTGGCGATGACTTGATTTCCACTGAGTTAGTGCCACCAGAGCTGAGCAGGTGTGCAGCCCATGATGATGCGTGGCCTCCATGCGCCATCATGACAATCAAGACCGGATTGGAATTGAGAGCTCGGCTTGACTGTGTGTACGCCACAGCTGAGGAGGTAGCTTCGGCACGTGGTGGTCCCTCTTGGACACACGCCGGTGGCAGAAGGTGAGCAGAAGAGCTTATTTGCGCAGCATTGGGCAGTCACCTCTGGGCGGTGGGGGCGGATAGTGTGCAGCAGCCTGGTTGCTCAGGTGTGGGCAGACATCTCTGGGTGGCAGGAGTGGATGGGGTGCAGTAGCCTGGATGCGCAGGGGCGGGCAGACACCTCTGGGCGGTGGGAGTGGATAGGATGTAGCAGCCTGGGTGCGCATTAAGGATGCGGGCATGTAGGTGCAAGCTTATAAGCTGCTATGGTGGTCTTTACCATTAAAGGACACTATAAGTGATATAGCCCATAGAATAACATGGGCTGTCACCCGGACTACCCCACGATTGGCTGCTCCATTATGGTGCCACATTAATATTTCATATTTGATATCAAACAACAGCTTCCCGCATCTGACATGAATCTCATGTTGAGGACGATGTGGTATGCACACTGGTGGCTACCTTGGAGGTTGCCCACCTGGCTGCCTCATCTTTTCTGTGCTCTGGCTGGAAGCCCTTGCTAGTTGCTGCCAAGACAGGATTCTGGAGTCAGGAAAAAAGGCATGAGCAGGAAGGAGGTCACACCTTCTCCCTCTCATGATGGCTAGCAAAGTGGCACATCAGTGTGGTGATCTTCAAGGGCTACACAGCATCTGAAATGCATCAGGGCTTCCTCTCAAAGGAGTCAACAACCTCTCCCTTCCTCAGACACATTTCCTTATGGATAGGTAGGAAATTTGGTATGCAGGAGGTATACAATCCTAGAATGCTAGTCACCCCTCTAAGGTGGTCTGCCTGGTCTGTACAGCTAAGGAAGACTTCTGTTATTTTTAAAGTGGTTGAAGTCATGGGTCCTTGGTAGACAAAGTGACCTACACCCCTGGATGTGGTCACCTTCGAGGTGGATTAGCTCAGGGACTAACAGCCCATTGGCTACTTTTTCCCACACCTCTAACTCACCTAAATCTAGGATTTAGGGATCTCCCTGATACCACAACCTCAGTTTTAAACAGCCTGCATTGAAGAGGACAAAGAAGAGACCCGTGTCTGTAACAACAGGACTTGCACAAACAAAAACAGGGATAATATGCTCCAGTGACAAAACTCCTGAAACTGGCTGATCGAGACTCGTCCTAGACTTACTCTTGGTCACCCTCAAACTCCCCTGGACTAGTGGCACTAGTCTCCAGGAAACTGCAGATAAAGCAAGGCTCCAGGTTAGAAGAATCACTGGCCTACGGGCCCTCCAAGAATCTCCCAGAGCTAATGCATTGCAGGAACTGTAGTCTGCCTTCCATGAAGTTACAGGTACCTACCACATTCCATGGAACCACCTGACATCGAAGTACCTTTCTACCAAGTATACCGCTGCCAAGGCTTGTTGGTCACCCTCCATTATCTCCTTGTGTTTGATACTACTTGTAGACTACCTTTTTTAATAGCAACAAATAGCAAACTTGCACAAACATGTAGGTATACCTTTGTGACTCAGGCCTGGAAGTATTAGTAAATAGGACCTAAGAGAATGACTCAGTAATAATTAGAGCAACTGTCAGTTTTCCTAATTTAAGAATAAAGTTACGCAGGTGTCTAGAGGAGAACATGAAGTTTTATTATAATTTAAAAGTGCTAGGAAACCTAAGGGGCTGAGGAGCTTAAAAGAAGAGAAAGTGTGTCTGTCAGGCACCCCTCCTCTTGAGTCTAGACTAGAATCATTGAAACAAATCACAAACGTTTTTCTTATATCACAAACTTTCCCCCTCAAAGGGTTTTGGGAGATCATGCACTAGTTTGTGGGAGGGGGGTCAACAAATTGATGATGGCTTCTGGATTAGCTCAATAATTCAGTGTTTGGAGTAACGTCTTTGAAGTAATAGTCACAGCCAAAACAGTATGAGATTTTGAAGCTTTTTTGAAGCTCAGTATCTCAAGAGTCAAGTTAAGTATCTCCAAACTTGATCTGCCAAAGTCCAGTGTTTCCAATATTATCTTAACACAGTCATGCTTTTAGCAATTTACGAACTGTCTAGCAGCATGATTCTAAAGTTAGTTTTTTATTGGTCAGTTTATATAAAAGCCAACTGCAATCCACATTACAGTAGTCTACCCATTAATTACCATGGATCTTGTCAGTTGTGACAGTAGTGTTAAGCCAGTATCTTTTGTAGCACCCTTGGCCATTACACTGATTAGGGATGAAAAAACAAATTGATATCAAATAGTACTACCAGTTTTTTCCCCTTTGTGAATGTGGATGTTGACCATCCCAGCTACTGAGACCACTTGAAGGAATAGTGTTCTCATTTGAGTTGCCAAATGCAAGGATCTAAGGGCCATATGCAAGAACATTGGTTATGCTAAAAGTGATCAAAATGTGTGCATCAACAGTTAGCAAATCCAATGGTATTTCTGAACTGGCCTATGTATTATTAGGTTGGGTCACAATATCAAAATCAAATTCTACCTGCCGCATTCAGTCACAAATTACGATCTGCTAAGATTCACTGACATCATGGGGATGTTGGCTGTCTTAGGTCAGCAGGCCACTATGTCTGTGATTGCTTTTAAATAAAGCAACCTTTTTTTTAAATGGAATATGTTTACAAAAAGAAGGAGAAGTTGGCAAACTGTTTTTTTAACTAGGCAGTAGTTCTTGGGACCACTGCTTACTCCTAAAAATGTTTTGGCAACATTTCCAAAGGAGAAGTGCTCCATTGGAGACCCCTTCACATTTGAAATACGGTTTGGAAGAAGGTCTTAAACACTCCCCTCCCAAACAGCTATTTCATATGTAGATGTAAACCCAAATTGCAATGTGTTTACATGTTAACTGAATCATAATTTGGGTTTTGTAAACATGATTTTGCCGATTGGAGCTTTTGTGGCAGAAAAATATTTTCCTCCATATGGCCCTAAGTATATATTAATACATTCCAATAAAAGGAGGCTTCTTGTATCCAGTGATTCATTATGTTAAGGAAATTTGTGAACATTATTCCAACCTTCATGGGAGTCATTCAATCAAATGTGTTTCTGGGTGTTGTCAGCATACATTTGAAAGCTGTTCTAGGATCTAGGCTAGAAGGCAAATAAGTATAAATGCAATAAAAGTGGCAAGAGTTCTGGTTGGCAAAGGTATGCACCCTGTCCTAGCAGAAACCACAATGGAGAAGTGTGGCTCAATGGTTAGAGTGGCAGACCCTAATGCAGAGGTCTGGCCCGGGACCAGGGTTCAATTCCTGCCTTGGCTGGTGTCGGCGGATCTTGGGCTCATAATTCCTCGGACCTGAATTCTCGCCTCGGTGCCTACTCTAAGCATGGGTCCCACGCTGCAACTCTGGGCAATAGCTTGCTTAGTCTCCACAACGGCCCCCTACAGCGCTAGGGATGCCTGGTTGCACCCTGGGGATGCCCAGGAGTGGACATTTCACGGGGAAAAACCAGGAAGGATTCCCTAGTGGTATGAGTACAGCGCCAGGACACTCAGGAGTATCAGTGCGCTTTACAAGTACGGCTACATTTACAATCCTACTCAGGGTAAGTTAGATACATACTAAAAGATAACCTGTGCTGACCCCCGTTAGCTGGCACAGAGCAGGCAGAATTATCTGAAGGGGCAATGTGTAACGTATTTGTGCAACACCCACACACAATGAATTCATCACAAAAAACTCTACGCAGGTTTATAAAAATAGGCTATTATTTTATAACCAAAAAAACAAAAACAAAATGGATAGAAGTTGAAATATTGAATTTAAAAGAAGTAAATGCAGTAAAACGCTTAGAAGCAAGTAGGTCTAAAACGTTACATTTAGTCACGCTGGACTGGTGCAAGGTTTTGGCCAACCTTGTGTAAGTGCATGCTGGCTACAGAACCTCGTTGAACAAAGTACCTTTTGTGGTCCCTATCAGAGAAATTCAGTGATCTTCAAAGTCAGTGAAGGTGATGCATCAGTTCCAAAGACGGGTGCCAGAGTCGAGAGATGTCAAGTGGTTGTGAGTGCTTCTGTTCAGTCTATTGCGTCTCGGGGGAAGCAGTTGATGATAACAGCAGGCTGGGATCTACCTTATCGCCTCCTCCGCATCTGTATTACTACATCAAGCAATGCTCCGGATTCTGCCACAGCAGTCAAGAAGATTGGTCAATCTCAACAAGCGCAGGGGCAGTGATACGCTGTCAGATTCATCGATCTTGGGAGGCAAAGGCCTGATTCCGATGAATTGCTCCACTTTTACCTCCAAAACTGGATTAATCTGCCGAATTTGCTACCTGCAGACAGGAGATGCATCCAAATCCATGCTGCAAGTATCTGAGACACTTCCAGTGAGCCAGGCATAGGAGCCGGAGCAGTTACTTTGATTTCTCTCAGTCTCAAACAACAGGAGGCAAGCCGACAAGCCCTTAGAGATCACCTGAAATAAAGGCAGAGTCCAGCTTTCCTTCAGTTGAATCAGGAAGCTCCAGGAAGCATGGCAACACAAGAGAAAAGCAAGCATTCCAAGTCTGCAGTCCAAAGATGAGTCCTTTAAGCAGGACAGCAGTCCTTCTGACAGAGGTACAGTTTAACATCCAGAAGTGTCTGATTTTAGGGGGTTGTAGAGCCAGTATTTATACCCAAAGGTGTCTTTGATGGGTAAACAACCTTCACAACGAATTTATTATAACGAATACTTTAACCACACATACTTTCACTCCGCAAATACTTTCACTCCGCATACTTTCATTGCGCACATACTTTCATTCCACATACTTTCTGAACGCAAATACTTTCACTCTGCAAGGCTTTGTGATTTAAAAATGAATTTTAGTGATATAATAAAAGATGTTATGATATAATATTGAGAACTGTGCAACACTGCCACAGACACAAAGGGATTTGTAAAACGAGCTATCCAGCGAAACACAGCCACGGTATAACATAAAGGGAGCTGTCCATCCCTGCCACGGTGAGCTGAGGAATTCAAAAAGGAGCTGTCCAGCACTGACGGGAGTTCGCTGCAGCACGGTGGACTTGGGATATTAGTTTCGAAAAAAAGGTGCTGAAAAAGAAGTTAGTAATTTAAAAGGAGACTTACTGACACTGCATACTCAAATTGAAATGAATTCTCGACAGTCGAAGGTGCACTGCATAATTGAAACTCGACGGTGAACTTGTACTCTCTCCATGCGGAATTAAAGTGAAGAAACTTAATTTAATACAAAAAATGGACGGAGCGATGCTAAAAGGATGGAGAGAGGCTGCAGAATATTAACCATGAGGAAGAAGTTTTAAAGGTAAGTGTAGGCTATTGTGGAAAAAATTAGTCTTTTTTTTCTTTATTAATGTTTTTGCGGAAAGCGGTAATCCATTTAACGATAATTTTACTTTACAGAGTGACTTCTATGGGAAGAGATTTTATGTTTATAAAATTATAGAGAGAGATAGAAAGTTAAAGAGTGACTGTTAGAACTGGCTATTTCTGGTAGGCTAAGGCTGACGCCAAAGCCAGGCAGAAACTACCATTCTAGTCAGAGCAAGGGAGTCACACACCAAGATAACCCCTGCTCACCCCCTTGGTAGCTTGGCACGAGCAGTAAGGCTAAACTCGGAGACAATGTGTAAAGCATTTGCGCCAGCACACAACAGCAACATCCTAGGCACACCACAAAAGGAACTCCACACAAGGTTATATAAAAATAACTTCTGTATTGTCAAAATCACACCAGATAGAAATCACACATGTACATTGTGCCAACTGGCATGGGCAATATTCACAAGGGATTATGTACAGGACAGGGCCACATGGGCCACTGTCAGAATCAACACTTTTAGAAATAGCACTTCTAGAACATAGAATATAGGATATAAAATCACTGTAGCACAAATTAGCAAGTATAGCACACTACCAGTAACTACTGGTAACAGGTAAGTACCACCTACGCAACCCTAACCACCTTAGGAGAATGTCACGCAGGGAACCAGGACCTCACTAGGACCACCTGTACTAGAAAGAACAACTACCTAAGTATCACAATACAATTATGGGTATAAGCAAGAACACATTACACATGATGCATCACAACATTCAGAGGTGTAGGGAAAAGGTAAACACATGATGCATAAAAACATTCAGAGGTGCCAGAACACAACTCAATAGCGCAAAAACTCACATAAGCCACCACTTGTGGCAGTCCGTAGGCCAACTGGCCTTGTTGGGACTAGGACGCCCTGTGTCCCAATGTCAGGGTCCTAAACGGTGCAGCTGCCCACTAATTGCTGGGCAGCTGGGATATCCATAAAACTATGGCATGGGCTCTCATTAGCCCTTGAACAGAACTGCTCCAAAAGGTAGGAGCCACACAGGTTCTTGCACAGATATGCCCCATGAGCCTCTCTGGCTCTTAAAACAATGGCACCTCGAGCCTCTCGGGGCTCGTCTGCACTTGTATTATCAGGAAGTTTTTAATGAAAAAAAAAAGAATAGTCTCAAGTCTCTTCAAATCAGTGTTAAAAATAATATCACCAATCTAGGCTTAAATCAGCTCTTTAAATGATTAGCCAAAGCAATGCTAGTGTGTTATCAACTCAAGAATCAGCCCTTCGAATTAATGAGCCCAAGCAATGCGAGCGTGCTTCACCGAGGGCTATTCAGGCACCACCGTGCCGAGCAGAGCAGACTTGCAAGAAGCCCCGGCCGGTCCCGGCAGCCCTCCGCCCGCTCTCAGCACTTCAGGGGGCGGCGGGGAGCTAGCTCGGCTCTCCGAGCAGGGACAAACAGGCCAGGGGCAGGAACCACTCTTGTTGCTCCCTCGGCGAGGTTGGGTCACTCTCCCCCGGCTTCGGCGATCAACACACGGCTCCTGGCGGCTTCCCCAAAAGGTCCTGATGACGCGGACCAATCCCATCGACGCGGACCAATCCAGTCGCGGCCTTCGCGGCGAGCCTCCTTTCTCACCCGGGAGTCAGCCAATAGCAGCGCGGCTCCCGGGGCAGGCCCTTCCTGATGTCACAGCTTCTGCGGCAAGGCAGCGAATCAGAGCACGCCTCTCGGGGGCAGGCCTACGGCAAAGGCCAATCAGAGCGCAGCTCCTCTATTTGATTGACCAATCAGGTCGCGGCCCCTTCGTTTCTTTCCCTGCGGCACTTGGAACAACTTCTGGTCAATTTCAGGCCCCCGGGCCGCGGCGGTGAATTGCGGGCAGATAAGTTTAACGTGCCCAGGGTCAGCTGGGCGATCTGAGTATCGCGAATCCTGACAGAGGATTGCCTCGTCCTGGGGATGCCTACGGGCTCACAATCACTACCGCACACGTGCCGACGAGCACGTCGATACCACGGCACAGCAGCTGGTTGGCAGGCGATTCTCAGAGCGGCGCTCTCAAGCAGAACAGAGAGCAGCCAGCGCTCCACACGGGCAGATGATCGAAGCTCTATGCAAACAGCCCACGATCTCTGCAGCACTTTGGCAAGGCTTAGGACCCTTTTAACCCTGGGTTCCAGAACAGGAGGCCAGCTCTTCTCAGGCCCTTGGAGATTCAGTTAGGAGACACAGCACACAGCAAAGTCTCTGTAGATCAAGCAAGCAGGGTCACAGCACACAGCAAAGTCCCTCTTTTCCTCAGCTTCAGTTGGTCAGCAGAACAGGTCAGCCCTCAGAGCACACAGCAAGGCAATCTTCCTTCAGTTCTCCAGCGGCCCTTCTTCCAGCAGAGGTTCCTCTTGATTGTAGAATCTGATTTTCTGTTGTCAGGGGTCCTTCTCTTATACCCCTAAAAGTCTTTGAAGTTCTTTGAAGTTTTTGTGCAAGTGGGCCCAAAGCCCGGTCTAAACAAGTTCTGGGTGTTGCTGGAGCCCTTGGGCTTCCTGGCTTCCTTCTTCCTTTCATTGTGAGGGGCAGAGGTGACAGTCACCCAGCGGGAAGTGGAGCCAGCATTGTGGCCAGGCAAGCACAGCCCTATTTACTCCTAGGTGCTATCTCCTCCCACTTCCCTGGATACAGATGCAGTCATTCAACCAAGGGCTGACTCAGACAACATCCTGGGGGCTCCCCAGCCCCTGTCATCCTCAGACCAGACAGTCAATCCACAAGCAGGCCCAGGCTCACTCCTGGAGCCAGGCTCCAGCCAATCACACGCCAGGCACAGATTACCCAAATATGCCAACTTCTACAAATGGCACTTCTACACTAGACACAATCATGCAGCATACATCATTACGCAGCATTCAATCTCACGAGTTCGCACATACCAAACTCAACCCTGCACTCCCCACACATCAGGAACTACCATGGGCATACATATTCCCCATGCATTCCTATGGGAGGGCAGGTCACTCACCACACATACACAGAGAGCTCACGCACTTTACACTGTACCACAGTGAAAAAGTGCGCAGAGGTCTAAAATCACCAATACCAGGTCACAGAAACAGGCTAGGAAAAAGCAAAAAGTTTAGGGGTGAACCTGCCAAAAAGGGCCAGGTCCAACACAACCCCCTTCCAGCCAAAACGCAGGGTAGACCAATCACTCCACTGATGGGCTTCCCTGCTTTGGGCGACAAAACACGGACATGGGCCCGCACGGCAGGGACACCCTCCAGTTTTGCGCCACTCTGACCCCACTGGATTTCTCTCAACAAAAGCTCTCTGGCACAACTAGGATACCCCACTGGCACTCTCTAGTCATCCACGGCCAGGACCAGGCCCTAGGCCATCCAAATGTCACAGGTTTTAACCACTTCACAGAGTGGGGGGCAGTAACCCCTGGCACACAATAGCCATTCTCCACTCTCCCTCTCAGTATAGCTACAACTACCACTGATCCTTCAACCTAGGGACCACACCCTCAGGCTGACCAGAGGTCATGGGCAAGAATGCCCCACCCTACCTCTACTTCTGGGTTTCCGCACCTCACAGAGAAACACCCACCAGAACACAATTCTCCTACCAGATCAGGACCTCACTCCATCACTGGTCTACCACCTGGGATCTGGAAACTATTTCACTTCTGAGGTACAAAGCACACAGCACAGTCCCTCTTCAAGCAGGTGGGGGGACACAGCACACAGCAAAGTCCCCTTTCCTCTACCTTAGTGGAAACAACAAACTACAGGTGGGCCCCAGAACACACAGCAAGGGCAGCCTCCTCAGTCTCTTCAGCTGATTTACTTTGGCAGAGATTCCTTCTTGACCTGGAAGTTTCCTAATCTCCCAACCTAGGATCTAAACCCTCAAGTTGCACCGGGGTCAGAAGTAAGTACACCGTCCCTCTGCACCCCCTTCCAGAGTTCTGCACCCTCCCACCTTGGAGCGGTACCCCTGGTAGCCAACAACCGGTCAGGACACTGATTACAGATGCCCTTCCCTCCAGGCCAGGCTGAACCTGAACCTGCCCTCCCCCCTCCTCGGGGAATGACCTCCAGAGGCCCCACAAATGGTCAAGCACTCTAGACGGTCTAATGCCCAGCGAACCAGGACTTCTGCACCCTCCACTAGGAGCGGTACTGCCCAACACCAGGACCGCCGGAGTTCTGGTTACAGACACTCCCCATCCTCTAGACACAGGAAGATCCTCCTCAAATGACCTGTAAGTACAGCCTAGGCCCCTGACCTGGCGCTCCCTTAGGGAACCCTCCAGGCCCTGAGACAGGGTTTCGGGCCAACGTGGGACACACCGTCCCACACTCACTCTGCCTCCACTGAGACAGGGCGTGAGCCCCTACACCCATACCATCCTACTGGGACCTAGCTGTGCTACACATGAACCTCTTCGCGTACACAGGATCATCAGATACCCAAGCCACTACTTTTACAATCACTCCCTAATGCCTCTGCAAGACATCTAGCACACCGGCAGACATCCACCTTCTTGTCCAGTGCCTCTGCAGGACCTCCTGCACACCAGAGGTACACCTCCTATGCAAGATCCTTTAAAAAAAACTCACACCAACTCCTCCAGTTCAACACAACCACTCGTCCACACACTCCCCCTCCAGACTGGTGAGACAGTTCCTCACTGCCCCTGACTCTCAACCTGTACCCCTCTTTCTGAGCACCAGGCACCATACTCTGGGAACTGGGAATGGGACTTCACGCACTGGACATATTTTAGCTGCCACCACTGGATCTTACCATACTGGGGAATCCAGACACACACACACTACACTCAGGGGTAACCACCCTCCCGAGCAAGCCATTTCTCCTCCACACTCCCCCTCTTCCATCTACCCACACAGGGACAGGAACAGGGATTGGCCACTGGACCCAGCAAGGGATTCCCAATCTATGGGAACCTCCCCCTCTACTGGCGTCCCGCCCTGTCATTTTCTCTCATCTGCCACTAAACATAAAGCGCAGGAACACCATTTGAAAATGACACTCTTGAGGAAAAACAAAATCATAAACAATAATCCCAAACATGTGACTATATAACAAATGCAGAGTTTTGTAATGTAGCCAGTTGTCGCTGTGGCACTGCGCAAACACAAGTCCTAATCCGCAACGCTGACCAACAATGTTCGAACTGGCTATTTCTGGTAGGCTAAGGCTGACGCCAAAGCCAGGCAGAAACCACCATTCTAGTCAGGGCAAGGGATTCACACGCCAAGATAACCCCTGCTCACCCCCTTGGTAGCTTGGCACGAGCAGTAAGGCTAAACTCGGAGGCAATGTGTAAAGCATTTGCGCCAGCACACAACAGCAACATCCTAGGCACACCACAAAAGGAACTCCACACAAGGTTATATAAAAATAACTTCTGTATTGTCAAAATCACACCAGATAGAAATCACACATGTACATTGTGCCAACTGGCATGGGCAATATTCACAAGGGATTATGTACAGGACAGGGCCACATGGGCCACTGTCAGAATCAACACTTTTAGAAATAGCACTTCTAGAACATAGAATATAGGATATAAAATCACTGTAGCACAAATTAGCAAGTATAGCACACTACCAGTAACTACTGGTAACAGGTAAGTACCACCTACGCAACCCTAACCACCTTTGAAGAATGTCACGCAGGGAACCAGGACCTCACTAGGACCACCTGTACTAGAAAGAACAACCACCTAAGTATCACAATACAATTAGGGGTATAAGCAAGAACACGTTACACATGATGCATCACAACATTCAGAGGTGTAGGGGAAAGGTAAACACATGATGCATAAACCAACACATTCAGAGGTGTAAACTCAAGGAAGACACATGATGCATAAAAACATTCAGAGGTGTAAGGAAGGAAAATCACATGATGCATAAACCAACACATTCAGAGGTGTAAACTCAAGGAAGACACATGATGCATAAAAACATTCAGAGGTGCCAGAACACAACTCAAAAGCGCAAAAACTCACATAAGCCACCACTTGTGGCAGTCCCCAGGCCAACTGGCCTTTTTGGGTCTAGGACGCCCTGTGTCTCAATGTCAGGGTCCTAAACGGTGCAGATGCCCACTAATTGCTGGGCAGCTGGGATATCCATAAAACTATGGCATGGGCTCTCATTATCCCTTGAACAGAACTGCGCCAAAAGGTAGGAGCCACACAGGCTCTTGCACAGATATGCCCCATGAGCCTCTCTGGCTCTTAAAACAATGGCACCTCGAGCCTCTCGGGGCTCGTCTGCACTTGTATTATCAGGAAGTTCTTAATGAAAAAAAAGAATAGTCTCAAGTCTCTTCAAATCAGTGTTAAAAATATTATCACCGATCTATGCTTAAATCAGCTCTTTAAATGATTAGCCAAAGCAATGCCAGCGTGTTATCAACTCAAAAATCAGCCCTTCGAATTAATGAGCCCAAGCAATGCCAGCGTGCCTCACCGAGGGCTATTCAGGCACCACCGTGCCGAGCAGAGCAGACTTGCACGTAGCACCGGCCGGTCCCGGCAGCCCTCCGCCCGCTCTCAGCACTTCAGGGAGCGGCGGGGAGCTAGCTCGGCTCTCTGAGCAGGGACAAACAGGCCAGGGGCAGGAACCACTCCTGTTGCTCCCTCGGCGAGGTCGGGTCACTCTCCCCCGGCTCGGTGATCAACACACGGCTCCTGGCAGCTTACCCAAAAGGTCCCGATGACGTGGACCAATCCCGTAGCGGCCTTCGCGGCGAGCCTCCTTTCTCACCCGGGAGTCAGCCAATAGCAGCGCGGTTCCCGGGGCAGGCCCTTCCTGACGTCACAGCTTCTGCGGCAAGGCAGCGAATCGGAGCGCGGCTCTCGGGGCAGGCCTACGGCAAAGGCCAATCAGAGCGCGGCTCCTCTCGTTGGTCGACCAATCAGGTCGCAGCCCCTTCGTTTCTTTCTCCGCGGCACTTGGAACAACTTCTGGTCAATTTCAGGCCCCCGGGCCGCGGCCGTGAATTGCGGGCAGATGAGTTTAACGTGCAAAGGGGCAGCTGGGCGATCTGAGTATCGCGACTCCTGATAGAGCATTGCTTCCTCCTGGGGATGCCTATGGGCTCACAATCACTACCGAATACGTGCCGACGAGCACGTCGATACCACGGCACAGCAGCTGGTTGGCAGGCGATTCTCAGCGCGGCGCTCTCAAGCAGAACAGAGAGCAGCCAGCGCTCCACACGGGCAGATGATCGAAGCACTATGCAAACAGCCCATGATCTCTGCAGCACTTTGGCAAGGCTTAGGAACCTTTTAACCCTGGGTTTCAGAACAGGAGGCCAGCTCTTCTCAGGCCCTTGGAGATTCAGTTAGGAGACACAGCACACAGCAAAGTCTCTGTAGATCAAGCGAGCAGGGTCACAGCACACATCAAAGTCCCTTTTCTCCTCAGCTTCAGTTGGTCAGCAGAACAGGTCAGCCCAAAGAGCACACAGCAGGGCAATCTTCCTTCAGTTCTCCAGTGGCCCTTCTTCCAGCAGAGATTCCTCTTGATTGTAGAATCTGATTTTCTGTTGTCAGTGGTCCTTCTCTTATACCCCTAAAAGTCTTTGAAGTTCTTTGAAGTCTTTGTGCAAGTGGGCCCAGAGCCCGGTCTAAACCAGTTCTAGATGTTGCTGGAGCCCTTGGGCTTCCTGGCTTCCTTCTTCCTTTCAGTGTGAGGGGCAGAGGTGACAGTAACCCAGCGGGAGGTGGAGCCAGCATTGTAGTCAGGCAAGCACAGCCCTATTTACTCCTAGGTGCTATCTCCTCCCACTTCCCTGGATGCAGATGCAGTCATTCAACCTAGGGCTGACTCAGACAACCTCCTGGGGGCTCCCCAGCCCCTGTCATCCTCAAACCAGACAGTCAATCCACAAGCAGGCCCAGGCTCACTCCTGGAGCCAGGCTCCAGCCAATCACACGCCAGGCACAGATTACCCAAATATGCCAACTTCTAAAAATGGCACTTCTACACTAGACATAATCATGCCACATACATCATTACGCAGCATTGCATTCAATCTCACGAGATCGCACATACCAAACTCAACCCTGCACTCCCCACACATCAGGAACTACCATGGGCATACATATTCCCTATTCATTCCTATGGGAGGGCAGGTCACTCACCACACATACACAGAGAGCTCACGCACTTTACACTGTACCACAGTGAAAAAGTGTGCAGAGGCCTAAAATCACCAATACCAGGTCACAGAAACAGGCTAGGAAAAAGCAAAACGTTTAGGGGTGAACCTGCCAAAAAGGGCCAGGTCCAGCAGTGACTACTTTAAAAAAAACATTTATTTCACTTTTATTTCCATTGTAAATGGAAACGTTGTTAAGAAATGAGTTGTAAATTTATTTTTACTGTTTAGATAAATTTTTTGTTATATTTCCTTCGTTATAAATGTATCTGCGGACAAAAAAAAGCGTTGTGCTGGTATGCGGAGTGTTTTCATACAGAGAAATGTCATATATTCTCTTTGATGCAGGGGGTGACTTCAAATCAGATCTCTGAAGTGCACAGGCTCCACTTTTAGCCTAATCCTGCCTACCAGGTGATCTATGGGGGGTTAAATCAGCTCTTTTTGTGGGGACAGGACACTACCTATTCGAGTGAAGTGTTAGCCTCACCCTTCCATCCTGCCCAGGCAAGGGCATCCAAATTCAAATATATGCAGATATGTACTCAGACACATCCATCCTTACTGTATTGTGGCTGTATAGAGGGAATGCACAAAGTGCAGCTGTCACCCACCCCAGATGTGTATTAGGGACAGGCTGTCAGGCACACAGACCAGTAAGTGCAGAGAAATGTCCACTTCGTAAAAGTGGCATTTCTAAAACAGTAATGTTTAATCCAACTTCACCAGTAAGTAGGATTTATCACAACCATTCCAAACATATGGAACATGAAAAAGCTATTCATCTCTGTTCAGGAATTACAGATTAAACATGTTTTAAGGAATTCCTAGTGCTAATCTATGGGAGGAGTAGATCTCACAGTAGGGAAAATAGGCTGTTTGTCTCTACCAGGGCATGCAAACATAAAGGTAAACATCCTACCGTTTACTTCCGTAGCTCCCTGCCTTTGGGGCTATTTTGGGCCTACCTTAGGGTTGACTTATATGTAATAAAAGGGGAGTTCAAGACTTGGCAAGTAGGTTTAAATGCCAAGTCGAAGTGGCAGTTAACTGCACACACTGGGACTCTAGTGGCAGGCCTGAGACATGTTTGAAATGCTACTTGTGTTGGTCGCACAATCAGTGCTGCAAGCCCACTAGTACTATTTCATTTATAGGCTCTAGGTGTATGGTATACCGCCTTTCAAGGTACTTACAAGTAAATTAAATAGGTCAATAAGGTATACACCAATTGCACACATGTCTAAGGAAGAAGCACATGCACTTTGGCACTGATAGGCAGTGGTAATGTGCTCAGAGTCCTAAGGCCAACAAAAAGATTCAGCAAAATGCGGAGGCAAAAGGAAAAAGGATTGGGAGAAGACCTCCATAAGGCTGACAGGTCTAACAATGATGTTGCCAATTCAATTCGCTCGTGTTTGCTATGATTGCTGACAAAGAATAAGATCCAGTCTAGAGGTCTCCTGGTGATCTCTGCCAACCCTGGATTCTCCGTAGACTAGATAGATGATATGAATAAGATGAAGTTCACCATTCCACTCAACTGTAAGTCAAGGTGGTGCAGTTAGAAAGGTCAGATGGATCAGGTTCTATGAACTCAAAACGGTTATCCACAGATGAGTCATTTTATTTGTGCTTTGAAAGAATGAATTGCCTTCAAATTGAAATCAACATTCCAGATGGCAACCTCTCTTCTTTTTTCAAGAGCCATAATGAAAATAAATGCTGATTACTCTTAATCGCCATCAGGAAGCAGTGATGCTAGTATCATCAGTGCAGTAGTAAAAGCTGCAAAGGGATTGGAAAAGCAATGAATAAGATTGCTTTTGAGTCCCTTAATACCTCCCAGGTATATTAAGTGGAGTGCTCCAATATATTCCATCATTCACTTTGTAGGGCAGTTTCCAGCCCTTCCTTTCAAAATTCCTATGAGAACTCAGGGTTAGGGAACTAGGGAGAAGAATAATGTGCTATGGGATCGGACCTATGATGAGCCAAAACAAGTAGCATCCTTGAAGCAGAGAAATTGGAGTTTAGATTTCTTCTTTTTTTTTTTGTGTGATTGTTTACCCAGTTTTGCATCTGTAAATGCACATGAAAAATCATTTATAATTCAGTTGTTTCTTGATAAGTAAAAATAAACACAACAACAATTGAAGAAAATAACATTTTTGGCAGTTACGTTTTTTACAGTATGCACCAGGCTTTTTAAATATAGGACATAATATAATCTTCCCCGGTATCTAGTAATGCAGCCGAAAAGCTGTAAAAATCCCTATGTGACAAACTGATTTTCACACACTTCAAGTAATACATGGAAAAATGTGCACCATCTATACTTTAAAAAGACATGAGAAATAAGCGTTAGAAACTTAGTTATTACATCGTAAAAGCATGCAGATGATTGTAGGATAGATGAAATCATATTCATTTTATTAATGTAGGTATATATTTCATTAATCATCCTTAGCATATTTATTTCAGGTCGTAATAGAATGGTGAAGTAATACTCGTGTTATAATGTTCCTAACCATCCTATAATAGAATTGTGTAAATAATTTATGAATTCACATATAATTTAAATACCTTTGCTTGTGTTTTTGAGGGTTTTCTGTTCTGAATTCCCTCTTCTGCATATGTGTTCACCAAATGAGAAAACGAAACTGGTGCTACACAGTCATGTTGAGTGTAACCCTCCTTAAACAATATTCTTCATGTATGTGCTAATATAGAACATTTGAAAGAAGATTAATATTTTGAAATTTCATATACTTTTACACGTTGGTACTTTGAAATTGCAGTAAAAAGGCATTGTTTTGTTACATTTAACCTGTGCAACATAATTTATAACAGCTCTGAATGCTTATCAGTCGAAATGGGCTAATATATTATTGCTTTACCTCTATAAAATGTGTATTTCATCAATTATATTCTGTATATTCTTTAATTGACTATATTCTAAGCCTGCATGTCGCTATTCTGTACTGTTCTTATACTCATGAGAAGCTTTCTCAAACTAACATTGTAATGCAAAACTGTTGCTTCTTGGAAGTAGTTCTCACTCACTCAGAAGGACTTTTTGCAACAAAATGTGATACTTTTGGAACATTTGTTATGGGAAACTGTCCTCTTGAACTCCCTCTCATATCTGTTGCTAAAGCATCATTGTTCTGAGGTTTACATGGACCGATGACCTACAAATTACATGGTCAGTACCACCTCTTTATATAATATGTTTCTTCCTTTATGCCACATAACAATCATCCTATAAAAAATTACCAATGGACTGAATTGGTCTGACATGGTGAGGTGACCAAGGAAGTGACCAAGGAGGTGTCACTCGGAACTACAGACTATATTATACATTGATCTGAGGAATAAAAAAACTCTTTCAACTCTTTTGATTGGAATCGAGTTTTATACTGGCCAGTTTGGTTCTGTCGGTCGGACAGAATCCAGGGAGTCTGCCTTTTGCTTTCCTGCAACTCTTTCAGTTCATGCTCATCCTTGCGGACCCTGCTCGCACCCTCCTTTTGCACTGACGCATATGCTGTGGGCACCATTCTTGGACTCCTTCTCAATGGGACGCTACATGAGCTGTCATAGTTCATGTCCTTGCTGAACTCTCCTACTCATTTTGTTATCTTATGGCAAACCTAAATAATTAGCCTATATGTAGCCTTTAGGCAAAGGAATGTTTATTAATAATGTGAAGCTCCTCAATTGAAAACTTTAGTAAACTAACATTTTAATAGAAACCTGTGTCTATGGTTTATCACGATTTTCCTTTTAAATATGATTTTGTAATCTGAATGTGTTTATTGGTGCCAAGTAGAGCTCAGTTTAGAGAAATCTCCAAATTTCAAGTACTAATGTTACTGGTTTGTGTAGCCCTAGCAGAATTATTGGTTTGCAGGATTTTGGTCCGGATTAACTTCTTGAGACTTTTCGGACTTGGTGTAGTAATACTTTACTTATATAGTCTGGTTTTGGGAGAAATATACATGAACGTTATTTATTAACCTGTGAATCAGATATCCAATTCCTGATCCTCATTGGATACCTGGATATTGGATCTGCTATATCCAGCCCCTCAGTGGCACAAACAATGATCCATTGGAAGATGAAGTGAGCCGACACTGACATCACATATGAGAAAGAAGGGCCCAATGTCCTCAGGAACACATTGCTCAATTCACTGGTCAATGATATTAAATGCATCTTTTTGTTGAATAGTTAGCCACTCTAAATAGGATATGCAATTGCTTAAAATGCAATGAACAATCAGTAAGATTCAGGACTTAAAAAATACATTCCCCAACGCCCTGCCGCTGCCTCGACGTTTGATTAAGCCTATTTTCAGGGGAAAACAGAAAGGGATCAAATTAAAGTTTGTCTGTTTTGCAGAAGGAATCAGGATTTGTCATATGTTCTAGACATTTAAAGATTCTGAGACTCCCTTTCTTAGTATTCTTTTGCGAAAAGGTTGTCTTGCAAAGTCTACATTAGGTACTGATCGCATTGTGCACGTTTAACTTGTCAAATGAACAAGTATTTACCATTTTAATGAACAGAAATGTTTTAATAAATCGTACTATACTGGGTAACGTATTCTTTTCTTCTAGCGCAAAATGGTCGTTATGTATTTCCGCTCACAATTTATATGGCAGAAAAAACCTCACAACTTCATTTAGGTTAGGTCAGAGGGACCGAGTTTCATCAAGAACTTGAAGAAACTTCATAGCTGCTGCTCACCTTATTGACCAGCTGGCAAGCAGTCATTTTCTGAGATGGATGTGTGATAGATAAAAAAGGCCATCCATTCCGCAGTGTCACTTAACGAAGAATGATTAAAGTCAGGAAGTGGCAAGACAATTAGAGCCTGTCAGTAGAAGGCAGGTACGTTTGACCCTGGATTGTCGAAGTGTTTGGAATAAAAGTCAACAAGGACATAAAAGTTCATTTCAGCTCTGTTTTCATTCTACCATATAAAGATGGCTTTAGGTCTCTACAAATGACTTACATTTTAAAAAATACATTAATTTGTGTTGTCACTATTCAAATTACAAGTAGTACATGCTATTTTCCTGTGTATTGAACAAGTAGGTAGGATACAGATCCAGACGTAGTATTCGTTATTGCCCTCTAGTATAACATAATAAACAGAGCACTAAATACAACGTAATACATCTACAAATTAACCTCCACCCAGCGTCCGTTCATCACCGACTTCAATTTTTACAAGAATTAGAAGACATTTATGGGAAAAAGTACCTCTGCTGTGCATTATAATGAATGTGCATGTTACTGAAAAGTTCCATGACCATACAGAGGAAGGAGACTAAATGCCGAGTTTCCCTGTATGGTCATGGAACTCTTAAATGTTTATGTACTCTCCTAACACAAGCTAAAATAACAGGAATCACCAACAATATACTAAGACATCCTACTACCATGGGAATAAGGGCAAGAGGTACAATTCACATTCGCAAATTATGGATGTACACAGGGCCGGAATGGCCATAGCAGGGACCAGGCATTTCAATGGTATGCCTGAATCGTGGGGGCCATTCTTGTTACTGGAGGCTGTTTTTTCTGCGAAATCGGCCCCTTGTAACAAAAGCCCAGCAGCAGTGGTCCCACCAGCACCTCCACCAACCCCCGGTGTCGGTCAGACATAATTGCCAGGGCTGGTTTACTATCCCAGTCCGGCTCAGGCCACATGTAGTACCTACGGATTTTATTTCTGCCTTGGCCAAGATATGCCTTAAAAATCATTTCTTTCCTTTTAAAGATAAGTTGTTCATACAAGTGAAAGACTAGCCATGGGCTGTTGCTTCGCCCAGGAGATTGCTTATCTAGTAATGGATGCCTTTGAGAGGAACTTTATTTTTCATGAGGCTACACCTTTTAAAACACAGATTGTTCGATGGAGTCGATTTACCAACGATATCTTTCTGATATGGTCAGGGACCCAGGAACAACTGTTGGTATTTCATAATTGGCTTAATGCCCGCTCCACGCACCTGAAATTTTCCATCAACTATACCAACTCGAAAATAATTTTTTTAGGCCTGTGTGTGATTCACAATGAGGGGAGTCTTGAAGTATGCCTTTATACTAAGCCTACAGACCGCAATACCTTATTGCATTTCACCAGTGGACACCCCCGGACCCTGAAAGAGAATTTGCCATATGGTAAATTTTTGAGGATCAGGCGTAATTGTACAAATAAAATGGAATATTTTGAAAATGCCGAAAAAATACAAATTAAGCTTTGCAACAGAGGGTAACCTTTATTGTCCCCAAAGGAAAAAACAGGTATCGGATAGGATGACATGCGTCTTGACCTACAATCCAAAAGCTAATAAAGTCAAACAGATTATCTTGAGGAATTGGAGGTTAATTCAACAGTTTGGTATTCCAAAGCCTTTGTTTGCATTTCGCAAAGGTAAAAATATTCGGCAATATCTGGTAAAAGCAACACAGTCTACTCCTCTGAAAGGTGATCTAAGAAACATGTTAGGTCTCCCACCAGTAGTGGGACATTTTAAATGTAATGGTTGTGCGGTATGTGCATATACGGCCGACTGGTAGGAGCTCTCTGTTGGAGCTCCAAGCACATGGGATACTAAAATCGAAAATCCTGGTTAGTGGCAGTCAAGAAATGGCACAAATGGAACAGAACACATGAGTAACAGGATTACAAACAAGAGCAAGAGGATTAATGCACCGCAGCGTCACTTACCCTGACACAGACTAAGGAAGGGGTGAGTGGGCAATCGCTGCGTCCATACAGCCTCTGAGTCTCTGCTGCTACCAAGGATCAACGATCGAAGTCGGCTCAGATGCCATTGGCCGTGACCCGGTTCGCAGGACCCGGATCATCGCCGGGCAAGACTGTGGGATACCTGTGGCGAGGCTGGAGCAGCCCCAGTTGCCCCCCAGATGAGGCGGCATGCTACGGAGGATGCAGATGAGGTGAGCGGGAGGTGTGGGACCGCCCTCTGGTGTACTTGCAGGATATTGTCTGGGTGGCAGAAGTGGGCCCCCCGCGATATTGGGAGGAGAGTGGCCATTGGTCCTGGGTGTGGCGGGAGTTGGGCCCCTACGACCCACAGCAGGGACTGGCAAAGTGCCTCGAAGCGGCAGGCTGGCCCGACATTGCCACGCAGGTCCCGCATCTGAGCTCCTCGCGGATCGAGGAGGCTGGAGCGGCCTGGAGAGATGGCAGGCTGCCTTGCTCGAGCCTCCCCACCCCCACCAAACCGCAGGTACTGCACCTGACCTCACAGACCAAAGAGTCGTGAGCGCCCGGGCTGCGGAGAGGGTCTGAGCCTTTCCCCCAGAGGGCACGGAGGCCACCACCCGATCTCCTTACAGACCGAGGCACTGGGAGCCAGGCAGCGCAGAGCACCTCGGCTTGCTACATCGTACTGGTGAAAAGAAGTCGAAATTTAGCCCCGCCCCCGAGCTCAACCTGAAATAACGAGGACTGCACATAATGGGATCAAATCCCACGAAGCGGGAAATACATAGTTTAAGTACATAGCGACCTTGTTTCCACAGTGACCCAACTAAACCCACACTCACCAAAGGCGGACCCTGTTGCAGCCTGCAGCTCGACGGGGCTGGGAACATTGGGACTTTGGAGACCCCTTTGATGCCTTAACATTTTTATTCAGTCTGTGATTACTAAAACCTTCACTTGTATTTTAATTGTTTCAGACTCTCCTTCCTTTGATTACTTATCACCAAAATGGCCGCACACAGAAACAACAAGGATGAAGGGTCCACCCCCGGCCACTGGTCCCTCTTGTCCAGAGATTAACTACCTATGCATCACAACTGAAAGAGGACTATCGACACATATAGAGAAAGGGAAAATGAAACACTAGCTCTCCAGGCTAATCACAGTCCATAGAGATAGACATAGGACTGCATAGAGATAGACATAGGACTGCATCGATGTCTATGAGACCCCTCCACAAAGGAGGCTGCCATCTTAGAATGACTCTTCTACAAGGATGCAACACATTTCCAAGGATCGCCCTACCTAAACATTGCAGGCTAAAATCTTTTGGTAAAGCTCTCTCATCATAATCTAGCTCTAGCCAACCCTCATCCAACCTCGCACCTAACACCCCTGCTCTAATCATCAGGGTTCGAGATCCACCCCTCCCCCCAACCAGACCTGAACCTAGTCACCACCTCAGCCATTGCTTCCCCTTCCCATAGTCACCCCCCCAGCCCATCACAATGCACAGCACGCACCATACTAGGAGTACCACACACACTTTAAGCCTCTTAGCGTCTCTTAAACCCTGTCATAGCATGGAGCTCACAGAGCAAAAGCAAACAAAGCAAAGCAAACAAGTCTTTATTGTTTAAGTTAATTAAAACCATAACAATTTCATAATACAAATATAAGGTCAATATAAAATATTTAAAAAGAATGATATGATTTTTTTTCTAAAAAGCATGAACCCACTTATAAATTAAACATTATCTTAGTAAACAACAGCAATGTCTTTCTCATTATGCCAATTTAAAATTTGTCTCATAATACAGTAAAAATGTCATTATTTTGCAAGCCAGCTGAGGGTCAGTCGTGCCAAGTCCTTTAATTATTGCCCCTCTACATGTTCGAATACCTCTGTCATTAAATGCCTTTTTCAGTAATCGCATACGTTGCATTTTTAAATTAGGACAAACGCATATTAGATGGATGATGTCTTGCCAGGCTTCCCCACATAAACCACAAGATTTGGTGCCACTATATTTCCATAATGGTTGCTCCACTCTGCTTGGCAATACTCCAAATCTAGATGCCATTAATTTGAGTTTTAAGTGCGGCGAGTATGTTGCGCCGAGGTATTCCGCCGGTCGAAGTGTAGTATATGATTGGAGAACCATCCATCCGTGCGATCTTTTTGCTAAGGTGGCTTTGTCTGCCAATAATGATTGCAGTTTTGATGACTTATTTGCTAAGCCACGGAAAATTTGAAATGACGGGTTCTTAGACCACAACTCCTTCCTCTTCGTAGCATCTAATGCCTTTTTTAAGTATTTACCGTAACTTGAATGTGGATCCTCCTGGGCTTGCCACAGAGCATCATTTAGCAGATTGGATCTATTTTGCCATAGTTTATACAAAGTTTTAATTATCGCATATTGTCTACCAATGTCCTGCTTGATTAGGCCAAATTCAAGTCGGACCCGGGGCTGCTGACTGTGGTAGCCTGAAAACTTTTTTGTATGCCTTTGTCTGTATTGAATCTAAGATTTTGACATCTTTCCCATTTAGCGCTATGCTCCCGTAGGTGATTGACGGTAGGAGTTTTGCGGCCATCACAGAGATTAAAGGTGAGAATGACGGGCCGTGTAGCTTCTTCGCAATAGCACAAAAGGCATAAATATTTCCATTTCCTTTTTTTCCCAGAGATTGAATCTGTGGTTGGAAGTTCAGACTTTTGTCAATATATACCCCTAAGTACTTATAGGTTTTTACTATTTCAAGGCGCTTTTCTCCTAATTTAAATTGATACTGTAGTCGTGGGCTGTTCGTGAACGACATCGTTTTTGTTTTTGTCTCATTGATCTCTAGTGCATTGGTGTTGGCAAACAGCAAAAGTTTGTTAAGTGCCCTTTGAAGCCCTACACGGGTCAGACTAAACAGAACTATATCGACGGCATATGAAAGATGCGTTATGGGTAATCTTCCCAGCCGTGGTGGGTGAGCATTTGCTTGATCCAATCGAGGTGAAAGGTCGGCTATAAAAAGATTGAATAGATGGGGGACTAATACACAGCCTTGTTTTAATCCAATATCCGTTGGTATTTTTTTTGATAATTTGGTACCATTCATTAGTTTTACACGGACCCACGTGTTTGTGTAGAGTTCGATAATAGGGCGTAATATTGTTTCCGGAAGCCCCAGTTTATATAGTTTGGCCCACAGTAGTCCACGTTTCACTCGATCGAACGCCGATTTGAAGTCTATAAAACATGCATGTACCGGTCTTCGCTGGCATTTGCATTTATCGACCATAGTTACCAGAGCTAAGATGTTTGTTGTGGTGCCACAACCTTTACGAAATCCTGTTTGATTAACAGGAATCAGGCCATTTGTATTGGACCATTCCACCAGATCCTCAAGGATTAGTGTGGCGAAGTATTTTGCTTCCACGTCCATGAGTGCAATTAACCTGTAGTTTGCCGGCTCTGCTCGTTCACCACCCTTGTAGATCGGATTAATGATTGAGCCCTTCCAGCTTGTCGGGAGGGTATTTGTTAAGGTGATTTCATTGTATAGACCATGCAGCGATTTCCCCCAGTAGTCTGGATCCATCTGAAAAATGGCCTGGGGGATGCCATTTGTACCTGGAGCGCCATCGTTGCGACCCTTTTTTGTTATAGTTGTAATGTCTTCTACTGAATGGCTTTGAATTTCCTGGGGTGCAGTTGTTCCATGGTCTAGTAATCCAGCAAAATTCTTTACTGTGTTTAAGGCCTTGGTACACAATGTGATTGGCTGATTCCCGGATGTTGTTTGGTCATCAAATATTTTAGTTAAATGGGATGCCCACGCCTTCTCTGATATAGATGCGTTATTTATCACTTTTTTTGATCTTATCAATTTATTAACTTGTTCCCAGAAAAGCCTATTATTTGTTTGTTTGGCACTGAAACGTAATTTTGTCCAGAGACTTTCCTGTTGTGCTTTAAGGTCCTTCCAAATTTGGATTTTGTACTGTTTTTTGGCGATCTTTATATCCTGCCATGTATATTTGGGGGTGTTTTGTGTATTATTTTTTCTCACCATCTTTCTTAATTCTTTCCTTAATATGTAGGCTGTTCTGGACATATTTGTTTTAGGCTTAATCCTCCTAGTCTGTAGGAAATTAATTTTTGGTGCCTTAAACAATAGCGTTTCGGTGAAGATAGACCAAGATTCTACTGCGTTTTTGCCTGTTATATTTGTGGCTTTGACGATTTCTTTTGCCAATGTTGATAGTTCTGGTAGGGTTTCTGTTGACCATCGAATTCTTTTAAGATTTGCCGTGGTTGGCTGACCCAGCTCCACAGGCGCTGCACTATGTTTATTATAACCTAGTTCCAGTTCCAATACTTGATATGCATGATCACTTCGGGTGGAGTATTTAATCTTATATTTCGTCACGCACGCCATTAGGGGAAGAATTAACATAGTGTAGTCTAGAATTGACTGCCCATCAGTCCCTTGATAGGTCCAGTGTGGTGGATTGTCTTCTTTTGTTCTACCATTTATGACTCGCAGTCCTAGATGTTCCAGTGTCTGAACCAGCTGTTGCCCCTTTTGGAGCTCACAGGCACACATACCTACACCATCATCTACCCCCCACCTCTGAAGAAAGTCAGCCAAATGTTTTAAGCATAAATTTATAAAACTTCACACCGAAACACCCTTCGCAGATCCCTACTTCTCTATACACAACGGACACACAAGCTCCGACATCATTTTCCATACGAAACGAAGGGCGCAATGCAGGAAAGCATTTCTAACCTTAATTGTGATTTTGTCCACTAGGAAAACCGCACATGGCCTAGTTATTTACATGTCCCCCTCCCAGCTCTTCCAAGCGACTGCAACCATCACCATCTACAATAACGGAACCGTCCTCATGCAATCCACCGACCGTAGCTTAAACCTCCTGAAAAACATCTTCCCCATTATTAAAGTGCAAGCATCAAAACCCCAAACTGACACCCAGGCTACTCACACATCCACTACACATTATGCCCCATCATCTACCCCCACTGGCACCAACGCCCTTTCACTATTACTATCCCAACCACCATCCACCCCCTATGATAGCCACGCTCTACCACTGTCCCAACCACCACCCCACCCGTACGCTATGTCCAATCAGAACACACAACACATCACTCCATCAAACACCCCCCACATCCGAGTTCCTTTATCACACCGGCCTTTAGGCACCTTGGAGACACAAGCCCCTACCACGGCGCCTGACCCTTACACAGTACTCCCACCCAGCACAACTGCAGCAGCATACACACACCTAACCGATATTGATTACCCCTTATTCACGAGCACAGCGGCTCCCCATGGCAACATCCTCCCCTCCATAACCCACATTCCCGCTACTCTATCCCCGCTACATATGATACCACTGGCTCCATCATCTCCCAGCACAGTCCACCTACTCCAGTTCAGTTTCTAGAATGTAGTAAGTCTCTTCATTTCCACAATGAAGACACACCGCCCCCTGAGCACTCTAGGGACTCAGACTCAGTCACACTTCCCTCACCCTCATCCCACCCGTGTACTTCTTCAGATCAACCGTCCACACCCACAACTCCTCCAGCTACATACATCCCCCAATTCAGTTCATCTCTCTCAGCTCAGCTTTCAAGTCAGCCATCCATTTCCACTAATCATCCATCTACACCCGCAACACCCCCCTCCACTCCATCCATACCGGCTCTTGACCACAAACATGACCAGGTCACAATGCACCCATCTATAGCCTCATCAAAGCCTACAGCCTTACTCATAATCACGCCAGACTTCAGACTTGATGAGATCATGATCTCATTGCATCAAATAAAGGATGAAATCCTAGCATTTAAAGAGCTTTTATCGAAACAACCATGGTTCACAAGAACTATAAGACAGCCTAAAGCAAGTGGGCACCTAAAGCACCCAACAGCCACCTCAAAACCTATGTTACCCAGTTGGAAATCTATTCCCTTTCGTAATAAACCAACCGCCCAATCCGAAGCACCAATCCCCTCTCGGAGAATGATCTGTTTGCTTTACTTCACTCATATGAACCCACCCTCCTGAGCCCTCTCCTGCCCTCCGCTATGACTATCCCAATTATCCCTCCCAACCCACACAAGACTATTAAACACAACTTTAGAGGCATCATGGACAACAATCTAAGAAGAGTCCCCATCACTCAGGAACCCATGTCCTCCCGTATCACGCCTCGTCTCACACGCATCCTCCTAAACTGTAGATCGGCCTCTAGACACGCAGCTGACATAGCTGACCTAATTCTCACGCAAGAACCGGCCCTGATATTGTTAACCGAAACCTGTTTAAAGGAATCCTCATCACCAATCATTGACATTCTAGGACCCCCTAACTACGACATCATCAAACTGGATAGAACCGATAAGACAGGGGGTGGCATCGCCTGTATACACCGGAGCAGTATCTCAGTAAACAGAACAATTTCACCTGTATTCCCTTCCTGCAAATACATTTGCCTCAACATCACCAGTAATGGCAACCCATTATGCACAGACCTACACAACTACCGCCCTATCTCATACATCCCTACCCCGGCCAAACTATTGGAAAAATATATTCACCTCCAGCTAACAAGGCATATTGACCACTTTGACCTCCTTAACAAGCAACATGTGGTTTCGAGTGGGTCACAGCACTGAGTTTGCTATGACTCATATAATTGATGACGCACTACAAATCCTTAATCAGAATGGATCCTGCCTACTCATCCTACTAGATCTCTCCTCAGCCTTTGACACGGTCAAACACGAAAACCTGATAGATCTTCTGAAGCATAGATTATCAGGACCAGTAATAAATTGGTTTATCTCATTTCTCCAAAATCAAACTCAACAATTCAAGGTCAACAACGCCATGTCCAAACCCATCCCAGTAACGTTAGGATTACCGCAAGGATCCTCTTTATCCCCGACACTATTTAACCTTTTCATGAAACCTCTCACCGAAATTCTTCAAGCATCTAACGCGCAATAGCACATGTACGAGGATGACACACAACTATACCTTAAGATCCACACCTTAGAAGACATCAAACTACTTAACACAACACTTAGGAATACCCAGATATGGCTGGCAGAAAACCATCTCAAACTGAATGCCCATAAAATGAATTCTTGTTAATAGCTCCACCTGCCCTAGTCCCCACAATGCAAGACTGGATAATACACATCACGGCGCTCAACGTTCAACCAATGATCCATGACTCAGCTAAATCGTTGGGAATAACTCTTGACAGCAACCTCAATATGCAAAAATACATCAGCAATGCTAACAAGGAAGCAAACTTCCAGATAAATATATTGAGGAAGCTAAAACCCTTCCTGTTACACAATGACTTTAAGCTGGCAGTACAAGTGCTAGTTATCCCTAGAGTTGATTACGGAAGCATCTCTCTTTGTGGCCTACCCAAAACTACAATGGCACCGCTAGGAGCCTCTGCAGCGAGACTCATCAATGGTTCTAAAAGAAATTCCCACATCTCCCCAGACCTAAAATCCTTGAACTGGCTAACTCTGAAAGCCAGAATACATTGGAAAATAGCATGTATGACACATAAAGCCCTGCATCACAAAACTCCTAGCTATCTAGCACAGAAACTGACGATCTCTGGTGGGATCAGACCTTCAAGAAGTGCAGAAACCCTACTGCTGAAACCACAAATATTTAAGAAGAAGAAAACACATAACCAAACTTTCTCAGGGATGGCACCCAGAATTTGGAATGCTTTACCCTCAGAAACCAGACTTAACCCCTCAACTGCTTCCTTTAAAAAGGAGGTAAAATCTATTCTCATGGCCAAATTCACCTGTGTTAATGTCAAAACATATCGCAACCTAATTTCCCCTCACTATTACCTCACGATGACAAGGACCAACTAAGCAATCTAGACATTTTAACTTCCTTTTAACCGACGCAAGGGGATAACACCTAGCTGTTCCCTACCACTGTGCCTTTTGCAAATTGTCTGTATACGTATTTTAACCAGCCTCTTTATTAATGTCAAGAGATCTGTATTAATTGTAAATTACCTCACCACTGTGCCTTTACACACTGTTTATATATATGTTTTATCTAATCTGTTATTAATGTCAAAAGAACTGTATTTACTGTAAAGCGCTCTGATATCCGCCTTGTTCGTGCTCTATAAAACTTTCAAAATAAATAAATAAATTCCAAAATTGTGATGTTGAATGGAAATAAACACACCCAAACAAGTTTTTCTAATTGCAATACAAAAAACGTTGTATATTCTCTCACATGTCCTTGTGATAAGGTATATATAGGACAAACAGCACAAAATGTTAAGATGAGAATAATGCAACACCAGTCTAGAATCAGGTGTAAAAGCCAGGGAGCTCCCTTATTGCATCACTTCACTGAATGTAACCATAATGAAAACGACATTAGGCAATGCTTCCAAATTCCTTGACTCCCTTAACGAAGCTCTGGGACACTTCCTACTTCGTTACCCACATTTCACCCTTCTAGGTGACTTTAATTTGCACCTTGAGTCAGCTTCCGATTCACAAACCAGTAATTTTCTTCAGACACTTGAAATCTTTCATCTCCAACAAAGTGTCACGCTGCCTACTCATTTACTAGGACACACCCTCGACGGTGTCTGCTCTAATCTCCCCTCTATCTCCACCCAGCCCCACCTCCCCCAGATATGGACAGATCATAGCCTGATCCCATTCCACATCACCAGCAGCCACCCCCATACTATCAATAAAACCAATCATCATCGCGATCCATCAGTTAACTGGAAAATCGTACAGAAAAACCTTCTTCTTAATCCCATTCTTCAAGCCCACTTCCCCTCTCTATCCGGAAATATTGAAAGGGATGCTGACCTCTTCCATAACTGGGTCACACAAGAAATCTCAAAACGGAGCCCCACCAATCACCCTGATAGAATTCAGAAGAAAACTAAAAACAACGCTCCCTGGTTCACCCCTGACTTAGCCTCTGCGCACCTACTTTGCAGGAAAGCTGAGCGTAAATGGCGTCGAACCTATGACAACGACGATCGCCTCGCCTATATCCACCAGAGGAAAAACTACCTCTCTAACATTAAATCGGCCAAGAGAACTTTTTAGGTAAAGGCCATCAAAGAAGCCAGTCAAAAGCAAAAAACCTTATTTTCGATAGTAAAAAGTTCCACTCAGCCTAAAGCTCTCCAACCCGAAATCCCCTCATCCCAAGATCTATGCGACAAGATCTCAGACTACTTTGACGAAAAAATCGCCTCCATCCAAAAGAATTTCCCCCCTCCCCCAACCCCCCATGCACCTCCCCATCCCGACCAACCTTGCTCGACAGTAGGCAGTCTTAAAAATTTCACCTCAGTCACTCTGGTCCAAACCAGAGATGCGATTCTATCCTGCAAATCCGGCTCCCCCTCCGACCCTTGTCCCCCCAAGATTCTCCATCAAATCATTGATGAGATAAACCCTATTATCAATGACATAGTTAACCTATCTCTCAGTTCTGGAGCTGTTCCTCGCTTATGGAAAAAGGGTGTTGTCAAACCACTCATGAAGAAAGCTAATAAATCCCCAGTGGACTTGACCAATCTCCGTCCAATCACCCTCCTCCCCGCTTTGGGAAAAATAACAGAGCAGCTAGTCCACAAAGAACTCAAATCCTACCTAGAAACTCACAACATACTCCATCCTCAGCAATCCGGTTTCCGGCCCAAACATTCTACTGAAACTGCTCTGATCGAATTGACTGACACCATCAAAACGTTGCATGACCAGAGGAAGAAAGCCATTCTGATACTTCTCGACCTCACGGCAGCGTTCAACACCATATCCCACTCTATTCTGATCAACAGACTAATGGATATTGGCATCTCAGACGCTGCACTATCATGGATCAGTTCTTTTCTCAGCGATAGATTCCAAACTGTCGCTTTGGGCCCTTTTCAATCCAAAGAGAAAAAGGTCTCCTCCGGAGTACCTCAAGGATCCATTCTAAGCCCCCTCCTTTTTAATATTTACCTTATTCCTCTCCTCAACCTTATTGAATCATTCGGCATACCTGTCACCTCGTATGCCGATGATACTCAGTTGATCGTTCCCCTAGACGACAACTCCAACAATGCAGAGCTCAATCTTAAAAACTGCCTCACTGCTGTCTTCCAATGGATGGACTCCAACCACCTCCAGTGCAACTCTAGTAAAACAGAGATCCTCCCCATCGGAAAGAACACCTCCTTCTGCCCTGCCCTCTGGTGGCCGGATAACTCTGTTGCCCCCCCCAGACTGTCACCACTGCTAGAAACCTTGGTGTACTTTTTGATTCTGATCTTTCATTTGACCAACATGTCACGACAGTGGCCGGCAGATGCTTCGGTATAATCAAATCTCTCAGAAAGTTTTTTGACTTTCTGCCCCTTGAGGCCAGAAGAACGGTAACAGTGGCCCTCATTATCTCGCGTGTGGACTACTGTAACGGCCTCCTGGCTGGGACCAAGAAGTCCACTCTTTCCAAACTCCAAAGTATCTTACACACCGCCGCCCGCCTTGTCCTAAAATTACCCCGCAAATCCTCAATCTCGGCAGCCCTTAAAATCCTACACTGGCTACCCCTGCACAAGAGAATACTTTTTAAGATACTCATTGTTGCCTTTCGGGCCTTTAACAAAACGGGCCCTAAATATTTAATCAGACGCTTCCCACACTACTACCCGAGCCGTGCGCTTCGCTCCGCACAAGAAAATCTCATGTCCGCCACCAGGTTTAACCTGAAGTCAAAAGGGGGGAAAACCTTAAGCTACCTTGCTATCAAAGCCTGGAATAGCATGCCCAAACACCTAAGACAACAGACCCTAGAGAAACCTTTTAGAAAACTTCTCAAAACGTGGATTTTTAACCTCCCCGACGACTGGACCGAAGCAGCCATCTAGCCTCCCCCTTTCCACTCTTTGTCCTGGCCTCAGGGATTTTCAGCGCCATGATGCTCCCTCCGGAGTGACCGCCGCGCTTTAGAAATACTCCTTCAAATATCAAATATCAAATATCAAATATCAGGTGGTTTAGGGTCATTTGTAAGGTCACTTTATTTTGGACTTTCACCCTGGTGGTGAAAGTCCAAAATAAAGTGACTTTACAACTGACCCTAAACAAACTTGACGGTACAAATGGGGGTGGTGATGGACGGAGCATCTGAACCAATCAAACTCTCACACCCAGTCAACAGATCTGGGTTTAATCCATCACCGTTCTTTAGCCCACTCCGCCACCCCAGTTGAGACAAAAACAAACTTGAGGCACGGATGATTGAAAAGTATCAAACCGCAAGATTGGGTTTGAATGACCGTGATGAAATTTGGGCACTGATAGGATTGTGAGAAGCGAGGTGATTTCCTTGTAAGATCAATTTGGTGCTTTATTTTGGATCATACTATATGTAAATATGTAGATTCTTGTATATTTCAGCGTGACTTTTCTCCCTAATAATTAACTTTTTGATATGCTTTTTTAGTGCTTGTATATATATTTCATTGTATGATAGACATGTTTGTCGTGTTGTTTCAACCCTTGCATATTTGTTGATTGATGTTTGTATACACTGTAGTAGGCTTTTATTAGATTGTAAGTCGACCTCTGTGCTGCCCTAGAATCCCTATAAACTTTTGTAGTCACAGCAATATGGGGCCCCTGATTTCTTAGTTGCTGTAATACTCTTCATTCTGGTGGAATTGAGCTCCGCTACCATTGTTACAAGTGAGACCGTTACCCCCCTCTTCCCCACCGACCGCCCTCTTTGGTCCCCCTTATATTTCTTTATTATTTTGACCTAGTTGTCTTGTTAGTTTCCTTTTTCCCCCTTTCTTTAAATTTATTTTTAGTTGTTGAGTAGTAAGAAATCACGAGTGATGGAAGGTCGTTCCGACCAAATAAGTGTGGTGTCTGGTCTAAATACACGCAAATACGTTTTTTAATGCTACTGAGCCGAGCATGGGAATTTATGGCCATATGGAAAGAGTCCTGTCTCTACTTTTATGCTTCTCATAGGTAAAGATCTCTGTCGGGCTGGAATAGATTAGTCCACTGTCTATTTCGACAGTTGGACGTTGGCGCATCCAGATCTCGTGGGACACGGGGATTTCTGGTGGAATTGAGCTCCTCTACCATTGTTACAAGTGAGACCATCCCCCCTCTTCCCCGCCCCCCGCCCCGCCCCCCTTTGGTCCCCCTTATTTTTCTTTTTTATTTCGACCTAGTTTTCTTGTTAGTTTCCTTTTTTCCCCCTTCCTTTAAATTTCTTTTTAGTTGTTGAGTAGTAAAAAATCACGAGTGATGGAAGGTCGTTCCGAGTAAATAATTGTGGTGTCTGGGCTAAATCCACGCAAATTAAGTTTTTTAATGCTAGTGAGCCGAGCTTGTGAATTTACGGCCATATGGAAAGAGTCGTGTCTCTACCATTATGTTTCTCATAGGTGAAGATCTCTGTCAGGCTGGAATAGATTAGTCCACTGTCTATTTTGACAGTCGGATGTAGGCACGTCCGGATCACATGGGACGCGGGGATTTCTAACCTTTTTTAATGGAGCTCGCCCGGTTGTTTGGCGCTCGCTGGCAGTCCCGTTAACGGATTCCCGGCGGAGTGATTAACTCACGTCCCTACTGAAGGTGAGTTAAAGTACTTGATGTCTATTGTAGTTTCCGCTGCTTACACAGGGGTTATGAGAGCAGCTCCAGTATAAGATTTAAGTCGTGACTTATGTAGGGCTTAGTGTTGATTTCATTTTATAAATTGTGGTACCAGTGTTTTAAGTATTCCTGAGAGCAGTGCTCCCCACAAGGCTCATTGGTTGTGCTGGAGGTAAGAGACGACGGAGATTTAATTTATTATCCTTCGTTTGTTTTACTTTGAGTGTGTATTTTGATATGGTGTATCATGCTGGAGAGTTTGAAACTATTCACGTGTTTTCTATTCCAGTGGTTGACATATGAATGCCCTGGTGCGAGGTCGGGTACCGAAATTCGTATGGCTTAAGTGAGTGGCAACGTGGTAGTCTTGTGGTTTATATACTACTCACCCTGTTGGCTCATTATGGTTGGGTTTGGCATGTTGCCTTTTTAGTTCACCTTACTTAGGGGGTCCCTTGATTGATTTTCTACTGGTGTTGTGGGATATGTCACTTTGGGGTGTGGGTTATGGAATTTGTTGGAGCACCGGTGCCTTGATATTAATGAAGGGCACCTATGGACGTACCAAGTATCTACATGCATGCAGATACCTTCACTGTATTTTCATTTATTTCCCCCCTCTTTATTAGTTTGTCCTTACCTTTAGACTTGTCGGTCACGAACATTGGGATTTAGGTGGCACAGAGTGTATGACAGGTTTTACTATTGGTCCACACTACATGTGTGATTCTACATATTTCTGTAGGTTCTTGATTCACCCTGTCCTGAGGAGGCCAAGATTGGTCGGAAGGCCGAAACGCGACAGCATCAACACACTATATAAAGAGGAGCCTGATGATACCAATGGAATTAAATTGGAAATTTATTTGCAGACACAATCTCGAAATTTAGGTTCATGATTTATTAGAACTGATTGTGATTGACTACCTCTAAGTGTACTTCCTGTAGCAAGTAGGAGGGCACTTCCTTTTTCTTTAACTTTTTTGGTGAAAAGGAATTTCAGATTACGCATCATTTGTATGAATTCTGTTTACTTTTTTGGTCAGTTTTGTATATATTTGTTGTATATATGTGTGTATATTTATGTGTAGATTATAAGCCAGAAAATAATATGAATTTATAGGATGAGTATTCCCTTTGATCACTATAATTAAAATATGTAATCACGTCTTCATTGGTATGTGATTGCTGTTTGTCACAAAATAATATTGAACTATTGGACAATGTCCCTAGCATTGGAGAATTGACAGTCCCCTATTTGAAAAGATTATAAAGATCTAGCCCTCCTTTTCCACTTTTGTATGTTCCTGGATGTAATAATGTGCACACCGCCTGGTTTGTGAATGGAAATGGAATTTGTTATGTCACCTGCATACTAATTAGTTGCATTGCAATCTGAACAGCTGCAATGGATCGCAAAACAATATGCCTAATGAATATAAATTAGGCACCCTAAACTTTGCAAGCCCCTGGGATTGGCTGTGGATGCAAGGTGTGGAAGACTGCATGGAGCCTCACACCTCTTTCCAACATTTGTATTCCTGAATAGAAAGCCCACGTCAAATAAAGTTACAGGTGCTGCTTTTGTATACAAATATTTCAGAAATAGATGGCCAGAAGCTTTAAGATCACTGACAGATCGGCCATCACCTGGGCCGGACTGGAAACCGAAAGCACCCTGATAAAGTGTGTCAGACCAGCCCCTATAAGGTGCATAGCGAGTGAGCACATCAAGTGAGCCTGACCACAACAACTGGTAGGCATTTTTTTAAGTCCTTCACCTGGGGAATCACAAACTCAGGACTCAGAACAAAGCACATGTTTAGGGTTAAGGGTTAGGGAAAAATTAGGATATTGAAAGACTGGGAAAAACAACTTTCTCACCTATATTACTATTGTAACTTATGAACTGCATAGTGACAAAAGGATCTCAGTGACACAAGCAGGAACCCACTGAGCTATGCACATAAAATACTGTTCTGTGATCTGCATAGTACATACTCTTTGCAACAGGCATATTAATCCTCTGCGCTACTGTTAGACCTGGCAGCCTTGGTGTGGGTTTCCCCTGCTTTTTTTTTGCTTTTGCCTCCTACATTTTTACTGAGTGATGGATTTTGTTTTTGCTAGTCTAGATGCTTTGGGCACCTTGTCACTGGTGTTCAGCGCCAAATTGCAAGTGCTCCCTTTGTAAATTGGTATTATGGATTGGTGTTTCTATGATTGGTTTATTTGGTTTACTATTAAGTCCCTAGTACAGTTCACTGTGTGTGCCCAGGGCCTATAAACCAAATAATGCTAGTGGGCTTACAACACTGATTGTAACACCCACACAGCAGCTTTGCAAAAAGACCTCAGGTCTGCATTTGCGGTGCCTGTGTGCAGTCTAGAACTGCCATGTTGACCTGGCAAGTGCATCCACTTGCCAGGCCCTAACCTTCCCATTTCTTATATGTGAGTCAGCCCACGGTACCCCTGTGGGCAGGGTGCAGTGTATGTAAAAGGGAGGACATACCCTGATGCGTGTAGCATGCCCTGATTGTGAAATATTGCCAATTTCATTTTTCCCTATTATAAGGCTATCTGTCCAAAACAATAGAATGGCGAGTTTGCTCATAACATCTTATGAGTATCACCGCCCATGGGAACAAGATAAGAAAATTAAGTTTGATATACCTGAACTCAGAATGTTGAGATGCATCTTTTAGTGAGGGTGATTTTTACATTCTGGGTTTGAAAATACCACTTGTAGAAAGTAGGTATTTTCTTGCCTAACCATGCAGTGGGCCTCCGCTAGGTTGTGCATTGACTGTCTGGCTTTGTAGTTACAGGGGCTGGGGATGTGCATTCTATTCCGACAGCCACCTGGGGGGTTGAGGTGTGTCCTGCCTTTCCAGGGTGAGTCAGGGCTCGACTGAATAGACCTGGGCTGTATTCAGAGTAGGGAGAGAAGATTTCTTTCCCACCTGAATGGCCCTGACCTGCCTTAGACAATGCTGTCTCCACCTCCTGCCAGGAAGCTACACCAGAGAGGACAGATCTGGTTTTGGCTGGGCAAAGAGCTTCTCTGCATAGAGACCATCCCAGTTTGGACCCAGCCATATGCAAATCAGTCTTGACCCTATTGCTTGTGGGAACATTCCAGCCCGAACTGTGGAAACAAGCATCCTGGAACCGGTTTCAGGGCATCACCCTTCATTAGCCAGGCTAGCTTGAATCCAGTGGTGTAGTGAGCACGGGACCCCATGTCTGGGCATACCCTTCCCACTTAGGGGGACATATGCAAAAGAAACTATTGATGGACAGAATGCTGGACAATGCAAACATTCACCCCCAAGCACATGGATATGGGTTAAATCCATCATTCTTCTACTCACCACCCCACCCCTGTTTGGACCCAGACATATGCACATCAGTTTTGACCAAGTTCCTTGTGGGAACAGTCCAGCCCGAACTGCCAAGCCAGGTCCTCCCTGGACCGGTAACAAGCATCCTGGGACCTTAGGATGCTTGTTTCCGGTCCAGGCTGGGTTCAACCTGGAATGGCATGGGGAGCAAACAAACTATGGATTTAGGCCCAGATCTCTGTACTGGGGTGAATGTATGACATTGTTTTCATCAAATTGCTGTTTTTGTATTTGTCACCCCGAGTGGGACGGGTATGCCCAGACGTGGGTCCCGTGCTCTCCAAGCCTCTGGATTCAAGCTATCTTGGCTGATGAGGGGTGAAACCCTGAAACCAGACCTAGGATGCTTGTTTCCGGTCCAGGGAGGACCTGACCTGGCAGTTTGGGCAGGACTGTTCCTATTATGCGCAGGGTCAAGACTGATTTGCATATGGTTGGGTTCAACCTGGAATAGCACGGGGAGAGAAAAAGAATGGATTTAGGCCCAGATTTTTGTACTGGGGTGAATGTATGACATTGTTCTGCATTCTATCCATCAATTTATGTTTTTGGAGTTGTCACCCCGAGTGGGACGGGTATGCCTAGACGTGGGTCCCGTGCTTTCCATGCAACTGGAGTCAAGCTATACTGGATGATGAGGGGTGAAATGCCGAAACCAGTCCTAGAATGCTTGTTTCCAGTCCAGGGAGGAGCTGGCCTTGCAGTTCGGGCTGGACTGTTCCCATTGGGCGCAGGGTCAAGACTGATTTGCATATGGCTGGGTTCAAACTTGAATGGCATGGAGAACAAATATGATGGATTTAGTCCCAGATCTCTGTACTGGGGTGAATGTGTGACATTGTTATGCATTCTATCCATCAATTGTTGTTTTTGCATTTGTCACGCTGAGTGGGATGGGTATGCCGAGACGTGGCTCCTGTGCTCTCCATGCCACTGGAGTCAAGCTATCCTGGCTGATGAGGGATGAAACCCTAAAACTGGTCCTAGGATGCTTTTTTCCAGTCCAGGAAGGACCCTGCCTGGCAGTTCTGGCTGGACTGTTCCCATTGGGCGCAAGGTCAAGACTGATTTGCATATGGCTGGATTGAAACTGGAATGGCATGGGGAGCAAAAAGTGATGGATTCAGGCCCATATCACTGTACTGGGGTGAATGCATGACATTGTTCTGTATTCTATTCATCAATTGTTGTTTTTGCATTTGTCACCCCGAGTGGTATGGATGTGCCCAGACGTAGGTCCTGGGCTCTCCATGCCACTGGAGTCAAGCTATCCTGGCTGAAGAGGGGTGAAACCTTAAGTCATGTTTTTGAAGCCATGCAAAGCCTCTTTGCATTGCTCCAGAAATCTGGAGTGTGCAGAGGAAATCGCTGCATTGCCATTCTCTGCCCTGAGAATGCATTCCATGGGCATTGTGTGGGTATTAGGGTAAGTCTACTGTGGAGCCCAGAATGGAATCAGAGCGGACACAAAACCAGGGCCGGACTGAGAGCCAAAACCGGCCCTGGCAAAGTGCTCGGCCGGCCCCCTGGGGGTGCTGCAAAAACGGCCCTGTAACAAAAACGGCCCCCAGGGCCCAAAACCGGCCCCCCCACCCTTAAGGCGCACAGGGGGATTGCCCGGTGCTCGCAACGGCCAGTCTGGGCCTGCACAAAACCATATACCAACCACCACTGGGACAAGAAGAGTGTGAGCAAGCTGTGCGGTCTGAGCTGAGTGTTTGAAGGAATACGCTGTTCCACTGTGTCATTTACAAGTACGGGTACCTCTGAACCAGTAAACATAAGGGAGGGGTTAAATGGCAACCCAGCTCAAGACATAGGGGATCATAATGTCAGGGAAGGAATGACAGCAGGTGGAAGGACATCACAGGATGTGATGTAGCTGTGGCTCATGATGTAGTTGAATAAGAAGCTCTATCAGGGGCCATGCACAGGGGATTTCAAAAGGGGGGTGTACTTTGCTCTGTTGAGGAGCTGTGGATCTATGAAAGGTTTTAGTCATGAGGGGATTTATAGTGTCACAAGGACAACCCTCAATGTCCAAGGGGACCTGAGTCAGGATAAGTTATATGAGCAGAGTCTACCATAGGGCTCTTTAGAACAAATGGATTCCTCTATGTGTTAATTAGGGGAAACCCACACTAATGCCCCAATTAAGGAATGTGGCAGAGATGTGGCAAAGCGGCGCAAACCTCCCCGCCACTACTCCACCAAAGGTCACCACCGCCCGCCCGTTAGAGTATGACTTTTAAGTAGTCTAGTAGGCGGGAGGCACAGCGGTCCCAAGGTGGTGCCTCTTTTAAAGGCTGCGGAGCCTTTGTAAAAGGCAACACAATGTGAATGCCTCAGAAGGTTCATGCATGGCATGGACTCGAAAGTCTGCACACAGGGGAGCACAAGTTATTTTCTCGTGTGTGCATGCACAAGGTGTGGAAGCACAGGAGGCCACGTAGGGCCTACTTTGTTTCTTCTCCTCCAAGGCCTATAAGGAGGAGGAACCGCCATGTAAACCCTGGAGGAGACGAAACTCGTAACATGCTTGGCTTGACCACGGCGTGCCGCCAAGCATATAGCGGCCTCTGACAGCCACAACACAACCATGGAATGGTGGTTCTCTGGTAGCGTCAGCAGTCCCAGTTCTGTCCACCCGCCCAACTCCTGATTGGGCGATCATGCCACTTCGAGTCTTGCAGTCCTCGGACCTCCTGACTCGTAATCAGGCCCTAAATGTATTATTCACACCAGGCTAATAGAAGGTTCTCATGTAGGTTGCAGCAAACAGGCAATGAGTGTAGACAGGTTTCTATTGCTTTCATGTATTCTCCTTTAATACAAATGTGAATAATAGTGTGACTTCTATAAAGTGCAGACAACGTAGAACTTAAGTGTGTGTAAAAACATAAAAATATATGCAAAAGACACAAAAAATTGTCCTTTGTTCCTAAGTAAAGAAGTTCAGACAAGCATGTGCGTACAACACAGCACAATGCAGATCTCAAATAATCACAGAACCAATAGAGATGTATGCCGATGTTTCAACCCATTGTGAGTGAGAGGGTCTCTTCAGCACAAAGTCATCTAGCTTTTTTTCTGCTCGTTTTTATGAGACAGAAACCGGACCGACCATCAGCTTGTATAGCAAAAACACTATTCTCTGTGTGGTATATTGAATGACTCACCAAACACCAGAATGCGGTATGTGCGAAAAACAACATCCACTGCACATCTGCTGGAATGTATAACATGGAATTACTGTAACAAATGATGGAGAATGCGCCCCCTGTGTACAATGCATTGACTCTAAGTGACAAGTAGACACATAGAATCCAATCCAGACTATCAATATCTGAAACAATCAATTTCAGTCCACATATTGATGACAATATGGTTACAGATTATTACCCCACCAGTCAGGCATGGCCTCATACCACGTGTATGAAAGATGATGTGAGGGGACACGACTTCATCATGCCATATGCCGCTGCGCAGTGTGTGGTCCGCATGGTCGACCCGCTTGGGTATTAAAATGTGGGCCACACGGGTGAATACCGGGTGCCTCGTACCTACTTACAATAAGGTGGGGGGCCACGCAGTGCTGAGCCCATGGCATATGTGTCTTTAAGAATACAGCATATGTATTACTCAAGTAATTCACATGCCGTATATCTTTAATTTTGAATTAATGCTTGCTCATGGTTATCAGTAAAAAACGCGAAATTCTAAATAGAATGGTGCTCAGCACACATGTGTGCCAGTGTGCTTATGCTCACTAGAAAACTAAACAAAATGTCTTAGAGTCAATAGCATGCCAATATTTATTGCACAGTGCATGATTGCGTGCTCAAGGTTAACAGAAAGCTAGAAGCAAAGCCTCAATAACTTGCTGGTAACTGTTACAAGGTGCTCAGTATACATGTGTGCCAATGTACGCATCTATTCCCCTATTGCTCTCACTTCATGTCCTGTTGGTGTGATCTAGAGCGTATAAATATAAACATTAAGTTGACAATAATTAGGGCCTGCAAATTATAGCCAACTAAACCGTGCCCTTGCGGTGGTGGGTACATCCCTTATGCCTCATTACGAATATGGCGTTGGTGTCAACAGAGTATTTTTATTTATTTATTAAAGTTTTGTATAGCGCTGGCTGGACCGGAGGGTATCAGAGCGCTTCACAGCAAATATACAGGCGTTAAACAGATACTGCGGACAAAAAGCAAGTCAATGAACACAGGAGTGAGTACAGTCTATACAATAGCAGCCAGACGTGAAGCAGGGCGGAGAGTCGTAGGCAAGTCAATCAGCTCTGGGGTGAACGAGAACATGAAACTATAAAGTCTGTGTTTAGTTCTAGTTGGTTCCGGAGCGCTCAAGGAAGAGGACTTTGAGTAGCTTCTTGAATTTCGGGAAGGATGCGGTCATTCTGATGTGTGGGGGGATGGAGTTCCATAGCTTGAGAGCATTGCCCGCGAAGGATTTGCTAGATGTTGAGAGTTTCTGGGATTTCAGAGGAATGAGTAGGAGCGTGTTGGAGCTTCTGAGGTTTCTAGACTGCCCGGCCCTTTTGAGCTTGATGGCCAGGTATTCCGGTTTGCCCGTATGCAGGGCTTTATGTGTGAGGCAAGCTGTGCTGAAGCTAGCTCGTTGGTCAATAGGGCGCCATTTCAGATCCTTCAGAGCTGGGGTGATGTGTTCATATTTCTTTGTTCCCGTGATCATTCTTGCAGCGGCATTTAGGGTAGAGGTCAGAGGACGCAGGTGAGATTTGGCTGTTCCAGTCAGAGTGGCAATGCCGTAGTCAATTCTGGAGAGAACCAGAGCCTGCGTGGCCTGTTTCAAGTCTTTTGTGGGGAGAAATGGTTTTAGTTTGTAGAGCAATTTCAGGTTCAGGAAGGCACTTTTGGCAGTTTTTGAGATGTGTTCTTTCATATCCAATTTGGGGTCAAGGGTGATCCCTAGGGATTTTATGGAGTTCGATGGAACAAGCGGCACATTTAGGGCGTTTAAGGCTTTGAGCCAATCAAGGATTTGGGGGGTTTCTTCTTTGTTAGAGATGAGGAGCACTTCAGTTTTTTCATCATTGAGTTTGAGGTGGTTGGAGGAGAGCCAGAGCTGAACTTCGGTAAGTGTGTGGTTCAGTCTGTGGATGTCCGAGATCGATGTGGTTTCCAGATAGAGTTGCGTGTCGTCCGCATAAAGGTGGAAGGGGATGTTAGCTTTCCTTAGAATTAAGGTGAGGGGCTCCATGTAAATGTTGAAGAGTTGAGGCGAGAGTACAGACCCTTGTGGAACTCCTCTGCTGATGGGAAGAATGTCTGATTCGCAGCTTTTAATTTTTATTCTTTGTGTGCGGTTGTTGAGAAAGGAGGAGAACCATTTTAGGACAGTCTTTTCGATGCCTGCTCTCTCCTTTAGGACATTGATTAGTAGGGCATGATCGACTGTGTCAAATGCAGCCGATAGGTCTAAGAGGATGAGAAGGCTGCAATGGTTGGAGTCGAGCGACATGTGAAGATCGTCCAGGACGTTAAGTATTGCGGTTTCAGTACTGCAGCCTTTTCTGAACCCTGATTGATGTGGGTCGAGAAGCTTCGTGTTCTCTAAGTGCTGGGAAAGTTGCGACAGCACACATCTTTCCAAGATTTTGGATAATAATGGAAGGTTCGAGACTGGTCTGAAGTTATTCATATCCTGTATGTCAAGGCCCGTTTTTTTTAGTAGAGGCGTGACTTGACCTATTTTAAGGCAGTCCGGGATGGAGCCCTCGCTCAGAGAGCTGTTGATGATCTTGGCCCAGATAGGGGCTAGAGTGAGCTTCAAGTCTTTGGTCACTCTCGGGGGAAGCTGATCAAGGGAGTGGGTTGAGGGTTTGGCGGAGGCTATGAGATTACTTATCAATTCAACCTGGATAGGTTGGAAGGAGGACCAGCGAGTGGATGTGATTGTTGGTCTTAAATGGGAAGTTGTAGCGGGGTGGTCTGAGGGCAACGTGCCGAGAGATCGGTCAATTTTCGCGATTTTTTCGTTGAAGAAGCTGGCAAAGTCGTCACATTGGGATTTGGACGCTACCGTGTCTCTTGTTACCGGAATGGAGGTTTGGTTCTTGATGATGTTGAAAAGTTCTTTGGGGCGGTTTTTGGCATTATCAAGGGCCGCACAGAAGAAGGACGACTTTTTGTTCTTGATATGGTTGTAGTAGCTTTTGCGGGCTGCCTTGAGCTGGTCCCGGTTGCGTGAGGAGGGGTTGGACCTCCAGGATCTTTCCAAGTATCTTAGGTGTCTTCTTTCATCGTTAATGTCAGTGGAGAACCAGGATCTGGAGGGGATGTTTCTTTGTTTTTTTAGTTTCCTTGGTGCCAGCTGGTCTAAGACGAGCTCCAAGTTGGAATGGTAGAGCGAGGTGAGTTCTGTGGTTGAAAGGGGTTCTGTCGTGATCGGGAGGAGTGAGCTGAGGCCCTTTTCAAGCTTGTCAAGAGGTACTCTCGATAAGTTTCTGATCCATTTGGGGGAGGTTTGCGTGGGAGGGACGGAGAGCGCCGGATGATTGATATGAAAGAGGATGGCGTGATGGTCTGACCAGTCTACTGGGATGATGTGGTCAATTGAAATTGTCTTTTTATCTGCGATGATAGCATCCAGGGTTGCTCCTCTGTGGTGGGTTTCCTCTGTGCAGTGCTGGGTCATGTCAAGGTCATGAATAAGGGTGTTGAGGGATTGAATGAGCGGGTTTTTTGATACATTCCATCTTAGGTTGAGGTCGCCCAGAATTATACTGAAATCACTGTTGAGAGCTGTTTGCGTGATCAGATCCGTCAGCTGAGCGCCAAATTCGGAGGTATTGCCCGGGGGATGGTAGAGGAGAAGGCATTGGAGTGAAGGGTGGTGAGGCGAATTGATGTTGACCGAGAGGGATTCAAAGGAGTTGTAAATGACGGCAGGAGATTCAGAGATGGAGAGGTCGCTTTTATGGATAATAGCTATTCCACCGCCTTTGTGAATGGGCCTGTCTTTGTGTATAATTGAGAACCCGGGCGGCACCAGCGTGTCCAGGATGGGGCTGGATAGAGTGTTAAGCCATGTTTCAGTGATGAAGGCTACGTCCAGGTCATGTGAGAGGATGGTTTCGGCTATTTCTGTTGCATGTTTGACGGCGGATCTGCAATTGATGAGCATACAGTTTATTTGGGAGTCATCCTGTGAGATATGATTGACCGAGGTAGCTCTGGGTAAGGAGGAGAGATAGGGTGGTGGTCTGGCAGCTTTACGACGGGACAGGTCCCTTCCCACTCCAGTGATGACTTGAATTGAGGAGAAGGGAGGGTGGTCAGGGGGCATTATTTGGGCTGGCTGCATAGGCAGGGTTTCATAGGAGGTGATGAGGGAGGTCACTTCCTGTGGCGAAAGGGAGGGAGCCGTCCTTCTAGGACTGTCGATTCGAGCCTCAGTCCTGGGATTAGAGAGAAGAGGCTGGGAGCCTGTGGGGGGCTTGGACCCAGTGTGGGTATGAGAGTCAGTCTTGGCGGGAGGCGGCTGGAGGCGCGGAGGAGGGACGTTCAGGGAGGGAGGCTGGAGTTTCTCTAGGGAGGATAGGGTTTCTTTCAGGCCGAGGATCAGAGTCGCGATCTGGGCTTCTAGAAAGTCCAGGAGTTGTGTCAGTTTAGGTGCTGGGGAGTAGGTGGGCGAGTGGGTGGAGTTGGGTTTGGTGTGGGAGAGGTCGTGTAGCAGGACGTCGAATGGGGGGGTCTGTGACGGGGGGACCGGGTCTAGGTTGGAGTTCGATTGTGGGACCACTAGTGAGGGAGAGCGTGTTTGGGGCGAGATACTGTTAGGAAGTGAGACGGGAGAGGGAGGCACGGAGTTAGCTTTCGTGAATTTTTGGTCAAGGGCAGGGTGGTGGGAGGGGCTGCTGGGTGAGTTACTATTAGGGGGAGTAGTCGAGCTGGGGGGATCTGATTGGTGTTTCGAGTTCGGATGGGCGGGGAGTAGGGAAGGAGGGGGGTTGCGGTCTCTTTGGGGGAGGTGGATGTCTTCACTACAGGGGGTGGCGTGAGCAGTGGGAGTGAGGGATCGCGCAGGGCGATGTGATTCAAAGACGGCGGGGGGACTGGGAGTTCTAAGGGGAGGGGACTGAGACCCTGTGGGGGTGCGGGAGACGTGGTGAGGGGGGAGGGAGGTCGGAGGGGTAGGGGGGGTGGGGGAGTCCTGGAAGTTTGGGAGAAGGGGGAGGACATTAGGGGATGTAGGTGAGAGGGGGGTGGGGGGTTCTGGTTGTTTGGGAGAGGGGGGGGGGCGCTTGGGGCTGTGGGATAGAGGGGGGAGGGGCTCGGAGGGACGGGTGGATGTTGACGTGATTAAGGGCGAGGGGAGGGGATTGATGGGGTGGATGAGGCATGCTCTGCGGGATAGAAGTTTGGTGAGGGTCGCAGGGGGTGGTGGGGCCTGTATGTAGTTGGTAGAGACCCATGGCCGTCTTAAGAGTGTGAAAGAGGGAGTCGAAGAAATCGAGGTTGTCATCTTTCGCCTGGATTAGAATGGTGCCATTCTTGAAGATGGAGATGGAGATGTCTCCGGTCAGGGACTGTTGGTTCAGGGGGGAGATCGTAAGTTTCCGGTTGTGTTCTGATACGGTGGTTTTGGAGACTGGAAGGAGTGAGTTAAAGGTGGAGACCCAAGCGTCTGGTCGGGTGGTATGGAAAATGAAGTCTGTTTTTCTCAGTCCTCTCGTTGAGCAATGGTAAGTGTCCACGATAAGAGTTTCAGGGTGTTGTCTAATTAAATTCTGTTTGAGGCGTTTTTTGGCTTTGAAGGAGATACTGTGTGGGAAGGTAATGGCGTAGGTATTCCGTCCAAGAGGAGATAAATGGTTGAGTGCAGGGCTGGGGTGAATGTCCAGGCGCAGGGACGGAGGCATTATGGTGGAGCAAGGGGGGGGTGGCCGCTAGGGGACTGAGAGCGGCGTTAACAGAGGGGGAGGATTGAGTTTTAGAATCGGAAGGGAGGAAGTTCGGGCTGGGGACCACACTGCACCTTCCGAGTTGGCGTCCGGCAGCCCTAGCAGGGGTGGAGAGAGCTGGAGCTTACGTGAGTGGCAGAGTTCAGTGCTTCAGCGGATCAGCGTATGTCTCTTCTGTATGTAGCTTCGAGCTGGCATAGCGAGGGCCCAGGTGTGGTAGTAGGTAGGGAGAAGCTCTTTATTAGTCCAGTGCCGGAATAAGCGAAGAATAGGCGGAGGACCTGCGGGGTCAGGCCGCTCTAGGTAGGGGCGAGGGAGCTGAACTGTTAAGGGGGGTATGGGATGGTGTCCCTGGAGATCTGCGTTTGTCTCCTTGGGTCTAGGCGTCGTGCTTGCGTAATGGAGTGCTTAGAGAAGGGAAACTCCTTAATTGGCTAGCAGATTTGTATTACCCAAGGTAGATGATCAACAGAGAACTAGAATGATAAATGTTGTAAATAGGGTTTCCAGAGTCCCTTCGTTAGGGGAAACTGGTTTCTTTAATAAAAATTAGTTCGCCAAGTTAAATGGGAGGTAGACGTTGTAAATAGGGGCCTCCTTAATTGTCTAGCAGATTTGTAGTTACCCAGAGGTGGGCGGTCAACAGAATACTTGGATGATGGATGTTGTAGATAGCGGTTTCCAGGGACCCTTCGTTAGGGAAAATTGGTTCCTTAAATTACTTAATTCGCTCGGTTAACTAGGAGGTAAACGTTGCAAATAGGGGCCTCCTCTGCCCCTTTGCAAGGAATTGCAGTTTTGGATAAGTTGTCTTCACTCGCGTCTGATTTCCTTTTCTATTTGGTGTCCCGAGTGGCGGCCATCTTAGGGTCAGGCGGCCTTTAGCGTGAACAAAGTGGATGTAGATAGTGTGGAGGCATTGGGTGAGGCGTCTTGGTTGGACGTTGCTTTTGTTTTTATTTTTATTCCCCTGGCTACGATGGCGGGGGGCCTTTGTGAGCCAAGTGGGTTCCTCGATTCTGACGAGGTCTCGTTTTTTTTGGAGCTGGCGGCCATCTTGGGACAGGCAGCTCCGGGGGGAAAGAAGCGTCGAGACCGGCGCGGGCCCCCAGCTCTTCGTGGGCAAGCTAGTCACTCACCGGATCCAACGTCGTGAACAGGCGACCCTCAGCCTCCGCTGCTACCCCGTTCCGCACTGCTCCTGATGATCTGAGCTCTGATGTCCGGCGGCGCCGTCACTGGGAGCCTCGTCGCCTTTCGCTAATCTGGTGAGAGAAAGGGACAGCTCACTGCCGGAGGGTTGCTGCTGTGGGTGGGGGAGCGGGGCGAGGTTCCGGTGGACGCGGGTCTATGTCGCCTGGGAGCCTGGTCCTCATTGACGGGAGGGGCAGGTAGAATCTCTCGATCAGATTCTCTCCTTCAGCAGGACGCTCGGTGCCGGTTGATGTCTAGGACCGGGTGGGGGTGGCGGGGGCATTCAGTGGGGTCGCTCCGGCCGGGATTTACACTGAAAGTGATCCCTAGGTCCGGAGCTAGTCCCAGTCACTCCCTCCTTGCGGCCATCTTGCTCAATCACATGCCGTATGTATAGAATACTGAGTTTGTGCTCGTAGTTACCAGTAAACAATACCAAAGTCATGGCATTCATTATAGCATGGCAGTGTGCTCATGGTCACTAAAAATATCATTACAATGAGTCAAGTGCATGCCATTATATGTTTTACTGTACATGATTATATGCTTGAGGTTAATGAAAAGTTAAAAGATGAACCTCAAAAGCATGCAGTCACTTATTTCGCGGTGCACGTCTGTTACGGTTGCTGACTTCAACATCCAAAAACACGCTGTCCAGTCCATGCGATATGGAGCCTGAAACTCTAAAAATTAAAGGACAATAATTAGTGTCTGTCGATCGTGATCTTTGCATACTCAATCGCATTATGACGGTGAACGTATTCGTTAAAGTGCTTGCCGGTCATCATCCAGCGCCAGCATCTGCCAAATAATTTGGGCAGTCAGAAAGTAGCCTGCAGATGCTGCTTCTTATGTCCTGTGATGTGTCAATACCCTAGACCACACAACACCGTCACCAACTTTGGCCTGCAGATTTCCCATTGATCAGGACAAATAAAACACTCACCGCATTGGAAACAATAGGTCCAATCAACAATTATTCCAATGCAGATAAGCATTCTCCATCAACAAAGGCTAAGTACTTAATTCAGACATCCATCCGAGAGTGCATCACATACTATGCTGTTACATGATTGAAAATATAGATATAGAATGTTGATGGTGGACAAGCACATCACAAGAGAGTAAGGGCCTGATTACGAGATTGGTGGTCTGACCTCCTGAGCACATTGCCTATGCAGCCGCTGCACCAACTATCTACCACCGACACTATTACAAGCTATGCTATCCAAAACAGTGACCGTGGCCACGGCCACTGTAGACCCCAGTGGAAAAACGGCAGTCTGCAATGTCAACACTGCATCCACCGTCCACTGATGCCACCAGGTCCGCGGTCCAGACTCCAAGTCTATTACAACTACACCGTCGTACTCGTGGTCTCCAATCGGTGGTCAACAAATGGCGATTGGCCGCTGCAGTACACACCTGATGTGCTTTGGCAAGTGGACATGCCTGCACATCACACTATAAAACACACCCCATCACTGACTAGCATCCTTTGCAGTACAGCAAGACAGGCCCCACCAATTTCAGCATTTTTAGATAAGGCACCCCTTTCTTCATCTTCCCTTTTAGCACTCTCCACCACCTGTAATTTTAGTTTTGCACCTTTTTATCGCTATCACCTTTTTTTTCATTCATATACTCACTCACATTTTATTCTTTCACCAAGTCGGGGAAAAAAACACAAGTTTCACTAAGTAAGAATTGACAGTCATGGTGGGTGAAATCATTAAAGTGGAGCTAAACATATTTGGAGCCCAAGCCCAGCAGACTCCTCTCTGTAGGAAAATAGAAATGTGGTACAGGATAGTCAACAGAGTGAATGCTGCACACAAGATGACTTTAGGAAGAGAAGGAATGACCTTAGGCTGAGGTACAACAGCCACCACCTGGCGGCTCAGAGGAATGGTGGTAGCCCCTCAAGCGTACCAACACAATTCTTACCCTGGGAGGAGAATGTCTTGCCCTTCTTGCATACAGAGGGTTTGACAAGAATATAGGGGGGAGTGGACTCTGGTAAGTTACACTTTAATAACTGCCACAAAACCACAATATCCTGTTTGCTCTTAACTTTGCTTTTGCTATTTTTTCTCTAGCTACTTTCTTAACATGCAATGCTCAAAGTATCTGAGATGTTGGTTTTGTTGGTGGCAATGTGTATTGCTGCATAGAAGAGCTCATGTATCCAACGTCATGACATGCCACATGTTGCAATGCTGTCTGTAAGTGCATTGCCATCAGAAAATCAATTCAGGACCCATGATATGTTTTTAAAATGTAAATGTATGGCCCAACCCAACTGCACGTTGCCAACAGTTATGGTATACTAACTGTGTGTCAAGTGTTGTTAAAGTGAGATTGAAGTGAATACAACTATCATGAGCCTTGAGACTGCAACTCTAACCAAGATGTGGCACTCTTTTTGCCCCTTCTCACTTGCCTGCCATGTTACTACCGATCTACACTAGTCATGCAGCTTACCATTTGTCAAGTGTTGCTAAAGTGACATTGAACTGACTACAACGACCATGATGCCTTGTGATGGCAACTCTAACCAAGATGTTGCACTCTTTTTTCCCCTTCTCACTTGCCTGCAATTTTACTACTGATCTACACTAGTAGTCATGCAGCTTACCATTTGTCAAGTGTTGCTAAGTAGAGATAGAAAGCTACTACTACTATCATGAGGCCTTTTGACTGGAATTTTAATGAAAATGCTAAACTCATTTTGCCCCTTTACATTTGTCTGCCATGTTACTACTGATCTACACATATCATGGACTGTGAAATCTACTGACAATGCTCCACTCAGATATAAATATGAATACTTTGCTTGATGGTGTCCTTGACCCATCAACTGAAACAATCAATGGCATGTTTGATACCCTAACAACGGTGTTCCCCTAATATATGTCAGCTATGAAGGCTGACCCCATGACCTGTATTTCTCACAAGATGAACAATGCTACATATACAACCTGGGAATTTGCCTATATTAGACACAATTAGGCATTGGAATGGACAAACACACATTTTATGAGTATATTGTGTTTGTAGCACATACCTACACATCTAATGAGCGGATGAAATCTACTACATCTATTGCATGTCAACAAATGTCTAGTAACTAACTTCAACCCTACGCAAAAAGATGACAATACTAATCTCTATCTATTTTATTCCATTCTAGGTCCCCATTTACCTTGACACAAACAACGTGGATGTTGATACCTCCCTTCCACTATTAACAATTTTCTCTATCTCTCAACAGCTCGATCCACCACTGCACCTGCACAGAGGTTGTACACTGAACCACATTACTCTCCACCCCAGGACAGATCCCACAGTGATGACAACCATCCTGAAGAGGTGGACGTGGATGACAGCCCTGGCCTATCTGGTCAGCTGGGCAGATGCCAACAGTGGGGCTCACTGTGCCCACCACAACACCTCCTACCACTTCCACAGCATCACAGCCAACTACTGCCCCTAGCACAGTGAGTCACATCCTGTGCCCCCTAGCCCTGGATTCTCAGATGGTTAACACCACCCTAGTCTTTGAGGAACCAGGACCCAGTGGGACGGTGCAGTCCGTACCAAGGGCTGTCTGTGTAGGTGTAGGACCCTCAGAATGATCCCACTGAGGCCACAGACACCCACTGCTGTGATCATCCAAACCCTGGGAGTTTACCAGGACTCCTAAAGTGTCATGAGCCAGGTACTGACCAAAATCCAGGAAATTAGGGAGATGCAGAGGGACACATACATTGACACTGACGTGGCTGGCGTCCACACTGAGGTGGCCGGAATTTACATTGAGTTGGCCAGCACTTGCACAGAGGTAGCTTCCCTATTTGGGGTGTTCTGGGACATTTCCACCTGCATCTACCTCTTCCTGGGAACCAAGTAGATCCACATCATCAACATCTGCTGCACCCACAGGAATGGAGACTCTGTTAGAGGAACCCATGCCTGCATGCACCCCTGTCTCAGCAGCTTCAGATTCCCCCTCTGTCAGAGGGAGGGGATATGCATGCAAAATCAATGAGCTCAGGATGGCAAGACCCGCCACCGCCAGTATCAGACCTCTAACCTAATGTCCTCATGTGGGTGCTACACATTCCCTTGTTGGACTATTCTTTCCAACTTTTCCACATCTGAATGGAGGAGTATGCTGGGCTTTGGACTCCTGACCATTAGGACTCTACTACAGTGGTTCACATTTTGTTTGCACTGATGAATTTAAGTTAACTTCTTGATCATATCCTTGTTCACTTAACCAAAAACACGTCACCATAACATTGTCTCCTGTTTTGATTCTCACATATAACAATGTGAATGTTCTACCAGGTGAACTTTGCAATGTCAAAACTAGGGACTTCTAGAAGCATTGATATGTTGTATGTACATAATTGTCAAATCAGGATCGCTACCAAGTCACAACAACACATACATACAAGTGTTTTGGGCTGAGAACATCTTTATTCCGTTGTTCAAATCATAGGCTGACATGATGTCAGACACATAGCAAGTAAGACAAGACTGAGTTATTCACGGTCAGTGATCACATAATCACTTGCAAACTTGCACAGCATGGAAGGAGGGGATACATCTGACAATTTCTCACACAATAGGGATCACTAAATTAGGTCTACATCATCAGCTAGAGCCATATTGTCTACCTCACAAAAGGAATCCTCCCTCAAAAAAAAACCACAGATCCATGTCAGTACAGCAGTTTCTGACCACGGGGTCATTTCAATCCATTGTTCCTTGCATCTGGTGGAATGTCACAAACAAAGTTTGGGCTACAAGCACTTTGGCCTACAATGAGGAGACACATCAACAGTTACATCCAGTTCCTAGGCAATTAGAAATTTGCCAATGGGAAGGCAGGATAGCATGCACTGGGCACAACACAATGTTGTTTTGGAGCACATGATGGCACACATATTGCATTAAGACCAACGCACATCAATGAGCAGTCCGATGGAAGCCGCGTAAGTTCCATTCTATCGCTGTGCAAGCTGTCTTGGTGCTGGCTTTGTACACCCAAACTCTGTCACAGATATTTCCAGGACCAATCCATGTCCACGTTGCACATTTGAACAGCATCATATACATGCTAATTCACAACTCTGAAATGTCCACATAAAGGTGACATGGTGATGGTACCTAAAATAGACCAACACAGAGAGATTACCTAGGATAACATACATATGACACACATCACATAGTCAGCGTCTAGAGAACCCTGTCCAAGACAACATTTACAGCTGAACACAGATACACTTACAATAAAAATACCTTTATCCAGATAGTCATCCCCAGGAGTGGTGTATTAGGATCTGGCTAACACCATTTCAGAAATAATCTCTTCTTCTTTTGTTCAGGCCAGCCACCAGTCAGTAGTCAATGACACAGCTTCTTCTTCTTCTACTGACAGTTCACTGGCTGAATTTCCATTATTAAATGAAGAATTGCTTGACTCCCTCATGCTGAAAGTCACATCAGGCTCTCCACTAGACCCTGCCCCCCCACGACAGCTTATGAAAATTGCTGACACCATCAGACCAGCAATTTTAAACATTGTAAATAAGTCAATCAGCTCAGGAAGAGTCCCAGGTACTTGGAAATGCGCGCAAGTCAAAGCCTTGTTAAAAAAACCTAATCTTGACCCTAGCAATATGACTAATTACCGCCCTATTTCACTTCTCCCTTGGGTGGCTAAACTGCTTGAGAGACATATTAACACCAGCCTGATGTCTTACTTGGAAACTAACCATCTGCTTCACGACTCACAGGCAGGGTTCCGTCCTAAACTGGGGACAGAAGCGGCACTTCTGACGGTGACTGAATTAGCACGCAGGCACATGGATCAAGGCGGCACCACAGCAATAATGCTGCTAGACTTAAGTGCCGCCTTTGATACCGTGAATAGCAACATCCTCCTCTCCCGCCTAAAACTCCTTGGAGTAACGGGCAACGCCATTCTATGGCTTCAATCCTTCCTGGAAAATCGCACATTCCAGGTGGTAGAGGGTGAAGTCCACTCAAAAACCTGGCCTCTCAACCAAGGCGTGCCTCAGGGCTCCTCCCTGAGCCCAACGCTTTTTAATGTTTACATGCAACCTCTGGCAGAAATCGTCTGTCCATTTGGCTTTGACATTGTGACTTACGCTGACGACACTCAGCTGGTGCTAGCTTTGAATCAGCTAGACCACACTCTTTCGAACTTAAGCAGCTGTCTGATAGCGGTCACAAACTGGATGGCTTCCTCCCATCTTAAATTAAATGGGGATAAAACAGAACTTATGTTTCTGGGAAACTCAGCCCACCCCAGCCCCATCCTACCTTGGCCACCTTGCATGGGTTCTCCCCCTGAACCAAAAAAGCAAATTAAAAGCTTGGGCATGTGGCTAGATAACACCCTTACTTTTACTCATCAAGCCACCACACTTTCCGCCACCTGCTTCGGACTGATGCGCATGCTGCGGAAAGTCCTGCCTCTCCTCCCCTTCCAGGCTCGCAGGATACTGGTCCAGGCCATTATCCTGTCTCGCCTGGACTACGGGAACGCCCTCTATCTGGGTGCACCGAGTAGCACACTTAAAACACTACAGGTCACCCAGAACGCTGCCGCGCGTCTGCTGCTGGGCCTTTCCCGTAGCCACTCAGGCACCATGGCTCTGAGAAACTTACACTGGCTGCCCATTCAAGCCAGAGTTAAGTTCAAAGCAATGTGCATCATGCATAAGGCCATGAGGAAAAACGCTCCCGCCATGATCTGCGCCTTAGCCACTCCCTACTACCCCCATAGATCTTTGCGGTCAAGCACAGCTTTTCTGGCAACAGCGCGGAAAATTAAACGAGCCAGGTGGGGCGGACGCTCCTTCTCCCTCAATGCTGCCACTACCTGGAACTCCTTACCTCCGGCCCTCCGTAATGAGCCCAATCTGTTAAAATTCCGTAAATCCCTTAAAACTTTTCTTTTTTCCACATAATTCAGTAAGTCTCCCCAGAAGTAAGCAACTTTAGCGCTACGAGGCCTTCGGGTAGATTTGCGCTTTATAAAACCCCTTTTCATTTCATTTCATTTCATAAGGACTTTTGACAGTGGATGAATGAGTTGTTCTTTCAGACAGGCTATTTTCTCTGGCTAATCTGATTTTTCATAGCCATTGTTGGAAATCATACATAATATTTTGTGAATCACTATTACTTTATTTTCTTCCTTGTCACTTTGCACATGGTCACTTTTACGAACACTTCACTTTGCACGTTTCTAGAGCAGCCATGTTAAGAACTCTTTAAAAAATGTATATGTTTACAAAAATTCTGAAAATAATCATTTGTTTTATGTTTTTGGATAGTTGTCAGTGTTATCTGTTTAACGTGTCTCTCTTGCCATCTTTAGAATATGTGAATGAATATCGTATTTTCTTCTTTTTAAGTAAACGCCAGTAGGACCATATTGTTGCATGTACTAATTCCAATAAAAGGCTATAAATTTGGGTAGCTAACAGGACACATGGAATCGCACTGTAACAATAAAAAGAAAAATCTTTTGCATGTTATAGGCGCATGCCCAGCCTTGAAAGACCTAAAAGGCTGCTGTCTGAAACCCGTTTTATAAATTTGCCATGAGACAATGTAACACAGCTATTATTGCATGTATGAGTGCTGCAAACCCGCACCTATCAGCTCTATGTGTGAAATTCCTCAGAGAAGCACTGAAGCTAGTGCACTTATCCAACATACAGTTTTTAACTGTCTTACCCATTGGTAACTGTTTATACTTTCACAAATTTTAGCTGGATCATATTGGGCTCCTTGACCTTTTTTACAACTGATGCGTTCATTGTAGTTAAAATGGTCTGCTGTATGAAATTGCATGTGTATCTGTCCCTATCCATATTTCAGACTAGCATGGTGACATTAGATTGGCACCAGTGTTTCACTTGTGATCTCATTGTACCTGTCATTGCACATAGTATAACTAGAGGGGAGGCAGTGGTTTCTTCAGCACTGAACTTGATTAGTACACCTCAGCCAAAATGAAGATGATTTCCTTTTAAAAATCAACACAGTGCACTTTACTAATAACAAATTTGTTTGTTGACTTTTTTCTACAGAACTATCAGAATGGCACAAGCTTTATGTACTAGGAGTAAGTTACTATGCAAGCCGAATTTGAGGGCCCCCTAATGGCAGAAACCTCTCAACCATATCTATGAGGCCTCACAAAGTCACTTTGCGTGCCTTTGCATGGCTTCATGGATGGGGCATAAGACAAAGCAGTGCAAGTCCCTGCATTGCCTTACTGTGTGCCAGGGGGGCACACAGTGCGTTTTCCTACCCAACACCCATGGATTTTGATGCTGCCCCAGATATACTTAATCATGTAAACCTGGGGCAGCCCAAAAATCTTATGCCTTCTCAGAGCAGTCATAACAATGAGGATTTTTTACACTTTTTCCTTGATTTTTCCTCTTTACATGTGTGGTGCATTCTGCAGCATGCATAGAAAGAGGAATAGACCTCTCAGGATGATTTTTGTGCAGGAAAGTGCTCCCTTGTTGGTCAGCGTTACATTGTTCTGCACATGTAGGCTATTCAAAGGCACCCAAAGTGGCTTTGTGTGTTTTCACATGTGTGACTTGGGGGTTTGCCCTACACATTTACCATGATGCATGAAGCATGTATCAGGCACGCCCCTCCTACATATCACCTTATTTGAATCAACAGACACAGAGATGGCTATTAAGTCTTACATTTTCAAATATCAGTCGGTTGTTATGTATTAGTTTTGCTTAACCTCAAGTAGACCATTCCACTATTGTCCATTCTGGAAGCGCTCATTGATGATGGAGTGCCTGAAGATGTAGGCCTCATGCGCATTCCCTGGGTATTTTGCAAGGATGTTGGTAAAAATCTCTTGATTGTCTATGATGGCCTGGACATGTTCTTTACAGGTGTGATGTTGCTGCAGGGGGAACTAGTTGCACATGTGTGCAATCCATGGCACCTAGCCAGTTGCTGCCGGTGCAGGCAAGTGCAGTGGGGTGGTGGAGTGGGTGGGGTGGGGGGGGGGGGGGTATGATGAAGAACGACAGAGTGGGTTGTATTTTTTTATTTAATTTGACCTATTCTGTCATCTGTCGACTTCACCCCTTCCACCCTACCCCGCCTCACCGCACCTACCTGTGCCGTCCCCAGTGCACCTAGCAGCCTAGGAGAACATGTGGAAATCCCTAAATGGCATAGACGCCTTGCTTGATCTCCATCTGCAGATGTTGTGTGTTGGAGAAGAGTAGGTACTGGGTTGTTAGGTGGATGATGACGTCCAAGACAGAAGGTAGGAAGGCAGAAAAGGATGGTTGTGATCTGCAATGAACAAGATGCCAGAATGTGGAGGACAGCCATCTGTTTGGCCGTACAATAATGATGGTAGGCCTGTCAGTTAACGGCTGGATTCTTTGCGCTATCTTGTTCAGAAGCTTTATTATGGACTCCCTCTTGAGTCGATAGCATGTGCTGACCTCATCCTCCTTGAGGTCAATGATGGTATTCTGCTAACGATAAATGTGCTCCCTTTTCCTGCGCTGCCTACTTGGAGGTGGTGGTAGTTTGCTTCTACCTGTAAGATGAGCACCTCAATGGCAAAGTTCAGCTTGCCCGACTGTTTTGGGGGACATGTCTTTATGTACCACAGTCAATGCGTTATTTCCTATGCCTGGGTTGCTGAGGCACAGGATTTTGGACGCATTGCTGCATCTGTGTGCCACTTTCTGACTCTGTGTCATACATTGTGAAAACCACAAATACTGTGGCATGGGATTTACACGGGATTTTACGGGAGACAGCCTACCTTGCATATTTTCTTGTCTGCAGGCCTCAGCCAGTTCTTACGCAGGTATATTTTGCTGCAGGCCTGCAAAAGCTGGTGCTTTTGGCCACATGCGTCTACCTGTAAATATAAAGTACTACCCTTGCCACCAGCATGTCAAAATATTTAGCGCAACAGCGGCACAGGCCACTCCTAAATAAGCCACCTAATGAGAATGCAGAAAGAGTAGGCACCCCTACATTGCTATATTTCCTACTCAAAAAAATAATGGAACGGTAGTGAATGTATTATGATGCAAGATGTAAAACACCCTACTTACAAACACGGGTAGAGATATTTAAATGATCTAATTTTGGAACTCGGTAATAGAAACAGATGATTGAAAGATATAATCAAAATAACTGAAAATTTAAATGTGAGCAAAATGCACCCACATTTTTTCTTCTTCTACTTGCTCATAGCAACCTATACAAAAATCATTTTGAGGTATAATTGAGTACAACGAGAAGGGAGTGCATGCTAGACAGAGGGTCTATTGCAAAATGTTTACATCATCCAACAATGAAGATCTAGTAATGTCGCAGGTGAGAAGTTTAAATAAATAACCTAAGGTGTCTAGTGGCAATAAAGAGGTCATGGGACAAGATGGAAATGTGCCATTCAATGTTTAACCGTATTCAGATACGATTGTCCCATTCTCAAAAGGCAAATCACAAGCTATAAAGAAATTCAGAAAATTACAAAGTTCTAGTGAAAGAAAAAATAGCAAGATGCAAATAATATCCATCGATTTTGCAAAAAATAAAACGCCGTGGGGAAAACTCGAGCAAAATAGCGGCAGAGGCTGATCAATGTGTCAGCTTAGAACAGTAAGTAGGCGCTCACAAATGTTTTCTCAAGTAAGGGCTTCTGTGAGTCATGTTTGCATTCAAATATCCAGATAAAAATATCATGTTTGACTTACTATAAGGAACTGTAGGCTTTGTTAGGATTTGCGATGCTGCCCAACAGCGCTTAATGCACGTTGTCAACTTGAACATCATGTACTTGCATACAATTGACCAAAATAGACCTACTTTGTATTGCTGTAGCCAATTATTATAGCCAACTTCATGGATATTGTTCTCTGTTCTCAAAAGAGACAAAGACTATAAGCGTATCTAGAGTTTGGCTGGAAATCAAAAATGTGACGGTGCCTCATACAACATTGGTGTTAAGTTAGTCTATAACTCTCGATGAGAGGAATTTTCTCTAGTGAAATAAAAGTAATTAAAGCTAGAGTAGACTTATAAAAACGGTCATTATTAATTGCAAATTAGGAAGTTTCTCAATATAAAAAGCAGTGAGTTTTATGTGCACAGTGGGTGTAAGAGAGGACGCATCATGTCTAAAATAAATCTGTGCCAATTAAACCCCATCGCAAAAAGAATAATTTAGTTCACAACTGTAACGTTTTGCAAATTTTGGAGGTGTGTTCATACAGGAATTTTGGAGTAAGTAAATTTGTACACTTGGAGGACTCTTTTACGTACTTGCATGACTGTGTGAATTGGTCCCACATCTAAAGCCGGCATGAAATGGAATTATTCAGGGACTATTCATATACAATTAGTACAAATATACATGACTGTGCCCTATGGGCACTTTTAGTAATAAGGAGTTGGAAATTTGTGGCTGCTTCAAGAAGGCAAAAAAGAGTAAGTAAAAGTGGCCTCGAGTAGTACTGCTTTGCACGATCATAAATATTTGGTGAATTGTGCTCTCTGGGCCTTTATTAGAGTTTGGTGGATACTCTGTCAAAACAAGAAAACGATCTGGTCCACCATAATACAAGTGCCAAGGCTATAATGCCCTTGTAATACATTGGCCTTGCCATTTGTCATGTTTGTGTTTGAGTATCACATCCTCAAAACTCTAAATAGGGCCCTGTATATAAAGGCAATAAATACTCTAAATAGTGTTGAATTCATACAGGTGAAAAATATTGCATTGATATGCAGTGGAAAAACACATAAGCTAATACACCATGGCTTATCCACGGATGACTGAGGTTGCAATCTTCTTAAGCTATGGACAACTTGTATCACTCACAGGGTCATGCATCCCTATATGACTGAATTTATGCAGGTTGCAATTGCATGTGTTAAATTAGGCAGCAAATAGTTATCATTTGTGTCATAATTAACTGGTTCACCCTGTCCAGCTAATTCTGTATCCTAAGAATGGGGAATTACTTATTACAATTTAATTCAGCCATCGGACCCTCGTTATGAGAGGCCTGTACATTCAAATTGGCTGGGGCATAGAAGTCACTGGGCCCATTGAAATGCCAAGTTTTTGTGATTTACATGGAAACTTCGGCTACTGAAAGCTGTCAAAATTGGTGTAAGAAATCGAAGGAAAACATGGAAAAATAAATGTAGAAATACACATTTCCCCATGTTCATTCCCTTAAATTTTTAACACCTCTAGAATGTAACGATGAACTGGAAAATCCAATGTGACAACATCTCTAATTGTCACAACAGCAAGTGATGTGAGTATGAACTGTAAAATCCAATGAGGCAACATCTGAAATTGTCTCAACAGCAAGTGAGGTGAGGAATACTCAGTCATCTCTTCCCCACCGAAATCCAAATTAGATTTAACATGTCGCTTTGTGTGAAGGCAGGGCACAGCATATTGATTTGCAGTGAGGCTTTGTCCATGTCCGCCCACCCTGGCAGCAGATGGCCTATTTATGCACACCTAATCCCTCTATTGTGGGACTCTTTGGGTGGAATGAAAAAAATCAAACTGCCAGCCACACCTAGTCATGTAAACTAGGACAGGTAGAAGGCACTAAATAGCAAAGGCCTGGAAAAGCCCATTTTTCTAAATGTGGCATTTAAATTTTTTATTTTAAAATCCGACTTTACTTTTAAAGAGGTTTGTAGCTACAAATGTATAGGTATCACACACAAAAAGCTTATGTGTTCCCAGTCAAATGTTAGCACTTAATACATGTATTGAGGCAATCCAATGTTTTGCAATGGGCAGGTAGGCCTCACAGAGGTCAAAAACTAATTTCGGATTTTGTTTACTACCAGGACATGTAAAGCTTGAAAGTACATGTCTAACCTGTTAATTTCAAAGCACCCTGACCTTTGGGATAACTAGGGCCTACTTTGGAAGTGATTTGTATGTAATAAAAAGGGGGTTTAAAGCTTGGCAAGGGGGCTATATTGTCAAGTCGAATTGTCAGTTTAAAACTGCAATCAGGCTGTAATGGTAGGCCTGGGACATATTTTAAGGGGCCTCTTAAGTGGGTGGCACAATACGTCCTGCAGGCCCACTGGTGGCTTTTAATTTATAGGCCCTGCTTATACTGTAGACGACTCTACAAAGGACTTATAAGTAAATTAAACATGCCAATCATCTGTAAGCCAATTTTACCATTTATGGGAGTGAGCACACACACTTTAGTACTGGTTAACAGCATTAAAGTCACAGAGCCCTAAGACCAACAAAAACACATTTCAGCAAAATGGGAGGGAAATGCCAAAAGGCATGGTGAAAACCACCCTAAGGCTGACACTTCTAACAGATGGGACACAATATTGAGGACAAAATACCACCAAAAGGAATTACAGGGAAGAAAGTCTACACACCAAACTACGCATATGTGATGCATATATCAAAGTACTCACATGTTGCATTAGGAATAATAAACCTATGCTTCCCTAAATGCACTTACCTTTTGATATTTTGTCCCTCAATATTCCACTCTCGGTTTTCTTGTACCGCAATATTCTGAAGTACAAGGTAGTTATGCATTGGGGAAGGTCAGCAACTTAAAGCAATGTCAAAAATGTATTCTTCATTTGTTTTCACTTCTCCACAGGAATATTACTTTTCTATGAGGAGAAACCACTTCTACAACACATATATGACATTTAGAGTGATTTATCCCCATTTCAATTCTAGAATAACTGATTTTGGAGTTTTACGGTCAGTGACTCTCACTTATTGAGCTTCACTCACTCCAAGCGCAGATACTGAGTACACTCCTTCTGGCACTTGAGGATTAATCATCATTCCCTGACTACGCTCATAATTAGATTCTAAGCTTTTGTTCTCCCTGTTGGGCCAAGTTAATTACTCTCCTATCCAGGGGTCCAAAGCCTCCCCACACAATAGAGCCATTTGACAGTGTTTGAGCTTGTTGGTGGGAAAGGAAGGCATCGGGATGGTATGTGAATGTGCTAATTACCTTTCACACCTGTCCTTTGAAGGCTCACTCCCAGAGAACAAAGGAGGGCATCCAAACATCTGGAGACAATCACAGGAGGAGCTCCCTTTTGAAGGTGTGGAGCCAAGGAATCAGGCAGCCATGGCAGTTGGGGGCAGATCTGAGGCTCTCAGAGAAGGTCTTTAAACAGATCACTTCAAGTTGCCACTTTGGAATGTCTCAGTATGCTGTGCAGGAGGTATGAGGGAGGAGTGGACTGCTCATGCATCACCTAAGGATTGGGCAAAGGGATCTATATCCTAGAAATTACCACTCACTGCACAGGTGAGAGAATGTGAAGATCTCTCTGGAACTGAATGCCCAGCTGGAAACTGCCAAAAGCACAATTGATGGACAGAATGCAGAACAATGTCATACATTCACCCCAGTACTGAGATCTGGGCCTAAATCCCTCGATTTTTGCTCACCATGCCATTCCAGTTTGGACCCAGCCTATACAAATCACTCTTGGAACCTAATGGGAACAATCCAGCCCGAACTGCCAGGCCAGGTCCTCCCTGGACCGAAACAAGCATCCTAGAACCGGTTTCTGGCTTTCAGTCCTCATCAGCCAGGATAGCTTGACTCCAGTGGCATGGAGAGCACGGGACTCACGTCTGGGCATACACGTCCCACTTGGGGTGACAAATGCAAAAAGAACAATTGATGGACAGAATGCAGAACAATGTCATACATTCACCCCAGTAAGGGAGATCTGTGCCTAAATCCATCGTTTTTGTGCTCACCATGCCATTCCAGTTTGGACCTACACATATGCAAATCAGCCTTGACCCTGTTTCTTGTGGGAACAGTCCAGCCCAAACTGCCAAGCCAGGTCCTCCCTGGACCGGAAACAAGCATCCTGGGACCGATTTCAGAGCATCACGCGGTCATCAGCCAGGCTAGATTTAATAAAGTGGTGTACTGGGCGGGGGACACACGTCTGGGCATACCCTTCCCACTTAAGGCAACATATGCAAAATAAACAATTGATGGATGGAATGCTGGAAAATGCAAACATTCACCCCCAGGCACAATCAGAAGTCATCTAACTCCACTGCAAGGTTGGGCGTGGGGGCTTTTAGATTATAGCTGGCACTCAGGAACTAGGAGTGTTACTCCAGAGCCAGTGACACTGCCCACTGACACCCTACGATGTGCAGTAGAGGGATGACTTGCTGGGGAGAACCCTGGAGGATTACCCTAGATCATCTGTAGGCTGGTCCTGCAGATAAGTGACCTCAATGAGGAAGCAGCACTGACTTTGCTGCCAGTATATAGGTCCCCTGCAAGACCGACAAAGCCATGGGGTTTGGTTAATTCAGCAGGGAGGGTACTGCAGAAGCCCCAAGTGAAGACAGGTGCAGTAGCCCAGACAGAAGGCATGTACAGGACCTGGAGCTAATGGGCAGGAGGGCAGGCCTTGTGCTTATCTTCATCAGAGGGAGAGCAGTGAAAAACAGCTCCACATAGAAAAGCAAAGTAAAATTTAGAAGCTAGGAAACCTGCCAAAACTATCCTGGTGGCTAGAGCTGGCCACCAGGAGAAAACCAACACCAGAATTGTTCAAATCGGCCCAAGGGGCCAGAAACATGGATCAGAGAAGTTTTGTTGGGGTGGGAAATGGAGTAATTTGTAATTCACCCCTGTGGATGGCCAACTCCCCGGGCGTCAATGCAAAAACAAAGTTGTCCCATTCCGCTACAATTTGAGATTCCCATGGGTCCTCCATCGACCTGGGAGGCAATGAAAAAATTACCTCACCGAGCACTGCTGTGGACAAATATTCACTGTGTCTCTAGGGCCCCTATCTACCTCAAAAGCAAAGACAAAGAGAGGCAGAAGGCTCCTGGAGCAGGCTAGAGACTTGGGAGCTCCTGGCTATGCTGTCTTCCACTGCCTGTGCCCATTTCTGTGGTGTGCAGGAAGTTACTGCCACAACGAAACCATCCTGAGGCTGGGGAGAGAATGCTGGCTCCTGTGCCAGCAGAGGGAGGTGTTGAATAGGCGAGGAGTCAGCCCTTGTCACATTGATTTGGGCTCCTGGCATCCCCAAAGCAAAGCCATCTTGGGTACTTCATTTTTAGGGGCAGAGGCACCCACAGCATTAATCATGGTTGAGGCACAAAGATGCTAATTTTCACATCCTGGAGCAGAGAAATGCCAATGAGCCCTTGCAAGGGTAAGCCGTTTGCATTTCATTTTCTTGGAGTACTGTTGGGGCGGCCAGTTGTGCAGGACCCCTTGTCTGTTCCAAGAACAGTTCTCCCAGCGTTACTCAAAGTGTCCCAGGGGTTTAGATGACTGACAAGAGTGAATGAGAAGCACTCCTGCAGCTGGAGCTTTTTAGCCGTGGCTCTGGCTTCTGGAGACCCTGTTGGTTGGTCCTAAGGCTGCTTTTACAGTATGTTAAAATAGAAAAAAGACTTGTGTACACACCAAATTGAATCAGTAATGCTTTATTAACAATGGCAAAATGTATAATGAAATGTTATTGTGTTTAATTAGGATCGTAAGCAGTGTTTTATGGATAAGCACGAAGTATACAGTCAATTCTTAAATGTTTCTACAGGTCATTGAAATGTTTTGAAAAGGTTTATTGACTATCACAAGGTTAAAAGTGAGTCATGACAGTCCTGAATGACTGGCATTGTAAGATGACACCATTCTTAGCATTTTAATAATCTTGCATTGGTCTCGTAGGATATATTTCTACTCTTGGTATTACTCATAATATTGTGTTGACACACAGGAAAGCCAGTAGCCCTGCCTTTTGATAATGACACCCCCTTATATTGTGCCTAATGTAGGTAGAGGGTATAGTGGGTATAGGGATCAAGGCTAGCTAGAGGTGTGAACCCTGAGGAGAGTGTAACCATAGGTATTTCCATGTGCCTACTTGCACGTATTTGTAAATTAATGCCTAATATTTAGTAGGGTTAGTGAAAGAAATCACTTTTATTTTTAAGAAAGAAAAGCCCTGACTGGACCTGATTTATTGGGTGTTGTTTATAGCATATGGGTGCACTGGGGTACTAGTCCACACAATCTCCCCTGAGTGTGTGTGAGAGCCAAGTGCTACGGAGTACCTGGTTCTTAGTAGACTGAAGGATGCCGACTTATAGAAAGTGAAGAATGCACATCCTCCATAATAATCCTCTTTCTTATGTGACTTTATTATCCTTGTTATTGTTTCACCTGACATTCAGTTTGATGCTTTGCTTCAAAGAATCCGAAAGTACTTCATCAGCTTTAAACATCCTCAACTCAACCACTTATCTCTTTTTTGGAAAACTGAATTGGCTGAATTTCTTTCCCTACTGTCCTTGAGAGATGGCTTAAGCAAGTTCTGCACCTACCGGGCATTGATATTTCCTGTGTTGAGGATCATTTCCCTAGCTATACTATTGCGCTTAAAAATGACATATATTGCAAATTCATGCAATATTACCATCATGCCCCACCAGACGCCCCTCACCCTGTTTGACACACGGCATTTGTCTAGCAGTTCATCTTTTCAACATCTCCGCCGGAAGGAAGAGATCTTGGAAAAGTATCAGAATCTTTTGATTGTGGAAAGAACATTATGATTGGAATTGTAAATATTATTATGATGATACATAGGAGCCTGCAATCCCTGTATAAAGCCTGCCTCTAATTTCCCTATTACAGACATGTGACACACCTAGTTCCCTCTAGCACTGTTACTAACACTGCTAATAAAAATAACAATTAGAAAAATGACAATAATAGAAATACCAATAAAAAGAACAATACTACTAGTACTACTTCCAATAATAATAATAATAATAATAATAATAATAATTATTATTATTATTATTATTATTATTTTTATTATAATAAAGAAAATAATAACAACAATAAGAATGACAATAATACAAATAATAAAAAGAAGAATAATAATGATAATTATAAGAATAATAACACATAATGACACTATCGTTTGCTTGTACAAACTTTGCCCCAAATTCGGAGTTATTGCTTTTCCGTGTATTCGCTGCATTTGCTGAATAATTGTAAGTACGCACCATTCACTGAAAGCACAGAATTTCACATTTTGTTTTTATCAAATAGTTGTAGGAAGCCAAACTCGCATTTTCACGAAACTTCCATGGCCCATGAGATGATCTGGCCACCCGCCGCTCCCATTCACTTAGCAAACAGCAGGAAGAGGTTCCAAGCAGTGAGCATTTTGGTTGAGAGCATGTTGATTTTTAGAGTTATCGCAGCTGGACATGATGCAAGAGAAACGTTTTCGACAGAAAGGTGATTATAGAGATGTCATCCTTTAATTTTTGGCAACGATGATTGTTGTATTCATTACAATGGTATTTGTGTTCTGTATAACAATTTAAAACCATCGTACTTTCCATGCAGCTGTTTCATGTTGACAATGGGATTTCGTGCCAGATAGCGTGTATTTTTCATTTTAGGGAAAATGGCATCAGTGATTTAGCAATAGGTTAATATTATTAATCTATTTTAAAACATCATAGTTACGTCGGGGACTTAAGGACTAGATGATGTTTCCAAAATAAAATATTATATTTATTAGCATAACAAACGGAGAAGTTAAGGCTACATGGACAAAAGATATAGTAGGTTGGGAAAAAAAGGGTTTCCGAGTACAAAATATTTTTTATATATTACAAAACCCTGTTTGCAATTCAGGACAGTCTTTCCAATTCCCTGGAGAAATTGAGCACGAGCTGGTTTCAAAGTGCATGTGTGTGATGGCCTTAGACCTATGTTGGATGAGTATGTTGCTCTTGTTTAGTACGGGCTCCCACCCAAATCTGTCAGACAATTTGATCCCCAGATACTCAAAGCTATAGGTTTATTCTAACTTATTAAGACCAACCCTCATGGTCCACTTCCTTGGGGGGGGTTAGTTCCAAAATTCAACAAACTTTATTTTAAAAGCATTCAATTCCCACCCCATTGGTCGCAAAACTTCACAATTACGTTTCATAGGCCAATCAGGGTCTTGGAAATAAGTAATGAATCATCTGCAAAAAGTAATATTGGAATCTTAGAACCATCCAAGGAGGGAGAGTCATAAAAACAGCCCAGTAAGTGTGTACAAAAGGGGATGATGGACGGAGCGTTTGAGCAAATCAAACACTCACCCCCAGTCAACTGATCTGGTTTTAATCCATCACCATTCTTTAGCCCACTCAGCCACCCCATTTCAGACAAGGCTATATGCAAATCAGTCTGACCCTGTGCCTCATGGGAACAGTCCAGCCCGAGCTGCCAAACCATGTCTTCCATGGACCGGAAACAAGCATCCTGGGACCGGTTTCGGATTCATAATCCTCATCAGCCAGACTATCTTGAATCCAGTGGCCAAGTGAGCAAGGGACTCACGTCTGAGCATACCCTGCCACATTTAGGGCGAACAAAGCGATACAAAAGGGGATGATGGACGGAGCATTTGAGCAAATCAAACACTCACCCCCAGTCAACTGATCTGGGTTTAATCCATCACCATTCTTTAGCCCACTCAGACACCCCATTTCAAACATGGCTATATGCAAATCAGTCTGACCCTGTGCCTCATGGGAACAGTCCAGCCCGAACTGCCAAGCCATGTCTTCCATGGACCGGAAACAAGCATCCTGAGAACGGTTTCGGATTCATAATCCTCATCAGCCAGGCTATCTTGAATCCAGTGGCCAAGTGAGCAAAGGACTCACGTCTGAGCATACCCTGCCACACTTAGGGCGAACAAAGCGATACAAAAGGGGATGATGGACGGAGCGTTTGAGCAAATCAAACACTCACCTCCAGTCAACTGATCTGGGTTTAATCCATCACCATTTTTTAGCCCACTCAGCCACCCCATTTCAGACATGGCTATATGCAAATCAGTCTGACTCTGTGCCTCATGGGAACAGTCCAGCCCGAACTGCCAAGCCATGTCTTCCATGGACTGGAAACAAGCTTCCGAGGACCGGTTTCTGGCATTACAGCCTTCTTCAGCCCGGCTTGCTTGAATACAGTGGCAAAGTGAGCAAGGGACTCACGTCTGAGCATACCCTGCCACACTTATGGCGGCCAAAGCGGTACAAAAGGGGGTGGTGATGGACGGAGCATCTGAACCAATCAAACACTCAAACCCAGTCAAAAGATCTGGGTTTAATCCATCACCGTTCTTTAACCCACTCTGCCACCCCAGTTCAGACACTGCCACTCGGGAAGGCAGGATATCGAATGGTTAGCTTCCCTGGTAAAGCCAAGCTATCCCAGTTCCATGATTGGACATTTGGGCTGCTGGCACAACATCTCATAATACAGGGAACTGGCAGTGATATACATGGACCCAAAATATCATCATCCAAAGAATATAGGCTCACCAAAGGAGCAGCTGGAGGCACTTTATGCTTGTAAAAGGGAAGCAAGAGATATTTTAGCATTCACTGTGTCAAGATCATCAACATATTTTTGTGATACCCCATTAAATCATGTCCCACCCCACATCTACAATAGGGATTTTCCATCAGTTGCAGCATTGCTTAATCATCAATTCTAGTGATAAAGTTATCTACTAAGAGTAAATTTGATGTAACTCGTTGGACAGGGAGATCAGCCCAACTACCTCAGTGGAATTCATGTCACAGGAATCAGTAGCTTTCACAGTGGACAACACAATAACCTGCTCAATATCCACATGGGATAGAGAGGGACGAGGACTGGAATCTGCTGGGGGTGCAAACTTGTTGTGGCAACAAATACTGGCATCTATAACAATTGTTGGGGGAATGGGGAACTTTCCCTGTTAATGGTAACACGCCAGGGTCAGTGTTCTCAGCAGACCCGTTTAATCAAGTGGTAAACACAAATTTGCCAAGCTTAGTTGAATTTTCACCACCTTCCCTTTTGTGCTTAAACATTTCAAGCACTGCATTGTGGCCAGACATAGCTACCTGGATAGGTTCATGTTCTCTTACGATGTACTCAAGCTGTTCAGTGAGTGAGCCTATGTAATCCAGAGAACAGTTGGACCCAGCGCTCTTCCGCATTTTCTTGGGACAAGAAGGATCTTTGTTAAAGTCTAATGCCTTACATATTCCTTTTTCAAGTTAGCAAAACAGTAATCGCTTGTGTATAGCAAAAAGACGGCCAACTTATAACACTGGTAAAAAAAAAAATATATGCCCACAGGTGTATCAATTTTGCAGTCATGAGGTAGTTTGTGATTTTAATACCTGACTTAATGGAGGACTAATCAAAGGGTTAGGTGCAGATAAAAGAGAGTAGGCCATGCTCTGCCTCTTTTTGATGCTGACAGGCACAGACGGGCCAGCTTTTGGCCCGGGCTTCACCCTAGGTCGGTCAGTGTGCATTTCACACAGCGGGTGAGTTGTTGGCACTTATTAAGCAGTGGGGGCTGCTCCATCAGCTCCTGGCAAGCAGCACCTCCAGACGCAAATGCTTATAGGGCATGACATTCTCCCAAACAGGCTGTTTGTTTTCTGCCAAGCAGGAGAGTCATCAGCGCTTATAACGTGGTGTGGGCTCCTCCTCCAGCTCCTGGCAAAAAGTACCTCTAGGTGCAAAGACCTCTGAGCTTGAAGTCATCCCCAAACAAGCTGTGTCCTCGCCAAGTCATGTGACCCAGAAACTGGCTGCAGGCACTAAATAGATAGGACAGGATCTTGCCAGCTTTCTAAAAGTTAATATGACAGCTATAACAGTTTGAGAAAACATATACATAAAAGCCACAACATACTATTACACTTGCACATAATTAAAGGAACATTTAATTAAAAACAATGTATTTATAAACCACAACAGAAATCATGCAATCTTGAAAAAATCTTTAAAAAGTACCTATAATAAATCAAAAACAATTATTACTGCAAAATCATCCATTACTAAAAGGACAATGTTGGACTTGGCCCTTTTTGCAACTGAACTTTTTGCCTTCCTCCTGTATTTTGTCTGACCTGTTTTTGTTGGTTTTATGACTCTGGGCACTTTACCACTGCTGACCAGTGCTAAAGTGCATATGCTTTCCCTATGGTAAATTGGTGTATGTATTAGTGACTCTATGATTGGCTGATTTGGTTTAATTGTCAGACCCTAGTACAGTGCACTGAGTGTGCCCAGGGCTTGTAAATCCAAATGCTGCTGGTGGGCTTGCAGCACTGGTTGTGCTACCCACTGAAGCAGCCTTGTAAAATGTGTCTTAGGTCTGCCATTGCAGAACCTGTGTGCAGTCTGGTACTGCCATGCTGACTGGGCAAGTGCACCCACTTGCCAATCCCTAAACCTCCCCTTTTCTTCATATCAGACACCCCTATGGTGGGCCCAAGGGCAGGGTCCATTGTACGTATGAGGTAGGACAAGCTCTGATGTGTGTGGCATGTCCTAATAGTGAATTGCAGCCATTTTCATGTTTCACTATTGCAAGGCTACCTGCTCCCCATAGGCCAGAATGGGCAGTTTGAAATATTACATCTTATAATCCTAACTGACTCAGGGAACCAGGTAGAAATTCAAGTTTAGTATGCCTGAACTCATAATGATAAAATACATATTTTAGTAAAGTTGGTTTCAACATTCTGTGTTTGAAAATACAACTTTTAGAAAGTAGGTATTTTCTTGTCTAACCATCCAAGCCTGCCTCTGCTAGGTTGTGTATTCCTTGTCTGTAGTTTGAGTGACAGGGGCTGGGGGATTCCAGGAGACATGGTGTGTCAGCACAGGGCTGAATAGAGAGTTCTACATGTAGATGGGTGGGAGGAGTTGCACCTGGGACCTGAATAGGGCTGAGCCTTCCCTCCACAATGCTGGCTCCACCTCCTGTGGTGTGTCTGATGTCTCTGCCCTGCACTGTGAAAGGAAAGAAGGAGTCATGTAAACAGAGTTCTCCAGACCAGAACTGGTTTGGACTAGGCAAAGGCCTCTCTGCCTTCAGAGAACAAAGATAATCTGTGTATAAAAGAAGGGAGCCAGACCCCAGAATTTTAGATCACTTTTGGGAAACAAGATGAAACCTTTGCTGAGGAGAAGAACCAGAGAAACTGAGGAGCGACTATCCCTAAGCTGAAGTGCTGCTTGGGGGATTGGTCTGCAGTGGTTCCCTGACTGCCAAAGAAAGGAGAGAGGAACTTTGTATGTACTTTCAGCAACTTGTGAAGGATCTCCAAGGGCTTGAGAAAGAGCTTGCCTCCTACTGAAGTCACAGGGACAACAAACTGCAACCTCCAGCTCCCCAAGAGTACTTTGGAAGTTCCTGCAGTTGTGTTGGGCTTTCTGAGGTACTGAGTGTCGCAAGGAGCTAGAAGCGCTACTCACGAAGAAAAAACGTGTCGCTGCCGCATCGCTGAAAAAGGGTTTTGCCACTGTAGTTGTCCCATCGCATTAGCGTCCCGCAACACCCGAGAAGCGTGTCGCCGCCACAGCCACTGTGGTCACATCACTGAACAAGGGTGTCACCGCTGTAGCTGTCGCATCGTATCGCAGAAGCGTCTCGCCTCACTGAAGGCAGGTGTCACCGCCACAGCCGCTGTTGTCGCATCACTGAATAAGGGTCTCACTACAACAGTTGTTGCATCGCCGAATAAGCGTGTCGCCGGACCTGTTGCAGCTCAGAAGAATCCTTAAGTCGCCGCACGGCCATCGGGTGTGCACGCATCATGTCGCATCAAGGAGAAGACGTCATCTTTGTTTTCATTGCACAGGATCTTCATCGCATCACGGCGTTCCGAGCCACATGGCCACGGAAGCGCAGTAAGAAACTGACGCATTACAGTCCCTGCGTGTAAGGGACCAGCGCATCACCTTCCCTGCAACACTTTCGTTGTATAGCGTTATGCATCCAAAGGTATATTGAACTCAAAGTGTTGCATTTACCATCTTAAGAGAACTAAGCGGTTTCTACCGTTTTTAAAGTACAGCGTTGTGGATTTTTGTCATTTATGGTCTTGTGTTAAATCTAGATAAAGAATACTTATTTTTCATATACAACTGGTGTGGTGTTCATCTGTAGTGTTGTCACTGGGTTACTGTATGTGTTCACAAATGCTTTACACACTGCCTCTGAGATAAGCCTGTCTGCTCATGCCAATCTACCAAGGGGGTGAGCAGGGGTTATTTTAGGAGTGTACCCCCTTACCTTGACTAGACCCCCAAATCTAACATTGGTGATCAGCGGTGAGGATTCTGGTCTTGCACTTGTGAGTCATATACAGTGATGGGTGTGCACTACTAGTGAGTGCAGACCAAACACAACCACATACTGTTTTTCTGTTTTCTGGTGTCCTCCTAGAAGTATTTTTGATAGTATGAGTCTGATTAGTTGTTGCAAAATTGAACTCGACTTCTGGCACATGTTTGTGTACACAATGAAGGAGCTATGTGTTTTTTTGCAAGGAAAGAGGGCTGCCTGTGAAGAGAAGGTCCAGGAAGGATCTAGAGGCATCCCTATTTCAGTATGAGTTACCCCGCTGGAAGGCAACACTACCAGTTGAATCTAAGGAGGAGGAGTTCTCTAAAAATGAGGAAGAAACAGAAGAAGATGACTGGTTTCTAGCTTGTGACCAGAAGCTGAGAGAGATTGATGAGGAGCTCAGACAGCTCAATGAGGCCAAAAGGGCCTTAGCCCAAGAAGAAGAAACTTGGGTAGCTCAGGAAGTAAGCTTTGCTGAGTTGGAGGTGGAATCCAGCTCAGATGGTGGCTGCAAAATTGAAGTCTCTAGTGCTGAGGGAGTAGTACATACACCCAGAGATTTTGCCCCTGACTTGAAGGAGGAGGTTAACATACACCAGGAGGTTCAAGGACATGAGGTAGCTCCAGTAGTACGCAGTGTCCCTGAGGAGAATGGGGAAACTGACGCAGGGGTTCATGGTCCTAGTGGTAGGAAGGACACTCTACTAACTCTAGATGAGAGGTGCAGAGGCAGGGGTTCCCCCAAGGTTGAAGTCCTGGTATGTGAGTGTAAAGACCACCCAGAAGAGTGTGGGTCGAGTGACAGAGATGCTGTATTGACAATATCAGGAGAGTGGTATGGGGTATGTGTGCAAGGCACTGGATGGAGAGGTGAAGGATAGTTTGGTTAACCCTTGTAGGGGGCTGTGTGATCCAAATGTGGGAGAGCATATTGTAAGTTCCTGTTTTCCAGAGCTATACCAACACCTTTTGGAGAGTGAGTTTTTTGACCCAAGGAAGCTCACATTGGAGGCAGACCTTTTGGTGGATTCCAGAGGGTCTGGAGTGGCTTTGGGGAGTGACCCTAAGAGTAGTGGTTCGGGTATCTTCCAACCCAGGGTGGTGGAAGTGGCTCAGAGTAGCCCATCTAGGTCCTGTTGTAGTGAGAGAGGTGTAGGGCCTCATGTTGTGTCTTTAAGGGGAAGAAGTGAGAGCGGGTTGTGTCCCGATACTGCCCAACCTCCATCTCAGAGCCTGGATGGTTCTTTAAGGGAACACCAGGTGGGGCGCCTAGTCTGTTCTGATGGATCATCCGTTGAGGGAGCCCCTAGTGTCTGGTGAAATAGGAGTGTCTGTAAGCAGGCCTCCATCAGTTCTGGTGTGTGGCAGTGCCACTCCTAAGTGGAGAGTGCAGAAGTCCATATTGAGGGGTAAGAGGGAGAAAGAGTCCCCAGTGGAAGAACCAGTGGGTCAGGGGCCAGCCAGAAGGGCTGAGTCACCACTGGATGACCATGGTGACATCATTTCTATCCTGGGGGATCTTCACTCGCTGTCAGATGGACAGAGGTTGCAAGATCTGCGCCAGGCAGACTGTCACCCGACACATGAGTTGTGTGTCACCCTTGTGGGGGGGGCATCTGTGCTTCCAATGAAGTCCAGGTGCGCCAGGCACGTGTTGAACCGCAGGGGTTGGTCCAGGGTTAGAGAGCCAGGTTCAGGTGTTGTCTGACCTGGAGGGAGGGGCACCTATAATCAGTGTCCTGACCAATGTAGCTTCTAGGGGTACCACTCCAGTTGGGAGGGTGCAGTGCTCTGAAAGGAGGTGCAGAGAGAGGGAGACCTCATCTCTGACCCCGGTGCAGCCTGAGGATTTAGACCTTGGGTTGAAGGGCCAGGTTCAGAGTGTCCCCCCCTGACCTGGGTGCCCAGTTGCAGGATAGAACCCCTGAACTGGTGGGCGAATTGTGCAGGACACCTGCTACAGGCACCCTGACAGTTCTGGAAGGGGGTACTGCTCCAGGTGGGATGGTACAGAGGCCCAAGGAAGAGGACCAGCAGTGGGAGAGCCCACCCCAGTCTTTTGTCCTGCCGCCGGGTACATGCCTGGGACTAGTGGGTCAGTGTCAGGATTTCATACTTGACCTGACAGGAGGGAGAGTGGACAAAAGGTGTCAAGCACCTGGGGCTACTGCCCCATGCTCTCTGACGCAACAGAGGTTCAAGAGCACTGAGAGGCATAAGGCCTGGGTCTCATCACTGACTACTGTCAGTAGCTACTGTGGCTTGCTGTCTGTCTGTTGGGACACACCTGTAAGAAAGCTAAGGTTAGGTGCTGCACAGATGGTGTCCACAGGTGAGGAGAAGTGTTCTCCCTTGGGTTAGCATGGTGGGCCCTGAAAGTATGAACACAGGAACTGAAAGGGGTTCATATTGGCGTAGAACTGGAATATGTCTCTGCTGTTGCGGGCCAGGTCAATGTTCTATCGCCCAAAGCAGAGAAGCCCATCAGGGTAGTGATCACTCTCCTCTGCGTTTTGGCTGGAAGGGGGTTGTGTTGGATTTGTCCCTTTTTGCTTGATCATCCCTGAACTTTTTGCCATCCTCCTGTATTTTGTCGGATCTGTTTTTGTTGGTTTCATGGCTCTGGGCACTTTATCACTGCTGACCAGTGCTGAAATCCATATGCTCTCCCTATGGTACATTGTTGTATGGATTAGTGACTCCATGATTGGCTGATTTGGTTTACTTGTCAGACCCTAGTACAGTGCACTGAGTGTGCCCAGGGCTTGTAAATCCAAATACTGCTGGTGGGCTTGCAACACTGGTTGTGCCACCCACAGAAGCAGCCTTGTAAAATGTGTCTCAGGTCTGCCATTGCGAGCCTGTGTGCAGTCTGTTACTGCCATGCTGACTGGGCAAGTACGCCCACATGCCAGTCCATAAACCTTCCTTTTTCTTCGTATCAGACATCCCTATGGTAGGCCCAAGGCCAGGGTGCATTGTAAGTATTAGGTAGGACAAGCCCTGATGTGTGTGGCATGTCCTAATGGTGAATTACAGCCACTTTCGTTTTTCACTATTGCAAGGCTATCTGTTCCCAATAGGCCAGAATGGGCAGTTTGATTATTTATCCCCCAGAATTTTAGATCAATTTGGGAAACAAAAAGAAACATTTGCTGAGGAGAGGAACCAGAGAGACTGAGGAGAGATTATTCCTAAGCTGAAGTGTGCTTGGAGGATTGGCCTGCAGTGGTTGCCTGACTGCCAAAGAAAGGAGAGAGGAACTTTGTGTGTACTTTCTGCAACTTGTGAAGGATCTTCAAGGGCTTGAGAAAGAGCTTGTCTCCTGCTGAAGTCTTACGTTGTATAGCGTTTCGCATCCAAAGGTACATTCAAATCAAAGTGTTGCCTTTACCATCTTAAAAGAACTAAGCTATTTTTACCATTTTTAAACCACAGTATCACCATCTGAAGAAATATAAACCTTCTAAGGGCCTGTCAGTTCTATACTAGGAGCAGGTGCATTCTAATAGCTAGGCCTTTCTGAGCATATGCAAGGCTCTGGAAGACGGAGAAAGCACATGGCAAGCATATGGCTAACTAAGATGGCTGCCAAGTACAAAATAGTTTTCAGCTCATGCTAACAGCGATCCCTGCAATGTTTAACAGATAGTCCTTTTAGCATGAGCTAAAGACATTCCTATGATCTAGTAGGAACATTGAAAATATTTTGCACATTTATTTTGATAAATTCATCAATATCCTAATTCATTGCTAGGTGGGCATTTTTCATTCCAAACATTTAACCAAGGGGATGAGCGGGGGTTATTTTAGGAGTGTACCCCCTTACCCTGACTAGACGGAAGGGTCCCTATTTGTCAAAGGTACCTACCTCTGCCAACTAGAGACCCCCAAATCTAACAGACAACTATACAAAATAACAATTGAACAATACACAAAATGTGATTGCACAGTTACACAATAAATATCAATTGAAAACACACATCTACAGTGTAAACAGAGGAACAATGGCGGAGGAAATAATGTTAAAACAAAGACAAGTCCCACAGATCACTGGAACAACAATTTCTTCCTCTTCAATCTATGCAAAGGACAAGTATCAATGGTGTTTCCACCTATGTACTTTATGAGGTCATTATCAGGACAGACAACACCATTTTGCGCAACCAATTAAAATGATTTGTACAGTTGGAATCAAATGCATTTAGATGTAGTCAGAACATGGAAACCACACGAATAATAATGTATGATCTGAATTCCAGTCATAAAAGTTCAGGCACATATGCATAGATCATAGTGTCCCTGGAGATCTGGTGCAACTTTAAAGCTGGAAACCTCAAACAAGCTTAACACTGCCAATTAAATCAAGCATACAGACTCATTGAACACCTTTAATGCTTTCTAAAAGTGGCATATTCAAAATTGTAACTTAAAATCCAACTTTATCATTAAGGAGGATTTTTAATTGATATTTCTCAGACACCCAACATAAAATATTTACCCTTTTCCCAATAAAAAATTAGCACTTACTAGATGTAAAAGGGAAACCCAATGTTACCTATTAGAGAGATAGGCCTCACAATAGTGACAAAAACATTTAGGGGTTTGTCACTACCAGAACATGTAAAACTTAAAAGTAGATCTTCAACCTTTTACATACAATGCACCATGCCCTATGGGCTACCTCAATCAATCAATCAATCAATCAATCAATCATTTGTAGAGCGCACTACTCACCCGTGAGGGTCTCAAGGCACTAAGGGGGTGTGCCATTTGCCCTTAACAGCTCTGAACATTCCATATCTATTAGGAAACAATCGGTTAATTGACAGTAATTTAAAACAGAGAGCTGGATATGGCCCTAAGTCTGAGGTTCATTCAAACCACCCAACCCAAAATATTGGTTATATGTATTTCCCAAATAGGGATCCTTGCTCCTGGTCATGGTTAGAAGGATACACCCTGTAGATAACCCCTGCTCACCCCCTGGGTAGCTGGGCAAGAGCTGACAGACTTACCCCAAAGTATTAGTACTTAAAACACACAGTAATACAGTGATAACATCACAAATGGACATCACACCAGTTTAGAAAAATAAAGTATCTTTATCTAAACTCAACAAGACCAAAATGACAAAAATCCAACAGACATATAATAAGAATGTGACTTTGAAAAGGTTTCAAACAACTTGGTCCATCGAAAAATATGGATGCATGATTTCTCCAAAGTACCTGTGGATCGGTAAAAATTCACAAGGCCAAACAGCCGCAGAGATGGGAAGCGCTGAGAAACAAAGAGATGCATGAGTTTCTGAGTATTTGGGGAGGCTATGCGACGCGACAGTTCCGCTGCATACATGAGAATCGATGCATCTAATTCAGACTGTACGGGGAAGTAATACGTCGATTCCAAGATGGTTATGCTCCATGGGTGTTGCGTTGGGAAAACTTGCCACACAGGTACGATGCGTGGAAATCTGGGATGCGCTGGCAATCGATGCGGAAGCGACAAGCGGCACTGCACCAGTTTATTTAGCCACGATCCCACGATGCATCGGTTCTTGCAGCGGCAACAGGCTCTGCGGTGCTTCGGCAGCGCCGCGGCAATGCGCAGAGATTCTTCTCGCATGGCTGTGTGCCGTCCGGGAAAATAGCCTCATGAAGAGTGATGCATCGATTTCTTCAGTTCTTTAGGTTTCTTCCAGCTCTCAACAGCAGGAACAACCTCCAGAGGCCCAGAACTAGAATAGGTACCTCCTGGCAGGTCCAAGTTCTCAGAAGCAGAGTTCAGGGGAGCTGGGGGTGAAGCCTTTGTGTCCCTAAGACTTCAGAACAGGAGGCCAGCACACACACAGGTATTGGAGATATTTTTCAAGCAGGTTCACAGAAACGTTCCAGTCTTTGCCCTTTCCTTGGCAGAAACAGCAACTGCAGGCCAACCCCACAGAGAACACAGCAAAGGGACAGTTCTCCTCACAGCTCTTCACTTCTTCTCTGTGGCAAAGGTTCCTCTTGTGTCCAGAAGTAATCTAAAGTTCTGGGGTTTAAGGTCTGCCACTTATACCCCATGTTGTCTTTGTTCTCTTTGTGCAAGGGTCTCTGAGCCCAGTACAAAAACAAGTTCTGTCTTCACTGGTGCAGTATCACCACAGGGGGTGGAGACAGCATTGTGCAAGGGAGACAGGCCCTATTCAGGTGCAGCGCAATCTCCTCCCACTTCTCTAAATGCCACAAAGCCCCATTCAGTTGAGCTCCGAGTCATCAAGGAAGGGCCAGGCACACCTCAACTGCTCCCTCAGTGGCTTTCTACAGTGAATGCACACCCCCAGCCCCTGTCACTCCAAAACCAAACGGTCAATCCACAAACAGGCAGAGGCACACAGAATGCTTAATCAAGAAAACACCTGCTTTCTAAAATTGGCATTTTAATTTAAAAACCATCTTTACTAAAATATGTGTTATTAAATTCTGAGTACAGAGAGCCTACGCTTTATGCGAAGTTATACTTGTAAGATGCTACAAAGTACCTCCCATTCTATCCTAAGAGACAGATAGCCTTTTGATAGTGAAAAACAAAATGGGCAGCATTCACTATCAGTACATTTACACACCAGTACATGTCCTGCCTTTCAAATAGACTGCACCCTGCCCAGGGTGTGGTATCGTGGGCCTACCATAGGGGTGCCTTACATGTAAGAAACGAGAAGGTAAGGGCCTGGCAAGTTAGTGCACTTGCCATATCTACATGGAAGTTAAAAACTATGCACAGAAACTACAGTGGCAGATCTAAGATACCTTTTCATGGCTACTCATGTGGATGGCACAATCAGTGCCGCCGCATTTGATTTACAGGCCCTGGCACACTCACTGCATTTTACTAAGGGCGTACCAGTAAATTAAATATCCCAATCAGGGAGAACCAATTATAATCACAATTTACACAGGGAGCACTTGCACTTTGATCAGCAGTGTCAAAGTGCCCATAGCATCTAGGCCAGCAAAAACTAAATGCAGTACAGCATCAAAAATACAGGAGGTAGAGGCAAAAAGTCCTGGGAAACCACGCCAAGGATGCCAAGTATAACACATATTCTTGCAAAAAATGGATAGCAAATTGAAGAAGAGATAACGGAATGGAAACAAAAGATTTATCGAAGCAATTTAGAGGATTAGTAAGGAGTTGCATTGTTACTTTCAATAGAAATATGTTAACATCAAGAAAAAAAAAACCTGACTGAAATCAACCTCAAAGATCAGAAATTTGACAGGAGTTGGAAACTGGAGAAGGCACCTCCATGGATGAAGACAGGTTACCTAACTTTTTTAGACAAATGTTATCTCCTAAAAAAAAGGCTGTCAGGAGTATCACAAACAACAAGAGGATGAGGTGGTCAAGGAAGAGTTTGAGATTGCAAAGATATAGCAAAACCAAACAGCAGTGCAGAAGGTCAAACAAGATCAGAGCAAGCCCTAGTGGGAAGAAACAAGAGGGGACATACTTTTGGACGATGATAGATCTGGTAAATAAACCCATAATTCATTTTTCTATTACTATTATGATGTCTAAAGAAGTTGAATATTGAACATCGCTCTATAATTTTTCCCAACCATTGGATGGTGTTTGGGCAAACTAATGCATAAAAAATATTGTGATACATAAATATCACATCAAGAATGCTGTGATGCCAAAATATTGTGCACAGAAATATGGTAGGTATCAATATACTTTGTAATGTTGTTTTAAATTTTGTTGTACAGAATAATATTTTCCCAAATTTCTTTCTATGTAATATTGTTTTTATGGGTTAGTTATTAAGGGCCTGATTCCAAGTACAGCGGTCTTGGAACTGTCGTACCATCGGCAGCAGTCAAACTGCTTCTCCCTAGCCGGTCCGAGTGCTCGGTTATGAGCAGTGCGCTCGGACTGCCACAAGACAGCCACCACTGCCAGGATCTCAGTCCCGCAGCGGTGGCAAAAGAGGTGGTCTATTGAGGCAGTGCCCGCATCAGCACAGACTTGGGGATCATGACCAACATTTCTACCGATCTTTTGAAGGGAGGGAAGGGGACACAAAAAGGGCCCAGGGCAATTTAGCCTATTTCCATTTATGGCTGGGGGTACATTGTGTGCCCCCCTATGCCTGCCCATTCATGCACTCAATGTGTGCCATGCACAACATGGTGCAAGTCTACAGTGCGCCCGACGTGCAAGTGGGGCTGCACTGCAACAGCATGTGCCTCAGGATCTCTCTACGGGCTGAAGCATGCTGCTGCTGTGGCACCGCCGCCGCAACACCACCAGTCATGTGGCAACAATGTAATGCTGCAGTCGGGATGCCGCCGGCTTGAAAGCATTCTCCCGACTGCTGCCGCACAAGTCGTAATTGGGCCCTTAATGTTTTTGTGCTTTTGTATTTATTTTGTATGTTTATTTTTGTGCTAATATTTAGTGTCATTTTTGTGCAATTTTTAAAATGTTTACTACATTTTAAATTATAATGGTGAATAACTATTTTAATTCATCTATATGTTATTATGTTAGCTGAGTGGGATATTAGGTTTACATTGGAAAAGGACGGGGTGATTAGCAAAATATATGAATATTGATATTTTTTCATTTTTAAAATAAATTAAATATTTACATTTACTAATATATTTACAATTTTTTCAAATTGCTTTATATAGTAATATTTTTTATTCAAATGCATATACTCTCTGCTTATGTATAAACATGAATTTATTATTTTGTTTTATTGATCTGCTAATCTGATCTTGTTAGTTCAAGTTCATTTTTAAACGTGAAATTATTCATTCACGCCTATTAATTAAATATTAATTGCAATGTTTTACAAATATTATTTGTAAAAATAGTAAATAGAAAAATAGAAATATTTGTGGTATTTAATTTAAATAAGCTTTTGATATGATGACTTAATGTTTTTTATAATTATGTTATGTTTAATTTGTAATAGTTTTTAAATCAATATGTTCTTATTTCTAACTTGTATATTTGTTTATATTTACAGAATAAATCCTTGTAATTATAATATTACACAAATAATGTTTTCATGAGTATAATCAAAATGTATCATATGTTATTATGTCAAAAATATAATGTATATTTAGTGAAGAAAAATTCATAATGTATTCAGATTATGTATTATGTGTTAAGTAGATACGATTATGGACGGAATATTAATAACTGTATTGTGTATTTGTTTATAATATTTTGATCTCAAATTATTAAACGTTTTAATATATTTCAACTGTTTGTTATATACATTCCAAAAAGTGGTTTAGTAAAGGTAACCTCTTTAGTCTCCAACTCCTTCCCCAAAATGGTTTAGATTGGGATAGGAACAGTAAACGTTACACCTTTAGAGTCCAACACTTTATCCTAAGTGATTTAGATTGGAGTGGGCATAGTAAATGTAACCACTTTAGTGTCCAAAGCGTTTCCCAAAAAGGTTTTGATTGGAGTAGAAATAGTAAATGTACACCCTTAGGTGTCCAAGGGCTTCCCCTAAATCGTTTAGATTAGAGCGTATATTGCATTTCCCATATACATTATTATTGTTTGTATTTAAAAAAAAAAATTCTGTCTACTTTTTTTAAATGTATCTAATGTATATGCATACATTTAAAAATACAGATATATTTCCACACATAAGCAAAATACTGGTATATTTAAAGGGTCTAGCGCATTTTCAATATTAAATAATACATATGTATACTTTTAGAACATTGTTTTACATTTTTAACCTTTTCCTTATTAAGATTGGCACATTTATTTTTTATAAATATGTATATTTGTTCACTGTATGTTTTTCCCAATTTTAAATCCATGTTGAGTGTATTTTATATAACGCTACAATTTGATAAAACATTATTTATTTTACGCTTTAAATAAGTGATTATTTTTTTAAATAACATCTTTTGACATGATTTACATTTCACAATAATGTAACATATTTTAAGCATTATAGAAGAGGTGTGGTGCAGCGGCCAGGGCCATGTGGCAATAGCTTGCTTAATCTTCCTGGTGGCCCCCAGTGCCAGGAAACCTACGGGTAGCTGTCCGCTTTACAAATACAGGATTAATATTTATTATTTAAACACTTTCTCTTTGAAGCTCCATTGTTTTCTCGAGAGAGAGATAGTCTTTTTTTTAGCTTCATTCAGCTGCCATTTTGTCTTTCTGATGACATAACATTTCTAATCAATTTGTATTATTTTTCAGCCGTTTTCCAAGGATGGAGTTGCAGCAATGCGCTGCTTCTGGTCAGATAAGTTAAGATTAGGCAAGGGCAGAACTCACGGAGATTTCAGTGGAAATCTGTGGATGTAAATGTAAACTCTGCGAGATTCCTTGGAGTTCCACGAGCGGGTGGAATTTGGTACATCGTGATGATTTTTATCACCGGCTGCTTGTTCCATGCTGCAAAATCAGCGCAAACTGCACCACGCAGCCTACCAGAGGGAACTGCTTCTTTCTGCCGCTTATGTATATTTTTTCTACTCATTCGGCAGCTTTCTCAATGCGAACGGTTGTGGCCTGCCATGACCGTCTTCTTGAGAAATCTCACTGGGAGGTGTTCTACTACCCGAAAATCGCAATAGGGGACACAAATTCTGCCTCGCTAACTTAATTTTGGCAAGCCACGTATGAGGAAAAATTCAGCCGTGCTTTGCATGGCGGAGTTTTGCCAAAACAGAACGATACACGCAAAACTCACCCCACCTCTAGTTAAGACTTTTTAAAGTTTTTCTATAGAGTTTGGGGTGTGATTGAGTTTTGGAGGCATGGGATGTGGGGAGGACTAGTGTATAGTCGTTATAGTGTTGGTAACTATTTTTTGGAACGTTTATTTGTAATTTGGTTTATTTAGTTTATTATTCATTTACGGTAGGCCTAGTTAGTGTTTGATAGTAATATAAAGCTATTTTATATATTTTTATGTTCTCTTATATTATGTTACGTTGCTACCATTATTTTTCTTTTAAACACACTTTATTGATTTTCTTGGTATCACAAGTCATACATTATGTTAGGTAGGCGCAATAGCAGTATTTTATCATGCATAACGTCAGGTGTAAGCCTCAGTATTGCAGTGTTTACAAGTATTTCGTACCATTTCTTACAGAATACTTAACAGAAACCCTAATTTGATAATACCAAGGTAGTAACAGGATACACTTACAAGTGTATTTAGAACAACTTCAACAATTGCGAAAACCCCATCCCCCCTTTTAACCTTCTCTGGCTCCACTTTGGTTAGTGCCAATGGTTCACAGTTCCATCATGGTTCCTACTTCTATTTATGTTGGTGTAGTTAATATGTTGTTTGCATATGGCAGCGTTACTCATGTAGCATTCGGGGCTCAAAATCACGCCATTAGGGGACTGTTTGGATTTGAACATCTATATGTCATTTACCACTGGGACAGGCACAGGCTCTAGTACTTTAAATGCCTTCAGCATCAAGTCCCAGTCCATTGAAATCAAGGTTTTGGGCAACCCTCCAGCCTCTTCCTGCCTAATTGTAGCACTCTCTGCACTGCCCCATCATACCTCCTCCCATGCCACAGATACACTGATGGACCATTTCCCGATGTCCACCTCATGTTTATTGCATGCTTTGCAAGGAGAAGTGCTAGGTCAGCGAACCACGAGTGTACCTTCTGTGATTTCAGCTGTCTCCTCTGTAGGAATGCCTGTCCCCGTTCTGATGCTCCGGACGACATCTGTCCAAAACTCAACTAGCACAGAGCAGGACCACAAAATGTGCAGAATGTCAGCATCCTCCACCGTACATCTGGGGCAATATTTGTTGTATGCTCTGGAACATACGCTGCACCATTTAAAAAAAAAAAGGGGTTTACCCAAAATGGTCCTGGACCTGGGTACAGTTCGATACAAAATTCAGTGGTCCTAGACTAGATACAAATCATGAATCAATCAATACTAGGATATTCTACCCAGGATCTCAATCGCAGGAACCTACATACACTCCTGCTTCCTCGTTCTCCGGTCCCCCAGGATACCCCAATGCTTTTGCGCACAGCCCTGGTGTACTGGAGGACAGCACTACAGTACATGTGCCAGTGTAACCCATACTCAAATAAAACACCACTATTAGTTATCCCTAAATCAACAGGTCTTACTACAAAATGGAAAACCTGCAGCTGGTCTGAGGAAGGAGTCACTGCAGTAGGGGCACTCTTCAGTGCCAGGGCTCTGTCTCTGGCAATCTATTATTGACACATGCAGTACTAACTGCGTATGTTAAGAGGCTTTGGGCCCCTGCAAGAACCTCTGACACATGAACTGGTACAAGCAATTTTTCTAATGGGTGTGGGGCGGCATTTCTCACAAGATGGCTCTACATAGGTATTCGGGCACACGCTGGAATCTCACTCACTGATTTACATAACAGATGGTCCGTGGACCTAGGAAGGGACCTGACTGACAGGGAATGGACTGCCCTGCTAGAGTATCCTAAAAAGGTATCACATAATGCCAAATTTAAATTTATCCAGCATATGATCCTCCATGGAGCTTATCTCATTCCACACCGCTTGCAGCGTATGTTCCAAAATATAGTGGTCCTAGACCTTATTAAGATTTAGATACAAATCATGAATCAATCCTGTCTGGTTTAGACAAATATGTGAGTGAACGTCAAAAGCAATTGAGTTTCTAGTGGTTCACAATACTCAATATCATATTTATACATTCAATGGGAAAGAGGTGCAACAAACCAAAAGACCGAGTTCACCATTCAATTTATTTCATTTCTTAATAGGTGAAACATATTATATAATTGTAATACTTCAAAATTCTATAGACAAGAAAGGTTGTCCCAGAGGGGGAGACGTGTGTGAATAAATAGTGCTCAGTGTGATTTGGTGAATAGAAAAGGTAAAAGGGGCTCAGGGGTAGTTGTGGGCCTCGGCCATGTGGGTCTTCATCAGGACCAGGGTGGGGTGTGGGCGACAACCTTGAGCAGGAGGGCTTGGTCATCTATGAGATAAGGGTTGCGGTCAGGTTTGTTCAAGGAAAAAAATACATGAAATAAAGCTCCAGTCAAGGGCCTCTGCTTACCCTTGTGTGATCAATAATGAGTCTTGGTAGAGCGTAGCAAATTCTGCACACCAAAAGGTGTGTGCTGAAAAGCAATCTCACCGATGATTTCAGGGTATCTGGAAGAACATTTCCAGAGAGTCAATACAGTAAAGGTGGAGTTAATTAAATTACAACCAACCAATTGCTCATGTTTAGGGAAGGGATCATACCTCTGATTAAATCAGTTTGTGCTCCGTTGGTGAGACATCGTTTCCAGCTTGAAGGCAATTAATTCAGTAGCTGAAAGGTGTAAAGGAGAGGAGCATTAAAACACTCTCCAACCTGTTAACAAAGTTAAAAGGCGGGGGGACGGAGGGGGGAAAGGTCTCAGATTACATTTACTTCAGAAGTTGGACTGCGTGCGCTTCCGTCACTTGCGATTGCATTCTGACCAGCGCCGCCTGAAGAGGCTTGGTAAAAATAGCCAGCTTCCGCGTGTACGTGCGGACGTGCTTGCCGGTTAGGGAAAACGCGTATGAAGGAAAGACTAACAAAGCCATGCCGGGTAATTCCGGTGAGGATGGTCTTAGAGGAAAGATTCAAGGAAAGAAGGGGGGTCACGAGATGACAAGTACAATAGTCAGACAGAACATTTACATAGAAGAACATCAGAGAGATTATATTGAAAATCACTTGGGGAAATTACACAATTCTGTGAAATGGACTATTTACAGTGTACAATGCAGGCAATATATACAGTACTGTGAAATGGGCTATTTACAATGCACGTACTGTGAGATGAAATATATACAGTGTAAAATGCAGCGATTTGCTGAAGTATAAGACTCTTGGGAGAACCACCATTTTGGAGATCACCACCTGACCCATTACAGATATCGGTAGCGAGATCCAAAAGGTCACCTGGGATCAGAGTGCCCTGATCGATATGGTCAGGTTGCCCTCTATAAGGTGTTGCGGATCTCTTTATACTGATGCCTAACTATTGAATGTGTGTTGTGCTGCTGGTAGAGAGAGCTGCCCAAATTGCAACATGTCTGGGCGTGCGCCAGGGTGAAAAAAGAAGGCTTGCTATTTAGCCTCAGTGATGGCCAAGCCGGAGACCAGTTCAAATTGTCTAAAACTGTCTGGAATCGGCCCTATGTCATTGGGTAGGTCTCTGTTGTATACCATTATATTGTCAGCATATGCTGATAGCACATGAGTGGCGTTGCTCAGTCTGATCCCTATTTGCTCTGCCTCTGCCTGCAGCTTGATGGCCAGGGGCTCCAGCGCAAGCACAAATAGCAGGTTTGACATTGGGCACCCTTGGCAGGTACCTCTGCATATTGGGTATGCGCGCGATATGTGATTCCCAGTGCAGCCCCGCGCCGTGAACGCCATGTGCAGCAGTTGTACCCACTTCAGTTATTCAGGCGGTATGCCAAATTTCCCCAGTGACTTAACCATATAATCCCACTGCAGGGTATCAGAGGCCTGTCTAAGGTCTAATGTAATGAAGCCTGCATTCTGAGTGTCTGCTGGAATGGACCCCACAACATGGTAAAATCTTCTGACTTTGAGAGATGTGCAGCGCGCAGGAACAAATCCGCATTGATCTGCATGTATGAATTTGTGTAAGTAAGGGAGTAGGCCGCGTGCCAGTATTTTATTTAATATTTTATATTCCGTGGCAAGTAGAGAAAGGGGTCGGTACCCTGAGATATGCGTAGCGGACCGTCCCGGTTTAGGATTTGATACAACTAATGCTTGCATTGTGTTGGAGGAAAGGGTCCCTGTGTCCATCGTGGATTGGTACAGCTGTTCCAAATAGGGAATCAAAGCATCTGAGAAGGTGTTGATGTGTTCTGTAGGTAGGCCATCTAGGCCAGGGGACTTGTTGCGTGGTACTGCCCGGATGGCCTCTCTGATTTCTGCTCTTGTATTGGCGCCTGACAGTTCGTCCCTGGCAGACTCGTCTAGCTGGGTGAATGGTAGGTCTACAGAAAGGTGTCTATAGATTCACCTATCTGTTGCGCTGGGGCTTGGTAGAGCGTTTCATAGTACTTATAAAATGCTTTGCTGCTGGGAGTGTACTGTGTTCCCTTCTGGGGTGGTTATTTCATATATCGCAGCAGAAGGGGGTGCATCGTGTATAATACGCACTAGTAGCACCCCAGAATTATAAGCCTCTATGTGTTTTATCCCAGTGTATGTTTTGTAATCCATTATACTAAGGCTCTCAAATATTTTGGCATGCTTAATGCGCACCTCTTGCAGCGCCGCAGCTTTGGTGGGATACTTTGCCACTTCCTGTTCTATAGCATTCGTGGTGCTCTCAACTGGTTAAAGGTTATTGTGTATTTCCTGTCGCGCCCCCGAAGTGGTGCTGCTGGCTATACCCAGTATGAAGGTTTTAAAAGCATCTACATGACGCGTGAAGGCTATATCTGCGTTTTCTGCAATGTAGTTTCTGATGCCTACTGCTAGTGCGCTCTGGAAGACAGAGTCCTCCAGCATCAGAGACCATAGTCTCCAAGTGGGGACCTGGTTGGGGATCCTGCCCAACCTAAGCGTGAGCTCTAGTGGGCTGGTATCAGATAAAGCCTTCTCCAGGTACGTAGTGTGCGTTACTTGCGTAGTAAGGGGAATAGAGCAGAGTATTCCCTCTATCCTCGTGTGAAGATGGTGTGTTGGGGAGAAGAACAAGTATTCCCTGTTGTTTGGGTTTTTAAGAATCCAGATGTCTCTCAGTGCCCACCCCTCCGGCCACCTGCAGAGTGCCTCTGCTTGTTTAATAGATCCTGTCCCTGGAATCGTTGGATGTGAGCGGTCTATAACAGTGTCCATGACTGCATTGTAATCATCACCTAGTATCCACGGATAAGTCACCCAGTCCGCCATCTACCTATTGAGACCCTCAAGAAATGTATCTGTGCATAAGGCTGCCCAGCACCACATGCATACCATCCAGCATTCCCCACACCAGTGTGTATTGACCAAGTGGACAAGCTTGTGTCTCTAAAGCCACAAACGGGACTCCATTCCTGACCCATATGGTCCCCCCCCCTTGCAAAAGCAGAATATGATGTGAAGAAGAATTGGCCTTTCCATTTCTTGCGCAATTTAATGATCTCCGAATCAGTGAGGTGGGACTCTGGTAAAAACACTATCTGGACCCTCCGCCTATTCAGCTGTGCATGTATTCTATGACGTTTATGTATGGAACTAAGTCCCCGCATGTTCCAGGTGATTATATTATAGGCACCCAACATGTGATCTTGTGTTTCTAAGTGCTGTGCATGGTAAGCCAGGGTCTTTGGGCCAGCGAGAAATCTCTTGATGTTTGAAGTGAGCCAGTTCCGCTAGACACTCTTGAATAAATCTGAAATACAAGGTCCAGCGCTAGAACTGCACTGGTCCAAACTAGGATTACAAAAATGTGAAATGTGAACAGATCACAAGTTGCTTTTGCACGCAGGGGTGCTTCCTATGCCCTGCATGGTGATGTGTACTGTTACACAGCCCTTATTGCCCGGTCCAAACACAATTAACAACATACATTTGCCAGAGCTGGGAAAGGATATATGCGCCGCTATTTGCTATCATCTTACCAATTACCAATTATCATTACGAATTGTCCAAACAGCTCCCAACAGGCCATTTCGCTCATAAAAGGAAAGGGGACACTTATTTTACCCTAGAAAATCATCTGCTGTCTGAGGAGTCACAGTGTGAAATAGGGCTCTACTATTTTCTGTGCCAGACTGAATAACATTCTCCTCCGAGTCTTCCAACGTTGATTGGGGTTGAGAGTCTCTAAGTGTACTTGCCGCTGCGATTGCCTCTTCTCGACCCTTCAGGGCTTGCTCCAGAGGCGGGTTTCTATCTTGGGAGTTGTGGGCCAGTTTATTGCATCGTGTTTGCTGATTTGTTGTAGACTTTGAGGCATGCTTTGCGAGGAAGACCCAGATGCTGTGGGAGGGAACATTATCTCTAGCCATTCGTCAGCCTCCTCTGGAGTTTCAAAAAATTGTGCCTTTTAATCATGCATTACCTTCAGCCGGGCTGGGAATAGCAAGGTCTATTTAAGATTTAGAGCTCTGAACTTGTTTTTGGTAGCCTGGTATGAGGACCTTTCGCATTGCACAAACATGGTGTAATCAGGGTAGAGTGATATTCTTTGATTCTGATACTTTTTTGGGGACTTCTCTGTTGCCCTTTGGAGCAGCAAGTTTCGATCCCTGCAATTGAATATTCTGGCAATCATGGGTCATGCTCTCCTTAACTTCCAGTGTGATAGAGGGCATGAGCTGCTCTCCAGACCCTATACACCGATGCCTGGATCCCAGCATGCACCAAGGAAGGTCCAGCACTATGTCCGTAGGCCTGTCTCCCAGGGGGTCGCACTTTAAGCAGCAGGGGTTCTTCTGCCCACCCCCTCATTGCAATCAGTGAGCCCCCATCGATTCCCCTGAGTCCTCCAGCATTATAATCAACCCCACAGTGCAGGCTTTCTCAAAGAAGGAGGGAGAGGGAGAGTCCCAGGCCACGGGCACAGTAGTATTCACCTTATCTCATGGTGTGTCCTGTAGGGTCTGGGTTCCTCTGGCTGCCTCGTATGTCACCTCAGGGCCAGTTTGGTCCCAGACTTTGCTCCACACAGAGGCCGGGTCACTCTCAATTTCACAGCACCTCCGCTTATTCACCAGCACAGGCCATGGAGAAGGCAGCAGGTCTGACCGGTCACTTGTTATTCCGGCCATGGCCCTGGTAGCACCCTCTGGCAGACTCTCCACAGCTGCAGGGGGAGAGAGATCCTACGGCCTCCGCCACCTCAATCACAGAAGGCAGAACGATCAAGGAGCAGTAGAGGGGGAAAGAGAAAGGCCGCCGCTGGCCTCTCCCTGCAGCCTGCCGCCGCAGTACTCCACCAACAGGGGTGCTTGTTTCTTTAGGCATACTCAGTCCCGGTCACCGCTTCTTACGTATTCAGAACTTTAGTCCGGCCCCAGTGCTCCACTGATCTTCGTCCCGGCACTCACCACCAGCGATCCAAGGTAGACACCTAGTCAAGCGGGGAGAGAGGAGGGCGGCGGCATCTCAGTCCCTCAGGCCAGTGTTATGTCGTGGGGCCCTAGTCCCACATGGTGATAAATGACTGCGACACAGACACGGAGCTTAGCTGGGTTAGTGAGCCACGAGCTCGACCGCTCGGCTCTATTTATTAACTGTGTCACGTGATGTCGTGACATCAGTGGTGGGTGGGTGTTAAGTGTAGGCTTACAATATTAACCCTAGCCTGTGTCTGCTAGGACACAACATTCCTCCCAAAATTTGATAAAAATTAAGGAAAGACAAAAGTCCGAATCTGTGGGAGAAAATACACAAATATACAATAATTACAAATTTACATTTAGGGCCCGATGTAGGTAAATCTTTTTTACCACTTCATAAATACCGATTCATACCATATCGGTATTTAAGAAGTGGTAAAAAAGAGGAGAGCAGATGTAGGTAATTGTGTTTTGACAATTACCGAATCGGAAGGAATCGGTATTTACCGATTCGGTAAATACCGAATCGGTAATGCCCATTGATTCCTATGGGCATTGAAGCCCATAGGAATCAATGGGCATTACCGATTCGGTATTTACCAAATCGGTAAATACCGATTTTTGCAAGGGTGCAGGGGGTGTCACTTTGACACCCTCTGGCACCCCAATTACAGGCATGTGTGCCATGTGGCACACAGATATGCCCTAAGGGCATGTCTGTGTGTCACATGGCACAGGTGTGCATGCACAGATGTGCATGCACACCTGGATTCGGTATTTCACCACCCAATTGGATTGGGTGGTAAAATACCGACTCCTAAAGGCCTGTGGGACTCAGAAGAGTCCCACCTACATCTCAAAATTACCGAATCTGTAAAAATACCGATTCGGTAATTTACAGAATCGGTAAATTTACCGATCGGTAAATTTACCGATTCTGTAATAATTTGTCCCCTACATCTCAAATTCCTTTTACCGGTCGGTAACAGCCGAATTCGGCCGTTACCGACTGGTAAAAGCCTACCTACATCTGGCCCTTAGTCTCTTCAGCTGCTTGCTTGATGACGATGGAAATTGCAGCTGAACCTTTATTTCTTCTTGGCTTGACGTCCTGGTTATCGGTGGGCGTGCTCTTTTTTACTTGCGCCGTGGAAGTGTGTTGGTCAGTCCACTGAGATCTTGCTTCTGAGGATAACGTCAAACAGGATGATCAGATGTTAGACTTGAAGGATGTTGTCTTCTGCTGGTCCGTCGGTTTCTGCACTGTAGGCAGCTTGGCTTTACTTTACAAAGGATGGAGTGTTCGAAGGACATTCTTCTCACTAGGACGCCCCTCTCTCGGGTGTTCTCCTGCCACGAGATTTCCCGGAGGCCCTTTTCATCAGGTTTTCACTGGGCCGGGTATTATTCCACAGCGTTGCTCCAACTCCACAGTCTGCGTGTGAATGGAGGAGACGATGGGGGTACTACCTCACAAAGTCCGTAGCTCCACCTGAAGGGTAGTTGTTAACTCCTGCCTTCGCGCACAAGTACCTCTTCTTCCTGGGACGTGCAGGTTAGATGGCGATGGATTCATCTCTTGTGTTGGGACCCTCTGCCACCGGTGTCCCTGAGGCCTTTGCCCCTTGGATCTCCACGGGCTGGTGTGGAATGGTCAGTTCTCCTTATTCAGGCCATCTGAGCTCCCTCCGCATCCAGATTTCCGCTCGATCCCAAAGGTGGGTGTTGCCAATGGTCCGGCCTGTGCTCGCCCACCGTCCACGGGTCGTCGGGGTCTTGTGAATAGGTGCCTGTTCTATTCTTGGTGCTATCAGTGTTCTCCTGGACGTGTGGGTCACTGTACACGATGTTGTGGTGTGTCAACTCTTCTTCTTCTTGTAGGTGTGTGGACTTGTTACACCGTAGGTGTGTGGACTTGTTACACCTCTCTTCACCTTTTCCAGAAGTTGTTGATGATGGCGTTGTGCAACATGACTTCTTACTTCAGTTCTTTTCTTCATGGCATCGTGCCACTCTTCTCCCTTCTCCTTTTCGCGACACGGTGCGGTCACCTTTCTTTCTTTGTCTTGCTGACCAGGCTTCTTCAAGCAGCGTGCACTCAGCCTGTTTTTGTCTGGTCTTGTCCTGTCTTTAGGACACTGTCTTCTCTCCACTCTTTGGTGACTGGACCGGTCATTAAGATCTTCTCTCTTGCCTCCTATTACTTCCAGTTATTGTTGTTGTTGGGTCCGTCTCTCCGGGTCTTCTGATCTCTCAGTTCACTGACGTCTTCTGGCAGGACATATTCATCCTGAATTCTTGGCAGAATACCTTTGCTGCGCCTTTATGGCTGGTCAGCATTCCGGCAACCTGTTGGCAGGTCGGCTTTATCTTCTCCTTCACGGGCGATCAACTGGGTGATCGGCTTTTGCATTGGCGCACTTTTGTCTGCGCGTCGGCACACTTTCTTCTGCGCTCTTCTTATGCTTTGCAGGTACCGGAGGGTTACGTCACCTCTCCTTGGACCTTCTCCGGTGGGTGCACTTCTCGCGCGCGCTTCCGGTGAGGCTCTTTAGCTTCTTGGGGCGTTGACCGCGCTTGGTTACTTCGCCTCCTTTTGGCTGCGGGGTAACTTTGCGTTACTCTTCCGTTGCACGTCAGCGTGCATTGCAGTGGCAAGTTCTTGCTTCACTTGGTACCGTCGTGATACATCTTCAGTGTAGCTTTGTTCCTTGCGGTTCATTTGATTCTTTGGCGTCGTCGCTCTTCCACGTGTGTATTGCACTTTTCTTCTTCACACTTGGGTACTTGCCTCGCACGTCTTCTGGTGCTTTGGGTGTGGCTTCCTTACTTTCAGGCGCTGTCCTGTACTGTCCGCGTCCGGGGTACACCTGCGCTCTTCCATCGGTTGCCTTTGGATCTTGCTGCTTGCGGTTGACGTCTTGACTCTCCCTCTACGTCTAGCTTGAGGTTGTTGTCTCTTCTGCATTTGCGATGAACACCTGTGGCCACAGGCGTCACTTCTGCAGTGGTGATGGGTCTCCGTCTTCGTCCGCGTCGCTGCAGGCTTGCTTCACCTCAGTAGGCTTTCCCTTGGCTTTGCTTGTGCTTGTTTGGTTCTTGTGGCTTCTCTTGGTGCACTGCTCACCAAAGTCCACTAGATGGCAGTGTAGGCTTTAGGTCTTCTTGCAGCAGCCTCCTCTTCTTGGTGACTTTCTTTCCTGTTTCAGCTTGTAGGACCAGCTGTCTATGAAGTGTGCAGGAGAGGGGGCTGGAGTTACTGCAGACCAGGTAAGTCCCATTTCTTTTCTTTGTTTATCAAGCATGGGGGCAGTGGGGCACAAAAATGTTGTTGGTGCGAGGGGGGGCAGAGGACAACTTCTGGGAACTGCTGCTCCAGGATGCAGGCCTGGATGCCTGGCGAGTTCTTTATTCGCCTTTGGGGCTTATTTGTGAAGGAGGGTGAACTGTCTGCGTGTTCCCTCTGTGGTGGGCCTTTGTCCTTTTTGGCTCCTGCAGCCTGCAGTCTTTCCTCCACCATTCCCCTCGCAGCAGGTCTTTCACTGCATGGCCCGCGGGGGGGGGGGGGGGGCTGACACTTTCTTGGTGGCTCCGTGCTTCGCTTTCCCTTCCCTTGCCCCACGCAGCAGGCAAAGTGTTCACGGGCTGCCAGGGGTCGTGTCCGGTCCTGTGGTTCTGGTGTGCGGGTGGGCACCGCTGATTGTTCCCAGCGCCGGCAGCTCTTCACATGCTGCCGGTCACTCACCACTTCATTTAGGCAGGCCGGGCAGCATCCCTCGTCGTAGCGGGTGGGCTCCGCTTCTTTACTTTCATTCTCCCCGCCCGTGGCAGCTCCTCTGCTCACACGCTGCGCGGGTCGGGGGAGAGGGGACGCTTCCAGCAGGCCGCGGGTGGGCTCCGTGAGTCGTGCTTTATGACGGGTCTCTGGCTTTGTAATAGTGGGTAGGCTCCGCTTTACTTTTCTTTGGAGTTCTTTCACCCTCGCCGCGGCCGCCTCTCATCACACATGCGGCGCGGCGGGGGAACAGCAGACGCTGCAGGCAGGCTGCGGGTGGGCTCCGCTGGCGCTGCTTAGTTCAATGGTAATTTTCGGGCACAGCGGGTGGGCTCCGCTTGCAGGCAGGCACAAGGGGCTTTCGCTGGACTTTCGCTTTACCTCTCCCCGCCCGCAGCAGCTCCTTTTCAAACGCTGCGCGGGGCGGGGGCAGGGGACGGATTCAGGCAGGCCGCGGGTGGGCTCCGCTGGCACTGCTTTATGTAAAGTTTATTTTCGGGCACCATGGCCACGCGGGTGGGCTCTGCTAATGTTCAGTCATGAGGGGGGTCGCTCCTGGCATGCGCGACCCCCCGGGGCCATTCACAGCCCCTGGGCTCACCTCCGGCCGACGGGCCTCGTGATCAGCTGCGGCCGTGACGGGTGGGCACCGCATGGCGTCATCGTGGTGGGGGTCAGTGGCGGCCGGTGCAGATGGGCTCTGTCCGGTCCGCGTTTCTCCTTCTCGGACCTCCTTATCTCGGACTAGGCCCGGGGCACGGCACACGCCCCTCGGGCCTCTCGGCGGCCGTCGCTGTCTCCTCTGGGGGTGCCCTTCGCTCGGGCAGGATTCTCTCCCCATTTTTTATGCGGATGCTGCTCTTGGGGTCACAGCACCCTCGTCGCCATTGTTATGTCATGGTGCCCTAGCCCCACATGGTGATAAATGACTGTGACACAGACACGGAGCTTAGCTGGGTTAGTGAGCCACGAGCTCGAGCGCTCGGCTCTATTTATTAACTGTGTCACGTGACATCAGTGGTGGGTGGGTGTTAAGTGTAGGCTTACAATATTAACCCTAGCCTGTGTCTGCTAGGACACAACAGCCGGTGGAGGAGGGGCATCCCGATCGACTGTTATTTTGTGGAGACACCGGCCCAAAGCAGCAGGGGCTCCACTGCAGATGGACAGGAGTCATGCAGTCATGCTGCTTGGGGCCGCAGGGAGAGGTGCCCTAGGAGCAGGAAAGTGCCGCTACCCTCAGCGCTCAGCCCATGATGCTGCACTGGACCCATGGCCCAGCGCAGGGTCCCCCGCTACAAGGGCAGGCACCACAGGTAGGCTCCGGCAGACAGTCCAGTGCGCGGCTCTCACCAAAGCAAAATGCCCAACATTACATCTCAGGGGTAGGCAGCCCATCCCTCGGCCATTAGGCTGTTATGTGGTTGCTGATTGGGGGTTGGATTGGCCCCAGATCTGCAGGATGGGGAAGGATTTATCTGACCAGGTGAAGAGCTCACTAAGATTGCGTCCGCCATGCTTGGTAGTTAGGCACTCCCCGATTTTACTACCCTTATAACCCAAAAATTGGGAGATAATTCCAACAATCTGCACTGTGGGACTCATTACACTGTTGGGAGGAATCATCTGGACGTCGGTTCCGACCAGCTCATTAGGATGCGACCGAACACTGTTCAGTCACATTCCTACATTTTACTATGGAAGCATGCATTCCAGCCGGAAACAGGATGTAACGCTTGCTCCCGTAGTAAAATGGAGGGTGCGGTTCTTCCCTGCACTCCTGGCAGGCACCTCAAGGTGCCTGCCACAAGGTGCAGGGTCAACCGTGCCCCCTTGTTCTCCAACTAGAGGATGCCCACCCAAGGGGGCCCTGCTGGGGTCCTATAGATGCTTTCCGACATGGTTTTCATGTCAGACAGACTGGCATGGAAACCAGGTCAGAAACCATCATAGTAATCTCAAGGGTAGAAAGGCCTGCCCTTGACATTACTTGATGCATTCTGCCTGGCGGACGGGCTCTCCAAGCCTGTCGGAAGCCATCCAGAATGACCGGTCGGATACCTTTTCCCCTGCCGCCATTAAAATGTGGCAGTCAGAAAGGAATCTGACCGGCACATTACAATGCGGTTAGGCCGAAGCGCATCGTAATCAGCCGCTAAGTATAGAATATGCCAGAAATAGCCAATTTGTCAATCAAATAAAAAAATAATGCACTAGCATATGTTCCTCTAACACAGGTAGCTAATGTCTACAACTTACTTATAGAATCTCCTTCCTTCCAACAAAATGAGCACAAAGTAGGTCCATTAATGGACTACTTTGAAGACACTTGGGTTGGCAGTCTGCACTGCTCTGGACACAGACACAAAACATGGAATGTCTACAACAGCACCATTTATTAAATTACCTAATATAAAAACAATGTATTTACACAATTACCAATACACCTGCAGCAAAACGAAAACCAGCATACTTAGATATGTTTATGTATAAAAAGCCACACATTGTCAAGACCACCGTGGCCAGTGTAAGTCCAGGCAAAATAAAACCAAATAAAAGCAATCTTTTAAAAAAACAGTCAACTACCCGCATTGGAGAAGGATTCAGTTAGTCTCCAAATTAATGCTGAGAAATCATCTGAGAGCGCTGATAGCTTCTTGCAATCTGAAGACAGGAGTCAAGGTTCCATTTCAAAAAGCAAGGTCAGCTGTCTAGTGTTCAGAGACTTGCAACGGACCAAGAATCAAATGCAAAGTTTTGAAGTAGGAAAAGGGCACTTCAACTGAACCAGTGAGGCAAATGTAGCGTCTCCTTACCGTGCAATTTTCTCAGAGGTTCAACTTTAGTGTCAGGATATTCCGTGTAAGTGTTACTGATAAACGCATGCGCAACGAGCACGTCTTGAAACAACCCATTTCGAAGGGCTGCTGCGAGCTAAATCAGTTTGCTGAGGTGAACTACAGAATAATTCTTATAGCCCCTAGCCGGTTAGCCTAATTTTTTCATCGAAAAAATCAGCAGGAAGATAAGGTACAGTCTTTTGCCATTCAAATGTATTTTCAACCCGTCTGTTTTTCTGAGATTGAGCTACAACAGTACAAGGATAATAGAAAGACTTCAGGAGTAATTTAATTTTAGCATAATATTATAAAGACTTTATTTAAAAAAAATAAACCGAGTAATAGACTTATTTATATAAAGAGTACACACTCATAGGATACCTCTATTTTTTAGATGCTACGTGTCTATTGTTTACATTGAGCACATCGCACTTTTATAACATCTGGATTACTTAATGTAATTCTAGCTGCTAAGTGTTAATTGTTTACATTAAGCACATTGCACTTTGCGGGTGCCGCTCATCGACCAAACCTGACTGCTCGAAGGTTCGTTTCTGGCCGCTTGTTCCCTGCATGCTCCCTGAGGCTGCCTAAGCTGGTGTGAGCGGATCCGCAGTCGGCGGATTTCTGACGCGCTCCCAGTGACTGACAGCCCAGGTCGAGGACTACTGTCTGCAAACTTTGCCAGGAGCCTACCGGGGGACTGCGAGGACCAGCATTCTCCACCTTGCACAGCTGGTGCCTCTTCCCCCGGCGGCCACGCCCCTTTGGTTTCAGCCTTTAATACCTTTCGCTCTACCCGCTCCGCGGGTGCGGCTCATCGACCAAACCTGACTGCTCGAAGGTTCGTTTCTGGCCGCTTGTTCCCTGCATGCTCCCTGAGGCTGCCTAAGCTGGTGTGAGCGGATCCGCAGTCGGCGGATTTCTGACGCGCTCCCAGTGACTGACAGCCCAGGTCGAAGACTACTGTCTGCAAACTTTGCCAGGAGCCTACCGGGGGACTGCGAGGACCAGCATTCTCCACCTTGCACAGCTGGTGCCTCTTCCCCCGGCGGCCACGCTCCTTTGGTTTCAGCCTTTAATACCTTTCGCGCCACCCGCTCCGCGGGTGCCGCTCATCGACCAAACCTGACTGCTCGAAGGTTCGTTTCTGGCCGCTTGTTCCCTGCATGCTCCCTGAGGCTGCCTAAGCTGGTGTGAGCGGATCCGCAGTTGGCGGATTTCTGACGCGCTCCCAGTGACTGACAGCCCAGGTCGAGGACTACTGTCTGCAAACTTTGCCAGGAGCCTACCGGGGGACTGTGAGGACCAGCATTCTCCACCTTGCACAGCTGGTGCCTCTTCCCCCAGCGGCCACGCCCCCTTTCTTTACGTACTTTACTGGTGTAAGCCCCACCGCGACGCGGGACGCGCGCGGGTCGGAGCTCGGGGCGAAGACCGGGCAAAGAGCGGGCCGTTTGAGGCTGTTCGAGGACTATCGAGACTGGACTGGGCTATCCCCCTTTTATTTTTACTTATAATTTATTTTCTGTTCTTTTTTATTGTTATTTTAGCAAGATGGTAGTGACCAGAGGGAATAAATCTAAGGCCCCGGGCAGCGTGGGTAAATTGCTTGGTCCTATGGATGATTTTATAACTAAGGTGAATACATTAATAGACCAAAGCATATCACTGATAGAAGAGAGAGTATCTCTAGATCTTGCATTTGCCAAGAGATCCTCTCTGGGTAACCTGGCCGATGCAAGAACTCCAGTTGCTGTAGGGAAAAATAATGAAGGGGAGAGGGAGAGTTGTGGGAGGCAAAGTCTGCCAAACAATGTGGATTTATCCGTGTCTCAACTTGCTGACTCGCAGCTAAGTACCGATTTGGAGAGATCCCCTGACTTACTTCCACAAACCCCCACTCAAATGACCTCTTTAGAGAAATCTCATGAAAGGGGAAGGTGGGAGGGCGCGATAAGCAAGAGAAAAGATGATCAAATAAATTCTAGCTTGAATATGTTACATCATACCTTAAGCTCCCCTCAGAATCCACCCCCCAGAGTAGAACATCTAGTAGTCACCGCTTTAATACACCACAACGAGCATGAAACCCCCACCCTTATTGACTTGGAATCCCCTACTTTATTACCTACTAATAGGGGTTTAGGAGACGGCGAATACACACAGCTCTTAAAGAAGATCGCTGATTTATTTAAATCATCTTTCCAACCAATAGAAAAAAGACTAACTCAGCTGGAGATGCAGATAGGTAAACTTGTGAAATCCCAACAATATAACCAACCAGTAGGGGCTCAAAATACACGGGGAAATAATCACATTAATCACCCCCCATACCGCCTCTAAATGTTCCTCAGAAACCCGTAACAGATCAGAATAAGGTAACCCAAGCTGCAACATCTTCCCGCCCGATCACTAAGAGTATCCCGAACATAGTGATTAACGCATCTACCATCTTGCCACAAGAAAATTCCCAGTCATTAACTTCACCTGCTCCAAATTTAGTGGCTACAAATAAGGCTATAAACAAGGTAACATCAAAATCATCGGCCTCTCAATCACCCGCTCTTGATCCCCCGGTCCCCAAAGCTCATAGAAATATCCCCAGAGCTGCTGGGGAGGGTAGACCCCCAGTGGATCTACCACCCGAGGCCTCGCCGTATGTAGCGGTTATGACCGGAATTCCAGTAACTACGGATCATAACGCGGAACCGGGTTGGTCTCTCAAAAATAAGGTACAACATTGGTTACAGAACAATCGTCCTCTCCCTCCAACTTGGAATGGAAGGATCCTGTCAGTTCGTAGGATTCCATGGGTGGGTAAAGTTAGAATATCGATCCCCGAGGACTGTATTCTGATCACCTTTGAGGACCTTCGTATCGCAGACTATATCTGCTCCTGGGAAGATACGAACGTAAATGGAGGCATCAGTGTTAAACCACTCTCTTTCTTCTACCCCTCAAGACAATCGAAGGGCTTCTTTCAGGACTACGATCCCTTATGGTCTGCTCCTGTTCCCCAACACACTGATTTCCATAACACTGGATATCAAGGGCCCCCTAGACATTATGATCAAGATTACTCATGGCAACTAGTGGGACCTCGTCAGCAGGGTGGTGGATGGGGAGAATGGAGGCCCCCTATTCAAAGGATGACATACAGAGAACCGCCCCGCTGGGAACCATGGTATAATATCCCGACGACTAACAGATTTAGCGGGCTCGAGATGGTCGATTGACCACCAACTGATATAGAACCTGCTAACCCAAGCTCTCCTCATCAGAGCTCTATAATAAACCCTTCCCCGGCACCAACAGAACGAATAGAACTAAAAGTTGACACATTATCTATACCCATTCTCTTTTGGAATGTAGCAGGTTTGCGCACCAAGATTGAGGACGGGTCGGCTCAAAACTTTTTGGAACCATATAATATAATTTGTCTGCAGGAGACATGGTCTACTTCTGAGCTTCACCTGCAAGGATTTAAAACATTTTTTGTCCCGGCGGTCCGTAGTATAATAGGTAGGCCCAAAGGGGGGCTAACAACGTACATTGCGAATACTTTGAACCAATTAAAAGTGACCACTATCCATACCGATTTTAATTGCCAAATTCTTTTACTTACCTTTGCGAACAAGGAGACTATTCCTCTGACTAATTTCTACAATAATGTAGATGAAGATCAATTTATGACTCTTCTCAGCGACGTTCATGAGAGACTAACTCAACTCTATTTGTGGAAAGGCACCCACGGGGCAAACCACGTATTATGGGGAGGGGATTTCAATCTTCACCCGTGCCCACTAGCGAATTCACACTGCTGTGGGATTGTGGACGAATTCGACCTCCTATTAGTACATCTTACACATAGCAAGGCGGGGAACGCCTTAAACAATGTGCTTTCCGAACTGGACTTGCAAATCGCAAACCATCCAAGCTCGGATTCATGTTGTTTAGTTCCGACCTATGTGGGCAGAGGTCACCAAACCACAGTGGATTACATCTTTTTGTCTCCTGGACTGTCAGAGATGGCTAACGACTTTCAGGTTATTGATAACTCTCTGAGTGACCACTCTGCGTTGAGGCTGTATCTTCAATTACCTAATTATAAACACCAAAATATAGAAATAGTAAACACTCTCGCTCAGAATAATTTAGAACTAGGCAAACAGAACGGATATACAATAAAATGGGAAAAAATTAACCCGAGTGAAATCACTAAAAAGTTGACCAAGCTGGCATATTCTAATATCATTAAATGCTTGGACTTTTCGGTAAAACACGAAGAAGTCCTAGAGAACTTGAAGCAAATTTTGGTTAAAATCAAGGGACTACTTTCGTCTAAACTAACGTCCAAGCTTCCCGGCAATAAAGGGTGGTTCAACCACAATTGTACTGTAGCCCTCACTAAATTAAAACTCACGCTACACAATAAACCCAGAGACATGGGACAAATCCAATCTCTCAGACGTGAATACATTAGGGAACGAAAGCAACGAACTAAAGAACTGAAGCAGAAACTGTGGGAAGACCTCCATAAGAGTGCCGTTTCAAAAAATAGCGAGGCTTTCTGGCGCACAGTTAGAGCACCGTATCTCACTGATAATAACATCCCCAACATTGAAGTAGCCATCAATGAAAAAACGTGGGTGGCTCATTTTTCCAAGATCTTTAAAAATGGCTCAACTATTGACAGCTCTGAGAGCATCCTTTCGAAAGTACATTACCCTATCCCGCTCCTCTTTGATATTCCCGACTTGCTTTTGGCCTTGGAAGCAAGTAAAACGGGGAAAGCCCCGGGCCCGGATGGGGTCCCAGTCGACTTCTTTAAATACACCCCGGACCTCTGGGCGCCCATCCTTACAAGAGTATTCATAGCAGCTGCTAATGAGGGGGTTCTGAATTCCTGGACTAGGTCCACCATGGTCCCAATATTCAAAAAAGGGGACCGCCAAGATGTGAAGTGCTATCGCCCCATCTCATTGCAGGACTCGCTTGGCAAGGTCGTGGGAAGAGTAATCTTGGAGCGCCTTCAGCAATGGGCCGGGGAGAGAGGCATTATCTCTGACCTCCAATTCGGCTTTCGGGAGGGGTTCGGAACCGTAGAGCAGGCCCTTAATCTTAGCCTGATAGTGGGCAAATACACACAGGCTAAGGAGAACATGATCTACATGGTCTACGTAGACCTATCCGCAGCTTTTGATTGCGTGTCGCATTCAAAGCTGTGGATGGCCCTAAGTCAAATGGGTGTGGAACCCTCCCTTTTAGACTTTGTAAGGGAGCTTTATTCAGGAGCCTCGGCTAGAGTTCGTTTTGGGAAGAATGGTGAGCTGACGGCTCCGTTTAGAGTGGAGCGTGGAGTCAGGCAAGGATGTGTCGTGGCCCCCTTTCTCTTCTCACTCTACACCAATGGTCTGGAGGGGGAGATGTTGAGAGGGGCCCAGGACCTTCCTTGTATAAAACAGCGCCTGATTCCCGCCCTGCTCTACGCGGACGACGCCGTCATCCTCGCATGTACTCCGCGCGAGCTACAGAGCTCGCTGAAGAGATACACGACATTCATGGGAGGCTTAGATTTACAAGTAAATGTCAAGAAAACGTTGGTCATGATAGCAGGTACTAAGAAAAAAGGAGTAAAAGAGATCTACCTCAATAAACAAAAGCTAGAGGTTACTCCCCAGTATCCGTACCTTGGTATCATGATAGACGAACGATTGATATGGAAGCCAGCAGTGGAGTCAAGATGCCACCTATTTAAAAGATCAATAGCGGCTCTGATGAGTTTCTCTCGGAGATTGGGGAGAAGGGCTCCAGTGGAGCTATTGAAGATCTATAGTGCCAAATGCCAGGCCATCGCTCTTTATGGAGCGGGTGTTTGGGGACACACGGACACCAGCTCCATTCAAGTAGCGGAAAACGCCTTTCTGAGATTTCTTCTAGTTACCCCCAGAGGCACTTCAACCTATGCCTCACATCTAGAATTAGGAATTCCCTACCTGGAGGATTTGATCAAGATCCAACAGCTGATGTTGTGGCGGCGTATCTGGACATCCGTCGTGAATAACGCCTTGTCCCAGTCCATCATCACAGATACAATGGCCCTTGACAAGTCTTCCAAGGTAAGATGGCTTTCCTATATTAGAATTTTTTTTAAAGATCTCGGTCTCGAGAAATATTATGCCCACCCAGAGTCCATAGTCAACTTTCCGAAGAAAGCACTAAAACAACAAGCTCTCTGTCACTTAGAGACATTGAGACTGGCTTCGGAATCACTGAAACACGCGACCATTCACACGAATATGGTCCAAACAACACACAGCATCCAGCCGTATTTAATTCTGTCGGTGACGACATATGACAGAATGCTGCTGACCAGATTTAGACTGGATACATTCTTTAGATTGGTTGCTTTTCCTATGAATAATGGATGGGTTTCAAGTTTTCCTCTCTGCCCCTGTGACGAGAAATCAATTCAATCTAACCTACACGTTATTTTGTTCTGCAAATTCCATCATGCACACAGGAAAATTTGGCTACTGCCCATACTGAGGAGTTGGCGCCTTAGACAATGTAGGCCGGCATTTCTTAGACTTCAAATGCTCGAATCTGAGTCTGTCTGCTATTTTGTTCTTAATTTCCTAAAATGTATTAAGAAGCATAGGAAAAGCCTATAATAATCATTGTTTAAAAAGTATTATTTAATCACGCCTTGAGGAAATGAAATGGACTGATAAACTTACCTTTTAATGTATTTGTATGAATTCCTATTTATGCTTACAAAATGTAAACTGTATTTTTTATTTGTTTCTTTTATGATTTTTGCTTGTGAAAAAAAACCGAATAAAGAAGTTTATATTATATAGACATTGCACTTTATACAACTTGTTTAACACGATGTAATTCTATAGCTGCTAAGTGTTAATTGTATTTTCCTTATGATATGTTTAATATTTATTAACAAAGATACGGACCCATACTGAATAGTTTTTTATTTGTTCTGTATTAAATGTGTGCTTTTATGGTTGTCTGTCCCAACCGAATAAAGCTAAATTTGAATTGAATTGACCTCTATTTATTTACATTTTGTAGTCACAATAAAGGAAACAGACCAATCAACACTTCACCTGGAGTTTATGTAATGCAGTGAGAGTAGAACAGGACACGAGATTGAGGGGCCTATGGAAATCACCACTAGTTGCAAAGACGTCTTTGTGTATCCTGGAAGCAAGGACATGTATCCTCCCCTGCAAGTTGTTCCAGCACTAGCAAATGTCCTGTGAGATATTTCAAAAGCCCACTGATCCACTAATATGTCCTACATTTACCTTCTCTGACTCATGGTTGCTGTTTCTACTGGGACTCCTAATAATTGTGGCTCAAACCTCATGACATCAACCATAACAGTGAAATTGTTTTAAAAAATCAAGGGAACTCTTTTCCCAGCCATTTTAAAGAAAAACAAATACATTTTTATAATCAAAAATAAAAATCTGGGCTAGCTTCAAATGGTGCTGCTGATGCTACACCAAATCATTATGTGAGTGTAGAGAAAGTAAAGGGCAGTTTGTGTTGCAGCTTATCATTTATATTGTTAGGAGCAGGAGGTTTACATTGCGTGATGAGAAAGAGTGTGTGTGTTTACTGTAGACCTGGGCTACCTTTTAAGTACACTTGAGTAATTTGAGTAATATAGAGTGATGACGCAGAATTATTGTAAAGTACATGATTATGCATGTTTGATTAATTATGAATACTTTGGCACAAAAATACTACCGCAGGCAGGAGCACTGAAACAACAAAATTAATGAGCACAATTGTCTGCTTGATGCTGATGTTCATATTCTGTTGTATTTAGTGCTTTTCTTAGCGCAAAATGCATTTTTGATGTGTGTCCTGATGAGGCGGGCCACGTGGCCACCCATCTAAAAAAAATGGCCAGGCCCCCGGGGGATGGGGTACCCCGGGGTCAGAAGTGGCCCGGGAAGGGGGCCACATGGCCCTCCTCCCAAAGAATAAGAAATAAATAAATAAATAAATGCCAGCCCCGGGGAATGGGGTCCCCGGGGCCAATAGGGGCCTTAGGAGGGGAATAAATATTTGGCCATGCCCCGGAGGATGGGGGCGCTGGGGCAGAATTGGCCACGGGAGGGGGGCCCACGTGGCCCCTTCCCTTTAACATTTATATTTTTTATTTGAAATGGTCAGGCCCTGGGGATGAGGTCCCCAAGGACCAAAAAAAAAAGAAAAAAGAAGGGGGGGGCACACAGCCCCCTTCAAAAAAAATATATATAAATACACGTGATCGTGCCTAGAACCCGCCCCCCTCCAAGCAACACTCTGGAAAAAGCACCCTGGGAGGATGATTTCTGGGGAGTTCCACCTTCCTCATCCCCACACCCCAAAACCTGGTCCCCTTTGGCAGTACAGATCATGTCCCTCACTTTGAATTTCGCAATAAGGGCCTGTAATGGCCGCACTCCGTCCGATACCCCCTCAGTGTGCACCTTCAATAGGAAAGAGCATGAGTCCAGGGTAGACTATATTTTCATAGACATCAGTATGTGGCCCAAAGTCCAGGACTTTAAGGTGCTACTCAGAATAGATAGTGACCACAATGCGCTTCTCCTGGAGGTCCAACACCCTGCACCTGTAGATGGGCCTTCATCTTCAACTTGTACCGATGACCCTGGGAACTTGTTTCTCACTACAAACAGGCGTCGCGTTAAATGGGGGAAGCTGCTAAATGCAGAAGGTGGCATGAAAAAGTTATATGAAATTGCACTCCCCAGGTTTAAAGAAGTGGATGATCTTATAGATCAATCGAGACCCATAGATTATAAAAAGAAATTAGCGCAAATCCACGTGGAACTTGTGAGTGGTCTTGCTGAGGTATTCTATCCTGAGGTTCCATCACGTAGGAAAAAGACACAAATTCCTATCTGGTATAACTCTTCCTGTAGGAAGATTAAATCTGAGCTAATTGCCACTATAAAAGATGGCTCTAATAAGGGCAGGGTTGTAGAACTTAGAAGGGATTATAAGGTGGCAATGAAAACAGCTAGGGCAGAGTGGGATTGGAATCGCTGGTATGATTTGTCTGATGCCCTAGACGCCAAAGACTCTAGGAAATTTTGGGCTTTGGTGAAGAATGGGACAGGGGAACTCAAACCGGCGGTGGAGCCCAATATTGCCTCCTCTGCTTGGGAGGCCCATTTCGGGACACTCTACCAAGACACTACTCTATTGTCTGATGTTGTGGTGTCCGAGGACCCTGTTCCCTTGGAAACGGCCCTAGAACTTACCCTTGGTGAGGTGATGACTGCAATGGAGAGACTAGCGTTGGGGAAGGCCCCCGGTTTAGATAGACTACCGGGGGATCTCTTCAGACACCATCCTGAGATCTGGGGCCCGTACCTCCTTATTTTCTTTAATGCCATCTTAGGAGGTATGGCGATCCCCTGTACTTGGCTGGGGGCAGAGATTGTTCCCATATATAAAAAGGGCTCTCCTCTGCTCCCAGCCAAGTACAGGCCGATCAGCCTTCTAGATGTCCCCCAAAAGCTTTTCGCCCGTCTCATCCGGAACCACCTGTTGGACTGGGTAGAGGCCAATGATATTCTGAGCCCCCTTCAGGCTGGCTTCAGGAAAAATACGTCCACCATGGATCAGATTTTCCGCCTCGTCCTGCTTTACTGGAAGACGGTAAGGATAGAGGGGGGAAGGCTGTACATGGTGTTCGTGGACCTGAAGTCAGCCTTCGACCTAGTCCCACGTAAGAAACTTTGGGAGGTCTTGGAAAAGTTAGGGGTACCTGCTCAGATATTAAATATTATAATCAGGCTCCACAATAATAATTTTGCACAGGTTAGGTGCGGGAGGGACGGTAGTTTGTCAGCTAGGTTCCCTGTTCGTAGAGGGGTGAGGCAGGGTTGTGTCTTGGCACCGACCCTGTTTTGCCTCTTTATTAACAATGTTATATCTCATTTAGAAAGGGTTAAGGACAATGATGCCCCATGTTTGGCAAGAAGGAGGGTTCCGGCAATTATGTTTGCCGATGATACCCTCCTCCTTTCCAAATCCCCTATGGGGATTCAGAGGATTCTGGATGGATTTGGTCTTTTCTGTAGCCAACATGGTCTAGAGATCAATACAGAGAAGACCAAATTCATGATATTTATTCCTCCAAAAAAAGGCAGACCCAATCCCACCTTGGGTACCGCCAGCCTTGAGAGGGTAACTACCTTTTTGTATCTGGGAGTAACGTTGCAGGAAAACTTATCCTGGGACCCCCAGATAATGAGATCACGCCTTAAACTGTCCCAACTGTCGGGAGCAATATTGAAGGTAGTAAACACCTCAACCTATAAGCCCATCAGCCCGGCACTTGAATTGTACAAAACCCAAGCTAAGGCAGCTGCAATATACGGGAGTGAATTATGGGGACACAAAGCTGGCCAAGAATTGGCAAGAGTTGAAAACAACTTTGTTAGCCGCCTCTTGGCTCTGCCGCGAGGCACACCGCTCTTGCCGCTGAGATTAGATTTGGGCCTCCCCTCTATTACTGAGGAGCTAGACTCAAAGCCGGTGAAGCTCTGGCACAGGCTATGGTCCACTAATGAACTCCAGCATTATAGGCAGGACCTTATTCATGTCATGAACCTGAACCGAAGTGACAAAATTCCTTGGCTCACTTTTGTAAAAAGAGAATTGCACCTCATGAATTTATCTGAACTTTGGGAGGATCCCGAACAGGGCTGCCGAAGGGTTTCATGTAAAAATCTGGTCCAAATGTACAAAGAAAAAAGACTCTCACTCCTCTTGAATGCACAAAATAGCGGCACCCTCACAGATCAGTTTTTGGAATTTAAAAATTCCTATGTTTTTGAAAGCTTCATGGATCTTATTTTTCCAATCCTTGCGAGGAAAATATATGTACAATGGAGGCTAGGTACACTGCCCACTAGAACATTCACCCACAAGTGGCACAATGGTGGTGATATGATGTGTCCAAGCTGTAATACTTATAAGGAAGATGAGCTCCACATTATGTTTGTCTGCCCTGCCTACAGCAAACCCAGGAAATACAGGTTAGTGCCCATCTGTAGAAACCTGGGGTTCAGTGATTATTCCTATGTATTTAGAATAATGAAAACCAGCACTCTTGCTCATATTGTGTTTGCAGTAGCTAAATATCTAATGGCTGTCTGGCTGATTAGGAAAAAGAAAAATCTTTAATGTGTGGACATTGACAGGGCTTGTTTAACCCCCTTTCCTTTGTACAGGTGTTGAAATCAATTATAAGATTGTATGAAATGTGCTTTTAATGGTTTTATGTAATGTTTTTACTAACTCTTTTTGTATCTTTTATGGTCTATATGACCGAAATAAAGATTTTTGGATTGGATTGGATTGGCACGTTTTAAGTTGGGGAATTAATTCTCCTTCAATACTGGGGGTCGCTGGGGGCCAACTAGCCCACCAGAAACCTCCAGTAAGAGCTTCAGGACTGCATTGCAGAGAGGTGGTCCAGGCCACTCCCCTTTTTACACCTCTCTGCAACGCAGCTCTGTGGCACTTACTGGAGGTACCTGGTGGGCTAGGTGGACCCCAGGGACCCTCAGGATTCAAGGGGACTTGATCCCCCAACTTAAAACGCACCACGGGCGCGTATGCACAGTGGTGAAGGGAGGGGGAGGGGGCGGGGCCTGAGGTGATATATGTGCAAACACGCCCTGTGGCGCCTTTTAAGTTGGAGAATGTATTCCCCTTCAATCCTGAAGGCCCCTGGGGGCCAACTAGCCCATCAGGTACCTCCAAAAAGCGCCAGAGGCCTGAGTTGCAGAGAGGTGGTCCAGGCCACGCCCATTTTTAAATCTCTCTGCAACGCAGCTCTGTGGCTCTTACTGGAGGTACCTGATTGGCTAGTTGGACCAGAGGGACTCTCAGGATTCAAGGGGACTTAATCCTCCAACTTAAAATGTGCCACATGGCGCGTTTGCACAGTGGTAAAGGGAGGGGGGCGGGGCATGATGTGACATGTGTTGAAAACCGCCCTGTGACGCGTTTCAAGTTGGGGAATTAATTCCCCTTCAATCCTGAGGGCCCCTGGGGGCCACCTAGCCCATCAGGTACCTCCAAAAACCACCAGAGGCCTGCGTTGCTGAGAGGTGGTCTAGGCCATGTCCCTTTTTACACCTCTCTGCATCGTAGCTCTGTGAAACTTACTGGAGGTACCTGGTAGGCTACTTGGCCCCCAGGGGTCCTCAGGATTGAAAGGGAGGTTATCCCTCAACTTAAAACACGCCACAGCCACAGGGCGCGTTTGCACAGAGGTGAAGGGAGAGGGTGGGGTCTGAGGTGCCATGTGTGCAAACACGCCCTGTGGTGCTTTTAAAGTTGGGAAATGAATTCCCTTTCAATCCTGAAGGCTCTGTGGCGCTTGCTGGAGGTACCTGGTGGGCTAGTTGGACCTCAGGGACCCTCAGCATTCAAGGGGACTTATCCTCCAACTTAAAATGCCCCACGGGGTGCGTTTGCACAGTGATGAAAGGAGGGGGCGGGGCCTGAGGTGACATGTGAGCAAACACGCCATGTGGTGTGTTTTAAGTTGGTGAATGAATTCCTCTTTAATCCTTAGGGTCCCTGGGGGCCAACAACCCCACCAGGTACCTCCAGTAAGCGCCACTGTGCTGCGTTGCAGAGAGGTGGGCCAGGCCACGTCCATTTTTACACCTCTCTGCACCGCCGCTCTGTGGTGCTAACATTGGAAGATGATATCACACTTCATTTTAAACAACCCCTTTGGAAGCTAGTGTCTTTTGCTCTACCTCAGCTACAAGGCCTTATCAGGACTCCTGGAATGCACAAATGCATTATTAGTCTATGGAATGAGGATATCAATAAGATGCAAAAAAGGATTTAAAGGTAGAAGCAAAAATTATGCACAAAATATATTCGCACATTAACATTCCTCCTTAAATTGCTTCTAAAACTGAAATAAATTCATAGCTGATGATGGCTTAAAAAACTGTAGACGAAAAAGATCATTGTGGGCACTTACACAATTAATCATCAGTATATTCAAACAAAGCTTCACATGCTGGTACAAATGGGTCAGTGGGTTTTCAAGCAGAGCCCTTTCTCCATAGAATGGCTAGCAACAGATGACTTTCAATTTTTAATAACTACAGAAAATTCCAGCTGTGAACGCCCCCCTACTTATGGCTCCAAAACAAGAATTTCGAAATGTCCTTCCTTATGTAATTGAACAGCTGTTTATATTTGGAATGCAGTGTTGTTTTTTTGTGCAATGCATATGCATAGTAGTGCATATTAATTAGATGCAGGTGAAATGGCACTATTACAATGTGATGTGTTTCTTATTTAAATATTGGTTGTAATATGCAAGTTTCTTTGCCATGCACAATTTCCCTGTCTACAAATGTATAAAGGTTTATTGTTTTGGAGTTGAGCCTGAGCACCTTCCTGATTTTGATGTATTGAGCAGTCCTTATGACAAGTGCTTATTTATTATCAGTTACCTTGTGCTAATCCGTGATTGGTTCTGGCTATTAATGAAATTTGAGTTTAGTTACCCTGCCAAGATAAATGTAGGGCTCTCGACTGGCATAGACTCACACATAGCCCCAATAAACAATCCGCATGTTTAATGTAAAATCTTCCCAACTTTTTATCATTATTTTCTGCTGTCAAATGTCTGCCAATAGACCATAGATATTGCCATTTTCCTAGAGGCAATTATTCTTAGTTATCATGTAAAAGGTTCTGGGTAGCTGATAATGTTATATTATTGTTAAGGATAATGTTCAGACTACTATTTTGCTTGTCCCTAATTTTGCAGCCATTGATAAATGTATGATGATAATCAGCATTTGGTGTGGGATATCTAGCACCTTCCACGCTATAGTTGTCCAAGAGCTTCCATCTTCAGAATAGTCCAATGTATACTTTCCATAGTTTTTGTTGAATTAATGTCATAGGCAAATTAGCATTTAGCTTTGATATATAATGTGAGTAAAATATAATAATGGGACTTTTGAGCTCAATTTGCAGCCTTTGTTGATTTTGGACAGTTGATGACTTATCATTTCCCAGTAAAGATGCTTGATCTTCAAATAATGATATATCAATAGATATAATGGGAGTATATAGAAACGTAAATTTTTCTGCAGGATGACAGTAAGGAAGTGGACAATTATTGATGTGCATGTGACCCCCCCAACAAGGAATAAGACCAGAAAATTCCAAGATAGGGAACTGGAGATATGAATTTCTAAAGATTTAAGGCAAAAAGCACTAACTGCATCTGACCAGGACCTAGATACAAATTCAGGCCAACCACAATGTAGTGTGTGTCTCATACACCAATCAGGACCATCCAGGTCAAAGATTTTATCTTCTGATTTAGGACCTTATTACGAGTTTGGCAGTCCATGGACTGCAGTGCCCGCGGTCGCGTTCTGAACATCGTGATATCGGCGGTCTGATCGCCACTTTACGAGTTGTAGGGAATGCATTTGGAAAGACTGTGACTGAAACGCCGACACCACCAGTGCACCCTCAATCAGCAGGATTATGGTCAGGGAAAAGCAGCAGCCATAGGGCAGTACCGAGGAGATTTACCGCTCTCCATATTACGTGTTGGTTTTTCCACAAGCTGATGCGGGTGGTGAAGCCGCCCGCTTCAAGTCAGCGGACACGAAGGAACTGGGGTGAGGACTCACCCCTTTCTCATTCTTTCAGCCAGAGTTTCACATGGATCCCTTTCTTCAGGCCCCCCTTAACATCAGCATCTTCACCCCGAGGATTACAAAATTATTTGGGGCGATGTACAGGTGAGGCTTTTTTTTACCATATGCCCATTTCCTGGACTGCCCACATATGGTCCTGACTTCAGCAATGGGTAGATAGTATTTTTAAACAGGTATCATGCATATTTGTGCATTCAACACATATGTAATCAAAATGCTCACACAGTCATCAATACATATTGAAAAGTAATCACCACCTCTGCAAAATCTCCACTGCCATAGAACTGGAACTGTGGAAAACTCGTAATACAGCCGTACTCGTAACAAGCCACTTAGTAATTACTATGATGCTCAAAATCTTCAAGAAAGACAAGCCTGAAGTTGTATCCAGCAATGTTGCTTTGAATTTGGACTACTTTGCTGCGAAGTCCTGCTGAAGATCCATATGTCGCGAAAGTCGAAAAAGGTTTTGAGTACCAGCTTTTAGTTATTTCTGGGTTAGCTCCTCTTGGTCACTTTTAAGGCTCCCAGGACCTCAGGAACAGCATTTAGGGGTAAGACTCACTCCATCAGAGGCCACTAGCAGAGCCCTGCCCAGTTACAACTGGTCAACTGGGTACTTTAGCAAAAATGTCTCTTACAGATGTTGTACCCCTGCAGCCAACTGATCCTAGGAATCTAGCTCTTAGTCATGGGGACCAGTTGGTGCTAGCACAGTCCTTCATGTTTCCAAATAGGTCACCAACAGTAGATCTAGACCTCTTGTGTTCTTCTACAGGACCAGACAGTGTTCTGATGAGCTGTGGATTGAGGTGCCATGTTTTTAGGTTTCACGAGGCACTGGTTGACTCCTGGAACCTCCCTAACCATTTTGAAAATTATGTTCCCGGGGCAACCTCCCACTTTTGCAGCACATGCTGTTTGCCTTATGCAAACTATCCCAGAGTGCTATATACTGAGGCAAAATCATTTTGCCCACGAAAGGAACTTGTATGCCAGACAGGAGTGTGTTTAGGGAAATGAGCAGTCATCTCTTTCTGCGTTACACCAAGCTACTTTTGGGACCAGCTTCCCCTCCCACTGGGCTGGTGCCAACTTGGCTACAGAGGGCCTACGGAACAAAAGGCTTCTCTTCCCTAGGTCTACCTTTATACTGAACTATGCATGGGCAGGTAAAATTCTGGTCCTTTTCAAGCTAAGGAAGTCCCTGGATCCTCCTCAGATATCCTTCCTGGCTGCTATATGTCATGTACCTCACACACTGGACTTCTTGTGAAAAAACTTAAGCCATTTTGTCTTCTTTGAGAACAGTTTTCACACCTCATTAAGGGGAAGTTCTGGCAGGGTCATCTGCCAGCAGGCTAATACTAATTTGCTTACTAGAGGTTAAAACGTATAAAATGCAACTTTGTAAAGCTACTTTTACTAAATATTTATTATAAATCTGACTTCACAATTGGTTGTACCAAAAAAACCAAAGCTAGCAGAGTTAAGGTTTTATATTGAATTCAGGTATTTCTCATAGGACAGCTGCAGACCTGTACAATGATAAATAGCCACTTTAGGTACATGCCAAAATGACATTTTTTCTTGTACCACTTTTAAAGTGCACTTTGAGGCTAGAAGGAATACTAATGGATAGCTTATATATTATATAATAGTAGGGTTCTTTTCTATCAAAAAGGGGTACTGTGACAGCTTCGCCTGCAGGTTTAAATGCCCAAAGAAATGCTTTCTTTTTCAGTCAAGTGGATGGAGCAAATTGTTCGGCAATTCACAACTTTTAACTTTTCCACGCCATTGTTTATTTCTTGCACCATATAGTATGTCCTTACTGGGATGTCATATATGTCAATTAGGAGGTAGGCAATTGTACCATGCTATGAGTGGATCAGATACCAACCTGTGAGTAAACTCCTGTTTATGCATGGGTCAGGATTACAAATTGAAGGTTTTTAATGCATTCAATAATATTCCGATGTGTTAAATAACTCAACCTTCCTTCAATGTTGGCAGGTCAAACCTGTCAAAATTTTACTCGGAAAAGTATGTGGTGTTTACCATATTATACAGATGTTGGAGCGTTAAACACCAAATCCACATGTTACTCCCCAAAAACTCATAATAGATGTTATTTATTGCACCCAATAATTAAAGAACCCAGTGGCATTGTTATTTATCTTGTGTGATCAATAGCACCTTAACTCGTAATCAGACCCTAAGTAGTGGGAAAGCCGTGCGCATCGTAGTTCAATATACATGCACATTATGAAAGGTTATCAACTTTTTCACTACTGGGCTATCAATGACTAGCAAAGTTTAATGGACTGACCGATGAAAGAATTGAGTGGATGGTGCCCAGGGGAAAAAGTGCATGAACAACCAATGCAAAGTTATTAAAAGGGAAGTGGCTATTTATCTGGACGCCTACCAAATAGAACATAATCAATGCTATTTACATGGCAGCCAGCAAAATATACATAATGTCTGCTGTTTAGCCAGCCACAGGCTAAATAGCAGAGAATATTTACACTTTGATTAGTTCACAGATAAATAGTGTTAAGGAGGTGTTTATTTAGCTAACGGTGAAGAAACAAGGGACAACAAGTAATGGTAGAGTGGTGGCCATCTTGTAATGGGGTTACAACATGTGTAAGGCATATGAATGTATTTTGTGACAAGGTAAGTGCATGAATTAAGGAAAGCTGCTTACAGATGAAAAAAAACAATACAAATGTATTTTGAATAAAAACATTTATTTTATTTTAATATTAGGAAAAGAAATGTAGGAATCTATTTCAGGAGCTTCAGTATATGGCACTTAGATATTTTGACCTGCGGTCTAGGACTATTTGGCTGCCTGAAAAAATGAATGAGTATTGATTTAGAAGCATTTTACATAAACGTTTTATTCACTTATGCGATTACAATGTTCATGAATTGTTTGATGACTTTTGAGGGCTGTGCTCTTTTTGGGCTTCTTATGGAAGGCCTTGTGATAGCTTAAGGCCGCTTTTTAAGAGGGTTGTGCTTGCGTAGTATTTAAAACCTGGCAACACAGCAACAGTCAGCAAGCTTATTGACAAAATTTCTTTGATGCCTATCTGCCTCTCTCTGATATACTGGAAAAGTTTGTTCATTTTCCAATTAAATTTAGTACAATTAATCATAGTCCCAATTCCTTGCTTGTGGCTCTTCAACGGAATACTTGCATCAATGACAAAACAGAGTAGTGGCCGTTGAAAAAAGGCCTTCACAGCGTCTAACCAATTTAGAGTAAAAAATGGCTGTAAGGGACAGAAAAATGAATAATACCTCCCCTCATCTTGGGAGAAAACTCCCAGCATGTGGGACCATTCGTTTTTCTGTTTTTCAATAAACATATTTTGAAACGTGTGATGGCTGGCCATTACGTCTGACAGTCTTCTTCAAATATGTTGTGCATGGACAGGAACCTCCATAATAGCAGTTTCTGTAGAGAGTGGTCCACAGGCCCATCACACAACTCTAAATTTAGTAGGCAGAGGTTCATCCGGATGGCTGAGGAACTGTCTTCTGCAAATTCTGATGGAGTCACCTCTGTCCTCGAAATTCTAAATCAGGTCCATAGTTTTTATTCCATCTGTCATGAGATTTAATTGAAATCTCTTTATTACGTTGTGTTGGTCACTTTGTAAGGGGCCCCAAGACAATTGTTTCTAGTTTGATAAAATCACCCTAAATATAAAATGATTCTATAATATTGGAATAAAACATTTCAGTTTTTTGCTTTTTCAAATCATTGTTTTCTGGTGTTTTAGTCTGTTTTATTTAATCAAACTGAACCGAAGTTTATAATTCTAGAAGGCACTGATTTGCTGCAGATAAAGAGTCTTTAGTTAATCTTATATCTGGCCATGATATATTCCCATGGTTTTGTGAGTAAGATCGAGTTTTGTAGCTTTAGAAGAGTAATCAGCTTTAACTAGTCTTGCTACATTTCTAATCATCTTTATGCATTAGTCACCAGTGCAGGTAAATAAATGTAAAGGAGTAGGAGCATTTGCAGAGCACAAGACTTCTTCCTTTTAGGGACTCCCAAGTCTCCATGTCGTGGCTTCGTGTAATGGACTGGCATTCTGTGCTATATCTGTCAAAATAACTTAGAAACATCCAAACATTTTGAACCTTTGTACCTATGAGTTAGTACCTGCATTTCAACCAATTTTATCACTAAGGGCCTCATATCGCAGTCACATTGTTTGTGACTGCAAAAATTATGCAAAAAACACTCATAATGAGTTGGGAAATTATTTTGGCTAGTAAAAGGACTTTTGTAATTGCTTCTGACTTGCAAACGGGAGGGTTCATTAAAGGGATTTCCTCTCTCCTAATTCTAATTCGAAGGGAATTTATTAATAATTTATCACTACGATTGCTTTCACAAACCAATGGTGAGCTAACAACCCTGAGTTGGTCTGGAAACTAATTTGGTACCCCTTTCCCTTTGGGAATCATGTTAGCAGCCCCAGTGAATAAGACGTATATGACATCCCATGCCTGATTAGTCTTTTTTGCCCCCCCCCCCAAGTGGACGGATGGGGTTAATTACTCCTGAGCTCCCCCCAGTTCAGAAAGCCCACTAGACACCAGGGTTGATTTATTTAAATAATTATAGAGGATGGGGGCATTATGGCCATGGCCATGCTCCCACCCTCAAAAGCTACTGAGGAATGCAGATGGGGTGATTACTCTCAATCTGCTCCCCGGGGGCAGAAAGCCGACTGGAAAAAAGGGTCTATTTTTAAAATAAGTGTAGGAGTGGGGCTGCCCAATATTGGCATGGCCATGCCTCCACCCCCCCAGTGACAGTCTTTCTGCCTCTCCTGTAATGTAAATGGGGTATTTACCCCAATCTGCACTCCCCGGGGGCAGAGAGCACACTAGAAACCAGTGATTGCTTTTAAATATATTGGCGGGGGCTTCCCACCTGGGCAAAGCCATTCCCCCACCTCAACCAATAGCCAGACAGACTTTCTGCCCAATTGAGTTGGACAATTACCCCAGTTTGTACACCCCAGGGGGCAGACCGCAAACTATATAGCAGGGATTACATTTATACACTATGGGGGGGAAGCAGGCCTCCTGGGCATGGGCCCATGCTCTCCTTCACCTTGCAGCTCAATAGAATTTCTGCCTCCCGGGGGGGTGCATAGGGTTATTCACCCCCACCCCAAATCTGGCCCTTGGGGGCCCAAAAACACTAAACACCAGGCATTTAAAAAATGAGCCTAAACAAGCAAACGTAAAGTGCAAAACAAAAGTCCACCTGACACCAGAGATTTTGCCTCTGTAGCAAAAGAAAGTGGTGGGGGTGTTTTACTCTGGCATTGGCCACTCCCACCCCTAGAAAATAAACAAACCAGACTTTTTGACCCCCGGGAAAGAAAGGACATTTGCCCACAATTTTCCCCGGCAGCCAGAAAGCCCAATGGGCTGATTCTGGCCCATCCCAACAATTGCATCAACCTCACCCCTTAAGCATCAACACTTCTTCTGCTCCCCTGCAGACTAAGAAATCCTACCCCAATGGCAAACATTTGATTCCTTTAGGTGTTGTTTTTACATATGAAATAACTATCTGTAAGGCAGATAAAGGAGGAGCACTGGTTATCCTTGATACAACTTTCTTTTTACAAAGAAAACCTGCTAACTCATGTTAATGACTATTCAATATACATGAAACTGAGCTCTAAATCAACTATGTAGTTTAATAAAGTGTTACACACCATCCTTGACAATGCTCTACAAATGGGAACCATTACTGAGCGTGACAAAAAATATTTGACCAATGAATGCCTGCAAACACCATATCTATACATGGTACCAAAAATTCACAAGCATCTGACCAGGCCTCCGTTCAGACCCATAGTTAGCACATGCAACTCCATACATGACGCGATTGGTAAATATATCGATAAACATCTGCAAACAAGTGTACAAAAAATGACCACCTACATTCAAGACACTACGGATTTCTTGAGAAAAATCCATAAACATCCATATTGATCAAAAGCAACAACTTTGTTTAGGTCCCATCGATGTAAACTCTCTGTTCACTTCAATCCCCCATAACCTGGGATTGCAAGCCATGGAGTCATTCTTGCTCAACAGTGAAAAACTGCTGGATTTACAAGTATTTTTGATGGAGCTCATGCAGTTTACCCTACACCACAGCTATTTCACATGCCAAGACAAATTCTACTCCGAACTGTCTGAAGTGGCTATGGGCAATTGAGCCGCTCCAGCTTATGCTAATTTATTTATGCATAAATTTGAACTGGATCACATTCTATTGGACCCCCATTGGCAAGACAACCTGATCACTTACTACAGATACATCAATGACATTTTTCTAATTTAGAAAGGTTCGGAAACACAACTAATCACAGCCATAAGTGATCTCAACACGATCAATGAGAGAATTCAATTTACCCACAACATGAGCAGGACTCAAATAGCTTTTCTTGATGTCAAGATACAAATCACTGTCAATGGTCTGGAGACTTCAGTTTACACCAAGCCGACAGATCGTAACAACTACTTGCACGTTCACAGTTTCCATCAAATGAGCTTAAAGAAACATCTACCATACTCACAACTTCTCAGAGCTAAACGCATTGCATCTTCTGATGCGCTGTTTGAAGAAGATAGTCGGATAATCACTAACAAGTTCATACAAAGAAGTTATCCCAATTCCATCATACAAACAGCAGAAAACAGAGTAAAATTAAAGGACAGACTACAATTACAAGCCATAAAACCTCGGCCGGAAGCCACAGAAGAACGAGCTGTGTTTTTGTCTAAATACTCCATCCAAAGTACTAAAATCAAGCAAACAATCCGTAAACACTGGCAACTGCTTCAAACCGAACTCGACTTCAATAACATTTTCCAAGCCTACCCCATATTTGCATATCAACGCACCAAGGACCTGAAACAATTACTCAACCAACAGACCAAAACCACAGACACTACCTTTAAGGGGACAGTCCCATGCCAATACTGTGACAATTGCAACAGTATCATCAAAGGGAATACTCTAACTCATCCCACCCAAGGTACCTCCATCAAATTGAAAGTCAATGCGACATGTGATACCACCAACGTTGTCTACTGATTTAAATGTCTGTGCGGATTGCCATATGTGGGCAAAATGGAACGCAAGATCAAAATCAGATTAACTGAACACAGAAGCAACATCCGTACCAAGAATAGGAAATCTTGTGTAGGCGCACACTTCATCAACATGACACATAATGTCAGCCAAATACAGTTCATGGTGTTGGAAACCATCACTAACATTGAAGACAGAGTCAATAAGAAGTTCTTATTACAACGTGAACTCTATTGGATACACAGATTGAATGCCCTCCATCCAAAAGGGCTCAATGAAAGACTGGAATACAGCTTCTTTTTATAATGTTACTTTCTCTTATCTACCATATTGCCTGCATCTCTGGTTTCTCCCTCTCTTTGCCTGTGGCCCCTAAATTGTTCTTCCCTCTGCTTCAATTGTGACTCCTAATGTTTTCTGTATTTCCTGAGCTCCTATTTTCCACCTTCCCTCTTTCTCGTTTTTCTATTGTTTTATTTTAACCCTTTCTGTTCACACCGTCATTATCATTCTTTAGCTTTTTCACTTATTTTTAAAAGAAATCCCTTTGCACTCTCACATTGTTCTCCCACCCTGTTTTGTACTTGTATATTCTCTTCTATGGTTTACTTTTTTAGTTTTGTGTTCGTTCTTGATATTAATAGATTGCATCTGTTTTTTCACTTTAGACTTCACGCTTGTGCGTAGTTTTTCTTCTACATCCTCTGCCTCGAGGGGCGGTACTTCCGGGTCCATGGTATTTTTCATTGTCACTTCACTGCCGTTTTTACTTGTGGCGGCGTTCACCAAACTCCGGCACATTTTGCAACGTGGGGTAATATCACTGAGGTATGTCTAATCGAGATTTGTTAATATTGACTAACTCCGTTAGCACTTTTTCAGTTCCCCGCAGCATTTCGCCTCCACCGGGGTTTTCTACTGGTCACCGCACTTTTGATTCTGCACGTTGCTGTTTACTGGTGATTTAGCACTGTCCCTGAGATCCCCGCATGTTCACCGAGTTTTAGTTTTTTTCCGAAGACACGTTCAGTTTCTTTTAGCCCATTTCCTTACATCACGCTCACACTTTGTTACGAGGAGTACTCCTACGCGTCTCGGTTTTATTTGAATTTTCCACACTGACGTTTACATTTTAGAAGCAAGTTTTCTTTCTGACACTCACGCCCGCTTTTCACACTAATCCACCCGACTATTTAATTCGGTACACTCGAATTTTACGGCGGGCACCACGATGTTTTCAGTAAGAGTCACTTACTAAATTTTGTGTTCACTGCTGCTTCAAGCTTAGTTACTTCCCACACCTCATTTATAGTTAGCTGCTTAAGTCCGAGCATTTTGTGAGCTTGGATTTTGAGATTTTTTTCTCTTTCACCTCTCAGACATTTCCCTTTGAAGAAGAGCTATCCCTTGAAATGCATCGGGGTCATATTCTCAATGTATTGACCCGCTAAACAGCTATAACGCTTGTTAAGACTATTGGACTGAATTTACATAGATTGAACTATGATGCTTCACAACTTCCATATGAAGTAATATGGACAAAGAAATACTTGATTCAATATTTGACTTTTTGAAAGATTACACTAGTTTTCATTGAAATCAGTGAAAAAGCGATTTGCATTGCTGCAGGAGTGCTCCAGATTTCAAACTTTCCCGGGGAAGGGTTTTCTGTTGATGTATTACCTGGCACCTCTATGAATAGGAGGTGAGCATCTGAATCACCCTAACCATCTGTACATATGGAAGAAGCTTGAATTCATTAGTTACGTAGGAGTGCAACGGTTTCCTTGCTCATTGTTTTTACATATGGACCAGGAGAGTGTGGTTCGCTCCTAATATTGTTCCACTTGTAATGGTGAATGGCTGCACTTGTTGGGCTTGGGTAGACTGCCATCAGACAGTTCTGAAAACTAGACACCCGGACTAGTCCAGGGTGGTGTGCTTCATGTAGATCCCACAGTATTTTCTTACCCCCAACGCCCTGCAAACCACAAACTTTGAATAAAAACAAACACTTTTCCCACATGCCTGTAAGGAAAGTTTCAAGAATCTGTGGGAAGCCACAGATTTCCTACCACCCATCACTCGATAACAATGGTACATTACATGGATGGGTAAGCCAAGAGACCTTGACAAGAAGGGTCCAGAATTGCTATGAGGAGAATTCAGCGATCGGGGTAGCTTTGGGATTTTGGGCTATGCTCAGCCCCCACCCATGGAAACCTGCAAACCAAATATTTTTTTTTAAAGTAGACAACCAGGGGATCCTAGGGTGATGTGCCTTGTATGGATCCCATGAGGCTTTGTTACCTACAATGCCCTACAAATCTTACATGTTACCTGAAATAATACATTTTCATTATATTTCTGTGATGGAATTGGATGGAATCTGCAGGAATCCACAACAATCCTACCACCCATTAGTACCTCACTTGTGCCGATTAATGCAATGTATCACTAGCGGGGATGGGACTAGTGACCACAATAGAAATAGATCAAATCACTGTCAGTGGGATTGCTTTGCATCACAGGAATGAGAGGAAAATATGTGGTTTGCAAGGGATTCTGGGTAAAAGAAAAACGGTGAGAGCCCTGCAATTCACACCAACTTGGATTCCACCAGGTGTCTAGTTTTAAAAAATCTGCACACTTCCTAGGTTTCCATAGGTGTCAGCTGAGTCAGGGTGTAAAATCCACACCTATCCACTAGCCAAAGAAAGAATCAGTTTTGAGTGAATACATGTAATGTATCCATGTTGGGTACCATTTTTATCTAGAGACTTGAGGGAATGCAAGTAAGTTTGTGGATCTCTGAAGATTCCAGAACTTTCCATCACAGAAATGTCTTTTTTACGGTTTGCAAGGGTTTTTGGATAAGAAAATCCTGGTGAGAGCCACACAAGTCACCCCAAATGTGCAAAATTGCTAGGTTTCCCGCTTTGCAAAGAAATGGTCAGTTTTGAGTGGAAAAATATTATGTATCCATGTTGCATTTTGGGACATTTCCTGTGGCGGGCACTAGATATAATCACTCAAGTGAGGTGCCTTTTTTATAGACACACATGTGGGAGCATAGAATAGTAGATCATTTGATAGTGCCAATTGGATTTTGCTGCATTTCTGCCTTGCAAATGTAAGTCCGTGTGTAAGAAAGAAGACATTTTGAAATATACCTTCTGAATCATATGCTAGCATAGGTACCCATGAATTAAGAAATTTACAAATAATCACTGTTCTTAAACTTCATATCTTGTGCCCATTTCAGAAATAGGTTTCATTGATACTATATTTTCAGTCTACATATTGCACTATATTAATTGATCTATACTACTTTGGGGTATTGGAGAACCTACAAACCCTACATATGGGAAGATGATGACACTCTAACAGCAAACTATTAATTGATGCCATTTGTAGGAAAAAACAGATACTTTTATCCAGAGCACTTTTTTTCTTTTATTTTCAAAAAACTCAAAATGTAGCTATATTTTTCCTAATTTCTCCATCCCCTTCGGGAAATTGACAAAACCTGGGTACTTTTAGAATTCTCAGGATGTTGAAAAGAAATGGACACAAAGTTGTTGTGGCTACTGTAGTGTTGTGTATGTTAGAGATAGCAGAAAAACCTGTGGTCCCTGATGAATCCCGTAGAATAGATGCTTAAATGATTGGGTGTGGTTAAGAAAATTCATGACATAGTATGGACAGTTAATGGTTACACTCCGAAGAATAAAGATGTGTAATACAGAGCTCTGTGTGTAGTGTGATCATTTATATGTACCGAGCCTGGGAAGGATGCTACAACTTGCAATGAGATAGGGTATTACCTGAACAGCCCTCAACCGAAAGAACTGAGTGTGCTCGCCTAGAGAGTTTGCTTGGTCCAGCAAACTGCTTGCGCATTCCATGGGTGTCTCATTTGAAGTGGAAAATCAACGGTTGGCATATATGAAGTCAAAGCACCACTCCAGTTAGTGCAAGGCTGTGAAGAAGATGAAAGCCTCACAGAAAATGTGTTATCATTGGCTAGAAATGTGCTGGTAAAGTCGAGATAGGGGATAGTGCGCCATAGTATAACACGGAGCCATAATTTACACAGTACAGCAATTCTAAAAGCCATGACAACCAGGTAGAGGGAAGCTCCAAAGGCAGTGATTGCCAAGTTCCAACAAGTATTAAAAGCAGAAACCTTCTGACAAAAAGAAATACTAAAGGAAGTGACAATCAGGTACGGAAAGTGCAACGAGCGGTGACAGCCAGGTGCAAGAGAACACTGTGAGCAGAAGCAGATAAACACAGAGGAACATTAGAGGTGGCGATTACAAGAGGCAGAGAGAATATGATTACGCTTACCTGAACCGTAGTAACATTAACCATTCAACCTCAACACCAGGCACCAAAACCCAAGCAGAAGCACAGGGGTTGTGCTTACTAAGCTGGTGAATCATGTTGGGCTAACCAAAATGTTGTGGGTGGCAGTCGGGAAGGTGAAGCTTTCAATGGCTGATGAAAAGAGTGCAAAATATGGTGCCACTGCCTTCTTAAAACCACTACCTCCCTTCTATACCACTAAAAAGAAGAATATTAGTGACCGATAAACTGCCTGGATTGAATCCTTTGATGATTTTTGTTGATGCACTGGAATAAGTGAAATGGCAAAAAGATCATTAAATATCTAAATAATTTGGTGGGTGAAGGAGTAAATGAAGTGATAAAGAAAATGCCAGACGGTGATGAAGTGATACACCATCAAATCAAAGATGCTTTAAGCACCAAGTTCAATCCAATGGTGAATGTCGACTACGAATGATACATTTTCAGGCAAGAAAGGAAGAAAGCTGTTAAAATAAAGGAAGAGTTTGTAAAAGACTAGGCGGCATATTACCAAGGGTGGCGATAGGCAATTATCGCCGGTTTAGCGGCCGTTTTCGGCCGCTAAGCGGCGATAATTCTATCGCTCTATTAGCAAGCTGTCGCTAACTGATGTTACCGACAGCTTTTAGGCGATAGCGAGCGGTTTGGGGCCCGCTTTGCATGTCAGCGATATTTATCGCTAATGACATGCAAAGTGGGCGTACCCAACCTGATATCGACTGAAAGCAGTCGCTAACGTCGCTATCATCTATTAGCAAGGCAGGCGTAGCGATGGAAATATTCCTGCTATCGCCAAAAACCAACGCCTGCTCAGACCAGTTCTTAGCCATGTTAACCAATGGGAGGTGAATAACATGGCTAAGAGCGTTTCGTCGCTAATGCGTGAATATCGCTGTATTCTCAGCGATATTCACGCATTTCGCCGCTATCGTTGGATATTTTAGCACAATGGAGAAAAACGTTGCTAATAGCATGTTTTCTCCGCTAACATATCCAGCAATAGGCAGCGATAAAAAAAATCGCCGCTAAGCCTATTTAGCGATAATTATCGCTACTTGTTGGTAATATGCCCCTAGATTTGAGCTTCAAGCAATGCACTGCAATGAGTTCAATAGTGAAGAGGCCATACTCCTCAGAGTAATAATTGGTTGTCTCTCCGAGTCCTTCAGATGACAAATGTTGAAAGAGACAATCAGCTTGGAGTGAGTACTCATAGCTGCTAGAGCACAAAAAAGAGCTGACAGACAAGCCGCTAACTTGGAGGCTAGAATGGCCCAAAATAAACCAGCAATGTGTGTGAAAAGTAAGCCAAAACACAAGGCAAAAGGCCACAAAGTAATGTCCCCTGAGAAAAAGAAGTTGTGTTTTCAATGTGGATTTCCCTTTCTACATGAAGGTAAATGTCCCACAATTGGACAGGTATGCAAAGGCTGTGGGAAAGATAACCATTTTGTAACAGTTTGCAAAGTGAAGGAAAAATCAAGTACATCACTTTGACAAAAGCAAATGGATGACAGAAAGTTCCAGAGACATTCCAACCACACCCACATGGCCAAGTGGCAAAATCATTTGAGGGAAATAGAAACTGATAGTTGTGGAATGTCCTCAAATTTCTTGTCTAAATGTTTGTCACCATCATCAAGTGACTGTGAGTAAGATGGGTATATGCTGTCAATGTCAACCACTGAGCATGTAGGATTAGCTTCTTGCAAGGAAGAATGTTGGTCAAAGTGAGATCAACAAGTGAAAGTGTAAAATTCATTTGGACCCTGTCTCAAAATCACACTGAAAGTCAATGGGTGTTCCATAATTTTTTTTAATTTACAGTGGTGCTTTGATGAATATTATGCCAGTGGAAAAGTACACCGAAACAGTGCCAGTTTAATCCCATCAAAAACCAAAAGCAGGAGTTGACCTAACGGCTAGGGTGGTCGAGCTCAAATCTGGGGAACTGGCTTTGTGTTGTAGCAATGACGCTGAACATCTTATGATTCAGGGAAAATCACGTAATCTCCCCGTGCCTAACAAAAATGAATGTGCCCTCATGTAATTCAACTGGTGCTAGGTAAAGCGCTCTGATAGTTGATTTGTGTCAAGTTCGCACTATATAACACTCTATAAAATAAAAAATAAAAAAAAGTATGTGGGCTGCTTCTACTCCAATGCAAAGTCAAGGTTCATTTATAGCAATGTGAAGCATTAGAAGATGAAAGTCCAACCACCAATTCATGTCCTGTTAGGCACTTCATTGAGTGCATGTTTACTCAGTTTCAGCACTGCTGCTGTCATGAGGGTGATTTCTGTTAACTACAACGTCAATGCCTATCATGAGATAGTGAATCAGTTTCCATCTTTGTTTAATCCCCTAGTAAGCCTTAAGACCATGACATTGCAATTTCACATTAATGAGGACATGCTCAGCAACATCGTTGAATTGTGTTTTGTTTACAAGAGGCTGTTCAGAAAGAATTATCAAAGCATGACATCATTGAGAGATCCACTGGTGTCACCCATAATGGTAGTGATTAAGAAGGATAGAGGAGGAGCCGTGCTCATCTGCATTGATATCCACCAAGCTAACAAGGCGATTGAAAGAGAACGATATTGAGATCTGCATATTGCTGACATGACTACAGCGTTGAATAAAACCAAAGTTTTTCCTGCCTTGATTTGAAGAAAGGGTATCACCAACTCAAACTGGAAGAAAACTGCAGGTACCTTACCACCTTTTTGATTCATGTGTCAACAGCTGCAGCACCCTTTCAGGATGTCATTGGTCGCACAATACAGCCACTCACAAATGCTTTCAATTACAGTGATGACAAACTGGTGTTTGGGACCACATGAAAAGTACATGATAAAACTCTGACACAAGTGTGTCGATCACTCGTCGATGCAGGTCTCACTTTAAATGCTGCAAAGTGTGACTTTCACAAAACTAAGCACAAGTTCTTTTGTCATATCTTGTCTGATCTGGGAATGACTCTGGATCCAAATAGAATTCAGGCTGTGTCATCCACTTCTTCCCCTCAAGATGTAACTATGCTGCCATCCTTCTTTGGTATGGCCAGTTACATGGTACATATGTGACTTTGCCACTGAAATTGCACCATTTAGAGACTTAACAAAACAAAATTTTCCATTTCGAATGGTTATGTGAATGTGAACAAAGCTTCAGGGAAATCAAACATGCGATTGAGTATGCCACTGAAATGGCATACTTTGATCTGAATCTACAAAGGGAGATTGTTGTTGATGCCAGCCCACTGGGGATAGGTGCCAAACTTGCCCAGAACAATGGACATTCTAATGCATCAAAACAAATTGTGGCTTATGATAGCAGGAACTTGTCACAAATGTTAACATGCTTATTCACAACCTGAAAAAGAAAGCCTCACTGTCATGACCCTCTCTATCCTCATCTGAGGTTAATTAGGCCGTGACCTAAAATCTGACTTCTTAAAAAAAAAAAAACCTTTCCCGTGCACCAGCACTCCAGTATGTATAAGGAAAAGTGCGTTTAAAAAGATGTTTCAGGAATTTGGTTCAAAGCTTTATGCAGACTCGTTATGTTGATTACATGTCCAAGTCTGAACTGTGGAATTGTGTTAACTAATGTTCGCCTTAATTTTTGTGATGTTTGCTTTTTGGGTAACAGATGCGGAAAGCCAGAGCAAGCTCAGCATTTGGGAAAGGTCTTTTCAGTTCGGGCTTTCTGCACATTTAAGCCGCTTAGAGTCTTTTCACTCGTAGCGGCTTAAACGTGACATGCGCACGTTATCTCCTGGGTGCGGTCGGCTATTTAAACCGCACCCAGGCTTCTCGAAGTCGCTTTGCCTTCCACTCCAGAAAGGGGAAAGGTCGCGTCTGGAGACTGCTCGGCTGACTTACCTGGTAGAAGAGATCCGGCTCCTGGAAACTTCTTTTGGGCTCATCCTGCGATCCGAAAACCTGTAAAAGACAAGATGAAAACCTAAGATAAGTACTTTTAATCTTTGAAAGAACAGGCGCCCAACGCAAGAAAGCCTAGAATAATTTTTGGAACATTTTCGTTTTCAACAAGAAAAGGAAACGATTTTGGAACTAGAGAAGCTTGGGTATAACAAACCTTATGGACATAATAAGGAAAGAAAAGAACATAGAGCAAGAGTTGTATTTCACGGATAAATCATTGCAAGAAAACATTGTAATGAAAATGATTATTTAAAGTTTATTTCTTTATTTAGCCAAAGTTGAATGGGTCTCTGAATAGGAGTTTGTATGGGTAGTGCCTTTTTCTCTTCGTGTTTTCAAAAGGTATTGGGACACAAGAGTATTCACAGAATCCACATTTAATCACCTTTGAAATCATTTGCAAGTAAGTTCAGGTGTCAATGGGAAAAGACTATTCTTCATAAGAATATTTGTTAAGGTATATTCTTGTTTTTTAGATCACAATCCAAAAAACCCTAACTCCAGGTTTAATCCAAGGACACCAAACCAGAACATCAGACGACTTCACGACGACACAAGACAAAGAAATACTGGACTTAGGACTGAACAGCTCTGATCGCAGGTAGGAGTCTTTTAGAGATATAACTGCTCATAATGTTCGAAGAGACCACACAAAACTTAAGAGTAGAAAAGGAAGGAGGACGTAAGGTACAGGGTAACTAAAAATCATTCCCACTTGTTGTTTCACAGGTCAACAGCAAGTTAACTCCTACACATCAACGTCCAATACCGGCCCTCCTCCCAAATTTCTAGTTTTAATCTTAGCTGTAAATTAGAGTCAGCCAAGTTTATAGTTAGTTACTTGGGAAGTTGGTCACTTGCGTCTCTGCGAAATCTACTACGTCATCCTCAAGATTCCAGTATTGATAAGGTAAGGGACGACGTAGTGAGATCTTGACAGAAGGCAAAGCCCACGAGTTTTTATTTCGCCCAGACGCAATGGACCAAGTTACCTTACAAGACATAGCAGCAGTTTTGAAAGACTTTAAAGATGAAAATGCGTCTATTCGTAGGGACATGTCAGCATTACAAACTGCTTTCCAACAAAAAACAATTTTAAAATCAGCAACCTTTCAAGGTGCATCTTCTGATTTAGGAGCTCAATCTCAAATTCAAGTAATTACACCTATACCTACTCCTTTAGCTCAGCCTGAAAGGTTTTATGGAGCCGTAAACAAGTTTTCCATATTCATGCAACAGTGTCACTTACACTTTTTAGCTAAAAAATCTGCTTTCCCTGATGATTCTTCCAAGGTGGCATTTATGTTATCTTATTTCGGCGGTGATGCAGCTCTTTGGTCTGTCCCCTTGGTAGAAAATGATGATCCTATTTAATATAATTTGAAGAATTTTGAACATGCTTTAAAAAAAATCTTTGCTAAACACGTTTTCGTACAATCTGCTGATAACGAGTTGCTAAATTTAAAACAGGGATCTTCTGATTTGTTGCATTACATTTCTCAATTTAATCGTTTGGTTTTAGAAGCAAGATGGCCTTACGATAAGAGAGTTTCAATTTTTTACAGAGGTTTAAAAGACGATTTGAAAGATATGGTGACGCAAATTCTGGAACCACCCGAAGATATCAATGATTTCATTGACTTAGTGGTAAAATTAAATCATCGTCTTGGTGAAAGGAAAGGAGAAAGAGGAAAGAGTGATCACAAATTTCTTTTTGTTAAAGAGAGAAGTTCATCTTCTCGAGAAATACCTCCTAAGCTAGACCCGGTAGAACCAATGCAGATAGGTTCTATTCGAGGTCCCTTATCCAAGGATGAGAAAGACAAGAGACGTAAGATGAATCAATGTCTTTATTGTGGTGAGACAGGTCATTTTGTCAGGGACTGTCCTGCACGACCCATTAAAGCTAAGCCAAAATCCTCTGATGTTGCTTTAATTCAAGAGCAGTCGGAAAACGAGAATACTCGATGAAGGATGAGGTCAGTTCATCGAGTGTAATTTCCAGTTTGGCCTCTACTGTTCCACCTATTGGATGTAAACATTTCTGTATAATAGTAGAATTAAAAAGTTCGCTTCTTTATTCATTTTTTAAGAAAGTTGAAGCAGTAATTGATTCTGGAGCTACGGGCAATTTTATTGACACACATTACTTTTCCCAATTAGGTTTTACATCTGTTCTAAAAGATCATCCTGAAATAGTAAGAGCAGTAGATGGTAAGGAACTGACTTCTGGACCTATCAATAGACAATCAGAATTACTGGAAATGGACTGTTCACCCATTCACAGAGAAAAGATACATTTTGACATGATAGATGCCCCTCAGTTCAAACTAATGTTGGGTATTCCTTGGTTAATTCAACACAATCCGATCATTGATTGGGTTTCAAAGACTATAACGTTTAATTCCATTCATTGCTCCAATCAATGTTTCCTTTTGGAAAAGACTAAAGATGTTATTCAGGGTTTTGACTTTAGTGCTGACTCTTCCAGGGTATTGGCTTTAGAGGGAGTTCCTTCCATTTACTCAGATCTATTTGACGTGTTTGACAAAAAGAAAGCTAATACCCTACCACCACACAGGGATTTTGACTGTCGAATAGATTTAGTTCCCGGTGCAACTCTACCTTGTAGCAGAATATACGCTCTCACCGAAAATGAAAATGTACATCTGAGAGAATATCTAGACGAGTATCTTGCAAATGGTTTCATTAGACATTCTAGATCACCTGTGTCATCTTCTCTTTTTTTTATTCCGAAAAAGGGAGGCGACTTGCGCACGTGTATAGACTATAGAGCCTTGAACAATGTGACCATTAAAAACAGGTACCCTTTGCCTTTGATCCCCACTAAGCATGAGCGCAAAATCTGCTACGCTCGCGGATTTTGCGAATTTTCGGTAAATCCGCGATCCGCGAACTCTCGCGAATTTACCGAAAATTCGCAATCCGCGAGAGGCGGATTCCGAGGCCAAAAGTTCAAGCCTTCCTGGCCTGTTGTTGTAACTAATTTACTATGGCGCCGGCAAGCTGCCAGCGCCATCGTAAAATAGTTACTAAATTAGCTTCAACAGGAAGCACTAATAGATAAAATCAAGCAGGCGCTCGTGCATCTGCTTTATTTTATCTATTCGAGCTTCCTGTTGAAGCTAATTTAGTAACTATTTTAGGATGGCGCTGGCAGCTTGCCGGCGCCATCGTAAAATAGTTAACAGGCCAGGCAGCTGTGCCCTCTTCCCAAATATACCATCGAAAATCGGCTGTGATGCTGGACAGAGGCCTTTGCATCCTTGACTGTCACGAGCGCAATCCTCGTGCTGTTCCTGGGGACAGGAGCTTTTATAGCTCACTCAAGGAACCCCTGCGCCCTTCGGCGCTATTGCATAGTAACACACACCTGGTCGCTGTAGACAACTCTCTGGCACTTTAGGCAGCTGTAGTGTAGTGCAGTGAAAGCACTATACATTTAGCCAACGAGGTATGGCACAAAACTGTGGCGTTTTCTTGAATAAATATGAAGGGCAGGGTTCATTCTGGCACGATGGTCCTGGCACAAAAATTAAACCTCAACCGGAAGCACTTACAGATATCATTTAAGCATGTGCCCTAGTTGAAGCTTAAATTCAGTAACTCATTCATCGGCCCAAAAAGCAATCGTGAGCGTTGTCAAGGCTGGGCAGCTGTGCCCTCTTCCCAAATATACCATCGAAAATCGGTTGTGATGCTGGACAGAGGTCTTTGCATCCTTGACTGTCACGAGCGCAATCCTCGTGCTGTTCCTGGGGACAGGAGCTTTTATAGCTCACTCAAGGGACCCCTGCGCCCTTCGGCGCTATTGCATAGTAACACACACCTGGTCGCTGTAGACAACTCTCTGGCACTTTAGGCAGCTGTAGTGTAGTGCAGTGAAAGCACTATACATTTAGCCAACGAGGTATGGCACAAAACGGTGGCGTCTTCTTGAATAAATATGAAGGGTAGGGTTCATTCTGGCACGATGGTCCTGGCACAAAAATTAAACCTCAACCGGAAGCACTTACAGATATCATTTAAGCATGTGCCCTAGTTGAAGCTTAAATTCAGTGACTCATTCATCGGCCCAAAAAGCAATCGTGAGCGTTGTCAAGGCTGGGCAGCTGTGCCCTCTTCCCAAATATACCATCAAAAATCGGCTGTGATGCTGGACAGAGGCCTTTGCATCCTTGACTTTCACAAGCGCAATCCTCGTGCTGTTCCTGTGGCCAGGAACTTCTGTATCTTCTTCATCCGCTGCTCTGATCGGTCTCTGACCTTTTATACACACAAGAGGCATGTGCACTCGCATGGAAGCCCCGCCCCAAATCCGCAAATCCGCTAATCCGCAAATACGCGGATTTTACGGATCCACGATCCGTGAATACGCAAATCCGTGAATCGTGGATCCGCAAAATCCGCCCATGCTTAATCCCCACATTATTAGATCAGGTCAAGAACGCAACCATTTATACGAAATTGGATCTACGCGGAGCCTATCATCTTGTGAGAGTCCGAAAAGGCGATGAAAGGGAGACAGCATTCTGCACAAAATTCGGCCTCTTTGAATATCAAATAATTACAAAAAGGGGGTGGTGATGGACAGAGTATCTGAGTTAATCAGAACACTTCTACCCAGTCAACAGATCAGGGCTTGATCCATCACCGTTTTTTAGCTCACTGCACCATCCCAGTTCAGAACCTGGCTATATGCAAATTAGTCTGTCCCTGGCCCAGTGCATCATGGGAACAGGGCAGACCAAACTACCAAGCCAATTCTTCAGTGAGCTAAAAAACGGTGATGGATCAAGCCCTGATCTTTGGACTGGGTAAGAGTGGTCTGCTTAATTCAGGCACTCTGTTCATCACCACCCCCTTTTCTGAATCTCTTTGAATATCAAGTCATGCCATTCGGACTTTGCAACGCTCCAGCTGCATTCCAATTTTTTATAAATGAAGTTCTGCACGAATTCATCGATGTTTGCTGTGTAGTCTATATCGATGATATTTTGATATTTTCCAACTCTGAAGAAGAACATGTACAGCAAGTTCGTGCCATTCTTAGCCCCTTCAGCGCTGCGCGAATTCCGCTGCGGTGCTGAAGGTTCTAAAGAACCTATGGACTCATGACGGAACGGTTCCGTCATGAGCACAGGCCAACCGACGCTCATGACGGAACCGTTCCGTCATGAGCATGGAAGGGGTTAAAAAAACTACTGACAAATTCACTTTTTGTAAAATTTGAAAAAAGTTTATTTCATGTTTCTAAAGTTGAATTTCTAGGATATGTCATCAGCCCTAAGGGAATAGAGATGGATCCAAAAAAGAAAGTGGCAGTTGATTCCTGGCCCAGTCCCTCTACAGTAAAGCAGGTACAAAGCTTTTTAGGCTTTGCAAATTTCTATCGCCGCTTTATTCAAAACTTTTCTCAAATTATCACACCCATCACTAAATTGTTGCGAAAAGGAGTAAAATTTGTCTGGTCTGATCAGGTAGAATCAGCTTTCCAGGTCTTAAAGAAAAAATTGACTTCTGCTCCAATTTTGAGTCACCCAGATCCCAACCAGCCTTTTATTGTGGAAGCTGATGCTTCTCAATTCGCTCTAGGAGGAATTTTATCTCAAAGAAATAAAGACACTGGCCAAATGCATCCAATTGCTTTTTATTCCAGACAATTGTCCGAAGCAGAATTAAATTATGCTATAGCTGATAAGGAGCTTTTGGCAATAAAAGCAGTTTTTGAAGAATGGCGTCATTACTTGCTAGGTGCTCGTCATCCTGTAACAATTTATACTGATCATAGAAATCTTCAAGCTCTAAAGTCTGTGACAGCGTTATCAGCTAGACAGTTGAGATGGTCAATGTTTTTTAATGACTACAATTTGTTATCACATATCGACCTGGAAGAGAAATTTAAAAGCAGATGCTTTATCCAGAATGGGCTACAATATTCTAGAACCTTCGGTAGAAATTACGCCCATTTTACCATCGTCTCGATTTCAAGCCAGTTTATCCACTTGTGATATTTTAGCTGAGATCAGGAAAGAATTTGATAAGAAGGGTTTTGATCATTGGAAAAAAGAATTTCCTTATTTACAGGAAAGAGAAAATCTGATTTTAATGCATGATCACATTTTTGTACCTACAGATTCTATCAGAAAGGATATACTTCATTTCCATCATGACACTTCTCTTTCAGCTCATCCCAGCATAGTGAAAACTTATGAGTTAATTAGGAGAACGCTTTGGTGGCCAACTATGTATAAAGAAGTGCAACTTATTGTAGAAACCTGTAGTGTTTGCATACAAAATAAACCTTCTCATCAGGCACCAAGTGGCTTACTAACTCCTCTTCCTATTCCACCTCATCCGTGGCACACTATCTCTTTAGATTTTATAGTAGAACTTCCAGAAACCAATAAAGGCTATTCAACCATTCTAACAATAGTGGATCAGTTCTCTCGTATGGCTCATTTCATTCCTCTAAAGAAATTACCAACAGCTATGGAATGAGCACATCTTTTAATGATAACTATCGTTCGTTCCCACGGAAATCCTTCTGTGGTCATTTCCGATAGAGGGTCTCAATTCATTTCTCGTGTTTGGCAAAATTTGAGTTCTCTATTAAACATGAAAGTACGATTATCATCAAGCTATCACCCTCAAACGGATGGTTTAACTGAACATACCAATCAGACAATTGAACAGTTTATCCATTGTATGTTAACAACAGAAGAGGGGGATTGGTCTGAGTTATTGAGTCACTTGGAATTTGCCTACAACAATGTGGATCATACTTCCTTAGGAATGTCTCCATTCTTTTCTTTTGTAACTTTGGTTTTCATCCTAAGAGTTTTCCTAGCGACATATAAAAAGGTTGTTCTGTACCTACAATTTCAGATTATGTTTCCAAATTATCTTCCAACCAAGAACAAGCCACTTTCAATTTAGCACAAGCTAAAGAAGATAAAAAAAAATCGTCAGACAAGCATAGATCTAAACAACCAGATTATGTTCCTGGAGACATGGTATGGTTAAATACTAAGAATTTGAGAATTAAAGGTCATCGTAAATTTAACCCAAGATTTATTGGTCCTTTTTCTATTGAAAAGATTATTAATCCAGTCTGCGTTAAATTGACTCTTCCCCAAAGATACCAAATTCATCCAGTGTTTCATTTATCTTTAGTCAAACCCTTTCACCCTCAGACTCGTTTCATCAAACCTCCTTCATCTGTAATTATTAATGGAAACCCAGAATACGAGGTAAAGACGATCTTGGATTCAAAAAGAGTTCGAGGAAAACTTTTCTATCTAGTAGATTGGAAGGGTTTTGGTTCTGAAGAAAGATCTTGGGAACCTCTGGAACACTTAAAGAATGCTCCTAAACTTGTGAGATCCTTTCATGTAAGATATCCGGACAAACTAAAACCTATTTCACCGGTTTTAGGGGGGATCTTGAGGAGGGAGTACTGTCATGACCCTCTCTATCCTCATCTGAGGTTAATTAGGCCGTGACCTAAAATCTTACTTCTTAAAAAAAAACACCCCTTTCCCGTGCACCAGCACTCCAGTATGTATAAGGAAAAGTGTGTTTAAAAAGATGTTTCAGGAATTTGGTTCAAAGCTTTCTGCAGACTCGTTATGTTGATTACATGTCCAAGTCTGAACTGTGGAATTGTGTTAACTAATGTTCGCCTTCATTTTTGTGATGTTTGCTTTTTGGGTAACAGATGCGGAAAGCCAGAGCAAGCTCAGCATTTGGGAAAGGTCTTTTCAGTTCGGGCTTTCTGCACATTTAAGCCGCTTAGAGTCTTTTCACTCATAGCGGCTTAAACGTGACGTGCGCACATTATCTCCTGGGTGCGGTCGGCTATTTAAACCGCACCCAGGCTTCTCGAAGTTGCTTTGCCTTCCACTCCAGCAAGGAGAAAGGTCGCGTCTGGAGACTGCTCGGCTGACTTACCTGGTAGAAGAGATCCGGCTCCTGGAAACTTCTTTTGGGCTCATCCTGCGATCCGAAAACCTGTAAAAGACAAGATGAAAACCTAAGATAAGTACTTTTAATCTTTGAAAGAACAGGCGCCCAACGCAAGAAAGCCTAGAATAATTTTTGGAACATTTTCGTTTTCAACAAGAAAAGGAAATGATTTTGGAACTAGAGAAGCTTGGGTATAACAAACCTTATGGACATAATAAGGAAAGAAAAGAACATAGAGCAAGAGTTGTATTTCACGGATAAATCATTGCAAGAAAACATAGTAATGAAAATGATTATTTGAAGGGTCTCTGAATAGGAGTTTGTATGGGTAGTGCCTTTTTCTCTTCGTGTTTTCAACAGGTATTGGGACACAAGAGTATTCACAGAATCCACATTTAATCACCTTTGAAATCATTTGCAAGTAAGTTCAGGTGTCAATGGGAAAAGACTATTCTTCATAAGAATATTTGTTAAGGTATATTCTTGTTTTTTAGATCACAATCCAAAAAACCCTAACTCCAGGTTTAATCCAAGGACACCAAACCAGAACATCAAACGACTTCACGACGAGACAAGACAAAGAAATACTGGACTTAGGACTGAACAGCTCTGATCGCAGGTAGGAGTCTTTTAGAGATAAATCTGCTCATAATGTTCGAAGAGACCACACAAAACTTAAGAGTAGAAAAGGAAGGAGGACGTAAGGTACAGGTTAACTAAAAATCATTCCCACTTGTTGTTTCGCAGGTCGACAGCAAGTTAACTCCTACACATCAACGTCCAGTACCGGCCCTCCTCCCAAATTTCTAGTTTTAATCTTAGCTGTAAATTAGAGTCAGCCAAGTTTATAGTTAGTTACTTGGGAAGTTGGTCACTTGCGTCTCTGCGAAATCTACTACGTCATCCTCAAGATTCCAGTATTGATAAGGTAAGGGACGACGTAGTGAGATCTTGACACTCACTTTGGTGTGGGCTTGTGAGCATTTTCATGTGTTTCTGAATGGCAAGAACCTCACAGTTGTCACTGATCACCAAGCATTACTCACCATTTTCAACAATCCCAAAGCCAAGATGCACCCTCACATTAAGAGGTAGGGGTTGCGACTGCAGGAGTATGATTATAGGATAATGCATTCCCAGGAAAAGATTAAACCCTGCTGACTACTTCTCGTGTTTAGCAATACAATGTCATGGCACCCCTTCTAAAGCACTGATGCTTATGTTCACTTCATCGTAAAATCCAGTACCCCTGCTGCCATATGAGTGGAACAATTCTTGGCTGCCAGACATTTGATAATGCTCAAAGACATTATTACATATCAATCTTGGAGAAAACATACTCAACCTCTTCATGGTGATCTTAAATACGAAAAATTTTAAAATGTGCGGGAAGAACTTTCCATTACCCCAGAAGGCATTCTTTTTTAGGATCAAGAATTGACATGCCTGAGACATTGAACTTGCACATGAGAGACATAGTGGAGTTTTTGCTACTAAACGGGCTCAATGGGACAAATTGTGGTTCCCTCACCCTGATAAAATAGTTGAAAATGAATTAAGAGCATGTTATTTGTGCAACTGCGTGTCATCCGAAACAACCTTGAATCCATTAAACATGTCTTATCTTCCAAAACATGCATGGGAGGAGAAGTTTACAATAGATTTTTTTGGACCACTTGACAATGCCCATCATCTACTAGTACTTATAATGAAAAGAGAGTGACCCTTGTAACCCGGAAGGAAACCGGGTGAATACACAGTTAAAAAAAAGATTGTTCCCCCGGTGTGATTTTTAGATACTCCGACTCTCTAGAGAGCTATCTACCTCGCGTTACTTGTCATTCAACCAACATCCTTTTGATACTCACACTGTCTCTAAGGGTTATCTATCTCTCTCAACCTACCATTCAACCAGCACTAAACAACATGTTCACACCCGGAAGACCCAATTTGACCAAAGTAGAACCCAGAATGAGGTGTACTATGGGCAGAATCTTACAAATTTTAACCTGACAATGTATATTGTGTTTACAATCGTATTTATTAAAATTGATATTAAATTTCAAAAAGGCAAATCAGTGTGGGCTTTATTTTCATTGCAACATTCACCACTGATGTATCATAATCACAACACAGTTTATAAAATGCAATTATAAACACGGTTTTATATATATATCCAGGCTCAAAAACCCGGAAACTGTTTTTTTTTCAGTGTATCAATAATCAAACCACAATTTCATGAAATACAGTTAAAAACATAGTTTTATCTATGCGTCCAAACTAAGAACCCAAAAGTGAGGATTTTTCGTGTGTCAATGCATTTCGGTGGTTTTCTGCCTTTTATGCTCCACCTTCCTCAGGACAAATGATTAACAACACAGTGTATTCAGCAAATAGGAATTAAAAATAAATATTCACTATTACATTATAATATATGTTCTGTCCAAATTACATACATCTTATAATTTCTACACACTTTAATTACGTTGTCGGAGTTAAATACCCTTTTAAGATGTTAGCCCCTTGATGTATTACGGTCCTTAGCCAGTCATCTAACTTTCTCATCTTTTATCATGAATGGTATGTCTAATGTATAGAGCACCTCTCATCCTGCCACTCTCATACTCACAATACCTAACCAAAGTTCCATATATTGCTCAATTACTCGTCCCTTTGAATAAAGAGTATATCATCCCTGCATGTAGCCTTGGGAGTCAGTGAACTATTAAGAATTATTTTCTGGAAGAAAATTTAGATATTTATAATACCTCCTTTATCATATTTATACTATCATTGTTTTCCATTAAAGCCCTATCCACTTACCCTGCCATGCTAATGTTCAATTCTAAAGTTTTTAGCACTTCTAGGATGCTCAGTATAATCCTGTTACTTCTCAATTGGGAAATATTTACCTGATGTCAACAGAAAGACATACTTTTTTTGAGAACCCTTTCAAAATGTAATGCCTTCAAATAATATCTAGTTGAAGAGTGGGTAGGCTCACCTATCGCTCCATGCTGTTTTAATCAAGGCGCCAGATATATATCCAGTATAGGGCTAGATGTAGGTAATTGTAAACTACCGATTCGAAAATACCGAATTTTACCGATTTGGTATTTTCTAATCGGTAATTGCTATGTAGATAAAAATTCGCTAAAAAATACTGAATCAGTAAAATTCGGTATTTACCGAATCGGTATTTACCGATTCGGTAATTGCCGTTCATTCCTATGGGCCTGCAGGCCCATAGGAATGAATGTCAATTACCGAATCGGTAAATACCGATTTGATAAAATAGGGAAATAGTCAAGGGTGGCAGGGTGTCACTTTGACACCCTGTTGCACCCCTGAATAGTGCTGGTGTGCACATGTGGCATACATACATGCCCTAAGGGCATGTATGTCTGTCACATGGCACATGAGTAAATACACAGATTTGCATTTACTGAGGAATTCCTCATTTACCACCAACCAATAGTTAGTGGTAAATAACGAATCCTTAAAGCACAAAAGCATCTCATTTACCGATTTGGTAAATACCGAATCGGTATATGATGATTCGGTAAATACCGAATCGGTAAATACCGATTCGTTATTTACGGAATCGGTAAATATACCACCTACATAGGAAAAGCCTATTACCGGTCGGTAACGGACGATTTTGGCCATTACCGACCGCTAATAGCCTACCTACATCTGGCCCCAAGTTCCTTTGCTTCTCAGTTAGGATATATTTGTCTAGTATCAACAGAAAAACACACTTATTTTGAGAACCCTCTCGAGACTTTTTACCTTCAGTTGAAATCTGGTTAGAGAGAAGGTAGGCTAACCTATCGCTCCGTGCTGTTCCGCTCAAGGCGCCAGATACTTTGTTTATTTAGTTTTGTTAGCGGGTGACTTAAGTTTGTCAACACTCTTCTTGCTTTTGTAGGATTCTTCAATTATCCCGGGGCATGACTCTGAAAGTAAAAAAAATGACTCAACTCATTTCACCTCCATTAAGCATGGGTGTAAAATCCGTTCCGCTAGCGGAATTTGCGGATTTTCGGCAAATTCGCAATCCGCGAACTCTAGCGAATTTGCCGAAAATCCGTAAATTCGCACGCAGCGGATTTTTTTTCTTGGTGATACAATTTTGCGGCGAGCGGCGTTCACTTACCGTCATTCAGCGTTTGCAGAGTTGTTTTTCTCGATATTTTGCGAGTGCTGCGCCATTTTGGATCTTGCTGCGTGATCCCGCGGGAGTTTGTCGACCGCGATTACGTCATCGCGCCTTGCCACATTGCACAGCACGCATCGCGAGAGTTCGCAATTGCGAACACGTAGGTGCGGCGGGCAGCAACAATCTCGCACTCGCGAAATACAGATTTTGCAATTCTGCACAAGAAATCCACCAGCAAACAGCATAAACCTTCAGAAAATGATGATTTTTATCAGAATCACTCCTCAGGTTGACATGCCTGCACTTTTTTTTAGCAAGGAGTCCATTTTAGAAGCAAGTGTCCCACAGTCTCCAACTTCCTGTTCCTGTCCAGCAGGCTCCTCCCAGTGCTTTCTTCATGTGCTGGTCACTTTCATTTGGACCTTGACCTGGAGGGATTACTCTTTGCGGATGCTGCTGGATATTTGGATTTAAGGCCTTTTTGACTTTCTTTGGATCACTTTTGGATTAGAAATCAACTTTCACAAGTAAGTTTGTTTGGGGCATTACAGTTGCTGCAACTACAATTTTGGAACTTTTTCAGAACATTAAATAAAATATATTGTGGGTAGCCACAGTATCCAGTAGGACCAGGGTTAGTTATGGGTGAATGATACAACTGTTTTGTTGAATTTAAACATCATTGAGGCCATGGATGGGCTGGGATTGTGCTGAATTTTGTGTTTTTTGTCGATTTTCTTTGGGCTGCTGTTGTGACCTTTTGCACAGGGGTAGTGAGTGGTGCATGGACTGAGTCTGCCTGTGGGGTCTCTTTAATGTAAACATCCTGGATGGCATTGGATTGTGGTGATTTTTGTGTGTTTTTCGTTTTTTTGGGGGTGTTCTGTTGATGTGGACTGGCCATGTGGGTGGTGGTGGCCATTTTGAGTGCTTGTACAGGCAGGCCCTCCACATGTGCTTGGGGTGCAAGGGGCCATTTTGAAGACAGGCAGTGTCTGAGGCCTGCATCCATTTTGCCTAGCTTTCATCCATTATGCCCAGGGGTAGTGAGTGGTGCATGGGCCTAGTCTTTCTGTGGGGTGTCTTCTTGAATTTAAACATCATTGAGGCCATGGGTGGGCTGGGATTGTGCTGAATTTTGAGGCTTTTGTCGATTTTATGGGGCTGCTGGTGGGGCCTTTTGCCCAGGGGTAGTGAGTGGTGCATGGACTGAGTCTGCCTGTGGGCTCTCACTCTCTTTAATGTAAACATCCTGGATGGCATTGGATTGTGTGATTTTTCATTTTTTTTGGGGTGTTCTGTTGATGTGGCCTGGCCATGTGGGTCGTGGTGGCCATTTTGAGTGCTTGTACAGGCAGGCCCTCCACATGTGCTTGGGGTGCAAGGGGCATTTTGCAGACAGGCAGTGTCTGAGGCCTGCACCCATTTTGCCTAGCTTTCATCCATTATGCCCAGGGGTAGTGAGTGGTGCATGGGCCTAGTCTTTCTGTGGGGTGTCTTCTTGAATTTAAACATCATTGAGGCCATGGGTGGGCTGGGATTGTGCTGAATTTTGTGTTTTTTGTCGATTTTATGAGGCTGCTGGTGGGCCCTTTTGCCCAGGGGTAGTGAGTGGTGCATGGACTCAGTCTGCCTGTGGGCTCTCACTCTCTTTAATGTAAACATCCTGGATGGCATTGGATTGTGGTGATTTTTGTGTGTTTTTCGTTTTTTTTGGGGTATACTGTTGATGTGGACTGGCCATGTGGGTGGTGGTGGCCATCTTGAGTGCTGGTACAGGCAACATGTGCTTGGGGTGCACCCATTTTGCATAACTTTCATCCATTATGCCCAGGGGTAGTGAGTGGTGCATGGGCCTAGTCTTTCTGTGGGGTGTCTTCTTGAATTTAAACATCATTGAGGGCATGGGTGGGCTGGGATTGTGCTGAATGTTGTGGTTTTTGTCGATTTTTTGGGTTGTATAACTGATGTTCCTCTGTCTTCCATTGCTTTTAGGTGCACAAGAGAACCACCAGTGCCAGGAAGAAGTCCTGCTGCGGTGTGTGCAGCACAACGTCACCTGTGGCCACAGACAACTCTGCAACTTGTGCAACTGCGGCCTGCTGTTCTGAGTGACATCTGAAGAAGATGGCCCCAAAAAAAGTTCCCCGTAGCTCCTCTAGCAAGAAAGATGCCAGAAAGGAGCAGAAGAAGCAAGTTACCAGGCAAACTGGTGTGCCGCCCGCCACATTTTTTGGGAATAAAAAAAAAAGTACGCCTGCAGCAGCAGCGGGATCTGCTGGGGACCAAGCTGGGAGCAGCACCCCCGCTCCATTGGGCTCGGTGCCACCACCCCCACGCCAACTTAAGTCCAAGCCCTTGAGTACTGCAGAGGCAGCCAGTCTACTTGTTCAATCACCATCAACCAGTGATGTTGGCTCATCGCAAGAAAGTAGCAGCAATGTCCCTCAATCAACACAGGTTGTTGTAACTCATCTGACGAGTGTTGAACAACCACAGCCGCAACAACAACCACATGTGCAAGTACAAGCCCAAGTACATGTGGAAGGAGAGGCGGCGCAAGGAGAGGAGCAAGCAGAGATGCATGGAGGGGCACAACAAGTGCCCACAGTAGTTGTTCCTCCAGAAGTAGGAGCACATCTGGAAATCGACAATCAAGCCGAGGTATCATTTGAGGAAGCCACTCCTCCTGATGATCATTTATTGTCTTCCACATCCCGAGCAAGGAAAAGATCAAGGGTGGTGGTGTCTACATCTTCTTCAAGCCCACCTCCTTCTGATGATATGGATCTTACTTGGGAACCAGCACCACTGCCGTCCGAGAGTGAGGCTGAGGCACACCATGATCTGACAAAGGTAGCTAAGCGTAAAAGGAAGGTCGTCGAAACTCTCATAGTTATGGAGTGTGATGACGCTCAACAAGAAGTGGCGTATACTCCTGCTGCTGAAGACTCTCACGACGACGACGCAGTCCTCACTAACGTCACTGAAGCCCCAGCGGGCATGCAGCAAACAAACATTTTGACCCTATCCCGACAAGCTGCTGAGCGTGATGATGAAGTCGACGAGGAGGCAATGGGAACACCACAATCATTGAAGTTATCTAGTACACCACCACCTACCGCTTCCATATTTCTTCCTCGCCAGAAGGGACCTCCATCCACCTCGACCTCAATTAGTGGTGGGCAAAGTGCACAACGTAGTAAAGTTCAGCAATACGTATCCTCCACTTCATCTGGCATTAGCAGCATGACCACCACCAGTATCGCCTCCTCTGGCCCTCCCAGACATTCCAAGTCAGCAGTTTGGGACTTCTTTAGTATTTGCCCAAAAAAGGAAAACCTAGCCATTTGTAGCATTTGTAAGCTTGCAGTTAGTCGTGGTAAGCTTGGTACCAACTATGGTACTGGAGGCCAGAGAGGTCATCTTAAGAGACAGCACCTTGTCCAATGGTTTGCGCACCTAAAGAAGATCAAGGAAGCCCGAATTGGAAGTCAAGAAAACGTTGATGTTCCATCTGATGATGACGAGAAGGAAGAAGCGTCACACGCTTCACTTACACCCAGTACCCCTGTCAGCACACCCCCTGTGAGCCACACTAAGAGTGTGGGACAGAGTGAGACACCAATGCGAAAAAGTTCATCAGCGAGCGTAATTGGGTCGAAGAAGTCATCATCATCATCCTGTAAAATGGTCCAGGGCAACATTAGAACCATGTTGTTTTCAGACGCGCCATATGAACGCAACCACCCAACGGCGCGTCTGTATAACACTAAGCTGGCTAAAATGCTAGCGCTGGATCTTCTCCCTTTTTCTTTTGTAGAAGGGGTTGGTTTTCTAGAATTAGTGGCAGCGCTCTGCTCTAATTGGAAGGTTCCTAGCCGGTTCTATTTTGCCCGAGTTGCGGTTCCAGCACTACATGAAGATGTGCTGGAGGTGATTGGGGCAGCTTTGCAGAAGAGTGCTGTTCACACTATACATCTGACAACAGACATGTGGTCCAGTGGCGCAGGCACTGATTACATGTGCATCACTGCACACTGGGTCTCTTTTTCAGGGGTTAAAGCAAAGCTAAACGCAGGTGCTGACCTGGACCAAGTTTTTAAAGCTGCTCGGAAACATGCAACACTAGCCATGTTTGGCTTGGAGAAACGGCATACAGCAGAAAACATTTTGAATGAGTTTAACACAAAGGTCTTTCACTGGCTGTCCCCAAAAAAACGTGAGATTGGTTATGTTTCCACGGATAATGGCGCCAATGTAGTTAAGGCCATGGATCTGGGTCACTATTTCAGAGTGCCGTGTTTGGCGCACTGTATAAACCTGGTTGTTAAAAAATTCTTGGATAAAGACAGTCCAGCATGCGAGTTAGTGCTCACCTGCCGAAAAATGTGCAACCATTTCAGCCATTCTTTTAAGGCCCGGAAGCATCTGAGGCGCCTGCTACATGAACGTCGAATGCCAGTGAAAGCACTCATCCAGGAGGTGCCAACACGTTGGAACTCAACCTTCTACATGCTTGAGCGTCTGTATGAGCAGTTTACGGTACTCGATCAGTATTTCCTTACACTGGGTACAGCTGTGAAGGACCTGAGGTTACATGCGGAGCAATCGGAGCTAGTTAAAAGCCTGACAGACATGCTTCGTCCTTTAGAGGTCTTCACGCGTGCAGTCAGCAGGGAGGACTGTAATTTGGGAAAAGCTATCCCATTGTTGCGCATGCTGGAGCACAAACTGAAGGCGGTGTCTTCTAAGTTTCAAAAAGATGAAGAAAAGCAAGAAGCTTTTGTTTTGGCGGAAAAATTATTAGAGCGCCTACTTGGCGATTAAGTCTTCAAAATATCCACTCAGAACAGCATTACATTTGTGCTACTATTCTGCATCCACGTTACAAAAAGGCGCTGGCAGGCAGTGCATTATTTCCTTTTGGTGATGAAGATGTTACAAAGTACAAACATTGGCTAGCCTTGTCAGCCATGAGGTTTGAAAGAGAACGGCAGCAAATTCAAGGAAGAGGCAGTACATCAGCATCAGCAGGCCATCCCCAGTCAAAAGACTCCACTTCTGCACCTGTGGCTGTGGCAGAAGTGACCTCTCAGCTGTTAAAGACACCGGCAACCGGATCATCTGCACCAGACACAACAGAAATATCGGGTGATGAAGAGGATTGGCTAGCTGAGCTTGGGTTTGGTTCTCAAAAGGTCCGAGCAAAAAGTAATCAAAGTGGAGGAAACGTGGAGAACCTTGAGTCAATGGTGCAGGACTATCTGAATGACTCAACAGAGGTCTATGTTAATGCTGACCCAGAGGTCACCAACCTGGCTATACATTACTTGTCTTGCCCACTCGCAAGCGTGTCTTCTGAACGTGTTTTCAATGCTGCTGGTGGCATTGTAACTTGCAAACGGACCCGCCTCTCGCCCAAAAATGTGGAGAGGTTAACAATGATCAAGATGAATGAGCACCTCATACCACCAGATTACAAAGTACCAGATTGCACGACGGAAGAAGACGAGGAGGACAGCAACTTAGATGAGGGAATTTCTTCTGTGTTAGGTGACACTGACCTACTCCTGTCTGAATTCGCAGAGTATGAGGACGAACTCTTCTTCCCTGACACCGAACCCTGAAAATGAGCCAATGAATCAAAAATTTTCTTTTTCGTACTTATTCACTTTTATTCCTGTGTTTCTGTCTTTCTTTGTTTTGCACAGTTAATATAATGAAAACTTTAATCACCTGTACTTTTGCTTTTTGGCTGTTTGGGGGTCTTCTACTTGTTTTCGCCTGGGTTGACGGCTCTGGGGCCATTGCTGGGAAGGTCTAATACCGGATAAAACTGGTTTGGACAACATCCATGAGGAAAAAGTTTTTGCATTTTCTGACATTTCTCTCAATGTAGCGTTTTCGAGGGCCTGTTTGGGGGGCTTCCTAGTGTTTGTGGGTGGGTTTCGGGGTCTGGGAGCACTGCTGGGTATGGATAGTTTTGATAGCAAGAGGTTTGAAGGAAATCCATGGAGGCAGAGAGGAGTTAGGGCCTAGCTGCCGAGCGCGCACTGAGTGATTTTGGAAATTTTCAGGAAAGTGACAAAGTCCACATTTTTGTACTTTTGCTTTTGGGCTGTTTGGGGGTCTTCTACTTGTTTTCGCCTGGGTTGACGGCTCTGGGGCCATTGCTAGGAAGGTCTAATACCGGATAAAACTGGTTTGGACAACATCCATGCGGAAAAGCATTTTGGCACTTTTTGTAACTTAGGGTTTGTTAGGGTTAGCCCTAGCAGCAGGATTGCATGTGTTTCGGGGTGTTCTTGATTTTTGCAACTGAGTTCTGGGTTCTTAGAGCACTCGTGGGAATGTGTAATTTTGGTTGCAAGTGATTTGAAGAAAATCCATGGTGGGAACGGGGGGATCACTTACTCTGTGAGAGGCACTTAGGGCTAGATGTAGGTAAAGCATATTTACCAACTCTTAAATACCGAATTTTACCGATTCGGTATTTAAGAGTCGGTAAATATGAAGGGGGGAGATGTAGGAAAATCCAGATGTTTATTTACCGAATCGGTAAAAATCGGTATTTACCGAATCGGTAATGCCCATTCATTCCTATGGGCTTTAAAGCCCGTAGGAATGAATGGGCATTACCGATTCTGTATTTACCGAATCAGTAAATACCGAATTTCACAAGGGTGCAGGGGGTGTCACTTTGACACCCTCTAGCACCCCCAAAACAAGGTCGGTGCCATGTGGCATGCATACATGCCCTAAGGACAGGTCTGCCTGTCATATGGCACAGGTGTGCATGCACACATGTGCATGCACACCGGAATCGGTATTTTACCATCAAATTGAATTTGATGGTAAAATACTGATTCTGTAAGGCTTGTGGGACTCAGAAGAGTCCCACCTACATATCAAATTTACCGAATCGGTAAAAATACCAATTCGATATTTTACAGAATCGGTAAATTACCGATTGGTAAATTTACCGATTCTGTAAAATGACTGGCCCTACATCTCAAATGCCATTTACCGGTCGGTAACGGCCGAATTCGGCCGTTATCGACCAGTAAAAGCCTACCTACATCTGGCGCCTAGTGTTGAAAACATTTAGCCATTGACATTTAAAGGAAGAAAATGACACAGACTTAATTTTCAGGAAAACAAACTTACTGTTAAACCCCCACCCACCAGACTCAAAAGCAGTAAAAAACAGGTATGCTCAGATAAAGTTTCAAAAAGTATATTTGTGTAGCCCTAACAAAATAATCTCCAGCAAGACCCTCCCTAACCCCAACGATTGTCCTTCAAAAGTCCCAAAAAGAACCCAACTCTCAAGTCCCACCCCCCAAAAAGTTTCTAAAAAAGGGGCCAGGGACACTACGGCAGGATGCTGTTCACTGTAGCGGCCAGAGCATCATACTCCTTGCGGAGGGTGGCATGGTCGGAGCGGAGGCCCTCCACCAAGTTCTTATAAGTTAAGACCTCCTGCTCCAGGTAGGACACTCTGAGGCATAAGCGGCGCTGGCGTGCCTTGCAACTCCTGTGGGGGGCAGCTGATGTCTTTGCTGCTCGGCGGTGGCAGTTGGCTTTGGTAGCCCGGCTCCGTACCGCTGGAGCACTGCGCTGGCTGGCTGCCCGTGTGGGCCCGGAGGAGGATGCAGCTGTCGCAGTAGATGTACTAGTAGACTGCGTGTCCTCCTCCTCCAGGGCCAGCAGCCGCCGATATTCTGCGACAGTGGCATCCAGCCTCTGTTGCCGGGCCATTCGAGCCTGCTCCTTCCTTGATGGTTTGTTGGATTTGGAAGGAGCAACTATAATAAAGAAAGAAAGACATAGTCTGTAACCAATGCTCTTAAGATTAACACAAAATGATTGAGCAGAAAGTTGTGTCACAGTACAACTAGCAACTTGAAAGCACAGTACATAACTATTGAGGCCAGTATCTATCTAACCTCCCACTTCTTCATCCTTGCTCTAACATTAGTGGGAGTTTAAGGAACAAATTCTACGAGCACTATGGACTTCCATTACAGTCGACTATGACAGTACACCAGTCTTATTCTTCTTCTTCTCTCTTGTTTAGGAAAATTGGTACGTTATCTTCTGCAAGCCGGCATAATGCCAGCGCAGTGAACTTGCACCCGAGAAAAACAGACGCACACCATGATGAGTGAGACAGACTTGCGTTACTGTACCGGTACAGTACATGCAGGTGGTGAAGCTCATATTTTTCTATTACAGGTGGCACTGAGAATACTCTGTTAAAAGGGCTACTGCTTAATTAATTTAACTTTCACCCTACAGTGCAAATGAGTACTAGAGAAGGAAAAAGAAGAAACTAAATAATCTGAATATCTATCACTTCACATGGGATGTATTTGATTACATATGGGATGACTTTAGGTGCTTTGCTTTTTATTGAGTGAACAGTGATACACCCACACATGAATGACGTACTACTACTAAACTAAAATTATTAAGAGAGGTAGGGAGTGTCCACCGTAATAACCGGATATATGCTATGCTTGCAGTTGCAATACAAACTACTGCTACTATTCATGGTAGTATTTGGACAAAATTACAACTTCTTTTCCTTGCCTTTATTACACTGGAACGGACGTGCGGGTGCGGTGTTACATGCTCTTCAAAGTAACACTTAGTTCATCCAGTGACCATCTACTCTCTCTAGATACACATATGCTATCTAAGAGTCAGATAGTACCATGATCCTGGCATCCATCCATTCAAAGTATATGCACACATACAGTTTCTGTTTCTCCCACCAAGGCTGTTCTCCTTCCACCCATCCTTGCTTCATCATTCACCCAGCCATGCACCATACCATATTCTTTCCTTCCCAGCCACCTCGGGGACCAAGCAAACACATATCATTCTTCTTTGCCAGTCATCATTAAATTTCTCGTCCTTCCACACTTACTTACACCCTTCTTTCGCTTTTCGTTCATCCCATCCATCAAGTTCATCTCAGATCTGATTGGAATTCTTCTCGCCAAAAACTTCACAGCTAAGTCGAAGTACATTTAGAGGAGGCTACTACCTGGTTGATTTATAATACACCCGTCTTCAATCTCAATAAGTAAGGAATATATAGCTTACCTCTGCCCGCCACCACCGTGTGAACCCTCACAGGCACATTGGTGTCGTCCGGCACTTGCACCGCCTCCTCCCCAGAAGTGTCCTCCTCATCCAGTACCACCACCTCCGCGCTGGCCCCGCCACCAGATGTTCCACCTACAAAGTACATTTAAGATTGTTAGAATACACCACTCACTACTATATAATATTTGGTCTAGGAATAAAGAAATGTGAAAAAAAAACAGAAAACAATGTAATAATTTGTGACTGTCTAATCTAAAGTAAAAAATTTCCTTTTTCCAGGGAAGGCTCAGTGCATAGAGCTATTGCTGACTAGAATGGAAGTCCAATGGAATTGCCAAATGTGCATTCTTAGTTAGCTACATAGACAGACTAATAAGAATAATCTGGTAATACCACAGGGAGTCATAGTCGAGGCAGGATAAGAATTTAGATACAGTCTACAAGAAGATCAAAGACGATTTAGAAAAAATCGAATGAGAAACGCTAGGAAAAAATAGGTACTCTATATTAAAATGAAAACCTACTGGGGCCAGCAAAGGAGCCCTTGCCTGGCCGATCCTGGCCTTCTACAGCAGCAGCAGCAACCACCTCCTCCTCTGTCCTCTTGGCCCTGGGGGAGCTGATGTACAACATGAAAGAAAGAAAGACACAAAAACATGGATGATTGTTGTCAACCAAATCAAACATTTCAAAAGAACAATAACAAAATATTTTGGCGAAATAGCAAATAGACAACTATTCCACGGGATATATTGACCGATCCCATGTGGTCTACTACGTTATTAGTATTGCTTGATTTGCGGACCGTCGACTTGGAAAGTTCTTATGTAACTCACTAAACAAACTACTAAAAAGGTTCGCCTAGGACTGGCAGGCAGCAGTCCGCAGCACGCAAAGTGACAGACAAAGTCCATCGTGATTGCAGATCAGCGACAACACTAAAAAGTTTCCTACTACATTAACCAGTCATTAAAATACTCAAACTATCAATCCTCCACCACTATTTCTTCTTATCGCCATGTGTACAAAGGAAGGACTGGACTTGAGTCTGTAGGGGCTGATTTAGAAGCCCCTTGCGGCTCTTTTGCTCCATTGTTGCGTGACTTTTGTGACGCAGCGGCAGGACAAAAGAGGCGCCATGGTGCGGCGTATATTAACAACGTGACGCATATGGGAGATGCATCACGTTGTAAAGCCCTGCGCCATCAGGGGGCGTTCCGGCGCAAGGGAGGGCGTTCCTGCGCAGGAACGCATCCTAAAAGTGGCTGAGTGACATCTACAAGATTTTAATCGGTCACTTTGAGGACAATGATGCGTGACTCAAACCCTGCGCCTGCTTGAAGCAGACGTACGGCTTAACACAGCATTGGGGAGATAGAGCACCCCAGAGCATTGCTGGAGCTGCACCATCGTTGTGACGCAACTCCAGCAATGCGCCGCCTTTACGGCACAGAAGCGTAACGCTTCGGTGACGTTTTGGGCACATGGTGTGCCGCATTGTAAATACGGTGCACCATGGGTGGTGGTGGCGTGGCGCACAATTACTGGCGCATCCCTGCTACTTTGCAGGGATGCGCCGGTAATTAAATATCTGACCCTAGCATTACACAGTTCTTTAAACTACACTCATGCATAATTTCACAGGCCAATGAAATGAACACAAAATCGAAAACAAATAAGCATAGTAGCAGCGCTACTGAGAAGGAGAGCAGTGCACCTGAAATGCACAGAAGATTTTGAAATATAATTTACCTACAATGTAATCAGCAGCATTATTGCTCCTGGTAAAAAACTAAAATTTGCAAGATAATAACACACAGAGCAGGAGAAAACAGAGTAGTAAAGAAATAGCTACTACTACTCACCAAGCCCGGGGATCTCAAGGCCGAGCAGGTCCAGCAGATCGTGTTCCCGGTCCAGGATATCCGTCCAACGGTGGGTGACTTGGTTGTAGGTGCGCCGGACCCAAGATTGTTGGTACATGGACCGGCACACCTTCTCCCACTGCTTCCGGCGCTCCCAGATCCCGTAACCGCTAGCGATCTTGCCGCCTGCCATGATGGTCCTGGGGAGGCGGCGCTGAACCTAAAAAACTAGTGCGGCCACCTCCTCCGCGCTGAAGATCTCCCGGGGCGCGACATTCTCCCCCCTCAAACGGGAGCCGGGCACGGGGTGCGGGACCCTTCCCCTTCGCGGGCTGCTTCCCGACTCCCTTTACCATGGTCTGGGCAGAAAGGAAGCTAAATAATAAAGAAGAAATAGAATAGGGAAGAAGAAAAGAAAAGAGTTTAAAAAAGTAGTTTAAAATTAACAAAAAGTAGCAGAAAACACAAAAATATAGAGCTAGAAAAATAGAGGGATAGATAATAAGTAAAATAGATAAAAAAAATCTTCAAACAAGCAAAGGATGGCAGAGATTCAGAGAGGATACAGAAAGCCTGCCCAGAACCATAGCAATGACTGAGAAACAAGATGGCCGCGCCCGTTCACGACCGCGTGGGTAAGTTCGCGAGAGATTTTCCTCGCGATCACACGCAAAATTGTACTAGCAAGCCGCACACTTTGCGAGATTACACATAGCGCCCGGAAACGGAATTACGTCACGCAAACAAGATGGCCGTGCCCATGTACGACTGCTAGGGTAACTTCGCAAAACTGTGATGATGAACCAGACGTAGAAACAACATAGTCGCGGCCGTTGCGAGCCGACAAGTAAGTTCGCAATTGCGAACTGGTACACAAACCTCGCGAACTGGCACAAACCCTTGCGAACACAAAAAAAAATCCGCAAATTCGCGGGAGTTCGTGGATTTTGCGGATTGCGAATCCGTAAATACGCAAGTTCGCGGATTGCCAATCCGCAAAATCCGCCCATGCTTAACCTCCATTTTAAAACCATCACATTTATATGTCTGCGTTATTAATGACCTTCCTACGCTTCCTGTGCTTAGGAGTTAGCACCATATGCTGTCCACTACTTTTAATACTACGATCATCACTATTTTGGCTGCGCTTTGCCTCTTATTTAAAACTACTGATTCTCTTTAAACTGCTAGTCCTTTAACATATGATTATAATAAGGTTACACCCAAAATACGGTAACTTTCTACTCTTTTCATGGGCTGAACTTTTTTTATAGACCCTTCCTTTATGGACAACCCACGTCCTGTTATCAAATATAAAGGTCTTGAAAGTCTATAAACGCCCATGGCCAACATCCCTTATTTTTTCACTTAACTTGTTTAACAATTATTAGCCGTGCCTTGTTAGTTAGAGCGGATATGCCCGTTATTGTGATTGCAGGGCGATCCCATTCTATAGCACAAAACTACCGCCCACCATCCAATCTTACACAAAAAATGGTAAGTGGGGCTATACATTTATGGTGCTTTACTCACTATTCTGTTCAGCTTTAGCTGACTTTTCCGGTCGACGGTCACCTGGTGTATTGTCCACTTTTGCGCATTTTACACAGATATGTCTATACGCTGTCATTACCAAAGCACTAATGTACGCAGTGTATGAGCGGTCTACTTATCAGTCCCCTCGTATCCTAAAGTCTCCTAACTCCTTACCTCTTGAGTTGTCTTTCTCTTTGCCTCAACGTCCCGACAGGGATACAGCAATAAATATTGGATGCCTTGTTCATTTGGCGTTTTAAATATTTTAGGGTACCACGTGTTTCCTCCGATCAAAGTACTACTACCGGTGTAGCCTCCTCCCGGATACAAATAATCTTAGCGGTATTCTGCTATGACCTTGGTGGCCATCTTATCGTGGTTGATTGCTGCTCTTTACCAATTCCTACTCCAACAGTCCTGCCTCATTACCCATATTCACGCACTGACATAGGATCAAATTAAATATTTGGTAGTGATGCGGATACATAATAAATAATTAAACCCTTATCTCGCTTCGCTTCGATAATATATTTCGGGTGCGGTATCGTATCTGGTGTTCTACAGATTATATCTGCACTTACTCCATGCGTTTTTTTTTTACAAATGCAAAACTCCTAATTAGGCCTTAATACGGCATATTTATTTCACCCCAAACCGTCGGCCATCTTAGAAAGGTATGGGGCTGTAACATCGTAGTCCACCCCCTGTGAATGGTGGAGCTTATTTCCAAAGTTAGTGAGTGCCTCAGTATGTTCTAAGCACCCTGTACTACAATCTTCAACAGAATATTAAACAAACTACTTCAGCCTTTTAATTTATATATGAACTTACAATCAAGTCATTGTAAGAATGGCTCATATGTAAGCCACACATCGGTTTCTCAGTGATAGAAAGACGTTGGCCATCTTGACAAGATATGACCTCTTCGGGATTTTTCTCATGATTACGTGCCATTTGTTTATGATGAGGTTATTATTCTTCAAACTTAGTACAACTGTACATACACTAAGGCCTCACTAGTGCGTATCTTTTCGTAAAATGTTCTTCCTATTCTCAAATTGTGCATTTCTATCAACATTTGTTCTATTCACATTTGTTCTATTCCAACCATGATAATAAGAGTCCATTGTGTAACCACCCATTATCCTATTTAGTAACTACATTGTTCCAACATCGCATTTAGGAAATATAATCACTATGTTCCATCTGGCCCTCAGAATTTCTGAAGCCGATTTCTCCTGCCTTATTTTTTCATACTACACAGTTTTTATTAATTAAATGTTAATATCCATCAAACCTAACTTTTCCGCTTATTCTGTTTAGATACTCCACCTTAAACTCCCTATATGTTCATCTCTAGAGCCTTTCCCATTCTTCACGACTATTTAGGCCATATGTAAATGTTTTAAATTTACACATGAAGAACTGTTCCCTCATTTTATGTTTTTGTCTAGGTTGCCTCCTCCTTTTGATATTTCAATTTTCTCAAGTATGCACCATTTCAGATGTTCTACTTTATGATTACACTTATTCCAATGTTCTGTCAAGGGTGTGCGACTTTTATTTGTTCGTATTGCCAACCTGTGCTCATTAAGACGCACCCTGATCTCTCTGGCTGTTTCACCCACATATCCCTTCCCACAGGGACATGTGATTAAATAGATTACATTTTTGGACCTGCAGTTGTACATATCATGAAAACTATGTTCAATGTCATTCAGTTAGATTTTTGGGCCCTTTATTACAGATTGGCAATTTGAACAGGAACTGCATGGAAAAGTGCTGATTATTTTACTATTAGTGTCTATGCTCCTTTGTTGAGCTAAAATTGGTTCTCTATAAGTTTTTACCAACCTATTTCTAATTGTTTCGTTCCTCCGGTAGGAGAACAAGGGTCTTTCAAATTGGGCTGTGTTCTTTTCTTGTAGAAAACTCCAATTCCTATTTATTATATTTTGTATCTTATTACTGATAGAGGAAAAGTATGTTACCAACGCTATTCTTTCTGTTTGATCCTTCTGGCCACTTTTTTCTTCGAATAAAGAGTCCCAATTATAATATTTAGCTCTTTTATAGGCCTGTTTTATGATTCTTCTAGGGTTATTCTCTGTTACCCAATTTACTTTTCAAATTTGCAGCATGTTTCTCGAAATCATTTCTATTGGTATAATTCCTGGAGAGACGCAGAAACGGGCCGAAAGGAATATTATCCTTTTGGCATTTTGGGTGATCACTGTTGTAGTGTAGTGTTGTGTTCCTGTCCGTAGGCCTAACAAATAAGTCCACTGTTAAGTGATGACCTATGTTCAGTATCTTTATATCTAAGAAATTGCAGTAGTCTTGGCTCACACAGGAAGTTCATTTTAGGTTAGGATCCCCACAATTAAGCCATTTAATAAATTCATCTAATTCACTCTTTTCTCCATTCCTGATGAAGAATATATCATCTATGTAACGTAACCAATTTGTCACATTTTCATAGAATGGGGCTGACTCGTTGTATATATGCTTATCCTCAAAGGAACCAACATAGAGGCAGGCCAGACTGGGAGCACAGGTAGCCCCCATGCTGGTCCTCTTGATTTGACAGTATAAAATATCATCAAAGATGAAAATGTTGTTCTTGAGAATTAGTTCAGTCAATTCAATAAAAAATTGGGCATGTTCTGATAAATCTCCATTCTGATCCTTAAGAATATCCCTCACAGTATTAACAGTGGCCGTCTGGGGAATGTTTGTGTAGAGTGCTTCAATGTCTAGGGATATTATGCCATTGATTACACCAATTAAAACTCAGACCCTCTATTTTCCTAATCATGTCCGCACTGAGTTACATGCCGAATCCCTTATTGAATAATGTAAAAAAGGTATAATACCAATAGGACTCCAAGTGAAAAGTGAACCTGGCCTTTTCGTAAAAAATGAAAAATGTATTGAACACTGGACCCTGATAGCTAATAGATGCAGCAGGGACTGGATGCTTTTAATTATTGAAAGATCCCACAAATACATTCTAATAGAGAAAAGGGAATTGGATCAGTTGGAAGCTGAATTGAAGAGTAATAATGCCTAGAAAGGATACAAACAATGAACAATATAGAGATCAGAGGCCTTTTTTAGGAGATCAGAGACCTTTTACAGGACATCAACAACAGAGGCAAAACCAAGGGACGAGAGTAAGGGGTCGGGGGAATTACCAGCAACCAGCTCCACAATATCAACCCTGGTACATGAAAACGAGAAGTCAAAAGACTTGGGATTAAGTCTCCTGAATAAAGTTCCTATAATAAATCTTTCTCATAGATTGTTAAGTAGAGATGAGGAGAAAGTTTTAAATTTAGGTTTAGGGTTTGCCCCCATATCTAAACCAAATCCCTATGAGATTCAGAAAGACGTAAAAAGTCTATTCAGAAAGATCAGGCAAAAGAAATATTTTTCAAACAGAGAACCCAGTGAAAAGGTAAATAAGTCAGAAGGTAAAGAATGTGGTACTTTTTGAAAATGCTGTTGAGAAAGATTTAGAGGATCTCTTAAACGTAGAAATGAGGATTTATAATAATAATGTATCCAAAGATTGTAGAGAAGCTCTAAAAAGTTTAGAGGACTGTCAGCCTTGCTAAAAACCAGGTGACAAAGGGGGCAGTATAGTCCTATTAGACACAGAAGACTATAAGCAAAGAATGATGTCCCTATTAACGGTACAAGAGCATTACAGACACTCATCTCGGGAAGAATGGAAAACTCTCCAAAATAAAGTTAAAAGCATATTAGATTTTGCTAAGGAAGATGATAAAATATGCATGGATGAATATGAAATTTTATTTAATCCCTCATCCAGTCCTACCAGCCATGTATGTATTACCAAAAGTTCATAAGAGCATACAGAACCATCCCATGAGACCCATTGTCTCCGGTTTAAATTCTCTGACAGAACCGCTTAGTGTTTACGTTGACAAGTTTTTGAGACCGCTGGTGTCCCATCAAAAATCTTACATCAAGGACGCAAATGACATGATTAGGAAAATAGAGGGTCTGAGTTTTAATGGGTGTAATCAATGGCTACTACACAAACATTCTCCAGACTGCCACTGTGAATACTGTGAGGGATATTCTTAAGGATCAGAATGGAGATGTATCAGAACATGCCCAATTTTTAATTGAATTGACTGAACTAATTCTCAAGAACAACATTTTTATTTTTGATGATGTTTTATACTGTCAAATCAAGGGGACCAGCATGGGGGCTACCTGTGCTCCCAGTTTGGCCTGCCTATATGTTGGTTCCTTTGAGGATAAACAAATATACACTGAGGCAGCCCCATTCCATGAAAACGTGACCCATTGGTCACGTTTCACAGATGATATATTCTTCACCGGGAATGGAGAAAAGAGTTAATTAGATGAATTTATTACATGGCTTAATTGTGGGGATCCTAACCTAAAGTTTACATCCTGTATGAGCTAAGACTATAAAGTTTACATCCTGTATGAGCTAAGACTACTTCGATTTCTTAGATATAAAGATACAGAAAATAGGTGATCACTTAACAGTGGATTTATTTGTTAAGCCTACGGACAGGAACACAACACTACACTACAACAGTGATCGCCCAAAATGCCAAAAGGATAATATTCCTTTTGGCCCGTTTTGCGTCTCCGCAGGAATTGTACTGATAGAAATGATTTTGAGAAACATGCTGCAACTTTGAAAAGTAAATTGGGTAACAGAGGATACCCTTGAAGAATTATAAAACAGGCTTATAAAAGAGCAAAATATTATAATTGGGACTCTTTATTCGGAAAGAAGGATCAAACAGAATGAATAACGTTTGTAACAAACTTTTCCTCTCTCACTAATAAGATCAAAAATATATTAAATAGGAATTGGAGTTTCCTACAAGAAAAGAACACAGCCCAATTTGAAAGACCCTTCTTCTCCTACCGGAGGAACAATAATTAGAAATAGGTTGGTGAAAACTTATAGAGAACCAATTTTAGCTCAACAAAGGCGCATACACACTAATAGTAAAATAATCGGCACTTTTCCATGTAGTTCTTGTTCAAATTGCCAATCTGAAATAAAGGGCCAAAAAATAAAACTGAATGACATGGAAAATAGTTTTCATGAAATGTACAACTGCAGGTTCAAAAATGTCATATATTTAATCACATGTCCCTGTGGGAAGGGATATGTGGGTGAAACAGCCAGAGAGATCTGGGTGCATCTTAATGAGCACAGGTCGGCCATACAAATTAATAAAAGACGTGCACCCTTGAGAGAACACTGGAATATGTGTAATCATACAGTAGAACATCTGAAATTGTGCATACTTGAGAAAATTGAAATATCAAAAAGAGGAGGCAACCTGGACAAAAACGCAAAATGAGGGAGCAGTTCTTCATGTGTAAATTTAAAACATTTACATATGGCCTAAATAGTCGTGAAGAATGGGAAAGGCTCTGCAGATGAACAGATATAGGGAGTTTAGGGTGGAGTATCTAAACAGAATAAGCGGATAAGTTAGGTTTGATGGATATTAACATTTAATTAATAAAAACTGTGTAGTATGAAAAGATAAGGCAGGAGAAATCGGCTTCAGAAATTCTGAGGGCCAGATGGAACATAGTGATTATATTGCCTAAATTCGATGTTGGAACAATGTAGTTACTAAATAGGATAATGGGTGGTTACACAATGGATCCTTATTATCATGGTTGGAATAGAACAAATGTGAATAGACCAAATGTTGATAGAAATGCACACTATGAGAATAGGAAGAACATTTTACGAAAAGATACGCACTAGTGAGGTCTTAGTGTATGTACAGTTGTACTAAGTTTGAAGAATAATAACCTCATCATAAACAAATGGCACATAATCATGAGACAAATCCCGATACGTTTTAAAGAGGGTCATATCTTGTCAAGATGGCCGACATCTTGCTATCACTGAGAAACCGATGTGAGGCTTACATATGAGCCATGCTTACATTGACTTGATTGTAAGTTCATACACAAATTAAAAGGCTGAACTAGTTTGTTTAATATTCTGTTAAAGATTGTAGAACAGGGTGCTTAGAGCATACTGAGGCACTCACTAACTTTGGAAATAAGCTCCACCATTCACAGGGGGTGGACTACGCTGTTACAGCCCCATACCTTTCTAAGATGGCTGCCGGTTTGGGGTGAATAAATATGCGGTGTTAATGCCTAATTAGGAGTTTTGCATTTGTAAAAAAAAACTGCATGGAGTAAGTACGGATATAATCTGTAGTACACCAGATACGATACCGCATCCGAAATATATTATCGAAGCAAAGCGAGATCGGGGTTTAATTAATTATTATGTATTCGCATAACTACCAAATATTTAATTTGATCCTATGTCAGTGAGTGAATATGTGTAGTGAAGCAGGACTGTTGGAGTAGGTACTGGTAAAGAGCAGCCGTATACCACGATAAGATGGCCACTAAGGTCATAGCAGAATACCGCTAAGATTATTTATATCCGGAGGAGGCTACACCAGTAGTAGTACTTTTATCGGAGGAAACACGTGGTACGCTAAAATATTTAAAACGCCAAATGAACAAGGCATCCAATATTTATTGCTGTATCCATGTCGCACCGTTGAGGCAACGAGACAGACAACTCAAGAGGTAAGGAATTAAGAGACTTTAGGATACAAGGGAAGCGATAAGTAGACCGCTCATATACTGCGTACATTAGTGCTTTGGTAATGACAGCGAATAGACATATATGTGTAAAATGCGCAAAAGTGGGTAATACACCAGGGGACCGTCGACCAGAAAAGTCGGCTAAAGTTGAACAGAATAGTGAGTAAAGCACCATAAATGTATAGCCCCACTTACCCTTTTTTGTGAAAATTGGATGGTGGGCAGTAGTTTTGTGCTATAGAAAGGGATCGCTCTGCGATCACAATAACGGGCATATCCGCGCAAACTAACAAGGCAGGGCTAATATTGTTAAACACGTTAAGTGAAAAAATAAGGGATGTTGGCCAGGGGCGTTTACAGACTTTCAAGACCTTTATATTTGATAACAGGACATGGGTTGTCCATAAAGGAAGGGTCTATAAAAAAAAGTTCAGCCCATGAAAAGAGTAGAAAGTTACCGTATTTTGGGTGTAACCTTATTATAAACATATGTTAAAGGACTAGCAGTTTAAAGAGAATCAGTAGTTTTAAATAAGAGGCAAAGCGCAGCCAAAATAGTGATGATCGTAGTATTAAAAGTAATTGACAACAGATGGTGCTAAGTCCTAAGCACAGGAAGCGTAGGAAGGTCATTAATAACGCAGACATATAAATGTGATGGGTTTAAAATGGAGGTGAAATGAGTTGAGTAATTTTTTCACTTTCAGAGTCACGCCCCGGGATAATTGAAGAATCCTACAAAAGTAAGAAGAGTGTTGACAAACTTAAGTCACCAGCTAACAAAACTAAATAAACAAAGTATCTGGCGCCTTGAGCGGAATAGCACAAAGAGATAGGTGAGCCTACCTTCTCTCTAACTAGATATCAACTGAAGGTAAAAAATCTCGAGAGAGGTCTCAAAATAAGTGTATTTTTCTGTTGATATTAGACAAATATTTCCTAACTGAGAAGCAAAGGAACTATACTGAATATATATCTGGCCCCTCGATTAAAACAGCATGGAGCGATAGGTGAGCCTACCCGCTATTCAACTAGATATTGTTTGAAGGCATTACATTATGAAAGGGTTCTCAAAGAAAGTATGTCTTTTTGTTGATATCAGGTACATATTTCCCAATTGAGAAGTAACGTGATTATAGTGGGTATCCCAGAAGTGCTAAAAACTTTACAATTGAACGTTAGCATAGCAGGGTAAGTGGATAGTGCTTTAATGGAAAACAATGATAGTATAAAGATAATAAAGGAGGTATTATAAGTATCCAACTTTTCTTCAAGAAAAGAATTCGGAATAGTACACTGTCTCCCAAGACTACATGCAGGGATGATATACTCTTTATTCTAAGGTACGAGTAATTGAGCAATAAATGGAACTTTGGTTGGGTATTGTGAGTATGAGAGTGGCAGGATGAGAGGTGCTCTGTACATTAGACATACCATCCATGATAAAAGATGAGAAAGTTAGATGAATGGCTAAGGGCCGTAATACATCAAGGGGCTGACATGTTAAGAGGGTATTTAATTCTGACAATGTAATTAACGATGTATGTAATTTGGACAGCACATATATTATAATGTAATAGTGAATATTTGTTTTTAATTCTTATTTGCAGATTACACTGTGTTTTTAATCATTTGTCCTGAGGAAGGTGGAGCAATAAAGGCAGAAAACCACCGAAATGCGCCAACACACGAAAAACCCTCACTTTTGGGTTTTTAGTTTGGACACATAGATAAAACTATGTTCTTAACTGTATTTCATAAAATTGTGGTTTGATTATTGATACACTGAGAAAAAAAAATCCGGGTTTCTGAGCCTGGATATATATATATATATATCTATATATATATATATATATATATATATATATATATATATAGATATATATATATATATATGAGAAAATCAAACAGCTTCTTCTGGAGCACTTGGAACCCGTGGAAGTTGGCGCAAATGCCGGCGAAGCAGTCCGGTTGAATTGATATAACTGGCGTCTCTCACAAAGTGAATTACATGCACTCTCGGACAAGAAGGCAAAGGGGGTCAAAATGGTAGATGATGCAGTTTAATGCACAACGCGTTTCAGCAAAGAAAGCCTTGTTCACGTGCCATATATATATATATAAAACCATGTTTTTTATTGCATTTTATAAACTGTGTTGTGATTATGATCAGTGGTGAATGTTGCAAAGAAAAAAAAGCCCACACTGAATTGTCTTTTTGAAATTTAATATCAATTTTTTATAAATACGATTGTAAACGCAATATACATTGTCAGGTTAAAATGTGTAAGATTCTGCCCTTACTACACCTCATTCTGGGTTCTACTTTGGTCAAATTAGGTCATCCGGATGTGAACGTGTTGTTTAATGCTGGTTGATAGGTAGTTTGAGAGAGATAGATAACCCTTAGAGACAGTATGAGTATCAAAAGGATGTTGGTTGAATGACAAGTAACGCGAGGTAGATAGCTCTCTAGAGAGTCGGAGTATCTAAAAATCACACCGGGGGAACAATCTTTTGTTTAACCATCATCTACTAGTAGTCTATGATGACTATTCATTTTTCATCCTCTGGAACATCTGTCATTAACTACTCACACCGGAGGTGTTCCTTTGATTTTGAAATCTGACAATAGCCCACCTTTCAATAGTCAAGAATTTAAAGATGTTCTCACTCCTCTAAATGTTACGCATCAGAAAAGCACACCTCCCTTGCCTAAGATGAATGGTGTTGTCAAGCAGTTCGTGAGCACCTTCAAGAAGACCGTTCAGTGTGCAGAGCTGGAAAGAATTGGACCGATATCACTTCTTCACTTTACTCTTCGTGCATATAGCTCAACTCCTCATTCTACCACAGATGAAACCCCTGCCAACTTAATGTTTGGGAGACCCATGGGAATCAAATTGCCACAATGGACCACTGAAAGATCTATTGACCTTGATAATCTTTGCACTACTGATTAGTCTCACAAATGCAAAATGAAGACCTATGTGGATAGACACCGCTGTGCTAGGAGCACTGTGTTCAAAAGAGGAGCCAAAGTGACAGTCAGACAGAAACGGAAACACAAGTCTGGTGCACCTTTTGATTCTGACCCACTGAGGGTTGTGACTAGCAAAGGACACATGGTGACTGCTCTTCGTCCTGAAAAGTACATCACAAGAGACTCTTCTTACTTTGAAAACCTGCCTGAAGGTTCATTGACTCCAGACGTTCAGAGTGAGAACCTACCATCTGGGAGTCAGAAGAGACCAAAGACTGGATATGTGCCTCTGTCATCTGTGATGCCCGCGGCTGCCTCTCCTTTGTCTCCTTTGTCTCCCCAACCTCACACAAGGAGATCTGGAAGATTGACTTGAGCACCTCGAAGACTCATTGAGGAGTTATGATTATATGTATTTTTTGGTGTATTTTATATTTAACAAGGGGGATATGTAGTGTTGTGAATGACAGAGATAGTGAGACCCCTCAGCTCCCTGACATACTTCGTTGAATTTTGACGAAAGTGATTGGGCGTGGTCAAGAAAATTGATGAAGTAGTATAGGAAATGAACGGTTACTCTTTGAAGAATAAAGAAGTGTAATACTGTGCTCTGTGTATGGGTTGGCCTGGGCTGGGAAGTTCGCTACAGATAAGTTCTGTGGAAAACGTTATGTAGTCCTAAGCGCAAGCTACCCCAAATAGACAAAAAGTGCTCAGCACTAGGGAAGAACCCCCCGCAGTTAAGGGGTTAATTAGGCAGGTCCTTCTGCATCCCCCTGCACATCATGATTTATGAACTAACCAAACAGTGCATATGTCGGTTTGTAGGATACTATTTCATTTGCAAAATGCATGTTCGGAATTTGCAACCATGTTTTGAGAATTAAATTATGGAGCAGGACCGTAACGTTCATAAGGAGATGGATGCCAATAATTTTCACTCCTTGTTAGCAGTCCCACCTGGTGTAATTAAATAGTGAAGCTTTCTGCTATTTGTATGGTCAATAGCCAAACAGTGCAGAATCGCTACTATTTAGCCAGCAGCTGGGTAAATAGTAATATTTCTGCCATGTGCATAGCCACTGGCCAAACAGTGCAGAATCTCGACTATTTAGCCAGCGATCACGTAAATAGTAAAGTTTTTCTGCTATTTGTATGGCATCAGCTGAACAGTGCAGAATCTCTACCTTTTAACCAGCTGGGGGATAAAGAGTGAATTTGTTTCTCCTATTTCTATGGCTGCCAACCGAACTGTGCAGAATGTCTATGATCTAGTCAGGGCTGGGTAATTAAACAAAGGTTTTCTGCTATTTGCATAGCCCACAGCCAACAGTGCAGACTCTCTTCTATTTAGCCAGCAGCTGGGTAAAATAGTGATGCTTTTCGGCTATTTCCTTGGCTGCCAGCCAAACAGTGTAGAATCTCTATTATTTAGCCAGAGATAGGGTAAATAGTGAAGGGTCTCTGCTATTTTCAAGGCCACTGCTCAAATAGTAAATTTGATCCACTAGTTAACCAGCAACCGAGTAAAATTCACTATTTACTAGTGGCTGGGTAGAAATCCACTACCTAAAGTGATAGGTGTGTGAAAAGAGGCAGAGCCTCTTTATGTGACTTTAATATCAGCAGTCAATAGACATAGAGGGTGATTGAACGTTACACAACAATGAAAATGAGAGAGGGGGTTACGTATGTAAGTCTGAGCCTGCTGACAACGTTGTGGTTCGGATTCATGTGGACATGCTGTAACTCTAAAGCAGTAGTCATGTAATAGTTCTGTGCCTGATGCCATGAATCTGAATGTAGTGACGCCTTATGATTCTAAAGACCTGCTATCAATATGAACCTGCCAAATGTGCTACGGTGCTGAGGTCAGCAGGATTGCTATCAGTGTAAAAACTTTATTCTAATGCAACTGGCGTTGAAGTTACCAACTCTATCAATCTGGAGTATAAAGCGTGCTTCTATTTCTAGTGGAAACAGCGCGGCTCTGAAACTGATGAGTAGTAATTCTCAGAGGGAATGAAAAGCTATCACTCTAAAACTGAGGGAAATTACATGTTTTTAAACCACTCAAATATACAGTGATTATGATAATTGTTGTCGTTTAGATTTTCTATAATTCCAGAAGTGATGCAGATGCCACGACCCTACAAGTGGTACATTTGGAACTGGAGGGTGCACCATGATTCTGCAAATCAAATGGTGGAAATTTCATAAGTCAGAAATGTCTGAACATTCTTCGATTCTGAAACTGACAGCCATGAATGACAAAACCTAACGTGAAGAGACTTGCAAAGATTCCATATCCTCAGCAGAACGCCTTCATTTTTGAAATTGGGGAAACATTGCAAAATTGCTACACCTTAAGGTATAATTCTTACACAGGTGCACCAGTCATGATTTTGAAACTACAAGACAAGCCATGCTTCTGAACTCTGAGTGCTTAACATGCTCCAGAAAGGGGAAAACTGGCTTTGACTTTGGTGTACTGTACTGTTAGGAAAAAGCCATATTTATATTAAGCCATGAATGTACTTTTTGGATCCCCTAAAATACATTTGATTCTTTTCATGATAAAAGCATTATGTTCAGATCTATTCTAATTCTGATTGGCAACTTGATGCCACGTTTGCATTGTGATTTGGATGAATTTATGTTGGTGGTCAAATCACCTTCTTAGTTGCTGCTCGTTTACTTTATTTCTCTTCATGTTACACAATATAGACACGAATCAGCAATGGCTACGATGAAGTGTAAAAGGGAACAAGAACAAAAGATGCCTTTTCCTTCCATCTATACACTTTAAATAGTGATTGAACCCACGAGAAAACATGTTATTGCCAAATTGCCATTTTTATTAAACCATTTAGACATATTGTGCCTAAACTGCATGGTGTCAGGAAACAAAAGTGTTTGGCTGCGTTTATTATTATATTCAGTTTTGAATAATAAATGTGCCCTATGCAATTTGTGTCATTAAACCCAAACAAAGTGTAACTGAATTGAAACAAAAGAGGCATTGACAAAGGACATGGGACATATTCTCAGAAGAAAATGTATTTTTCAGCACCAATTAGCACTTTTCTGAGATTTGAAATCGCCTCATGTTATTTCTAACATGCAGAGAATAATAGAACTAAAGGTCATGCCTGTTTTCCTTTAGCTCCCGAAAGGGTCTTCTGCGTTTTTTAAAAGAACTCAGGGGTAGGATTACATTTATATCCAGTACTACAGAGCACAGTACAAAAATGCCAAGATTTACTGAAGGTGGTTCAGCACAGCACTGTATGGAAATCTGCAGTGGTATGTTGCGTGTACGGTAAAAAAAAACAGCGCAATATTTGCGAAGAATTGTACCTTGATGATATCATCAGCTGCGCTTGTACAAAAATACAGTTTAAATGCAAGGCTAAGCATTGTGCCATGATGCACAGCTGTTTACGCCAGGCTTTGTTAGCACTAGAACTTCAAGCCAAGCCAGGTTATGATATTGTAGTGAATCTGGCTTTAAGTGAAATAATCAGTGTGTTCGCGCTGTTCTTCCCCCAATGTATGCCCTCATACATTTATCACCATGGGTTTCAAACCAGGCAACAAAAAGCCAGATGGCGTTGCACGCAAGCCAAAGGTTTTGAGCAAAGCAAGATTTGCACAGGAATATTTACTGACAGTGCCATTTGTGCAGCTTTGTGTCACGTACGTGTACTAAGATTTTGTGCTGTGTTTGTGATGCAAATCAACGCAAAATATTGTTTCTAATTTACTTTCTAGCGCAAAGCAGGGCACCCCCAGATATATACCCCCAGGAAGCAGTAGCGGTCGGCAGTAGGTGTTTCTGTAGGGCAGTGACGTGGGCAGGGGGAGGACCAGGGTGCGGGGTAGTAATGTATGGAATACGGAGTTTTACAGGTAAGTAAACATTTAAATAAATAAAACAAATTCCGTTGCACGCACTGCATCACCAAATGTGATGCAGTGCGCGCAACGAAATTATGCATCACCAAATGTGATGCAGTGCGCGCAACGAAATTCCCTGCCCCTCCCCCTGCCCACGTCACCGCCCTACAGAAACACCTACTGCCGACCGCTACTGCCAGGAAGACGATCCGCCCTCTCAACTCTGAACATAGTCCAGCTGATCTCATCTACAAGAGTCTTGATTGGGAAATACTGAAAAATCTACGCCACTCAACATCCAGTCTGCCATTAACACTCAAAAGAAAGAGCAAGGAGTCTGGAATTATTAGATCCTTTGACGTGGAGAGATGTGTCACTGTCAAATAAGAAGCCTTCCGACCCATTAAAGCCTTGATTACCATATTTACCCCGAATCAGGCCCATAACTTATCCAGGTCACCATAGAGAGTTTCCTTCTACAGGTAAGTCGATAGGTTTGGGAGAATTAAAGCGGCAGGACGAACAGGGCTCAAAGAAAAGAGGGGCATATTATCAAGCAGGGCGTTAAAATTATTGCCGCTTTAGCGGCAGAAAACTGCCGCTAAAACGGCGATAATGGGCTTGATAATACGCCGTAGAGAATTCCCATAGAAGCCCATGTTCACACCAGAACATGGGCTTCTATGGGAATTCACAAGGGCATTTTATCAACCCCATTATCGCCGCTTTAGAAGCAGTTTTCTGCCGCTAAAGCGGCGATAATGTTAACACCGTTTCTTGAGAATATGCCCCAGAATGCTTGCAAGGAGCAGTCATTTCAATGATAATCGTGCATCAACTAATCAAGGCAGCGTCTCTTCTCCTTCTTGAACACTACAGCGCCCCCGGTGCCTCTGCGTTGGATTTTTTATTACAAATGCAGAAAACCTGAAACAGAATTTTTAAATGTGAGGTTTAAAATAATGATTAATCTAAAAAACAAACTGGTATATTTAAAAGTATCTCAGATGAGTTAAAAGGAATAAATGTATTCATGTCCTATCCGGTTTGTCCCAGAGAGTCTTGCAGTGATAATAAGGCATAACAGGTAGCTTAGGGAAAAAAAATCGGGGAGGGAGTAGCTCCTGAAATATATACTTCAATGATCTTAATGTTAATTAAAAAAGCGAGGAGATAACATGTTCTATGGAAGAAGTATTTCCATATATACAGGTAAATCAGGTAACGCTTACTAAAAATTGCTTTAGTGTGGAAGGAAAAATGGCTCAGGAGAGAATAGAAATAAATTTAAAACTGAAACTCAATCAAATGGTCGTTTACCGTATAAATACATAGTGCCTGAAAAACAACTGACTGCAGGAAAATCCAAAGAAGTACCCAGTAGCCCTCATGACTAAAGAACAATAGCGAGAAATCACTAGCGGCACTGGAGACTATGTTGTATATTTATGAGAGGGTTGTGTCTCATTTGTGTCATGCAATGTGGTACATGCATGACGCAAACTTCTAAGTCAGATTTTTTGAAGCCACGCAAAGCCAATTTGCGTGACTTCAAAAATCTGGAGTAATGCAATGCAGCCCAAATCGCTGTGTTACTTTGCCCTGGGAAGGCGTTCCATGGGCATTCTCATGCAACTCCCATGGATTTTGTCACATTTCCAGATTTACGAGAACTTGTAAACCTGAGGATGCATCAAAAATGTACACCTTTCTAGGGGAGGGATAACAGGGAGAATTATCTCTATTGTTCCCTGTTTCTTCTTCTTTCTACAGATGCTGTATTCTGCAGCACACGTGGGAAGAGGAATATGCCTCCCAGATATTTTTTGCGCAGGAAGGTATACTTTCATGTACAAAAACGATCTTACATGAAAAAGAGGCCCCCTTGCACCGTGGAGCCAGGGTGCCTGCATTGGCGCTAGACTGCCAAAAGGATGCAAGACTAAGAAAAGACAGGAATGCGCTTTATTAATTAAAATATGGGGCATTCCTGCCCTTTCCATGTCACACAGTGCAGCAAGGTGACTTGCTGTGCGGCTCCAAAAGTTCATAAATGAGCCTCTCCATCTCAAAGGGTGCCCCCCCCCTTAGTAATTGAGTTGGAGAGCAAAGAAACAGGACCGCCACAGTCAAGTAAAGGCGCTACGTTCAAAATAGTTTTAAATATTTTAAAGGAAGGGGGGAAAAAGTAAGAAATTGAGTGTCCTCAATAGATCAATCAAACTTGGTGCCGATATGTAAATACTGCCCTTCACTAAAGGATATGTCCTCAAATGATTTGAAACACGTGGGCCTTATTGAGGGGCCACCTTCCAAAGAAATAACAATGATTACGCTGGTTTCGATGGCAAGATTGAAAATTATCCTGGAGGCAGAAAAATAGCTAGTTTTCCAATAGATTAACATGGTACCATTTCAAGATAAACACACTTTGCATAAAGGGACCTTTTCAAATTGTCATTCAGTGCTTGGTTTAAAGTAAACTTCTCTCTGTAAGAACGGAGTATGCATCAACCACGAAGAGGAGTCAGAAATAACAAAGTTGATCTACTAATGACCTTTGCAGTGAATGACATAAATAAATGTGAGTATAAACCCATAAGGGCAAGTATGAAAGCAGTTGAGTAGACTTAGATATAGATTAAGAAAAGGCTCCCCAATCGGTGCTTAAAAGGAATGTACAGGGCTAAAATTACTGTTATAATCTGAATCAATTGATAACATTCTTGAAGAGAGTAATGTTATCCGATCTCAAGTGACTTGGCTCTTCTGGCAAAAATCTGTGTTCTCTGGATTTATCAGACATGGGTGAAAGTTCAATTATGCAGGAGTATTTGAAGTAATTTCTGTAATTCAGGGTTACTCTGCCGCAGAATTACCGATAATTGTGTGATTACACCTGCTCGCGTAAATAGGAGTATATTGGAGGAAACAATCCTACAGTGAGAACACATTCAGCGAGCATGAGTGCTGCTCACACTGCTGTGTGCTATTTTCTTAGTGAAAAATGTATCCTTGCATCCATTTTCAATAGCGCTAAATGCTGAACCTCTGTCAAAATGATTGCTGGGCTGCTTGAAGGACTTAAATGCATTGATTTTCTGGATGGCCTGCTTTTCTGCTCGTTGCCTTGCTGCCTGCTGCTCCCAGACTGTGCTGAAGGAGCGCTGGACTCTGCCTTCCCTCCAAGTGGTGCCAAAGTGCTTGCCTCCTGTTTTCTGAATTCTCAGAGATACAAAAGACTTCCTGCAATTCTGCTGGGGTTACTGGACTCTGCCTTCTGTGAGTCCTACCCTTCCTGAAGAGCCCTCTCGAAGTTCTGGGCCTCAGAAGGGGGTTCTGCAGCTGTGCCCCTACAAAACCGTCAAATCGCCACCAGTGTGCTGATCGGAACTGATGCATCACCCTTTGCCGCAAATGCAGAGGTTGTTCGACAACAGAGGTTCTACTGCCTCCGTGGCCTGACAAAGAGCTAGGAGCGGCTTGACAACAACGCATTGACTTGAACTCAGTGAAGCTAAACCTGTGTTGAGTCTATTTGTGGTGTATCATTGTGTTACACTGTGTGTGTGTTGCATAAATACTTTACACATTTTCTTGTTAGATAAGCCTGACTGCTCTGTGCCAAGCTACCAAAGGGTGAGCTCAGGTTATCTTTCAGTGTGTATCTAGTTACCCAGGTGAGAGGGTTGGTTCCTACCTGGCCTCGGTGAATACCTCAGCCAACCAGAAATCCCATATTTTACATTCTTCTATTTATAATTCTGCTGCATTTAGCAGACTTTTTTAGCGCAACATCCAGCCTCACCTCAGTTTTGGACATGAGGGGCCATTTTTGCAGCAATAAAATAGAGCTAATGCGGAATTACACTTGTAGAGCAATCCTGGGTAATCTTGCTGCATTTTTGTGCAATTTCTCTTCTTGCATAATTCAACATGATTTTTTGGGTAATTCCATGTGATTACGCTACCTTAAATTACGCAACTTATGTTCACCCCAAGCATTCTTTTCTAAGGCAGCGCCAAATAGCTCTGGGCAGGTTGTTTAATTACCCCATGAAAATAGTAAAAGGGGTCACTCAGGTTCCCAAAAAACTAGAGTGACTGTATGCTGCCTAGATTGATTGTTATAATAATAGGGAAGTCTTAGGAAGCATGATAATGGTAACTGTGTACATATATTGATGGGCTAAATGTATATGCTGAAGAACAAATCTTGCTTTTTGAAGAAGATGTAGGCAGCATTTGTATATACTTTTTCAATAAGATGATCCTAATACTGAGTGTCTCTATCGTACCCTAATCTGCCCAGGAAGAAGCACAATTGGGTGAACTGTTGAAAGTCTATAAGATACCACCGGAAAAATTTCCCTGGTGTCAAAAATTCAAGTTAGCAGGGAAAAATGAAAAATGGCTGGAAACTTGGAGATATTTTTTAATTAAATGACCACTTCCAATTACATATCGCAGTCAGCCAGATATTTAAGCATGATAACCTAATCAGCCCTAGATTACATTTTTGTTAAAACTTGGCATTTACCGTTAAATCTAGGTTTTCAAGTATTTGCTTTACCTTGAAAATGTCACAAAAAGGTACAATTACGCCAATAGATATATAATTTCAAAGACCCCTCACTACGTGGAATTAGTGCCCATCGTATAGACTTATTGGATGGTCTACAAAGAAATATTGACCTAAATTGTCTGATAATATTTGATGGGAATCCAACTAACAATTAAGTGTATACAATAAAAGACCTGGTGAATCGTTTGAAAGAAAAATAGCAAAAGATCTGTGAATGGGTTAGTGCTCCCATTCACAGTGGAAAAAGAAGGCAATGGGGTTTCATTCTCAATGCCAAGATCTGAAAAAAACTTGGGAAACTGAAACATTTAAATATTCTGTATACTAATGTTTGATGGGAATCCAATTAACAATTAAGTGTATACAATAAAATACCTGGTGAATCGTTTGAAAGAAAAATAGCAAAAGATCTGTGAATGGGTTAGTGCTCCGATTCACAGTGGAAAAAGAAGGCAATGGGGTTTCATTCTCAATGCCAAGATCTGAAAACAAACTTGGGAAACTGAAACATTTAAATATTCTGTATACTAATGTTATTAACTAACAAGAAATTTGCAAACAATACAAGGCAAGGATAAAATAGCACAAATCACAATATAATAAGGAAACCTGGGAGGAAGTGTTGGCTGTAATTTCATCACAGGATGTTCACACATTTTTTAAACTCATAACACTAGGTGACATGGTAGAAAAAGATCAGGCAGACAAATTCCATGCAGTTTGGATGGAGATGCTGCAACCAGCAGTGACATAAACCCAAGAGGCGAAACCATTAGGATCGCTCTCAACACACCCCCTACCAATCATGCTCAAACCCACCACATGTAGAGAAGTCAAAGGCTGTCCCCAATAATATCATGTCCGCTTGAGAACAAACAAGAATGAGGTAGCAACATACTTAGACATATTGGAAGTGATGGGATTATACACAGTTGCAATGCCCAGCATGAACTAGAAATGCAGGGATAACTCATAGTTGGGAAAAAGAGATGTCCCAGAGGGTGTCTGTATTTAATGTATTTCTGTTAGTGAAGGTAGTGTGCATTGCAGATAATACTACTGGCAACATTTACTCAGTATCCTGTTCGAGTCTTTCATATGTGGATAGGTATTCTTTTCACACATTGTAAGAATGGCTCATATGTAAGCCTCTCATCGGTTTCTCAGTGATAGAAAGACGTTGGCCATCTTGACAAGATATGACCTCTTCGGGATTTTTCTCATGATTACGTGCCATTTGTTTATGATGAGGTTATTATTCTTCAAACTTAGTACAACTGTACATACACTAAGGCCTCACTAGTGCGTATCTTTTCGTAAAATGTTCTTCCTATTCTCAAATTGTGCATTTCTATCAACATTTGTTCTATTCACATTTGTTCTATTCCAACCATGATAATAAGAGTCTATTGTGTAACCACCCATTATCCTATTTAGTAACTACATTGTTCCAACATCGCATTTAGGAAATATAATCACTATGTTCCATCTGGCCCTCAGAATTTCTGAAGCCGATTTCTCCTGCCTTATTTTTTCATACTACACAGTTTTTATTAATTAAATGTTAATATCCATCAAACCTAACTTTTCCGCTTATTCTGTTTAGATACTCCACCTTAAACTCCCTATATGTTCATCTCTAGAGCCTTTCCCATTCTTCACGACTATTTAGGCCATATGTAAATGTTTTAAATTTACACATGAAGAACTGTTCCCTCATTTTATGTTTTTGTCTAGGTTGCCTCCTCCTTTTGATATTTCAATTTTCTCAAGTATGCACCATTTCAGATGTTCTACTTTATGATTACACTTATTCCAATGTTCTGTCAAGGGTGTGCGAATTTTATTTGTTCGTATTGCCGACCTGTGCTCATTAAGACGCACCCTGATCTGTCTGGCTGTTTCACCCACATATCCCTTCCCACAGGGACATGTGATTAAATAGATTACATTTTTGAACCTGCAGTTGTACATATCATGAAAACTATGTTCAATGTCATTCAGTTAGATTTTTTGGCCCTTTATTACAGATTGGCAATTTGAACAGGAACTGCATGGAAAAGTGCTGATTATTTTACTATTAGTGTCTATGCTCCTTTGTTGAGCTAAAATTGGTTCTCTATATGTTTTTACCAACCTATTTCTAATTGTTCTGTTCCTCCGGTAGGAGAACAAGGGTCTTTCAAATTGGGCTGTGTTCTTTTCTTGTAGAAAACTCCAATTCCTATTTATTATATTTTTTATCTTATTACTGATAGAGGAAAAGTATGTTACAAACGCTATTCTTTCTGTTTGCTCCTTCTGGCCACTTTTTTCTTCGAATAAAGAGTCCCAATTATAATATTTAGCTCTTTTATAGGCCTGTTTTATGATTCTTCTAGGGTTATTCTCTGTTACCCAATTAACTTTTCAAATTTGCAGCATGTTTCTCGAAATCATTTCTATTGGTACAATTCCTGGAGAGACGCAGAAACGGGCCGAAAGGAATATTATCCTTTTGGCATTTTGGGTGATCACTGTTGTAGTGTAGTGTTGTGTTCCTGTCCGTAGGCCTAACAAATAAGTCCACTGTTAAGTGATGACCTATGTTCAGTATCTTTATATCTAAGAAATTGCAGTAGTCTTGGCTCACACAGGAAGTTCATTTTAGGTTAGGATCCCCACAATTAAGCCATTTAATAAATTCATCTAATTCACTCTTTTCGCACTAGTGAGGTCTTAGTGTATGTACAGTTGTACTAAGTTTGAAGAATAATAACCTCATCATAAACAAATGGCACATAATCATGAGAAAAATCCCGATACGTTTTAAAGAGGGTCATATCTTGTCAAGATGGCCGACATCTTGCTATCACTGAGAAACCGATGTGAGGCTTACATATGAGCCATGCTTACATTGACTTGATTGTAAGTTCATACACAAATTAAAAGGCTGAACTAGTTTGTTTAATATGGTGTTAAAGATTGTAGAACAGGGTGCTTAGAACATACTGAGGCACTCACTAACTTTGGAAATAAGCTCCACCATTCACAGGGGGTGGACTACGCTGTTACAGCCCCATACCTTTCTAAGATGGCCGCCGGTTTGGGGTGAATAAATATGCTGTGTTAATGCCTAATTAGGAGTTTTGCATTTGTAAAAAAAAAATGCATGGAGTAAGTACGGATATAATCTGTAGTACACCAGATACAATACCGCATCCGAAATATATTATCGAAGCGAAGCGAGATCGGGGTTTAATTAATTATTATGTATTCGCATAACTACCAAATATTTAATTTGATCCTATGTCAGTGCGTGAATATGTGTAGTGAAGCAGGACTGTTGGAGTAGGTACTGGTAAAGAGCAGCCGTATACCACGATAAGATGGCCACTAAGGTCATAGCAGAATACCGCTAAGATTATTTATATCCGGAGGAGGCTACACCAGTAGTAGTACTTTTATCGGAGGAAACACGTGGTACGCTAAAATATTTAAAACGCCAAATGAACAAGGCATCCAATATTTATTGCTGTATCCATGTCGCGCCGTTGAGGCAATGAGACAGACAACTCAAGAGGTAAGGAATTAAGAGACTTTAGGATACAAGGGAAGCGATAAGTAGACCGCTCATATACTGCGTACATTAGTGCTTTGGTAATGACAGCGAATAGACATATCTGTGTAAAATGCGTAAAAGTGGGTAATACACCAGGTGACCGTCGACCAGAAAAGTCGGCTAAAGTTGAACAGAATAGTGAGTAAAGCACCATAAATGTATAGCCCCACTTACCCTTTTTTGTGTAAAATTGGATGGTGGGCAGTAGTTTTGTGCTATAGAAAGGGATCGCTCTGCGATCACAATAACGGGCATATCCGCGCAAACTAACAAGGTAGGGCTAATATTGTTAAACACGTTGGGTGTAACCTTATTATAAACATATGTTAAAGGACTAGCAGTTTAAAGAGAATCAGTAGTTTTAAATAAGAGGCAAAGCGCAGCCAAAATAGTGATGATCGTAGTATTAAAAGTAATTGACAACAGATGGTGCTAAGTCCTAAGCACAGGAAGCGTAGGAAGGTCATTAATAACGCAGACATATAAATGTGATGGGTTTAAAATGGAGGTGAAATGAGTTGAGTAATTTTTTCACTTTCAGAGTCACGCCCCGGGATAATTGAAGAATCCTACAAAAGTAAGAAGAGTGTTGACAAACTTAAGTCACCAGCTAACAAAACTAAATAAACAAAGTATCTGGTGCCTTGAGCAGAACAGCACAAAGAGATAGGTGAGCCTACCTTCTCTCTAACTAGATATCAACTGAAGGTAAAAAATCTCGAGAGAGGTCTCAAAATAAGTGTGTTTTTCTGTTGATATTAGACAAATATTTCCTAACTGAGAAGCAAAGGAACTATACGGAATATATATCTGGCCCCTCGAATAAAACAGCATGGAGCGATAGGTGAGCCTACCCACTATTCAACTAGATATTGTTTGAAGGCATTACATTATGAAAGGGTTCTCAAAGAAAGTATGTCTTTCTGTTGATATCAGGTACATATTTCCCAATTGAGAAGTAACGTGATTATAGTGGGAATCCCAGAAGTGCTAAAAACTTTACAATTGAACGTTAGCATAGCAGGGTAAGTGGATAGTGCTTTAATGGAAAACAATGATAGTATAAAGATAATAAAGGAGGTATTATAAGTATCCAACTTTTCTTCCAGAAAAGAATTCGGAATAGTTCACTGTCTCCCAAGACTACATGCAGGGATGATATACTCTTTATTCTAAGGTACGAGTAATTGAGCAATAAATGGAACTTTGGTTGGGTATTGTGAGTATGAGAGTGGCAGGATGAGAGATGCTCTGTACATTAGACATGCCATCCATGATAAAAGATGAGAAAGTTAGATGAATGGTTAAGGGCCGTAATACATCAAGGGGCTGACATGTTAAAAGGGTATTTAATTCTGACAATGTAATTAATGATGTATGTAATTTGGACAGCACATATATTATAATGTAATAGTGAATATTTGTTTTTAATTCTTATTTGCAGATTACACTGTGTTTTTAATCATTTGTCCTGAGGAAGGTGGAGCAATAAAGGCAGAAAACCACCGAAATGCGCCAACACACGAAAAACCCTCACTTTAGGGTTTTTAGTTTGGACACATAGATAAAACTATGTTCTTAACTGTATTTCATAAAATTGTGGTTTGATTATTGATACACTGAGAAAAAAAATCCGGGTTTTTGAGCCTATATATATATATATATATATATATATATATATATATATATATATATATATATATATATATATATATATATATATATATATATATATATATATATATAAAACCATGGGTTTTTTTGCATTTTATAAACTGTGTTGTGATTATGATACATCAGTGGTGAATGTTGCAAAGAAAATAAAGCCCACACTGAATTGTCTTTTTGAAATTTAATATCAATTTTTAATAAATACGATTGTAAACGCAATATACATTGTCAGGTTAAAATGTGTAAGATTCTGCCCTTACTACACCTCATTCTGGGTTCTACTTTGGTCAAATTAGGTCATCCGGATGTGAACGTGTTGTTTAATGCTGGTTGATAGGTAGTTTGAGAGAGATAGATAACCCTTTGAGACAGTATGAGTTTCAAAAGGATGTTGGTTGAATGACAAGTAACGCGAGGTAGATAGCTCTCTAGAGAGTCGGAGTATCTAAAAATCACACCGGGGGAACAATCTTTTGTTTAACCATCATCTACTAGTAGTCTATGATGACTATTCATTTTTCATCCTCTGGAACATCTGTCATCAACTACTCACACCGGAGGTGTTCCTTTGATTTTGAAATCTGACAATAGCCCACCTTTCAATAGTCAAGAATTTAAAGATGTTCTCACTCCTCTAAATGTTACGCATCGGAAAAGCACACCTCTCTTGCCTAAGATGAATGGTGTTGTCGAGCAGTTCATGAGCACCTTCAAGAAGACCGTTCAGTGTGCAGAGCTGGAAAGAATTGGACCAATATCACTTATTCACTTTACTCTTCGTGCATATAGCTCAACTCCTCATTCTACCACAGATGAAACCCCTGCCAACTTAATGTTTGGGAGACCCATGGGAATCAAATTGCCACAATGGACCACTGAAAGATCTATTGACCTTGATAATCTTTGCACTACTGATTAGTCTCACAAATGCAAAATGAAGACCTATGTGGATAGACACCGCTGTGCTAGGAGCACTGTGTTCAAAAGAGGAGCCAAAGTGACAGTCAGACAGAAATGGAAACACAAGTCTGGTGCACCTTTTGATTCTGACCCACTGAGGGTTGTGACTAGCAAAGGACACATGGTGACTGCTCTTCGTCCTGAAAAGTACATCACAAGAGACTCTTCTTACTTTGAAAACCTGCCTGAAGGTTCATTGACTCCAGACGTTCAGAGTGAGACCCTACCATCTGGGAGTCAGAAGAGACCAAAGACTGGATATGTGCCTCTGTCATCTGTGATGCCCGCGGCTGCCTCTCCTTTGTCTCCTTTGTCTCCCCAACCTCACACAAGGAGATCTGGAAGATTGACTTGAGCACCTCGAAGACTCATTGAGGAGTTATGATTATATGTATTTTTTGGTGTATTTTATATTTAACAAGGGGGATATGTAGTGTTGTGAATGACAGAGATAGTGAGACCCCTCAGCTCCCTGACATACTTCGTAGAATTTTGACGAAAGTGATTGGGCGTGGTCAAGAAAATTGATGAAGTAGTATAGGAAATGAACGGTTACTCTTTGAAGAATAAAGAAGTGTAATACTGTGCTCTGTGTATGGGTTGGCCTGGGCTGGGAAGTTCGCTACAGATAAGTTCTGTGGAAAACGTTATGTAGTCCTAAGCGCAAGCTACCCCAAATAGACAAAAAGTGCTCAGCACTAGGGAAGAACCCCCCGCAGTTAAGGGGTTAATTAGGCAGGTCCTTCTGCATCCCCCTGCACATCATGGTTTATGAACTAACCAAACAGTGCATATGTCGGTTTGTAGGATACTATTCCATTTGCAAAATGCATGTGCGGAATTTGCAACCATGTTTTGAGAATTAAGTTATGGAGCAGGACCGTAACCTTCATAAGGAGATGGATGCCAATAATTTTCACTCCTTGTTAGCAGTCCCACCTGGTGTAATTAAATAGTGAAGCTTTCTGCTATTTGTATGGTCAATAGCCAAACAGTGCAGAATCGCTACTATTTAGCCAGCAGCTGGGTAAATAGTAATATTTCTGCCATGTGCATAGCCACTGGCCAAACAGTGCAGAATCTCGACTATTTAGCCAGCGATCACGTAAATAGTAAAGTTTTTCTGCTATTTGTATGGCATCAGCTGAACAGTGCAGAATCTCTACCTTTTAACCAGCTGGGGGATAAAGAGTGAATTTGTTTCTCCTATTTCTATGGCTGCCAACCGAACTGTGCAGAATGTCTATGATCTAGTCAGGGCTGGGTAATTAAACAAAGGTTTTCTGCTATTTGCATAGCCCACAGCCAACAGTGCAGACTCTCTTCTATTTAGCCAGCAGCTGGGTAAAATAGTGATGCTTTTCGGCTATTTCCTTGGCTGCCAGCCAAACAGTGTAGAATCTCTATTATTTAGCCAGCGATAGGGTAAATAGTGAAGGGTCTCTGCTATTTTCAAGGCCACTGCTCAAATAGTAAATTTGATCCACTAGTTAACCAGCAACCGAGTAAAATTCACTATTTACTAGTGGCTGGGTAGAAATCCACTACCTAAAGTGATAGGTGTGTGAAAAGAGGCAGAGCCTCTTTATGTGACTTTAATATCAGCAGTCAATAGACATAGAGGGTGATTGAACGTTACACAACAATGAAAATGAGAGAGGGGGTTACGTATGTAAGTCTGAGCCTGCTGACAACGTTGTGGTTCGGATTCATGTGGACATGCTGTAACTCTAAAGCAGTAGTCATGTAATAGTTCTGTGCCTGATGCCATGAATCTGAATGTAGTGACGCCTTATGATTCTAAAGACCTGCTATCAATATGAACCCGCCAAATGTGCTACGGTGCTGAGGTCAGCAGGATTGCTATCAGTGTAAAAACTTTATTCTAATGCAACTGGCGTTGAAGTTACCAACTCTATCAATCTGGAGTATAAAGCGTGCTTCTATTTCTAGTGGAAACAGCGCGGCTCTGAAACTGATGAGTAGTAATTCTCAGAGGGAATGAAAAGCTATCACTCTAAAACTGAGGGAAATTACATGTTTTTAAACCACTCAAATATACAGTGATTATGATAATTGTTGTCGTTTAGATTTTCTATAATTCCAGAAGTGATGCAGATGCCACGACCCTACAAGTGGTACATTTGGAACTGGAGGGTGCACCATGATTCTGCAAATCAAATGGTGGAAATTTCATAAGTCAGAAATGTCTGAACATTCTTCGATTCTGAAACTGACAGCCATGAATGACAAAACCTAACGTGAAGAGACTTGCAAAGATTCCATATCCTGAGCAGAACGCCTTCATTTTTGAAATTGGGGAAACATTGCAAAATTGCTACACCTTAAGGTATAATTCTTACACAGGTGCACCAGTCATGATTTTGAAACTACAAGACAAGCCATGCTTCTGAACTCTGAGTGCTTAACATGCTCCAGAAAGGGGAAAACTGGCTTTGACTTTGGTGTACTGTACTGTTAGGAAAAAGCCATATTTATATTAAGCCATGAATGTACTTTTTGGATCCCCTAAAATACATTTGATTCTTTTCATGATAAAAGCATTATGTTCAGATCTATTCTAATTCTGATTGGCAACTTGATGCCACGTTTGCATTGTGATTTGGATGAATTTATGTTGGTGGTCAAATCACCTTCTTAGTTGCTGCTCGTTTACTTTATTTCTCTTCATGTTACACAATATAGACACGAATCAGCAATGGCTACGATGAAGTGTAAAAGGGAACAAGAACAAAAGATGCCTTTTCCTTCCATCTATACACTTTAAATAGTGATTGAACCCACGAGAAAACATGTTATTCCCAAATTGCCATTTTTATTAAACCATTTAGACATATTGTGCCTAAACTGCATGGTGTCAGGAAACAAAAGTGTTTGGCTGCGTTTATTATTATATTCAGTTTTGAATAATAAATGTGCCCTATGCAATTTGTGTCATTAAACCCAAACAAAGTGTAACTGAAATGAAACAAAAGAGGCATTGACAAAGGACATGGGACATATTCTCAGAAGAAAATGTATTTTTCAGCACCAATTAGCACTTTTCTGAGATTTGAAATCGCCTCATGTTATTTCTAACATGCAGAGAATAATAGAACTAAAGGTCATGCTTGTTTTCCTTTAGCTCCCGAAAGGGTCTTCTGCGTTTTTAAAAGAACTCAGGTGTAGGATTACATTTATATCCAGTACTACAGAGCACAGTACAAAAATGCCAAGATTTACTGAAGGTGGTTCAGCACAGCACTGTATGGAAATCTGCAGTGGTATGTTGCGTGTACGGTAAAAAAAAACAGCGCATTATTTACGAAGAATTGTACCTTGATGATATCATCAGCTGCGCTTGTACAAAAATACAGTTTAAATGCAAGGCTAAGCATTGTGCCATGATGCACAGCTGTTTACGCCAGGCTTTGTTAGCACTAGAACTTCAAGCCAAGCCAGGTTATGATATTGTAGTGAATCTGGCTTTAAGTGAAATAATCAGTGTGTTCGCGCTGTTCTTCCCCCAATGTATGCCCTCATACATTTATCACCATGGGTTTCAAACCAGGCAACAAAAAGCCAGATGGCGTTGCACGCAAGCCAAAGGTTTTGAGCAAAGCAAGATTTGCACAGGAATATTTACTGACAGTGCCATTTGTGCAGCTTTGTGTCACGTACGTGTACTAAGATTTTGTGCTGTGTTTGTGATGCAAATCAACGCAAAATATTGTTTCTAATTTACTTTCTAGCGCAAAGCAGGGCACCCCCAGATATATACCCCCAGGAAGCAGTAGCGGTCGGCAGTAGGTGTTTCTGTAGGGCAGTGACGTGGGCAGGGGGAGGACCAGGGTGCGGGGTAGTAATGTATGGATTACGGAGTTTTACAGGTAAGTAAGCATTTAAATAAATAAAACAAATTTCGTTGCACGCACTGCATCACCAAATGTGATGCAGTGCGCGCAACGAAATTATGCATCACCAAATGTGATGCAGTGCGCGCAACGAAATTCCCTGCCCCTCCCCCTGCCCACGTCACCACCCTACAGAAACACCTACTGCCGACCGCTACTGCCAGGAAGACGATCCCCCCTCTCAACTCTGAACATAGTCCAGCTGATCTCATCTACAAGAGTCTTGATTGGGAAATACTGAAAAATCTACGCCACTCAACATCCAGTCTGCCATTAACACTCAAAAGATTGAGCAAGGAGTCTGGAATTATTAGATCCTTTGACGTGGACAGATGTGTCACTGTCAAATAAGAAGCCTTCCGACCCATTAAAGCCTTGATTACCATATTTACCCCGAATCAGGCCCATAACTTATCCAGGTCACCATAGAGAGTTTCCTTCTACAGGTAAGTCGATAGGTTTGGGGGAATTAAAGCGGCAGGACGAACAGGGCTCGACATAAAATAGGGGCATATTATCAAGCAGGGCGTTAACATTATTGCCGCTTTAGCGGCAGAAAACTGCCGCTAAAATGGCGATAATGGGCTTGATAATACGCCGTAGAGAATTCCCATAGAAGCCCATGTTCACACCATAACATGGGCTTCTATGGGAATTCACAAGGGCATATTATCAAGCCCATGATCGCCGCTTTAGAAGCAGTTTTCTGCCGCTAAAGCGGCGATAATGTTAACACCGTTTCTTGAGAATATGCCCCAGAATGCTTGCAAGGAGCAGTCATTTCAATGATAATCTTGCATCAACTAATCAAGGCAGCTTCTCTTCTCCATCTTGAACACTACAGCACCCCCGCTGCCTCTGCGTTGGATGTTTTATTACAAATGCAGAAAACATGAAACAGAATTTTTAAATGTGAGGTTTAAAATAATGATTAATCTAAAAAACAAACTGGTATATTCAAAAGTATCTCAGATGAGTTAAAAGGAATAAATGTATTCATGTCCTATCCGGTTTGTCCCAGAGAGTCTTGCAGTGATAATAAGGCATAACAAGTAGCTTAGGAAAAAAAAATCGGGGAGGGAGTAGCTCCTGAAATATATACTTCAATGATCTTAATGTTAATTAAAAAAACGAGGAGATAACATGTTCTATGGAAGAAGTATTCCCATATATACAGGTAAATCAGGTAACGGTTACTAAAAATTGCTTTAGTGTGGAAGGAAAAACGGCTCAGGAGAGAATAGAAATAAATTTAAAACTGAAACTCAATCAAATGGTCGTTTACCGTATAAATACATAGTGCCTGAAAAACAACTGACTGCAGGAAAATCCAAAGAAGTACCCAGTAGCCCTCATGACTAAAGAACAATAGCGAGAAATCACTAGCGGCACTGGAGACTATGTTGTATATTTATGAGAGGGTTGTGTCTCATTTGCGTCATGCAATGTGGTACATGCATGACGCAAACTTCTAAGTCAGATTTTTTGAAGCCACGCAAAGCCAATTTGCGTGACTTCAAAAATCTGGAGTAATGCAATGCAGCCCAAATCGCTGTGTTATTTTGTCCTGGGAAGGCGTTCCATGGGCATTCTCATGCAACTCCCATGGATTTTGTCACATTTCCAGATTTACGAGAACTTGTAAACCTGAGGATGCATCAAAAATGTACACCTTTCTAGGGGAGGGATAACAGGGAGAATTATCTCTATTGTTCCCTGTTTCTTCTTCTTTCTACAGATGCTTTATTCTGCAGCACACGTGGAAAGAGGAATATGCCTCCCAGATATTTTTTGCGCAGGAAGGTATACTTTCATGTACAAAAACGATCTTACATGAAAAAGAGGCACCCTTGCACCGTGGAGCCAGGGTGCCTGCATTGGCGCTAGACTGCCAAAAGGATGCAAGACTAAGAAAAGACAGGAATGCGCTTTATTGATTCAAATATGGGGCATTCCTGCCCTTTCTATGTCACACAGTGCAGCAAGGTGACTTGCTGCGCGGCTCCAAAAGTTCATAAATGAGCCTCTCCATCTCAAAGGGTGCCCCCCCCCCCTTAGTAATTGAGTTGGAGAGCAAAGAAACAGGACCGCCACAGTCAAGTAAAGGCGCTACGTTCAAAATAGTTTTAAATATTTTAAAGGAAGGGGGGAAAAAGTAAGAAATTGAGGGTCCTCAATAGATCAATCAAACTTGGTGCCGATATGTAAATACTGCCCTTCACTAAAGGATATGTCCTCAAATGATTTGAAACACGTGGGCCTTATTGAGGGGCCACCTTCCAAAGAAATAACAATGATTACGCTGGTTCCGATGGCAAGATTGAAAATTATCCTGGAGGCAGAAAAATAGCTAGTTTTCCAAGAGATTAACATGGTACCATTTCAAGATAAACACGCTTTGCATAAAGGGCCCTTTTCAAATTGTCATTCAGTGCTTGGTTTAAAGTAAACTTCTCTCTGTAAGAACGGAGTATGCATCAACCACAAAGAGGAGTCAGAAATAACAAAGTTGATCTACTAATGACCTTTGCAGTGAATGACATAAATAAATGTGAGTATAAACCCATAAGGGCAAGTATGAAAGCAGTTGAGTAGACTTAGATATAGATTAAGAAAAGGCTCCCCAATCGGTGCTTAAAAGGAATGTACAGGGCTAAAATTACTGTTATAATCTGAATCAATTGATAACATTCTTGAAGAGAGTAATGTTATCCGATCTCAAGTGACTTGGCTCTTCTGGCAAAAATCTGTGTTCTCTGGTTTTATCAGACATGGGTGAAAGTTCAATTATGCAGGAGTATTTGAAGTAATTTCTGTAATTCAGGGTTACTCTGCCGCAGAATTACCGATAATTGTTTGATTACACCTGCTTGCGTAAATAGGAGTATATTGGAGGAAACAATCCTACAGTGAGAACACATTCAGCGAGCATGAGTGCTGCTCACACTGCTGTGTGCTATTTTCTTAGTGAAAAATGTATCCTTGCATCCATTTTCAATAGCGCTAAATGCTGAACCTCTGTCAAAATGATTGCTGGGCTGCTTGAAGGACTTAAATGCATTGATTTTCTGGATGGCCTGCTTTTCTGCTCGTTGCCTTGCTGCCTGCTGCTCCCAGACTGTGCTGAAGGAGAGCTGGACTCTGCCTTCCCTCCAAGTGGTGCCAAAGTTCTTGCCTCCTGTTTTCTGAATTCTCAGAGATACAAAAGACTTCCTGCAATTCTGCTGGGGTTACTGGACTCTGCCTTCTGTGAGTCCTACCCTTCCTGAAGAGCCCTCTCCAAGTTCTGGGCCTCAGAAGGGGGTTCTGCAGCTGTGCCCCTACAAAACCGTCAAATCGCCACCAGTGTGCTGATCGGAACTGATGCATCACCCTTTGCCGCCAATGCAGAGGTTGTTCGACAACAGAGGTTCTACTGCCTCCGTGGCCTGACAAAGAGCTAGGAGCGGCTTGACAACAACGCATTGACTTGAACTCAGTGAAGCTAAACCTGTGTTGAGTCTATTTGTGGTGTATCATTGTGTTACACTGTGTGTGTGTTGCATAAATACTTTACACATTTTCTTGTTAGATAAGCCTGACTGCTCTATGCCAAGCTACCAAAGGGTGAGCTCAGGTTATCTTTCAGTGTGTATCTAGTTACCCAGGTGAGAGGGTTGGTTCCTGCCTGGCCTCGGTGAATACCTCAGCCAACCAGAAATCCCATATTTTACATTCTTCTATTTATAATTCTGCTGCATTTAGCAGACTTTTTTAGCGCAACATCCAGCCTCACATCAGTTTTGGACATGAGGGGCCATTTCTGCAGCAATAAAATAGAGCTAATGCGGAATTACACTTGTAGAGCAATCCTGGGTAATCTTGCTGCATTTTTGTGCAATTTCCCTTCTTGCATAATCCAACATGATTTTTTGGGTAATTCCATGTGATTACGCTACCTTAAATTACGCAACTTATGTTCACCCCAAGCATTCTTTTCAAAGGCAGCGCCAAATAGCTCTGGGCAGGTTGTTTAATTACCCTATGAAAATAGTAAAAGGGGTCACTCAGGTTCCCAAAAAACTAGAGTGACTGTATGCTGCCTAGATTGATTGTTATAATAATAGGGAAGTCTTAGGAAGCATGATAATGGTAACTGTGTACATATATTGAAGGGCTAAATGTATATGCTGAAGAACAAATCTTGCTTTTTGAAGAAGATGTAGGCAGCATTTGTATATACTTTTTCAATAAGATGATCCTAATACTGAGTGTCTCTATCGTACCCTAATCTGCCCAGGAAGAAGCACAATTGGGTGAACTGTTGAAAGTCTATAAGATACCACCGGAAAAATTTCCCTGGTGTCAAAAATTCAAGTTAGCAGGGAAAAATGAAAAATGGCTGGAAACTTGGAGATATTTTTTAATTAAATGACCACTTCCAATTACATATCGCAGTCAGCCAGATATTTAAGCATGATAACCTAATCAGCCCTAGATTACATTTTTGTTAAAACTTGGCATTTACCGTTAAATCTAGGTTTTCAAGTATTTGCTTTACCTTGAAAATGTCACAAAAAGGTACAATTACGCCAATAGATATATAATTTCAAAGACCCCTCACTACGTGGAATTAGTGCCCAACGTATAGACTTATTGGATGGTCTACAAAGAAATATTGACCTAAATTGTCTGATAATATTTGATGGGAATCCAATTAACAATTAAGTGTATACAATAAAAGACCTGGTGAATCATTTGAAAGAAAAATAGCAAAAGATCTGTGAATGGGTTAGTGCTCCCATTCACAGTGGAAAAAGAATGCAATGGGGTTTCATTCTCAATGCCAAGATCTGAAAAAAAACTTGGGAAACTGAAACATTTAAATATTCTGTATACTAATGTTTGATGGGAATCCAATTAACAATTAAGTGTATACAATAAAATACCTGGTGAATAGTTTGAAAGAAAAATAGCAAAAGATCTATGAATGGGTTAGTGCTCCCATTCACAGTGGAAAAAGAAGGCAATGGGGTTTCATTCTCAATGCCAAGATCTGAAAAAAAACTTGGGAAACTGAAACATTTAAATATTCTGTATACTAATGTTATTAACTAACAAGAAATTTGCAAACAATACAAGGCAAGGATAAAATAGCACAAATCACAATACAATAAGGAAACCTGGGAGGAAGTGTTGGCTGTAATTTCATCACAGGATGTTCACACATTTTTTAAACTCATAACACTAGGTGACATGGTAGAAAAAGATCAGGCAGACAAATTCCATGCAGTTTGGATGGAGATGCTGCAACCAGCAGTGACATAAACCCAAGAGGCGAAACCATTAGGATCACTCTCAACACACCCCCTACCAATCATGCTCAAACCCACCACATGGAGAGAAGTCAAAGGCTGTCCCCAGTAATATCATGTCCGCTTGAGAACAAACAAGAATGAGGTAGCAACATACTTAGACATATTGGAAGTGATGGGATTATACACAGTTGCAATGCCCAGCATGAACTAGAAATGCAGGGATAACTCATAGTTGGGAAAAAGAGATGTCCCAGAGGGTGTCTGTATTTAATGTATTTCTGTTAGTGAAGGTAGTGTGCATTGCAGATAATACTACTGGCAACATTTACTCAGTATCCTGTTCGAGCCTTTCATATGTGGATAGGTATTCTTTTCACACATGTTAAGAACCAGTTCCAGAAACCATGCTATGCCTACTATAGTGATGCAACAAGTGGGGATTATCATATATTGAGACTTTAAATGACTATGGAAGGCAAAGGCCATGAATGTGATATACCTTTGCTGTTTACCTGAAAACTGTTGGTGAAATAATGGGATGAGCATTTTGAATTATAAACAAAGAATTGTGCTTCAAGATGTTTATGGCAGAGCTGAATGTATGATTCCTGGAAAAGTGAAGCATCTATCCTTAATGTGTAAGGGTACTAGTGATTATGCTCAAACGTAGGTATGTATAAGATAAACAGGAGGGAACCCATAGACCAAGTTGGGATGGGTGTAGACTGTAAGCATAGACAATTCCCAACAGGTATCAATAGGAAGACAATTCAACGGGTGTATGCAATATGCATTACAAAAAAAGGAAAAAAGGAGTCACTGTAAATTTGAGAACAAACGGGTATTATTCACCATTTAGAAAGCAAGGCAGGTCTTATGCAAGATCATACAGTTAAACAGCACTGTATACAGTAAATGGGGTGACAACCCGGTGGCACTTGGTGCAAGTGATATATACATGAATATATACAGTGAATAGTGATGGTGGTGCAAGTGCAGGGGTGAAAACAGCGTGGTCGGCGCGAAGTGACAGTGAAAATAACAGAGTAATGGCTCCAGAGATTTAAGTAATAATCACTTAAAACAAGATTCAATTTTAGGAGTACAAAACATGTAGGGCGCCATAAAATTAGGCTGTGTGGTCGACGGCGTTTCGATCCTCATCAAATCGGGATCATCATCAGGACGGGGTTGTCGGGGAAAACAGTGAAGTCCGCTACTGTCAAAGTCGTGCGGTCGGAAGGGATGGATACGTGGGTCCAGAGCTGAATGAAGGGTAGGGGATGTATGAGTCGGCGGGGGTGATCTGCGTCTGAATGAATCAGAGGTATTTATCGTGGGTTAATCCGTGGTGTAGCTTCAAGCAGTGAATGCGGGAGCTACACCACGGATTAACCCACGATAAATACCTCTGATTCATTCAGACGCAGATCACCCCCGCCGACTCATACATCCCCTACCCTTCATTCAGCTCTGGACCCACGTATCCAGCCCTTCCGACCGCACGACTTTGACAGTAGCGGACTTCACTGTTTTCCCCGACAACCCCGTCCTGATGATGATCCCGATTTGATGAGGATCGAAACGCCGTCGACCACACAGCCTAATTTTATGGCGCCCTACGTGTTTTGTACTCCTGAAATTGAATCTTGTTTTAAGTGATTATTACTTAAATCTCTGGAGCCATTACTCTGTTATTTTCACTGTCACTTCGCGCCGACCACGCTGTTTTCACCCCTGCACTTGCACCACCATCACTATTCACTGTATATATTCATGTATATATCACTTGCACCAAGTGCCACCGGGTTGTCACCCCATTTACTGTATACAGTGCTGTTTAACTGTATGATCTTGCATAAGACCTGCCTTGCTTTCTAAATGGTGAATAATACCCGTTTGTTCTCAAATTTACAGTGACTCCTTTTTTCCTTTTTTTGTAATGCATATTGCATACACCCGTTGAATTGTCTTCCTATTGATACCTGTTGGGAATTGTCTATGCTTACAAACGTAGGTATATCGTTAAAAAAGAGACTCTTACTAAAACACACAATTTCTTGTATTAAGGTAATAAGAACAGAAAAAAAACCTGGCAGCAAATATTATAAAATTCATTTGGAATGCTGGGCAAAATTATTTGCAGGGTGGATTTTTATATTCACATCAACCAGTGTATACCCTATGAATTGGAAAGGTGCCATCATACAACCCATATATAAAGAGAGGGACCCTGAAATTCGAAAAAACATTGATTATTAGCCTAATTGATGTGGGCCCCAAAGTATATGCAAAAACTGTTGACCATTCTTTTAGTCTATGGGCAATAGCGCATAAATCTATAGATGTGGGAGACTCTTTATACACTTGTTTTATAGATTTTCATGCAGCATTTGAGTTAACAAAGAAATATCATTATTCAAATTGGAAACCTTATAAATTTCTGAAGTAATATTTGGGATTCTGCAGAAACTCCAGAAAAATAACTGGGCCAGGGTTGAGTTGATTATAGTGGCAGACATTTCCTGGAAGTTTGCCTTAAGTGTTTGTGTAGGCCCCAACTTTATTTGCTCTACATCTAGTAGACCTCCCAGAAACACTCTTAGATACACACTCATTCTCACAACAAATGGGGGATTTTCATGTCCCTAGTCACCTCCATGTTGACAACCTCGTAATAATGGATGTGACCGCAGCTGGGCACCCAAACAAAATGATAAAATTCAATAAGTATTGTCAAATCAAGACACTATAATTAACTCTGATGAGATAAAAGTTATTCCTTTTGGTAGAATTCAACGCAAGTTGGTATTGTATGGTTTGTATTGTCGATTGGACAGACAAGAAAAAGTTGAGGAAGTCTCTGAATACAAGTATCATTGTATGGTTTTAAATTCATTATCTTGGTCTCAACATATAAATACTTTAAATTCTAAAGCCCTTTCAATCATTGGTGGATTATGGAAATTTAAAACTGATTGCAATCTCATATTTGTAGCTTATGCGATGCCCCCGCAATTCCTTTATGGGGTAGAGCTGATCGGTCAGTACAACCACTTAGACTGGGAAACAATGTGAGGCCCCTCCCTAACAAACCTGCTATGCTTTTCGAAATGTGACATAGCTCCAACCATTCGAATGAATTCTGGTCCACAATCCTGGTCCTCCTTTCTTAGTGTAATCTTTAAGTTTTTGGAGCAAATTGGCAATGTCATTGACCATCCTCTGGTCCTCCATCACCTTAGTAAGATCTTTGTGTTTTTGGAGAAAACTAAGATTGCCACATTATCAACAGTGATGTTAGTTGAACAAAGAAGTTAAGGAAATAGCTGTTGGATACAGCAATGTCATTAGAGAAAAATATTTGTAATGTTGCTCTACCCATAGTCCATTCGAAGAGAGAAATAGCAGAGTTGGGTTTGACATTTTCGAGAGAAAGAGATCTCCAGTAGTTGCAACTTAAGGACCTGATTCACAAAGGTAAACTTACACTTTTATGGTAGTTTACGGTTGTTTGCTATTCACAAAGATATTTCACTAGTAGTATCTTTATGACTGTGGAGTCACTGCACATAAAAAGATGGAACTTTCCTATCTTCCTACGAGTGGAGACTCTACAGTCATAAATATATGACTAGTAAAACTCTTTTGTGAATAGCAGACAATTGTAAACTGACACAAAAGGCCCTAAGCCTTCCTCTGTATAATTGTGTGAGTCTTTGGAAACTACTGCTTCTTTTCTATATTTACATGGTCTTTCAAACCCACAAATGTATAGTACAATATGAAAATGTAGACTAGGACTCCATCCTCTTTACGCACACCACCTAGGGTAGCTTTTTAAAATAATTCAGAAGGGTTGTGTGGCTGTGGGTTGCAAATGAAATGTACAACATTTCATACTGTATTGTACATTATAAATTAGTGAACTTTAAAACATATGGCCCAGATTTATCAAGCCTTTGCATTGGTCAAATCAAAGGCTTCAATAAATGCAATAGGATATTGTCCCTCCTTGTGAGTCTTTGTAAAGAAATGTAACTCAGCTTGCACTGTGTTAAGTCATATTTCAAACTGGGAGGTATTCTATGGGTGGACCATGGGCATTCCCATGCATCCATCCATGGATTTTGAAGCATTTCCAGGTTTACTGAAGTTAGGCAAATCAAGAAGAAATATCATCAGTTTTCCTAGTTATTCCCCTTTTACGATGTGTGCTGCATTGTGCAGCACACACGGAAAGAGGAAAATGCCTTTAAGGATTGTTTTTATGTAGAAAGGTGTTCATTCCTGCACAAAAACAATCCTGCCGTAAGGCAGCTACCCTAGCAGTATAGTGCGTGGATGCCTGGTTTGGCACTAGGTTTCACAGTTTGTCAACACAAGAAAAGTGCATAATGGCTTCACATCATTGTAAATATGGGGTATTTCTGCTCTCTCTCTTTCATGCAATGCAGCATAGCAACTTTGATTGACACACTGGCTTGAGTGAAAGATTGGTAAATATCCCACTATATTCTTAAAATATATTATAAGATCAAGATTGGTAACACTGACATTGCTATTCTTAATGAAATATATAGATGTAACTTTCCCATTGACTTTATTCTTAATGGTTTTAAAATATTTCGTGCCTTGATAATGTGCATTTCAAAATGCTTTTAGCAATCATTGGTATCCATTTTTAGTTACTGGTGTACTTTTTAAAATTAATTTTAACTATTGTTGTTTGATTGTTTAAGAGACTTTCAACTTAAATGAACAAATGTTTTCATCTGAACTTCATTGGTATATCTCTGGGGTGTAGCGAGCTCTGTCATGGTCATGCGCTGTCTAACTGCAAGTGTGAGACATTGACACTAAGCCACAGCCTCCTCAAGTGTGAATACACTTCACACTCATCCACACTGCCCTACAGTACCCGTTAATGCTCATTGCCCAGCCAAACAGTTTGGCCATGCTGAGCAGTCCTGATGCCTGACAGGCAGAGCACACAGCAAACAGTGCAACAAAAGCATGATTGTCGCATTTATCACACTGCTGTGATGACAGTGTTTTAAAAATGCCAACAGCGCTTAAGGAGGCATGTTTGCAGAGTGGCGGCGAAAGGGGGCGAGGCCTCCTGCGGGTTGCGTTTTTTTACTTCCCTATTTTTTGGAAGGGGGACCACTTGGCCCCGCCCTTCCCTGGTCAATTTCTGTGCCCCAGGGACCCAATTCCCAGGGGCATGCCCCTTTATTTATATAAAAAAAGGGAGGAGTGTCACGCATCCCCCCCTCCTGAGGCGAATTGTAGCCCCTGGGACCCTATCCTCCGGGGCCAGGCCTTAACACATTTTTTTTAAAGGAAAGGGGGAGCCCGCCTGAACCCCCTCCCCGGGCTGACCACATCACCCAGAGTCTAGCCATTTTGTAGGAGACCTCAGGGGAAGCCTGAAGGCCCCCAACTCCCTGCCGCTTCCCCACCTCTTTTGAGAGCAGGCACTGCTTTGAGAACAGCAGAGCTGCTAACATGTAGCTCCCTGGATCTCAAACCAATGTCTCTTTCCCTGCTCACTTTACAGTGGGCAGGAAAACAGACATGTGTGAGCCTTTTCTGCTCTTGATTTTTGAAAGCAGAGCTGAGTTGGCTAAACTGCAATGCCTGGGGGTGGGCACCCCGTGACTTAGCTGGAGCCGGTCTTGGGAGATGGCAGTCCATATGGCCATCTAGGGCTCCTTCTTTTTTAATTAAGACCCGAGGAGGTGGTGGTCAATGGGGCTGCATGGGGGAGATGAAGCCCCCTAGGCATTAATATACCAATATACCCCTGGGAGTTGGCATTGCCTGGGGCTGCTGGGGGCCATGTGGCGCCCTCTTATTCCTGTCATATTTAGCCCCTGCAAGGTGGCAGTCCCCGGGGAAGCGGGGGAGGCCGTATGGCCTCCCCTGCATTTCAAGCCAAGTCCCAATACGGCTGCCAACACTACTTGTGTGAAGTGTTGGCAGCTAGTCAAATTTTAATAGGATCTGCGATTCCACTGCAAGGACTCTCGTCCACATATATATATCTATATTTTTTAAACTTTAATTTCTTTAAAACTACTGAACTGATTTACACCAAATTACAAAAAGCACGCTTTTTGGACCAACATCTAGCTTTCAGCCAAATTTGGTGTTATTCATTCAGCAGTTTGGGCTGTAGTTGTGTTGAAAAAAATCTAAAAAACCCATAGACTTAACCTGGGAGAAAACACGTTGTGGGACTCCCCCCCTTTTTTCTCGGCCCGACTTGACTGATCATCCTGAAACACAGCAGCTTAACCAGAAAGGGAGCATTTTGTGGAGATTCATCGAGCGGTGCCAAAGTTATTGGCAAAGCAAGAAAACACTTTTCCTATGGCAACATTAGTCCTAACTATAACTACCTACTGGCTATTGCCAGTAGGTAATATATGGATATAGGTTTTGAGTGTAACCTGGTTAAGGAACATATTCATTTAAATTATATTATTTGCCTTAATATTTCACACCTATTACTAGGAATATATTTTCATAATAATACATTGAAAATATTTAAATAGGTTCATAGTAATACATTTACAATCTTAAAAAATATACAATTATGTAAAATACATATTTTATTAATTATGTTACATTATGTATGTATTGTATATATATATTTATATCAAGGCAAACACATATGTATGTATATATATGTTCATGTGTTTGTACAAATATGTATTTAAATATAGTATTAAATATTAAAATATATTTTATTGACAATATATTAGATGTAAATATACTATAATTAACATTTACTTTTTTATGCTCTATTTATATTTTTAAAAAGCAATCTTTTTTTCGATTTTTGTACAATATTAGTGCCAACAATATTGTTTGCCAATATGCTTGTACTTACCATCATAAGTATAGGAACACGATCAGTATACACAGAAAAAGGCTGGTTGATGTGTTTTCACATGAGAAAAGAATGCAAAGGTCGAGGCTTAAGGTTACATATTTTAAAATACTCCAGAAGTGGTACTGGATACACCCTTTTGCTTAGGACTGAGTCGCAGCTCTTGGTACTGGAGACGTGATTTAGAAGTGGGTACTTTGTGTCATATCCTCTGGGAATACCTAATTATCATAATCTACTGGTCAAGTACATGATATACATTGAGAAGACATAGCCTAATACTCTATAATCCATCTATGAAACTGGCCATCTACATGATCTATCAGCATGTGAAGATGCGCCACCTTTGTGGTATCAGTGGATGGACACCTCACTAATGGTGGTCAAAACGTATATATTACATTGCTAAAAAAGCACAACCATGTCCATACATACAGAAAGACTGAAATAATTTGGCCACGAAGCCTCCTATGAGAGAATAGTCCACAAGGTAAATGAGAACATGAAACTATATTAAAAAAAATGGGCCCTATGCTCAAAGAGGGATATCATTATAGCAATGTCATATGAGCTGATCCCATGGAATATGAAGTTTGACAATAAAGAGACAAATACTGACAAATAAAGTTCCTTTCTTAAATCCATACCAACATGCAAGATTGAATTAATATTGACATACATAAGCAGAAAGTTGAACATGAATTTATGTCCATAAAGCTCTCTCTAATCCACTCTAACTATTTGTAGTATGAGATATTGGAAATTCTAATATCATAGGTTTAGGTTCTTCATGTTACCATTAGCTTTAAGGGACCACCCTTGAACCATATTACTGATGATATATTGAAATCTGTATTTTTCTGTCAATTTATAAATGGAAGCATGTGCTGCCTACAAATCTAATATACGTTTATCATGCTTTTGAGTTACATGTCCATCAATGTGAATGCAGTGTTTGTATCCAATTTGTAAGTAACTAATAAAGAATGATTTTAAATAAATACATAAGTGCACTGGTTCCACCCAGTCTGGACTACAGTATTGATGTATTTTTGTCCTCACTGAAAACCTTGCTGTAACAATTACAATTATGCACCAATTTTATGGAGATTACACTGACTATCGATCAAAGATATATTTAAATTCAAAGTTGTGCTTTTAGTCCACAGAGCCCTATATTTGGGCTGCCCAGAATTGTTAGCTGACATATTTCAATGAAAATACAAAAATGTGAAGAATGGTGTGCTTAAGTTAATATCAGACGCTGAGCATACCCATCACATTTTGAGCCTCATAATGAAAATACAAAAAGTAATGACGGAATGCTCGAATTAATCTTAACAACAGTTTAAGTTTTAAAGTATTTGTTAAGCGCGACATACACCTGAGCGGTTTCTTGGCGCTAAAGTAGAAGGCAACCAGCTGAGCGAGGACAGCCACTAAAAACAGCAGCAGAAAAATAGGCAAATTGCTAGGGAAGAGGCTAAGGAAATAGAAAGGTCTTCAAAGCTTTGCGGAAGACGGAATAATCAGTGAGGGACCTAAGGTGAAAGGGGAGGGAATTCCAGAACAAAGGGGCAAGGAGGGAAAATTTTGAGCCCCCCTGTTTTTTCTTCCGGTAGCGGGGCACAGCCAGGAGGAGTTGTGCCGAAGAGCGAAGGTCTCTGCCCGGGACATAAGCCTTGATGGCTGAAGATATGAATGAAGGGGCCAAGCCCGTCCTGGCCTGGAACGCCATGCAGCCTAGTTTAAACAGGGCGCGTTCCCGCACCGGGAGCCAGTGAAGAGTTTTCAGGAGGGGAGAGGTGTGGTGGAATTTAGGCAGACCAAAGACGAGGCGGGCAGCCTGATTTTGCACTAATTGCAATTTACGGAGGCAATACTGAGGGATACCATTGTACAGAATGTTCCCATAGTCCAGGCGGGACAGGACCAATGCGGACATAATTAGCTTAAGTGCAGGGAAAGAAAAGAAGCGGGAAATAGAACGAATAGTACGGAGAGTGAGAAAGCAAGAAGAAACCACAGAACCAATCTGGGAGTGCATAGTGAGTTGATTATTTAGCTTGATACCAAGAGTCTTAACAGAGGAGACAGGAGTAGGGGGAGAACCAAAAGAGGGGGGCCAAAAGAGAGAGTTCCAGGGACTGGAGCAACCACCCGTCACCACAAGTTCCGTTTTATCGGGATTGAGTTTCAGGTGGTTGAAATTCATCCAGTCCCTGATGAAGGATAGAGTAGATTGGAAATTGGAGATGGAATCAGAAGAGGAAGAAAGATTGAAGATAAGCTGGAGGTCATCGGCATAGTTATATACCGAGACCTCCAGTTGCTGTAGGGCAAAGATGAGGGGAGCGATATAAAAGTTAAAGAGTAGAGGAGAGAGAGAGGAGCCCTGGGGAACACCGCACTGGACCTGGCAGGGGGTAGCTGAAAACTCCCCAAGATGGACCGCCTGGGTCCGGTCCCTCAAGAAGGACGAAAGCCAGATGAGGGCTGATCCTCCTATGCCCGCCGCCTTGACACGGGAAAGCAAGATGGAATGATCCACCGTGTCAAAAGCGGCGGACAAGTCAAGAAGGACCAGGTAATCACTAGGACTAGGTAATCACTAGGGGTCTCATCCCAGTTCATAGTTTGTTTGCCAACCCCACTACCAGAGATTAACCCCAGTAATATGCAAATTAACCTTTACTGTCCTCCAATGGGAAAAGTTCAAGCTGAAATGCCAAGCTAGTTTCTCTCCCAAATGGAACTCAAGGAAACAAAGACTGGCTTCACCCTAATAGGGGATCTTCACTCAAGTACATCTTAGTTGAAGCTGCACAGTGAATATTAAACCCACATTTGGGCATACACACCAAACTTGTGGCATCACAATAAAAATACAAAAAGTTACAGATGAAAGAATGAACTAATCTCAGTCACTCAGGGCCACATTCCAGGTGCATTGTTCTTTTGCCCACCATACCAGCTCAGGTTAGATCCAACCATTTGCAAAACGGGAATAATCCTGTCCAGACATTGGTTCTGCAGTCACTGTGCCAGAGGATTAAGCTACACCCTACTAACAATCCCCAAGCAGGGCAAACCTCTATGGGGTTGCTTGTGGTCCCTTCTGGAGGGGGGGCTCACCTGATAGTTCAGAAAGACTGTGCCCATGAGTAGCAGGTTTGATACTAAGTTGTGTAAGGCGGGCCTTTGTCTAGAGGAGCACAGTGCTGAAATACGATGATGGACTGGAATATGGCTTGAGCAAATACTAGTTGCTGGGATTAATTAAAACATGCCATCCATCACCTTGCTGTTGTTGCAGTTGACACCAAATTTCAATGACATGCTGCAGCCTACAATCTGCACTATAGGCATCAATACATGATTAAGATTCCAATAACAAAAACAGATAGGTAGGGTGACAGAACCTTCTCAGTAGCAGCTGTCAAGGTATGGACCATGCTTCCCCTTTATTTACTCGATCACAATACAAATCAGTCAAATTAAAAAAAACACCTTAAAAGTTATCTTTGCTGAGTCTGCTCTCTGGCAGCCTATCTGCAGGTAATAAGGCTTAGCATAGCCCCAAGATACCTTGGTGATAGTTTTCTATATAAAGGCGTTTTCAAAATCCTGAAAACTGAGAACGTTGAGAACAGACACTGGGAGATATAACTAAGTAACTAGAGACATGTACAAATGTAATTGAACAATTGAGCACATAAAAATGTGATATTTCTTGAGAGACACAAATACGCACTTGACACCTGCACAAAAATGTCGTTAGGTAGAGACAGACTCTAGAACCAGTAAAACAATAAGCTCAAGTAAGGATATAGAAGAGGGTAATTCATGTTAAAATCAATCTATTTGACTCATCTTTTTCGAATGATTTAAAACAAGAAAGTTATAAAAATGTTGTGAAATGGAGAATGGGGAAACATTACAAATCAAGGGAGCTGAAAACTCAAGAAGCTCTAAAAGGTTATCAAATAATGAATAACACATTGGAATATTTCTGATTATACTGTGAACATAGGGTGAACCAATATTGGCAAAATAATAGCACAGGTATGCAGATTCATTCAAATCCACCAATGGAGTATAAGGAAATGATAAAAAGGAACTGTGACTCAGGTAATAAATAGACCACTGCGAAATTGGAACATTTCTAACTCCTCAATTCCACAAGATGTTGATTCTTTTTATTGTCAAACAAATTAATGAGTTCCAAGTACGTCTTGAGTAATAGTAATACAATAAAAAAATTAATTGGGTCACATATACAAATACATTTGTTAAAAGAGTTTGAATATACGTTACAGTTAGAACAGTTGATTATGGGCTTTATCAAATTGACTGAGGTAAAAACAGATAAATAAAGAAGTTAATAACAAGGAATATCCTGATTTAATTGTGATATTGTCAGTGTCCGTAGTGCAGTGCCCTGCGTTGTGCTCCCTTGATATATGATTGTGATTTCCAATTAGAGCCGCAGTTTAAAAGTAGCCGCTTCTGTTTATTTGAAACCAGTCTCTGCACATAATCTGTTATATTACAGTTAAGTTTGACTTATCTTTTGCAATATTAACAAATTTCACCAGTCTGCATGCTAGTTGAATATCACTTCCGTCAAAGCATGCTTTTAGTGCCTGCCTGCGGGTTCGGATCCCTTTCATTTTCCAGGCTGGTTTTAGTAGCAGTTTGCGCTCTTTATCTAAGCCTCTGCAGCTACACAGCAAATGGAGGATATCGTTTTTGGCTTTTCCGCAGATTTTGCAGTTTGTGGTTGTGTCTGACCTTTGCCAGGGAGGGCAGGTGCTGGTTGACCAGTAAAACACCCATCCTCAATTTCAGATATGCTTCCTTTGCAATCTTTGAGAATCCAGTTGTCTTGAGTACTATTTACACCATATTGTGGAGAGCATCACTTTCATATATTGAAGACAACACATTTCTTAGTACATTTGAAAAGATCAAATGTTAAAATGTATACTTTCTTTGTACCACGTGCGTTAACTGTTTGTAATTATAAACATGAGGAATTATGAAGCAGAATTTCATGTGGCCCTTGTAAATTAAGTAGGCATATACATTTTAAATGTAAATGGAGATTCTTCCTACAGGTAACTGCTGTTTTATTTGATCAAAATTAGAACAATCCATATCGAATATCCATATGCAATATTATGAGGTTACTAACATACTGAGATGTGATGCATGGAAAACCTTTTAGTGATTTATGAAAGATAAATTGACAACATCTTACTCATATGGATGAGCACTTAAGACAAGTTGCAACAGAACATAAACAGACCCAAACAAATAGATTAAGGTTCCTGGATGTTGGTATCATGACAAATAATTTAAAATGGATCACAAGTACTTTCACCAAAATGACAAACAAAAAGAATGAATTATTATCATCAAGCTCTCACCATAATAAAAAAAAAATCTTATTAATGAATCAGAAAAAAGAAGATTATTTCAGACAAAACTGAATACGATATGCAAAAAACATTATGAAAGAAAATGTTTGAATAAAGGATATAATACTAAAACATACGGAAATGAGAAAATATGGTCCATAAAATAAATAGAGAGAAATTGGCCAGTGTCAGAAAGTAGGTTAATTATTTGAGATAGGGGGCACCCTTACCAATGTAAACACATGCTGGTTAGGTCCCATCAGACATCTCAATAAAACTCTGCTTAATACCTGATTTCTGTGGCACAAGCAGCAGGTAATTTCTCAGAGGGATTAATTTTATGTTCAAGCAGTACCAACAGTTGTAAAGCCAATAATACAATTCCCAAATAAGTGTATGAAAACAAAGTAAAAAGTAAAATAGAAGAATATTTATATTTACATAGGATAAGGGTAACTGGAGATATATTCAAGTTTAAGGCAAGAAGTGACTAGAAAAGGCACAGTGCCAATCATAAGTAACAGCTCACAGGTGACTATGACCTAAGTGTGATAGCAATGTAACCATGTTGGTGCAGCAGTTAGAAGACAGCCCTAGTTAAGGTTTTACCTTCTCATTTAGGGCCTTATTTACAGGTTGGTGTCAGGTAAGTTGTGACAAACATGACAGATAGCTTGTCCACCTTGTTACATGTGCCATAGGATAAAACACACTTGTAATAAGGCAGACAACGTATCTGTTATGTTTGTGATTGAATACCCATTCACCAAGTTCTGAATCAGGTTTTCAGTCTTTCTTTCTCAGAAGTCAAAGATTTCCAGTGGGATAAGGTTGTAGTTATCGAACACTCCTCGATTACTTCAGATAAAGCATAATTGAGCCTTCCTTTATTTTGTACTCAAAAGCTCTGAGATGGGCAAAGCTGGATCTCATAGTCACCATGACCATTTTGTCACTGGGATGGATTTGCTGCCTAGCTTCAGTTATGGTTTTACTTTGTACTCCATTATTTTGTTCTTGAAATTCTCTGGCAAAACAAGACTGGACATTTTGGCCTGGCAAAGTTCCTTGTGGTTGGTACCTTCACCTGAACCCATTTTGAGTGCTGCAAAAAGAGAAATGTAAAATGATTTTTTTGTGCCTGGTGTGGGTGCACCTGACCAAAGCAAGACTGACTACCTTGTACCAATCCCATGATGGTGGAAAACCAGAAGCCATGGTGCAGTGGGCTTGTACTGATGCTAGGCAGTGTACAGTGCACCAGCCCAAGGAGGCTGTAGAAATAGGCGGTATCTTTGTAAATATGGTGCCTTTCTGCTGTCTCCCTTTCACGCAATGCAGAGCTGTATTACATGAAATGTTTGTAAATCGGCCCCCAGATGTCTTTCTAACCATGGCTTCTGCAGGATCCAATCCCCTGTAGCTAGCCGGGTCCTCTTGAAATCAGGAGTGCTTTTGACTCTCTTAGGGTAGATGTGAGCCTTTTCATGCCTGTGAATTATTTGCATAGGAATGATCTGGAGCACACTGCCTGGAAGGAAGTGAAGCTCAGGTCACACATGGAAATTGTAGGGTACCTGAATAGGTTTGTCTGACAACAAGGTCCATGGCTTCCCAGAAGGGGAATTAAGTAGTCCTGGATCCTAGATGAATAGCCCATGTAGCTGCCAAGAAGGTTAAGGGCTGAAGGCATGGAAACAGGCCCCTGAAACTCTCACAGTACAGGTAGCACATTGCCTCCTTGGAGGCCTACCTCTGCTTGTCGGATGTCAAGCTCAGGCTGTCCACCAGGGATGAGTTCTGCAAGGCACAGAAAGACTACCCTAGAGGGCAAGAGGTGGCAAGCTGAAGAATGGGCAGCCGGTGGAACGTTTGGAAATCCCCTCATATATTGGGAGAATGACATCCTGTATAGTGAACCTAACATGCCTGTGCATGGTGCAACACACACGTTGATCATTCCCCAATGTTACAGGACCTTCCTGCTAGAGCTAGCTTGAAATTCCCCTGGCAGTGTATCTGGGGAGGGATAAGAACTTTTCCAGGCGTGTCTTACCCTTTTATTGTCTCTGATTGAGGGTATCCTCAGATACATTCTATAGGACAGTGGAAAAACAGGGAAGAAGCTGAAGGATCCTCTGAATTCCTTACCTGTCATTGATGACCCCTTTGAAACAGTGTCATGTTCATGAGAAACAAGGGTTGCCATACTCACAAGCAAGCAGGGTATATAATATATATAAAAAACAATGCTACCTGTGGAAAATATTAGGCAGTACCAATGGTATTTCTGATAATAATAATCATTAAGCACAATGGCAATACTTATGAGAGGAGAGGCACAAATACAAAAGAAAATTCAAACAGCTCAATGAGTAGAATGCAATAATATTTATATTGATATAGCAATGGAAAAAATGTGTAAGTTGTTCAAAGTCAAATTAGAACCTATACATACAAGTGACTAATTGTGACATACACGGAAGTTTCCCACAAATAAAAACGACCTTCTAATCAATATACATGAACTATTCAGAGTCTCCCGTAAAAAACGTGAAGTACATTGGTTCTAAAAAAGCTTACTCCATTACCCCGTTTTAAAATGGTATTCTCCATTAGCCGGTTTTAAAATGGTACTCTGTCAGAGTGGAGAAGTGCAAACCCGTAAAGAACTGACTCAGATTGTGTTAATGGAGGGCAATTACTTACATGGCGGCCAGCCGGGCACTGTTTGGGAGAAGACAAAAATGCAATTTAATGATTACTTGGGATGGATAAGACCCAAATGGTGATTGGTTTCACATGAGTATAATTGAAACAGTGGGCATCAACATTGTTGGAGCTTTCGACACCATAACTGACGTAGGCCTCAAGTTTATTCAGGTTTTGGTAGACTATGCCACTAGATACCCAAAGGCCAACCCCCTGAGTTCTGCACTTGCAGTAGCTAGGGCCTTTATGGGATTTTCACTTGGGAAGGGTTTCCTAAGGAAGCGGTATCTGACAAGTGCACCAACCTCATTTCTTCCTACATGAAGTCCATGTGCGAGTAGTGTGGCATAATATACACGTTCTCCACACCCTATCATCCACAAACTAATGAGCTTGTTGAAAGATTCAAGAAGACCCTGAAGGGAATGATTAGGGGCCTGCCAAAGCCCATGAAGCAGAAGTGGAACTTCCTACGGAGAGGTGCCACAGAAGGGAGTTGGGTTATTGACACCCTGTTAGTCACCCTTAAAACCTAGGTGGCCAAGTTCTCAAAGAAGGCATTTGAGAACTGGGAGGCTAGTCAGGAAGTCATGGAACTCAGGTATGACCAGAAGGCCACTCTGGATGATGGTCAACATGGCCATAAAGTGTGGATTATGGAGTCATTGGAACCTAAGGTCCTCGAAGATTGTTGGACAGGGCACTATGAGTTGATTGAAAAAAATGGGTGGCCACCTACCTGATGGACTCCAAGACTCCCAGAAATCCCTTTAGGGTACTCCACATCAATCGCCACAAACCCCACCATGAGAGGTCTGAGGTCATCATGCTGTTGCTGACAGATGATGGCAAAGATGAGGAGTGTGAACCTCTCCCTGACCTGTCAGCAAAGAAAAAGATGGGTCAATGGAAGATGTCAACCTTTCTCGTACTCTGACCCCAATCCATTTTTCTGTAATGTGACTTGCTCTTTATCACTGTCAGACATATTTTCTTCCTTTGCCTGTTGTAGGCACAGTTTGCCTCATTGTTTTCCCTCACCCTTAGGCTTACACATCTGTGTACCCATGACATGGATCCTGGGGACAATCTGTCATGTAGTTCCTAAAGATGCAAAGGATCTGCACGTTTGTTGGACAACATAAACCGAGGAATTGGTGTCTAGGCTGATTCCGGACACCCCCACAGGCTATTTCAGCCTATTGTCCAGCTAGCTCACAGTGCCACCATGAACCCCTGAACCCTACCAAAGTGTGAATAGTTTCTAGCAACCATTGAACATGACAACCCTTGACCCTTCAGGGATATTGAAACAGTACCGTACTTTTTTGCTCAGTCAATCCTGGTCACTTAGTCTCAGAGAGATACACAGAATAAACATTGGGGATGCTTTCAATAAGTATTTATTGAACCAGTGTAAATCTAGTAAAAAACATGTTTGCTGCGAAAATCGTTAGATGGACGCAAATGTAAAAGATTACAAGCACCAACAGAGTAAATAGAAGTAGAATTCTACTATGGGGCTTAAACAGGGAATAAATGCAGGCATATAAACATGAAAGTAACCGAGCCAACTCCTACGATGTGGACCCTACCTAAGAGTACTTAAGTGTACCTAGCATGTATGTGGGTGTAAGGCCATGAATCCCCTAGGAAAGAGCCAACCCTATTACCTGATTGGAGAGAATGAACCCCATCTTGGTCACGAGTTGGATACCCCGCAAGGGATATCCGACCACTGCGTGTTGAAACCTCAGCATACCGTGACCTTAGTGTCTTGTGTCAGCGTGGAAGATTCTCCTCTAGCTACCTAGTGAAGGTGCGATTCTTTTATAACAAAGAGGTAGCCTTGTGGTTTCTACCACAATCGATATGTTGTGAGTATGATTATGTACATGAGAATTGAAATTATGCAAAGTAGCCTTGTCGCCCTAGGATGAAGATAGCAATGACTTTTGTAAAGCGCATATTAATCCTGTTATGTACGTCATGTGCATGGAATTTTACTAAAAATCCTCATACATAATAAATGAGTCTAGTTTCAAAGAAATCAATCAACATTTATTTAGCACATGTCTGGGTGAAAGGTCACTTTGCAACTTAGGCCTAGGTTGGGGAACATAACACATCTACCTGTCAAGAACAAAATATGCAGGCTGTCAGACAAAGTGAGGACCAGCATCAAGGAGGGCATCTGCAAAATGTTGGAATTAGATGTGATTGAGCACAGTGGTGCTGGTACCCAAGGTTGCCCCGCTGGGCACCTAGGTTGGGTGTGGACCATAGGGGGCTCAACTAAGTCACCAAGGCTGATGCTCACCCCACCCACAGAGCTGATGAGCTCATAGATCGGTTAGGGGCTTCCAAGTTCCTGAGTACGTTAGACCTTAATTCAGGGTACTGGCAGATTGCCCTAACTGAGGGGGCGCAAATAGACATCAGCATTCTCTACCTCAGAGGGCCACATTCAATTTAAGGTGATGCCTTTTGGCTGAACAATGCTCCTGCCACCGTCTAAGGGTTGGTGAACCAGTTCCTAGCTGGGATGGAGGGCTTCAGTGCTGCTTACCTGGATGACATAGCTGTCTTCTGTATCAACTGTGAGGACTATCTGTTTCACCTACAGGACATGCTTCAGGCCCTGCAACAGGTTGGCGTCACCATCAAGGCCAGTAAGTGTCAGGTAGGGCATGGTTCTGTAGTGTACTTGGGAAATCTTGTAGGCAAGGGTGAGGTGCAACCCCTCCAGGCCAAAATAAAGACCATACCTGCCTGGGAGCCCCCCAAAACCCAGACAGAAGAGAGGGCCTTCCTGGGCCTTACTGGTAATTATAAGGTTGTTAAGGGATACTGCATCATTGCGGCCCCCTTAACTAAGCTAACTTCAAAGAAGCCGCCCACAAGGTGATCTTGACAGAAAACTTTTGACACCCTCAAACAGGCCATGTGTATAACCCCTTTACTCAAGCCCCCTGACTTTCTCAGGAATTCATTGTACAAACTGACCTTTACAACATTGATAGAAACCACGTGTTTAATCCATAATTAGGCTTCATGTTTGAAATGTATGTTATTATGGAAATAGTACTATTAACTTCTCTTTTTTTTATCCTTCTTACTACTTGCATGATATAGCCTTAAGGAAGAGGCACTGTGATACTGTGGTCGGTCCTTAGACTATTTTTGTGACAACGTTCTGATTAATAAGTTATTGATAACATTTTATAAAGAAAATACGCTCAAAATGAAGTAAAAAATTACAATTGAAACTTGAAGTTTTTTAGTTATTACATTTGTATTTTTTGTCCCTGCAGTATATCGTTTCAGGCAGCATCTAAGTGCAAAATCAACGTTTCTCATACACCTAGTAGAGAACATTGAGCAGGGCTGAAAACGTCTGATTACTCATTCTAAATAAACAAGCGATGTCACTAGAAATTTTCAATTTCAGTCTTGCCTTTTTCACTGATAACCAGACACTTACATTTGACCAAAGCTCCCTTTTTCAACATGTATTCTAAGCAGAAATGGATACAAAAGACAAAAAAATCCCACTTCAGAGAAATAAAGTGAGCTCCTCAAGTCTTATTTGCACCATGCACAAAAGTCCAAACACTAGAGGTGGGCGTAATTTGCGAAAAGTTTTTTCCCTGCCTGTTCGCGATATTTTCTGCGTGATCGCATTGAAATAGTCTTGCCAACTTACCCATGCGGTCGCCTATGGGCGCGGCCATATTGTTTTGACTTGTCCCGCTCGCGATGCTTATTTCCTGTTCCGTGTTGCGCAATGCATGCTCGATATTTTTTGCTCAGACTAGTGGCTCATGTGCAAATTATGCGCTCCATAAATGGCAAGAAATTTTGAAAAATTTGCAAAAACAAGATTTTGTTCATCCCTGTAATGAAAAGGTTGCCTGGACGAAATGGGGTATATGTGCCACTATTTTGACTTTTGCAAAAACCTATGTCTAACCTACAGGGCACAAGTATTGATTCTAGCAAACGAATCACAGCCTTTCATCCTTCTTAGATTTATAAAATGATTGTCTAAGAGCTGACTGCAGAAATCTCCAGTAGGAAGTGATACATAAAGCAAAGGTCACCATTGGTTTGTGCAACCAAGAAACAGCTTTCCGTGAAACCAATAGGTATTGGCAAAACCAATAGATCTGGTGTTGGCCCGAGCCTTTTGACTTTATCAGTACTTGATTTTTGTCACCCTTTTTATAAAACCTTCTATTTGGGAGCTACCAGGCCATCGCCAATAGCAAAAAAACAATAACATCAAACAGATTTATTGCTTTCAAAAAGCACACAATGCCATATCACTCTCTGGTACTGAAGGGTGCTACTTTGTGCACGGATGTGCTTCTTGTAAAAGAGCAGAATGCCATCACTAACAGTAAAGTTAGCAAGTGGCTAAAGAGGGCTGACCCACTGCTGCAGTCAGTAGGCTGTAGGGAGTGGAAGAAATTTGAAAGACATAACACTTCAATGGATGGTAAGGGTATGATGTATACTTTCTATTAAAATCAAACAAACAAGAAGTGTCATGATAATTGAAAATTATACATTTTAAAATTAATGCATGATCATTTCATGTTTTCTGGAGTATTGATGTACATTTTAAATTAGAGCTTTGTGAAACAATATTATGAGATATAGTCCAAAGCACTTTAAATTATGTATTTCAAAACGTTTGTGCTGACTAAAGTCAGGCATAGAGCCAAAAAACACACAACCTGCAGTGATACCCACTAAGGGACTATTTTTGGGTTCGAATGACGATTGCAGTATAGGCCACTACAGAACCTTCCTGCACTTAGAGCTCTGCACCCACCTGACACAACTCATACAGAATAGGGCCAGGGCTTGCCCTTTCACCTTCTCCCCTGGAGTACCCCCATTATGTGGGAAAATCTACCATTGCAAACAGACAGTGCAATAAAGTTCTAAGAGGTCAAGTAATTGGCAAACGTGTTATATAATAACATAAAATAATAGAAATGTTCTAGTGTTGAAGTCTGCATTCAGGGATTGTATGCTTTCAAGATGAGGCAGGGCAGCCAGCATCAGACTGAAAGAGAAAATGGCCCCGGGACCCAAAATAAAAATGGTCCGCATTGGTGAATTCAATAGATTAAAAAGTGGCCCTTATTTGTAAGTTGGGGAAGAGATGAACTTGTAAAGACACGCATACACACACACAGCGTCAATCAGACTCACTTGGATTCTGGTGCACATGATAACAAGGCAAATCCTCACGAAGGTCTCACGTGCACAATGCACATGCACACAGCGTCGATGCGAAAGACTCACTTGGATTACGGTGCACACGATTACTGGACAATCCTCACAAAGGGGTTCAGGCTGCACAAAGCACAAGCACACCGCGTCGCTGATCGTTGCTTGGTCTCCAGGTCCCTACAATCACAGGGCACACCTTACGAGGGTCTCAGGCTGCAACAAGCACGCACACACAGCGCCGCTGACACTCTCTTGGAAAGTTTTGTGTTGCTGAGTTTCAGCAACAGGGAGTCAGCTCACCTCAGGCCCTTGGGGATAAGTTACTTCAGGACACAGCACACAGCTAAGTCCTTTCAAGCAGGGGGACACAGCAAACAGCAAAATCCCTTTAGACTTTCCTTGGTTAAAACAGCAAACTGCAGGCCAGCCCCAGAACACACAGCAGGGTCATTCCTCTCCTTCAGTCTATTCAGTTGTTACTTTATTCGCAAAGGCCCTCTTGACCACAAAGTAGCTCCAGTCTTGTTCACGCTTGATCAAGCCATTCTCCAAAGTTCAGAGGCTTCAGCTCACATAGTTATACCCCTCAATGGCTTTGAAGTCTTTGTGTTCAGGGGGCTCTGACCCCTGTTCAAACCAGTTCTGGGTGCCTCCCTGCCAGTGACACCATCTTTCTTTGATTAGTGGGGGTCTGGATTCTCAATCACTCAGCAGGAGATGGGACAATTGTTTTATAGCAGCAACCCAAGCCTCTTCACCTCTCGGGGCTTCTCATCCCTCTACACTCCAGATGCAGGTCAGCCTGTTGCTGTCTCACCTCCTCCCCTGGGTCAAGACATTCCCCAGATCCTATTGCTTTCAAATCCAGACAGTCAATTCACAGCCAGGCAGAGACACACAGAAATGTTAGAGCACAAAAACTCAGCCACTTCTAAAAGAGTGGCTACTAAACACACAATGCAAAAACCACCTTCATAAAAAGAGTCTGTTATTACAGTGTGATTTCAGGCATACTAAACTTCACCTTTCCATCTTAAGCCTTTGGGAAGCTAGCCTGGAACACATATTACATGCCTAATCAGCAAGCATGAGGGGAAAGGCCATCATCCACCACATAGACCTGCTGTGAGGGGAACGGCAACAGCAGACCCCCTGCCGTGAGGGGAGTGGCCATCACGCCCCTCACCTACCTGCAGTGAGGGGAATGGCACTACATCTCCCAGCATCCCGCCTGCCGTGACACTGCGTCAAGTGCCCGGAGGCGCGATAAGTGCCCAGCAGGTTTCCCACAGTGCGGGACGCATGCAGGCGTGCCCGGGCCACGCCCGGGCATAGCCTGGGCCAAGGGCGGGCCCATCTCCATGCGGCAGGAAGAGGCGGGTGGGCCATGTCTCTTGGTCCTTGGATTCCGGATACAGGATATCTGCCTGTCTACCCTACTGGTCTGTTCCTGTACAAGTAAGCACGTTCCTATTATATAAACAAATTGGTATGGCGGCTACCTTGAAATTACTGGGAGTTAAGGTGGCCACACGACAATCCATGTCCAATTCTACACTTGACTGTTTCCTACTGCGAGCTGCTAAGGCCATTGACAAAGAGATCGAAGATGCCGAACGGTGGCTATCAGTGGCAGGAGGCCCGGCAGGGCTTACCATCGACACACTGGCTGTGGCAGACAACCAGGCAGCACAAATGACTGATACTGGTCAAAACAATCTTGCGCCCATGAGTACTTCTGTGGGTCCTTCACCTGCTCAACAGCCCTGTTCAACACCTTTAACTTCACCAGTGCGTGATATGGCAGGGAAAAGGAGGAAAAAAGTAAAACATTTGGAGCCTGTTAGGTGTACACTGACCTGATCAAGGAAAAAACTCCAGGATACAAGCCCAGAAGCCCCGGCAGAATCTTTACAAGAATCAGCAAATATGAACAGCTCCAATTTGTTTTTACGAACCCAAATGGAGGTTATCTCCCAGTAATTGACTGTGGCATTAACGTCCCTTCTAGAAGAGACAATTACTAAGAACTTTCTTCCAATCTTAGTTAGACTTGACAAACTGGAGTCTACTATGAAAATAATGCACTCAACTGTTAGGGACTTACTGCCAGATTCATCAAGCGAAATGCGTTTGCAAAAGGGCCAGATTCTGAGAATCTGGCCCTTTGCGAGTGCAATTTTTGCATTTGGGATTCATCATCCCAAATGCAAAAATCGCTAATAAAGAATTCGCAAATATGCGAGGATTAGCATTTAAGGAATCTCTATTAGAGATTCCTTAAATGCTATTCATGAAACATTTAAAAATAGCGAATTCTCAATTTAGGACCGCTATTTACCACAAAGTCAAAACTCGTGGTAAATAGCGAAAACTTAGGAAAATGCATTTTAATGCATTTTTCTAAGTTGCATGTTACACACACACATGTCCTTTGGACATGTGTGTGCACAAAATCAGTGTAAATTCACATTTCAGGGGTGCTACAGGGTGTCCTTTGGCCACCCCTGCATCCTTGAAATCGCATCCTTATTTGCGATTAGCAAATTGCTAATCGCAAATAAGGAATAACTCCCCATTCATTCCTATGGGCCTTTAGGCCTTTAGGCCCATAGGAATGAATGGGGAGTTATTCCTTATTTGCGATTAGCAATTTGCTAATCGCAAATAAGGAATGTGTAGGAATCGCAATTTATTTAGCAATTCCTACATGAATCCCGTTTTGCAAGTCCTTAATAGCGATTCCTTATGAATCGCTATTAAAGAATCGCAAAACGGCCCTTTCATGAATCTGGCCGTTAATCTCACGGGCTGGGGCAAAACCCAAAACGTTGGATGGGGGATCTGATCAAAGTGGGACCCTAAATCAAGATGAGTGGTCATCTTCCACACGTAATGACCAATTACCCTGCCCTGTGAGTAATGGTTTTTGGTGAGCGTAGTTGCACAGAAGAATCAAGGGCCTGCGTGCACTAGACATCAGGCAAACACAGGTATGCCCCTGAGCAAAACTAGGCCAGGCCATTCTTCCGTAGCCACTACTGGGAATAATACATGTACAAACCAGCAAACATCTCCACCACTGCCACACAAAAATGGCTCATCCAATCGAGATGACAAGGTGACTTTACATCTTCCACCATAGTGCTCCCCTATGTAGCCATTTTCACCAATGTTCCACCATGCAGGAAAATCAAACTGAATCACAGTGCCAGTTAAAGAATAAATAAAGTTGGATACATATTCCTGAGTACTACTATTTTGTGTGCATATTTAGACCCAAGGTTAGTCTGTGATATAATTGTATTTGAATAGGGGATGTTTTTCCTTGCAGGTCTCTAAACTTCCTCCTCTTGTTCTTGCTGTGTTATGTCTGTGCGGCTACGGCCACAGGTCCTATTTGCTTAGTCCAGATAATCAGTGGACTAATCATAATTTCTTGCTCTCTAAAAATATCTGTGTTTTGGTTCCACACTTTGCCTGGTACAAAATATAGGGGCATATACATGTCTTAAAATGAAAGAAATTCTAGGATTAGCCTTCGACGAAGGCATAGCTTGAGACATCCTCACAACACCAAGTATTTTAGACAATATAGCAAGCACTAATTCCACACCTAGTGATGACTGGTCTAAATTACGTGTTTTGAAACAATCACTCTCCCACACTTACATACATGGTGCAGTCATGACCGAATATTTAAGAGTGAACTGTGCACCCACCAGATTCATTGTCACCAACGCACCACAGTTATTCCTAGATGACAAAGAGTTTCTAAAAGATTGGTCCCTGATCGCCTGGCGATGTACAAGTGACTGGTTGATTCTGATAATCAGCACTGCTAAACGCATTGCTGATACTGTTATGGGGATGAGCCTTGCATTCGCACAGTGTTAAGTTGACATGAGCTTATTAGAAGTTTAAAAGCCATTTTTCCTTTCTGCTGCCTTTTGCACACGGCACACACTTTATTAAATGTTTAGAGTTTAGCAGAGTGTTTTGCTTCACACAAGAATAACATGTTTTTCTACATTAGTAGCCTTGCTTGGTAAGCTTAGTCTGAACAGTGAGTGCCGAGGCCTTCAAGGTTATTTCAACACTGTGGTTGTTGTTCGGACTGATCAGCGCACATTCTATACATAACACATAAGCAGCTGTGGCCACCTCTGATATTGGCGCGTTTAATAATGCACTGCGTAGGCATGAGTACACACACTTGGAGAACATTCGTATGCTGAGAGCTTGTGCATAATTTGATGTGATCCATTTCTGCTGATACCAGACGTATGGGGCCGCCTATGTAATCCCAAGAGACGTTCTGTAATTATAAAATAACCTACTAGCAAAGGAGGGTGAAATATAGGTATATTTTAAACCTGTTTCCATTTAGCATTATAAAATGCTTTCTCCCTTTGTATTTTATGGAATAGTAACTATGCTGACAATCTTGTTTCTAATAATATGTCTGCTTGTAATAGCTAAGATGCTGCGCATGAGAACACGGAGTTAGAAATAAATATTTCAAAATTGCACGTGTCTCTATTTACTCCCTGTTTTGGACTGGTATGAGAGTATAACGAAAGAGTGTTCATGTTTTCCACATTGCCTGAGGTAACCTAAGTCGCATGTTCTGGGTTGTCTAATCATTGGTATTTTGGAAGAGCCAATGAGACACTGATGCTAGTCTGGTAGGGTATTTTGGGTACTAAGGTGAGTTTTGGCACACCCTAATTCACTGAGGTCCCAAGTCTCTGTGCACAGTTCTGTGTAAGAGCAGAATCCCTGCAACAATACAATTCTGGTAAAAATACACATACTTGAGTCCCAAATCAAATCAGTTTTAGTCACGTCTGTTTATAAGAAACAAGCGGATGAAACAAACAAGAACAATAAAGAATTTAAGGACTCAGTTCTCGTGACTAAGATAATGAAGTTCGAGAAAGATCAGGCGAAATTTGCATTTGAAAAAGTGTATCCATATGCCAGCGACTCGTATGTACCTCCTCAATTCAACCAGAGAGGACGGATATATGGATATAATTATTCCACTTCTGCTAGTGAGGATGACTCTAACGATTCAGACTCTTCAGCCAATGAAGAGAGAAGAGGGAGAGGATCTAACAGAAGGTTTAGAGGCCAGAGAAGAGGAGGCCAATTTGCCCAAATACCAGCACAATGGTGGCCTCCAGCCCCTCATGGTTACCATCAAACACCTTTTCAACCACTAATTATTCCATTCCAACCCTACAACAACATTGGCTCTAACCAGCCTTTTTTAGGGTATGGCCAAGGCCGCTCAAGGGGCCACAGAAAAAAAACCAACAAGCCACGGTGCATTGGAGCCCACAACTGGCATCCACGACGACACGCAGCATGACGAAACCAGGAACCAGCAACCAAATGGTTTGATCGTGAATTTAAGTACCAGAGTGTTGACACTTGATGAGACATCAGTATTAGAAAAAGGTGTGGGATTTGTACCAACTTAGAACTGGGATTCCTTCCAGACTAGGCAAGAATTGGCCGGTTTCTTTCGGAAATTCCACCTACGTTCTTTATTTTGCGGACAAGCAGACGTCTGAGACTGATGAAGAGAGGAAGAACACAGGACTGAGGCCGAAGACCACTTTCAACCCTCCGACACATCTAGTCCCAGCACAGGTTGCTACATTCGAGAAGGCTGTACTGCACAATGTGATTCAGTTATTCGAACAAGACACACTGCAGTTCCAGAACCTACCCAAACATGAATGCCTAGCACTACAAGAACTGGCAGGGGATGAATCCTTCATCATAAATCCAGCGGACAAATGGGGTGCGCCTGTGATTATCGACACCACTACTTACAGAACTGAATGTCTATGCCAACTTGGGAACAGAAGCTCCTACACATCCTTGAAGATGGATCCTGCAAAAAGTTTAACCTCTTAGCTTAAAAGGATCATGGACGAAGCTAGAGAAGAGGGATGGATCATCGATCATGAAGCCTCCTTTTTAATTACGTCCAATCCTACTACTCCCTATTTCTACGTATTGCCCAAAATTTACAAGGAGCAACGACCACCACCAAGAAGGCCGATCATCTCCGGAATTTGATCAACACTGGAGCCTTTGTCGACTTTTGTTGCCTTACCAGTGAAATACCAGTGTATTTGTTTATTGCTTCAATGAATTAAAATTGTTAACAAAGAGAAAAAGGCTGGTTGGAGAACACTCCGTCCAGACACGTTTTGAGCATAAATAAAACATAATCATTTCATTTAACGAAACTGTTAGTAATATATAAGACATTCGTTTCTTTAAAACATTCTGACGATTGCTAATTTAAGAAAAAAGGGGGACGGCAAGATTAAAACTACAGTTTGTCTCTATGTAATAGTTCTTTCACCTTGTGGGCAAATTTCGCTAATCTTGCTAGTTCCATTGGGATCTCCAGCTTAAAAAGAAGTTTCATGGCATCTAAGCAGGTGCGTACCCCATATTTTAAAAACAAGGGTTTCAGTAAAGTGTGACGTGCGTAATTCAAACGGTGGTATATACAGAGCATGTGTACCCTGGATTCCTCATACTGGTGACACTTTTCCAAAACACATTCAATCCCTTACACAATGCAGCACCACAGTTTTGAAGTTGGCAAAGTATTGCCACCTCACCAAGAAATTCACAATATGTTACCTTTATACATTGCCCCAAAACAATAGACGCACTAGACACAGTCCCTGTTTTTGCAAATAACATACTGCAAAGCAACAAAGAACAAGAGTTGACACGTCGACAGCAAATTCTCCCATCAACATTCATGTTAGAAACATGCTCATTCAGTTCGCTCTCTTGGCCTAGCAATGGACAATTGGGTCCCTCTGCAGAAAGAAGCTAATGACAGTGTCCTTTGGCATCTTTACCCATAATCGTAGAAGACAGGCTAAAAGAAGATGGGTGAGCGGACAGGAGGGGCAATGTAGGTGTAGGATGAGGAGGGAAGAGGTCTATGGACACCCAACTACCACAGAACCCTACTTCTTCCCTCAACCCTCCCTGTCTCTCTCATCAATCTCCACTCATCCCTTCCCCATCCAACCTTCTCTTTTCAGACATTTGCTTTTATTCTCCACCAAAGAGCCCTTTCTCTTGCACTCCTCTCAGACCTTAATTTCCCCTAATCCATATTTCATCATCTCTTCCCCTACCCATCCTGTTCTACGAAGATTTCCCAAAAGAAACTAGGGCCCAGATGTAGGTAATAGCAATTTACCGACTGGTAAATATCGAATTTTACCGGTTCGATATTTACAATTCGGTAATTGGTATGTAGGTAAATAATTCGGTAAAAATACCGAATCTGTAAGATTCAGTAATTACCGATTCGGTAATTAACGAATCGGTATTTGCCATTGATTCCTATGGGCCTTCAAGCCCATAGGATTCAATAGCAAATACTGATTCGGTAATTACCGAATTGGTAAAATTACTGATTTTACAAGAGGGACAGGGTGTCACTTTGACACCCTGTTGCACCCCTGTTTCGGGCTTGTGTACCATGTGACACACAGACATGCCCTAATGTGCCACATGGCACAGGTGTACATGCACAGATGTGCATGTACACTGTAATTCGTTATTTACCATGGAATAATATTCCATGGTAAATAACGATTCGGTAAGGGCCTGTGGCACTGATTACTTTGCCACCTACATATTGATTTACAGAATTGGTATATTTACCGATTCGGTATTTTACCGATTCTGTAAATTTACCGAATCGGTAAATATACTGATTCTGTAAATAATATGCCCCCTACATGTCAATTCCCAAATACCGGTCGGTAACGGCCGAAATCGGCCGTTACCGACCGGTAATTGGCGAGCTACATCTGGCCCCCAGTGAGACCCAGAGAGAGCTAGACCAAGACAGAAATGGAGAGAGAGATAGGTGGCAACAAAGAGTATCTAAGAGGTAGGAAGAGTTAGGATCATTAAAGGAGAGATAGCACTGAGGGAGAAGGGAGGAGACTGGAAAGACAGAAAAGAGGGACTAGGAGATATGAAAGGAGAAGAACATATAGAGGGCATCAGAACAGAACCTAGGGAATGGAGTAGCACACCAGACAGTAATATTGATTTATGAAGAGCCACATTTAAGTGCCTGACCAACAGGTAAGAAAGGAAAAACAGATCATAGAGAGCAGGCAAGGGCATGACACCATGAGATGGGAGGAGCTAGATGTGCCTGGTGACAGTGAGATGAATCAGGGGTTGACAGAGAGTTAGACACTTTGATGTGCTGGTCAGGATATACTAGGGCAGGCTAGTGAGAGCCACTCAGACAGCAGACTGTCCCTTTTTGCACGTGAAGAGTATCCTGCAATTAAACATATTCAGCTGAGGGAGAGCATGGTTTCTGTAAGGTCAGCTACTATGAGGATTAGGGAAGTCAAATCTTTTTTTGCTAGCGGTCAGATGGAAAGGATGAGATTAGCAGGAGGGAAGTACTAGAAATGCATGTACTTACAGTTGTGGAGTACATGGCTTCTGCTCAAAACTCTACTTCTGAAAATCAAATGATATTGGGAAGAGGATTGTATGTCCTGTCTATCCCGTTGCAACACAGCAGACATTGGCATATAAACAACTCACTCTTTTCATCAGTCTGATTTTCTAGTTTATCCAAAACCTTTTTGGTTCTCTGTACTTCTGAAAGGCCCTTGTTATGCCACTTATTGTCTATGCATTTTCCCACAAAGTCAGGTTTCATGATCCCTATGGGTCACAAAAGAAATCTACAGAAAAACTCTCACAATACCATCCATACAAATGTATGTACAAATTTAACAAGCGTTGCAGTTGACTGCCAAATTATTCTACATGCATTGATGCTAGTTATTTTCATAAAACGTATTGCTATTAAATATTCTGCTTTTACCAGTGTCCATGGGTATGTTGTACGTTTGGGTTCAGGTTGTGTGCTGGAGGAGTAGCATGCAAGCTGGACTTTGCCTTGGTTTCTCTGCTTTATTTTTATAAATATGGCCCAAATCTTTCAAATGTGGATACCATTTCAAGTTGAAGGGACGGATCCAGATCAAGGTTATTTGAGGTTGTAATTCAGGATTAATGTGTCATATCATGGAGCACATACAATGTGCCTCATTATGAGCTGGGCAGTCCATGGGACCTCCGAACCCATGGTGGCAGTCCACCGCTGTATTACGACTGCAGCAGTAGGACCACCACAGGACCACTGCTACCCTCAGGATACCTGATCCCATGGTTGTGGCACAACGGTCAGAGGCCACTATATACTGACGGTGCAGCTGCTGCACTGCCAAGCATATTATGAGTTTTCTAAGTTTTCTAAGTGCCCCTCCTTTTCATGGCGGTGAGCCTGCCATGAAAACTCTAACAGTGAGGATACCAAAGGGGACCTACAGCGCCCCCCTGATACCTCTGGGCCAGGGAATGCATGCAGGGCGGCATGGTGTCCACCCTGTCTGTATTTACCTCTGTTCCTGCACGACATAGACTTCACAGTCCCTGCCATGCAGGAACGTGCTTTAGCGCTCCCATTGCAGAGCCTTTCTAAGGTTCACATACGAGTC